>NC_135327.1:23239086-23906674 GCF_023851605.1 Tamandua tetradactyla | reverse complement strand
CACTTGCTCAATGAAGCCTTCTTTGATTACCGTCCTCTGCTTCCCCAAACCTCTAAACTGCCAGAAACCCTCTACTACTTTCTAGGTTACCCACTACTCACTTGTGACCTTGCATTAGGGCACGTGTCTTCTGCACACCCCATGGGGGAAACTACAGGTAGCTCTTCTAATAAGAGTGCCTGGCTCACAGTGGTCCAGCGACCACCCAGCACGGGTGTGCAGGCAGACAAAACTCCCAATGGGCTAGGTTCCCATCCGCTTCAAGCCACCTAAAGGGTATCTTGAGTACAGTAAGCATGAAACAATTGTTAAAGCAGAACTAGTGTCTTACCAAGTCAGAGATAAGCTAGGCTCCCAGCTTTTCCAGGCTTCTAACAATGCAGTTTCATGGGTCTTGAGAATTTGTTCTGGATTTTTTTGTCCTCAATGGTTGCTACTTGTCAGAAATATCAGTATGAGTTCTACAGTGAGCACTAGAATTTTTGGCTTGACAATCAGCTCAGGTTCGCCTGCCGGCTTCTAAATGGCATTTATGAATATTGACCTAGGTGCATTCAGGACAGGATTCTTTAGCAATGAAACAAGGGAATAAAAACAGTTTCCTTTTTCTGTAAAAAAAGCGCCTAAAAGCTAAATACACAATCACCAACCAAATAATTTACAGGACTGTTAATGTGTTTTTTTTAAAAAGTGTAGGAAGCCAGTTTGAATGCTTGCTACTTATTTGGGGCAAGTTCCTGTACCTTTACTGGGGTTTAGTTTCCTTCCCTGAGAAACAGAAGGCCAGATCAGACTTCTCAAACCTCTTCTGACTATCTACAGCTTGCTAACGCTCTAATAACGCTTCTGAGCAGTACTTGTTTGGTCTATGTTCACACACAGGAAGGATAAAATACATAAAAGTATATCAAACAAAGTCAGAGAAGACCAAGAAAAGCATCTCAAGAAGTTTTCCTTTTCTTTCTTTTGATACTGGGTTATATGCACATCAAATAATTTGTTGAAACTACATAAATCTCTGCATATCCACTAGGGAGTTGAGATTGAAAAGGGAAGGAAAAAAAAGACATTCTCTATTTGGTCCTGTTGTGAACTAAATTTCATTTTCTTTCTTTATGTCTATGCACGGTCCTAGGCACTCTTCTTTCAAATCTACCTTCTCCACTAACTCCAGATTCTCTTTCCTCTTAATCCATACAACAGCCAACTTGCCATTTCCTCCAGTGAGCTTGATTAGCATAAAAGCCTTCAACTGATCCCTGAACTTTTCAAATGTAAGTTCCTTTGCAGCAAGGAGTGTTTCCTCCCCTGCATATACCATAGTTAGAATTCAGTAAATGTATGTGGATTCGGTTCAGCTGAGACTTTAAGGCACATCAGTACTTTTTAGTCTATTTAAAATCATTGTAAGTTGCAGGAGACTGTCCAGGAGACTGGACAATGGGTGCTTGCAAAGAACCTTTCTGTTTAATGAGTGATTTGAACTAGGTTACCTCTAAGATTCCCTCGATCTCTGACATTACTGATGATATCAACATGCTATAGATCCAGGCCCTCAGGAAAGATTAAGACCACTAAATTTTAGAAGCATTAGTCAGGAAAACTTAACCCGGAGGAATATGGGTCTTAGTTCTCCTTCAGTGATATTAATAAGAAAAAACGACTGCTTATTTACCACTTGCTAAATTAACACTTTACATGTAACATGGAATGTCAGTTCCATAAGTAGGGACAATGCCAATTCTCTTCACTGCTCTACCTCTCAGTCTAGAATATTACCTGACCCATAGTAGAGGCTTTTATTTTGAGAACATATTATATGACAGAAAGTATGTGGTTTAAACCTAAATACTTCATTTTCCTATACTTCAGTTTGAAACTGCAAAGGGAAGATGAAAATACGAGTGTTTCTGTCAACTTCTGGCTGACAGCATCGTGCAGGAAGCTGACAGGCATAACCACACAAAATAAGATGTGCTCCATGGTTAAACAAGTCTGGGAAATCTGAACAAGAATACCGTAAATCTCAAAGGGGGCAATGGCCCTAACTTATTGAGGCAGTGGATTCCTCCTTACCTGCAACACTTCCCAGTCTGCACAACAATCCTATGATCTAGGAATCCCTATCTTATGGATAAAGGTTATTCCTTAGAGGTTTTAAACAACTTGTCTCATGTCTCAGCCAGTCACTTCAAGACAAATCAGGACCGAAAATGAATCTAACCCCAGTGGTGGTATTAACCATGGGGTCATTATTTACTGTGGAGTTGACAATTCTACAGACAAGAAAAATTTGAACAGTTTTTCTCTGCAGGGAGAATAAACAACAGCTTTAAACTCAGGTTCAAGTTTCAAAACCAGTATCAATGAACTGTGGTTAAATAGGGACCATTTGGCAAAGCCAATTCCCACACATACATGCAATCCTGTAATGCTTAAGTCCAGATCACTTATAAGAGAGGAGGAAGAGAGTCTAAGAACGGATGGACTTAAGAAAAAGTCAAGAGTGCACAGAATATAGGTAGACTGAAAGAATCTCCTGGGGAGTTTTATTCCAAAACAAATACATTCACCCTAAGAGAGGGTGGGCTTTTAGAATGGATAGGTCAGGGATGGTCATAAGGATGGAAGTCTATTTTGAAAAAGGACCCCATGTGATACTAATCATGTTCCCAATTCCACTGTCAAACAACTGACTTGAAATGGGATGAGGGTTTTTCTTGGGATGGACTAATGGGATCTCAAAAAGTAAACCTGGGCCAAAATCTCGAACAAGATTTTAGGAAACCATTTCATCAAATCCCACCCCAAAACCTACTAATTCTCAAAAGATTAGTTCTAGTAAATCCTGGAATAGGGAGGGTACCATAATCCATCTGAAAGAATACAGGACGTGCATCAAGGGAGATCTGGGTTCTCGTCACTGAAGTCATGAGGAGGTCTGGAAGGCCAGGAGTGTACACCTTTGTCAGTTCTGACTCCCCTTACAAGTTGATTAAAAGTTATATTTTTTCACATCTAAGGCCTTCTCGATTTATAGAATGGGGACAACACTCATTTGTAAAGTTATTACCTAAAATCATTTCCTTAAGACATTTAGGATGGTGCTTAGACCATAGTTGGGACTCCCTCCCCCTGGATTCTCCGGCCTCAAGGAAGGCTCCTCCGACTTCTCTAGCCCACTGCTACTCTCCTCTCTGAAAAGATCCTCGGCCACCTGTAGTCTGAATAAGGTGAGTACTGAATACTCAGGATGAACACACTCCCTACATGCAGTTAAAACTCTCCAACTGAGATGATTAGCTCTGCCAAGACTACAACTACCCTTACCTAGCTTTGCTGAATTTTCCCTATAAGTAAAGTCAGCCTCAGGGGTGTGAAAGAATGAGTAAGAATGCAAAACGTAAGAAAAAGATGTTGGGTATTTTGTTATGTGACAGCTCTCGGCCCACCTGTGAGGCTGTTATTCTGCTTGCCCCAGAGGACTTAGCCAGAAACACCATTTTGCTTGACTACCCCAGGATGAAGGGCTGGAGGTCTCAGAGGAAAAAGACTAGAGAGCAAGAGGTTTAGGGGTGGAGCTGGAGAATGCCAGGGACATTCGAAGCTAGCCAAGGAGGAAGAGTTTTGTAAAGGTGCTTTTTTTCTTCTTGTTTGGGAAGGAAAGAGAAGAGGCCCTAGAGAGTGAGAAGGTTCTGCAATTCTTCCGCTAACTCTGAGCCCAAGCCCCTCCACTCCTAACCAAAAAGTGCTCACGCTTATTGGGCACTTACTAAGATAACAGCTAGCACTTAATGAGTGCTTGTTATGGAAATACCTGGTAACGTTTGTGCCAAGGGCTGATACTGGGTCACAAGAAGAGAGGACAGCCCCAAAGGAGGCCGAGGGTGGTTTTGGGCCCAGGGTGACAGACTGGAACCTGGGTCTAAGGGTGCCGAGGGCAGTTTGAGCCGAGAAGTCCTGGGAACTGAGGGTTCAGGCCCCGAGTGGGCGGGACGGCCCATGGCGCCCTTACCTTTGAGTGAGGTTTCCACCAGGCGTAGGTAAAGCTGCGAGCTCTTGTTGCCGTGGCTCATGCGCTGGGCTAGCCCGTTGCGCTGCAGGACACACTCCTCAAACTGCACGACGTTCTGGTGGCGCCGCTTGAGGCTGGTCAGGGCCCAGAATTCCGCCAGCGCCAGCTCCACGTTCTCAGGGGCGTCGCAGCGGATCTTCTTGACCGCCACTCGGGCCCCACTGCGCCCGGCCACCGCCTCGTAAACCACGCCGTAGCTGCCGCGCCCGATCTCCGCCAACAGACTGTAACGCGGCCTCGCCGACCCGCAGCCGACCTCCGGCCGCAGCCGCGCCGGGTAGGCCTCGCCCGGGGCCTCGGCCACCGCGGAATCCATGGCCTGGGCCGCAGCCGCCGGCCTCAGCTTCGCGCTGGGCGCCCGCGGCAGTGGGCTTCGCCTTTTCCGCTCCGGGCTTTGTGTACCTCTGCGGGCGCCGTCCTCCTCCCCCGTTTCCATGGCTGCGATCGGCGGGGGGAGCAGCAACGGCGCTGCCCGAGACCCCCCTGCCTCATCCCTCCGTCCGATCACGGGACGCGGAGGAACGGGACCTTGGATTGCGATCTACGAGAAAAATAATCGGTTAGGCAACTAGGCCGTGGCGGGGAAGCGAGAGACGCGGGCCCTTCTCCTCCGGCGGTCACGGCCCCTTTAAGACTGAAGCCACCGCTGCTGATAGAAAGGGGGATGGGAAGGGAAAGCGGGAAAGACAGAACCATACGACAGCAGCTCAGAGGGAGAACCGGAAAGGAAAACAAACACTCCCGGCTTTCTCGGCCAATTTATCGTGTAGGAATAAGAGAAACGAAAGATCACCAGTCTTCACGACTTACGAAAATAGGCTCAAGGCGTGACTCTGGCTGCTAAAATATTTTCCCCTTCCTGGACCCCTGTAAAATTCCCCTAACCGCGTCCCGCCTTGTATTCTCCCGGGTGTAAACAGTCCACTGAATTAAGCCAGAGCGTCGCCCAGCGGACCGACCCAAGTCCCCACGGGCAGCAGGGTGAGGGGTTTGGCTTTCAAGCCAGGCGTCCCTGGGCGCGCCAAGCTAGGGGCCCGCTTGCCCTCCCCAAGCGCCCGAAGCAGCGGGAGTAGTTTCCGCTTAGGCGCTTGTCTTTACTTCGCGGAGGGTGCCCTTACCTGGCCGGCGCCCCTCCATTTCCGGACGGCCCGTTTTCCCCCTAGAGTCGCCGGCTGGGGATGGTCCGCTCCGGGCCGGGGCCGCCTCCGGGACTTAGCTGAACGAGAATCGGTGGCCAGGGCCGGGCGTGCGAAGACTCCTGCCGCTGCACCGGTGGTGGCAGCGGCGTTTTCAGAGAAAGACCGGACGCCCGAGCTCCCGCGGGTCTCCACGTGTTCGCGCTGCCTGAGCCCTTTACATAACCCTTTTATATAAGCCGCACCTCCCGCCGGCGTTCGGGCCAGCGGGGACTCCTGGTGGCCCATCCCTCGGAAGGCCGGCCGAACGCTGAACGGCCGGGTCCCGCGGAGGTCGACGCAGCGGCCGCAGTCGAGCGCGCCCGGAACGCTGCGCGGGGGCCCAATCACGGGCGAGAACACTCAGCAACACCTAACCAACAAAAATTAGGCGCCAAATTCCCGCTTTCCGCCGCGGCCTCAGGATCTCGGTGACAGCCTGCGCACGGTACCCCCTCTCTCCTTGCTTGCGCAGAGTGAATAGGCATCGCACTCAGTAGGCGCCTAATAAATACTAATTGGGTGATTGGATTGGCCGGTTTGATTGATTTATAGCTCGGGCCTGGGAACCGCCTGGACAAGGTTGGAATTCCGGCTCTGCCTCCTACCTCCCTGACCTTGGGCAGATTATTACCTTTCTCTGAACCTCTGCAAAATGGGTAGAATCGGCCTTCCCTCCCAGAGTTGTTAGGACTTAGGGAAATATATGATGTGATTAATCGGGGGTGGGGTGGGGTCTGAGAGTTAGTGCTAAATATAAGCTTCGTTTAGGCATGGGCTTTTAAATACTTTATTAACTACTTTGTATCCCAGTGCCTAGTAGGTACCAGATAAATATTTGTTGACAGAATCTACAGATATTTGTTGATCGCCTGTAATGTGCTAGGCACCATTCTGGGTCGCTGGGGAAGGAGCAGTGGACAAAGTCTGGGCCTTAGTTGAGATTAATTGCCTCTGGTGGAGACAAAACATACCTGGGTGACCTTGAGCAAGTTAATCAACCTTGTGTCTCTGTTCCCCATCTTGTAAAGGATTCATTGAGGTTATACGGTTAAAGCACTTGGAACAGCACAGGGCCTAGCACACAATAAATCTTAGTTCTTACTAAGTAAACAGTAGAATAATTTTCAACAAATGTAATGGAAGAAAAGAATGAGATAGAGAATACTTGGGAGGTGGGGGACAGGCCATTTCTGATAGAATTTAGATAAAATTTTAAATTCACACATAGATTGCAAGAATAGTAATGAACATTCATATACTTTTCAATCAGATGAGCAAATTTTTGCTACATTTACATTGTGTGTATATATTGTGTATAGAGAGAGCATGTATCTATGGGCTTTTTTCTTAAACCACTTTAGAGTAAGTTTTACATGTCACACCCCTTTATTCCTAAATATGTCTGTATTTCCTAAGAGCAAAGACATTCTCTTGCATACAATTATTATAATCAAGAATTTTAATAATGATGCAATTCTTTTATTTAATTCACTGTCCATATTTAAATTTTGCGAGTTGTCTCAATAATGTTCTTTATTGCTGTTCTCCAGGACCCAACTCAAAGTCACATGTTTCATTTAGTTGTCATGTCTCTTTAGTATCCTTTAATCTGGAAAGACAGTTACTTCCTCTTTTTCTTCCATGACCTTGTCATTTTTGTATTGGCCAGTTATTTTGTAGAATGTTCCTAAATTTGGATTTAATGCTATTTCCTCATGATTGGATTCAGGTATATATTTTGGACATGAATACCACTGAAAGAAAGTTCCCTCAGTGCTTCTTCTCAGGACAACAGTTTGTCCCAATATCAGTGATGTTAACTTTGCTCATTGGTTTAAGGTGGTGCCTGCTAAGTTACCCCACTGTAAAGCCACTATTTTTTTTTTTACCTTTGTAATCAAGAAGTATCTTGAGGGGAGAGATTTTGGGAGTATTACATTTCCTGTTCTTCCTCAGATCTTCACTTTCTGGGTTTGCCATTAATTGATGATTCTTGCCTGAATTTGTTATTAACAAAGCATGCAAAATGGTGATTGGAGGACCTCTTTGGAATTAGACATTTGGACTGAGATATGAATGTCAGGAAGCCAGCCAGGCTAAAACTAGTGGAAAGGCCTTCCAGAAGAGAGAACAGCAAGTACATAAGCCTTGAGACTGGAACGAGTTTGATGCCAAATTTCAGTCAATCGGTGAGAGCGTGAAATGATACAATCACTTTGGAAAAACAATTTGGCAATTTTTAATAGAGTTAAATATACATCTATCCTATGATCCAGCCATTCCCTGCCTAGGCTTTTACCCAAGATAAATGAAAACATATTCACAAATAGACTTGCTTAGGAGTGTTCATAGGGGCTTTTTCCATGATAGCCCCAAACTGGAAAACACTCCAATGTTCATCAGCAAATGAATGGGTAAAACAAATTGTGGTTTTCCCATTCAATGAAATGCTATGCAGCCAAAAAAAAAGAAGGAAAAAGAAAGAAAGATAAAGAAAAAGAGGGTGCAGGATGAAGTGCTGAAACTTGCAGAAACATGGATAAATCAAAATAGTTCATCTAAGCCGGGGAGAAAAGAGTACATACTGGCTAATTCTGTATAAAATTCCAGAAAATGCAATCTGATTATGGCAGACCAGTGGTTGCGGTGGGGAGGAAGGGGTGGAGTACAAAGTGGGCTGAGGAGACTTTTGGGTGATAGATATGTTCATTCTCCCGATGGTGGTGGTGGTTTCAGTGTGTGTCTGTGGAGGGGGGAATATGTCAAAACTCTTCAAATTTTACACTTTAAATATGTGCAGTTTATTGTTCATCAATTTTACCTTATGAAGTTATTGAAAAAAAAAGGAGTGAAGAGTTCACTCTGTACGGTCCTATTTATATGAAGTCAAGCAAGACTGATTGATGGTGGTAGAAATCATGTCAGTTGTCATCCTTGAGGCTGGGAGTTGACTGCTAAGGGGTACCAGGACATTTTCAGGGTGATGGGATTTTATCCAAGACAAATTAAACCACATTAAAGTTGATTGAAAAGATGAAACAACAAAACAAAGCCCTGCAACCAGGAAAACCTGTCTCATTACTTGAAGGCTCCTGAGGACAGAGGCTGCGGCATTGCCCCTTGTGCCAGGCAGGGCTCTGCTCCTAGGTCTGCATCAGCAGGCTCTGTGCACTGAGCAAGGCCAGGGCGTCCCTCTTCCAGCTCGTTTCCCCAATGGATTTTGAGAGAGATTAAATCAAAAGTTTTGAGAGGGCCACAGAGAGTGTGAATCTTTTTGTGTGCTTGTGAGAAGTGTCTGACTACTTGATAGATAGTTGATGACTTGACTAATCATTTTGGTTTTGCTTAAATTACAGAAGTTACCTACACTTACTATTACAACTAATAGCCACCAACACTTACAGGTGGTAATTACTGCCAGGGACAGGGATTACTAAAGAATTCTCAGGACAATGTGAGGAAGTTAGGGTCATTAGCCCCATTTTACAGATAAAGGGTCTGAGAGTGGAGGCTGCACAGCTGGAGTGCAACTGAGGCCCCAGACTCAGCCCGTTGAACACTTGCAGCAAGCCTTGTTGCCTATCTTTCTCTGTTGGCAAATGTGCCTGCCTCGGTATCCTTGGAGAGTCAGTGTCAGACACATGACTGGAGCTCGGTCAGTATTGAGTGACAGAGTAGTGATGGAAAAGGGAAGGGCAGCAGTGAGATTTTATCCATCCTGCCGGTAGGCCTGGGCTGCAGAAAGGAAATGGGTCATTTGCTAATGCCCATTGGCTGCGTGCAGACAGCCATGAAGGATGTGGGTGCCTCAGTCATGCCCCTGTGCACAAGGAGCTCTAGGTTTAGTAAAACCCTCTCAGATACTGGTTGAATAAGACAAGGGCCACACTTAGCATAAGAAATCTCTCATTCAACCTTTTTTTGTTTGTTTGCTTTTTCAGCCCCTACTATGTGCTAGGCATCATTTTAGCTGGGGTATAGGGTGAACAAGACAAAACTTTTCAAGGACTAACAGAGAAAATAAGACAATGAGATGATGTGATTCCAAATAAAATTTAGTTCTACAAAGGCTGATAAAATAGTTAAAGGGATAACAAGGGATGGGGTGGGTGCTATTTTAGAATGGTTGGTTTGGGAAAAACTCTCCAAGGAGGTGACCGAGAGTCACCTTTCTGTGACTGAGCACAGAAACCTGGTTTAATGAAAGAACAAGCCAAATACATATATACTGGAAAAGCAAGGCTGTCAGAGGGAAGAGCAAGTGCAAAGGCCCTGAGGTGGGAGCCTGCAAGGGGGCCAATGTGGCTGGATCTGAGTGGAGGGGAGGAAGAGTGGTGGGAAATGAGGGGAGAGAGGTGATGGGGCCCTGACATGTGGCAGGGAATTGTGGGTCATGGTAAGGACTTTGGATTTATTGAGCTCTTGCTATATACCAAGCACTATGGTCCGTGATAGAGCTGTACACAACGGTTACTCCTTTCGCAGATGAGAGAGCTGAGGCTCAGACAGCTTATTCTGAAGAACTGTTCCCGGAGCGAGAAGGCAGTGCAGTGAGGGTGTGGCTGGTAGAGGTGAAAGATGCTGAAGGGCAGAAGAGTGAGGTGGGTGCCACGATGGAGGGGCCACACAGGGAGCAGGGGACACCAGGAAGGGCTGGGGGGAGGCATGCAGCAGGCTCCCCTTCCATATTGGAGCTAGAGTTCTGAGGGCTCCAAGAGGCCTGTCTAAGAAAACCCAGAGCTTGTCAGGAGTGCTAACACCAAGTCACTCACTGTGGGGGAGAGTGTTTTTGTCTTCCTTTTGTGAAAGGGGAGGCTTTGAAGCTATATTATGAGTGAAGAGCATGACTGGGATTTGAACCCAGGCAGCTTTAAGTTTGTGGACCCACATTCTTAATCACCGCACCAGTGGTTCCCAAGCTTGAGTCTGCATCAGCATCACCTGGAAGGCTGGTTACAGGGCCTCATTTCCAGAGTGGCTGATTCAGTAGGTATGGGGTAGGGGCCAATAATTTCTAGTAAAGCCTCAGGTGATGCTGCTGCTGCTGCTGCGGATTTGGGAGCACACTTTAAGAACCACTGCATTACACCATGCTGCACTGTGCTGGTTTGAATCGGTTATAAACTCCAGAAAAGCCTATGTTCTTTTAACCTATCCCTGTGGGTTCAGACCTCTTGTGGATGGAACCTTTTGATTAGGCTGTTTCCATGGAGATGTGACCCTACCCATTCAAGGTGGGTCTTAATCCTTTCCTGGAGTCCTTTAAGAGAGCTCAGGGAGAGAGAGAACTTAGAAAGAAAACGCACCAGGAGAAGCTGAGAAACGCCCAGACATTTTGGAGAAAGTAATTGAAATCAAAACCAGGAGAGAAGGGCCAGCACCTTCCCATGTGACGGAGGAACCCCAGATGGCAGCAGCCTTCCCTCCAAGAAGGTATCTTCCTCATAATGCCTTAATTTGGACATTTTCATGGCTGTAGAACTGTAAATTTGTAACCTAATAAAGCTCCATTGAAAAAGCCAACCCATGGGCGGGCCATAGCAGACAGAGTTCTTGCGTGCTATGCCGGAGACCCGGTGCCTGCCCATGTAAATTAAATTAATTAATGAATTAAATTTTAAAAAAAAGAAAAGAAAAAGCCAACCCATTTCTGGTCTATTTCATTCCTGCAGCTTTAGCAAACTGAAACACTGCACCTAGACTGAGCACAAAGATGAGGCAACTGCAGAGGATTAGTGTTCTGACAAAGAATTTGGGGATGGATTGGGAGCTATTATATAGAAAGCTAAGCAAATAAGATATGAAGTGATTGTTAAGCCCAAGAAAAACAAAAGCGATTTACAAGAAAAATATTATAATCATTGTAAACTACAACACTCAGCTGGAAATAATATTACATTTTCATTATAACATAAAAACTGCACATCGATTTAACCAAAAATTATGATGTAATTATTTTGGGAAGATTAGGCAGGAAAGTGTATATGCATGTGTGTGAGAGAGAGGGAAAGAGAAGAAAATTAAATCCTAGAAAACTAAATCTTATATTGCTATAAGGTAACAGAAAAGGCCTAAAGCTGAACAATCAAGAAGGGATTGGAGGAAAACACAGCCTCGAATTTCTTGCTCCATGCGATGGGATTTGAAGGTGAAACTGGGGGTCTTTGTCATAAGATTTATAAAAATATCTAACTCTTGAACATTATATGTATTTATTAATTGGATTAAAGCTGAAATTAAAAATAGAAGTGGGCATGGCATCGGTCACTGTTGAAGCTGCCTGTCAGCTTGGTGGCGCTGTTCAGCTTCTGTCTGAAGAGGTCCACCTATCGTCCCTGCATTACTTAGAAGCACCCAGAGGGTGGTTCAGTGGTCGAATGCTCTCGCTTTCCATGTGGGAGACCCGGGTGCGATTCCCAGACCATGCAACCAAAAGAGGCCTTCCAGCAGCACTCTCCCCACGCTTGCGGGAATTCTGAACTAGAGACAATGTACCCAGCAAGAGTCAACAGAGAGGGCGGGCCCCAATTCACAGAAAACAAAGATCAGTGCGCTCTGTTTCCAAAACTGAATGGATGTTCCAACTTCAAATGTTCAAATTCCAACATTTCTTCCTCTCCCATATGGGAATGCATAAAATTCTTTGTCAGGCTATGTTTCCGAATATTTTGGTACAGAAAATTGGTTGTTAAATTCTTATCAGTTGTTGATGACTTTTGGAAAGATAAAGAATACAATGCCATCAGCAAGGCAGAGTCCTTGATTCTGTCTCTACCAGGACATCCAAAATAAACTATTGGGGAATCTTGTTGAAACAAACACAATCATAGGCAACAACGTACCCTCCCTCATCAAAGTGTTAAGCGATACAATCTTTTTGGAAGGCAATTTGATAATAATTCATTGTTTATTAATACATGTAAAAACTCATACACTGCCATCCAGCAATTCTATTTCTAAGAGTTTATCCTAAAGAAATTCTGAACCAAGTGCGGGAGAATATATGTGCAACAAAGGTTTTTACTGTGCCCATTTGTAATGATAACCTGTTAGAAAAACACTCAGGTGCTAACAGCAGGGGATTGGTTTAATTCAGCCATCCGTTTGAATATAATATGGCCATCAGAAAGAAAGAATTAGATCTGTATGCACTCCCACAGAACAAATGTTCACAGTATATTGTTACAAAAAAGACAAAATGTAAAATAGAATCTACCGTATCATCTCTTTTGTTTAAATATGTATACATACTTGCTAACCTTTCTTGAGTTATTTCTCTGTATACGGGGCTGGCCTATGTCTATATGTTCTAATATATTATCTCAGTAAGCCTGCAGGGTAAGTTGATTATTATCTACATTTTACACTCAAACCCAGGCAAAGCTGATACCAAAGCTCATGATCTTGAGTGAGTACATGATATGGTCTCTTTATTTAAATGTTAGTTTATGCATAAAGGAAACACTTGGATATATAACACTCTACATGCCAAAAAGGATTCTTTCTAGGGCTCCAGATTCTGGCAGTTCTTTCCATTTCAGCATCATTTTGTATCATTTCAACTTCTTATGTATATATTTTTTATGTGAATTTGTAATGGAGTTGAAAGTCACATAGCATAAAGTTATCCATTCGAAAGTGAACAATTCAGTGGCATTTAGTACATCCACAATGTTGAGCAATCACTACTCTAATCTAGTTACAAAATATTTTCATCACCCAAAAATGAAATCCAATATCAGTTAAGCAGCTACTCCCCATTCCCTCCTCCCACAAGCCCCTGGCAACCACCATTCCACTTTCCATCTCTATGGATTTACCTATCTATTCTGGATATTTCATATAAATGGAGTCATATAATATGTAACCTTTTGTATCAGGCTTCATTCACTAAGCATAATGTTTTAGAGGTTCATCCACATTGTGTCAAATATCAGTACTTCATTCCTTGTTATGGCTGAGTAATATTTCATTGTATGTTTATACCACAGTTTGTTTATTCATTCACTGGTGGACATTTGGGTTGTTTCTACTGTTTGGCTATTGTATATCAAATGCTGCTATGAACATTGGTGTATAAATAATCTGTTTGAGTATGTTTTCAGTTCTTTTGAGTATATGCTTAGAAGTGGGTTTGCTGGGTCATAAGGTAGTTCTATGTTTAACTCTTTGAGGAACTGATAAAGTGTATTCCATAGTAATTGCACCATTTTACATTCCCACCATGTACAAGGGTTTCAGTTTCTCTACAACCTTGCCAACAATTGTTGTTTTCCCTTTTTAAAAAAATATAGCCATCCAAGTGGGTGTGAAGTGGTCTCTCATTATAGTTTTGATTTGCATTTCCCTAATAACTAATGATATTGAACATCTTTTCATATGCTTGTTGGCCATTTGTATGTCTTTCTTGGAGAAATGTCTATTCAAGCCCTTTGTCAATATTTAAATTGGGTTATGTTTTGGTTTGATAAAGCTGCCAGAATGCAATATACAAGAAATAGGTTGGCTTTTACAAAGGGTATTTATTAAGCTAGAAATTTTACAGTTCTAAGGCCATGAAAATGTTCAAATTATGGCATCCAAAGAAAGATACCTTGACTCTGAAGAAAGGCAGATGATATCTGGGGTTCTTCTGTCACATGGGAAGGCACATGGTGATGTCTGCTGTCCCTTCTCTCCACTATGTCTCTGGGCTTTTGTGTGTCCTTGCTTGTTCCTCCTGGGGCATTGCTGTCTCTCCTTTAAAGGACTCCAACAAGCAGATTAAGACCCACCTTGAATGGGCAGGGTCATATCTCCTTGGAAACAACCTAATCAGAAAAGTCCTGCCCAACAATAGGTCTGCCCCATAAAATTGGATTAAAAGAACTTTTAATCCAATTAAAAGTTTAATTGGCTTTTCTGGGGGTACATAACAAAAGTTTAAAAGGCTTTTCTGGGGGTACATAACAGCTCCAAACCAGCACAGGTTGTTTATCTTTTTATTACTGAATTGTAAGAGTTCTTTATATATTATGGATACTAGACCCTTATCAGATATTTGCAAATATTTTCTCCCATCTGTAGGTTGACTTTCACTATCTTGAAAATGTCCTTGATGCAAAAAATATTTTAATATTGATGAAATCCAACTCGTATATTTATCTGTTGTTGTTGTTGGTCATTCTTTGGTGTCATATCTAGAATCCATTGCAAAATCCAAGGCCATGATGATTTATCCCTATGTTTTCTTCTAAGAATTTTATGGTTTTAGCTCTTGTATTTGGGTTGTTGATTCATTTTGAGTTCATTTCATATAGTGTGCAGGATAGAGGTCCAATTCATTCTTTTGCATGCAGTTATCCAGTGGACCTGGCATTATTTGCTGAAGAGACTATTCTTTCCGCATTGAATGGTCTCAACACTTTTAACCAAAATAACTGGATATATATGGGTTTATTTCTGAACTTTCAATTCTATTCCATTGATCCGTATGTCTATGTTTATGCCAGTACCACCCTGTTTTGATCATTGTAGCTGCTTTGAAATAATCTTTTTTCTTTTATAGAATCTTTACTATGAATGGTCAATGTTAAAAATGTGAAACATATGGAAGCTGTTGCTTGTGAAGTCATTTGCATACTCTAGCTGCAGAGATGCAACATTGAGTTCATTTCTATATGTGAATACAGATTTTCTCCTTGGGCCGTATGATTTGGAGTTTGCTCTCTTTACCAAAGTCATAATAGTGAAATCATACTATATCTATCCTTTTATTTCTGGCTGATTTCACTCAGCATTATATCCTCTAGGTTCACCCAGGTTGTCACATCCTTCAGAACCTCATTTCATCTTCCTGCTACATAATATTTTCTCATATGTATATACTATATGTTGTCTATCCACTCTTCGGTTGATGGACACTTGGATTGTTTCCATCTTTTGGCAATTGTGAATAGTGCTGCTACGAACATCGGTGTACACGTCTGTTTGTGTTACTGCTTTCAACTCTTCTGAGTATATACCTAATATTAGTATTTCCTGGTCATATGGTAACTTTATAATTAGTCTTCTAAGGAATTGCCAAACTGTCTTCCACAGTGGTCGTACCATTATACATTTCCCACAAGCAGTGAATAATTGTTCTAATTCCTCCACATCCTCTCCAACATTTGTAGTTCTCTGTTTGTTTAATGGCAGCCATTCTTATAGGTGTGAAATGATATCTCATTATAGATTTGATTTGCATTTCCCTTATAGCTAATGAAAATGAGCATCTCTTCATATGCTTTTTAACCATCTGTATTTGCTCTTTGGAAATAAAGTCTATTCATATCTTTAGCCCATTTTATAATTGGGTTGTTTGTTTTGTTGTTATTGAGTTGTCTAATTTCTTTATATACACAGGATATCAAACTTTCATCTGATATATGGTTACCAAATATTTTCTCCAGTTGAGTTGGCTGCCTCTTCACCTTTTTGACAAACTCCTTTGAGGCACAAAAACTTTTGATTCTGAGGAGTTCCCTTCTATTTTTTTCCTTTCATAACTTGTGCTTTGGGTGTAAAGTGCAAGAAGCTACTTCTTATCACTAGATTTGAAGATGTTTCCCTTTATTTTCTTCCCTATATTATCACTAGATCTTGAAGATGTTCATGGTATTGTTGCAAGTTTTGAAATTAGGAAGTGTGAGTCCTCCGCCTTATTCTTCTTTTTCAGTATTATTTTGTCTATTTGAGTCCCTTGTAATTCCATATGAGAATTGAGGATTGGCTTTTCCATTTCTGCAGAAATGGAAAAACTGGAATTTTGAGAGGGGCTGCATTGAATTTATAGTTCCCTTTGGGTAGTATCATCATCTTAACAATATTAAGGTTTCTAGTCCATGTAATATATTCCTGTGAAATGTCTTCCTATTTATTTAGATCTTCTTTAATTTCTTCTTTAATTTCAGCAATATTTTATAATTTTCATTGTACAAGCCTTCATCTCCTTCATTAAAATTATTATGTATTTTACTCTTATAGATGCTACTGTAAGCAGCATTATTTTATTAATTTCCTTTTCAGATTGTTCATTGCTGATACATAAAAACACAGCTGATTTTTCATGTTGATCTTGGGCCCTACAACTTTGCTGAATTTTCTTATTAGTTGTAGTCAGTTTTTTTGTGTGTAGATTCTTTGGGATTTTCCATGTAGGATCATGTCATTTACAAACAGAGCTATTTTTACTATTTCCTTTCTAATTTGGATACCTTTTATTTCTTTTTATTGCCCAGTTGCTCTGACTATAACTTCTACTACAATGCTGAACAGCAGTGGTGAAAGTGAGCATCCTTGTTTTGGCCCTTTGTATGAATTTTTAAGTACTTTTATGTAGACATGAAAAAGCAATGACATGCAATTTAGAAAAAAATGAATTATATAGAATGTACCTCATAGTTCAATAAATACTTACTCAGCTCTGACTGTTTGGTATTTAGAGGCCTGAGATGCATAAACCCAATTCCCTTCATAAAGGAACTTAATAAGGACACAAAAAGAAATAACCAGTCCGTAGTCCTTTCCAGCTATACTACACTGTGAGTTTGCTTTAGATTTTGATTGTGAAACAATGACTATAGAAAATGAGGCTGAGACATACGTATCATCACTCAAATTAGTGCCTCTTTCAACTAAGGGGAACCAAGCGCTGGGGTGGGCTTTGAAAATTAAACTGTGCCTTCTGGTCTTTTTCTATAAAACATCTTCATGGTTCAACAAACTTTAACTTGGTATTATGCCCTACGTGTGAACTGGAGATTCCAGGGTGAATCATAAAGTATCTCAGCTGGTAGAAGCTCACTATCTTTTGAGGAAAACTGACAGGTTTACAAACAGTTACAATTCTTCCTTGGCAAAAAATGAATGATAATGATAGTAACTGCATTTAAAAAGTGTTGTCCAGCATTTTTTACATATACTAATTTATTGAATCCTTAAACACCCTGTGAGGTATTATTATCGTTCTATTTTACAGGTAGTTGAGGCACAGAGAGGTTAGGCAACTTGCCCAAGATCACACAGCTAGGAAGCCAAGGGCATGGAATTCCAGTCCAGGTAAGTACACAGAAGAGCTCAACCAAAGAACTCAGCTTGTGGTAGAGCAATCATAATTAAAATGACGTTACCAATTATAACAACCTGTCACAATTAATTAATACAGAACATTGTGTGTTTTAAAATACTTGCACCTACTAGACATGATTCAGTATAAGGTGGTCTCAAAAAGTAAAGTGAAAAAAAAAAAAGTAAGATGACCCTCCCATTTTTCACAATGAGAAGATCCCCAAAATGAAAATTTGGGGGGGGGAACCAACTTGAGTATATAAATTCTTAGGGCTGTAGAAGAAATAATTAACTGTCTATATATAATATTTAAGTTTTCATTTAGACAGATTTTTTAAAGACACTTTAAAAATCTTATATTATTTAAATAATAATTTTGAAATACTGGATTTTTTTACCATGCTCACATTTCACAAAACAATTTTATTCCATTTTCTCCCATGCATCTTTGACCTCAGAGTCTTTATTATCAAAGGGGATGATTTCTGCATCACCCAACTTGCTTTCCTGATCAAATCATCTTCTCTCCTGTCTAAATTGTTTGTGACCCAGCACTTTTTGAACCTTTATATGGTACTGCCACTGAAAAAATTTATCCTACAAGCCTCTATTCAATTAATCTTAGGATATTTTTTCCATTTGCCCTATAGGTTTATATTCATAATCATGACATTCTAACACTTAATGTATTCCTTTAAAAATTCATCTTTGTTAGGCTTATATCTTTACAAGGAGTCTGAGGTCAACTCCCAATATAATGACTACATCTGTGTCAAAATTTTTTTACTTTTTTTTTTTTTAATAAGTCCTCTAGGTCTTCTCCAAACTAATACTTTTGTTTTGAGAGAGTCTAGAGAATATGAAAGATCCTGTGAGCATTTGTAAGAATATAAATATGAGACAACTCTTTCTTCTGTTGGAAAATTCTGAAGGGGGGAAATACATGGCCTTATTTTCATGTGTATGCGGTACATTAACCTCATTTATTCAATAAGGCAAACCTGCTTGTACAAATCTGTATATGGTATCACCATTTAACACATGAGTAAATTGATACTCACCTGAGGTGACTTACCCAAGGTCACTTGGCAAGGAAATGGCAGAGGTGGAACACAGCTCAAATTCAGATCTGATTCTCTCAACCCCTCTTCCCCCATTAGACTGCTGAGAATGTTTCTAAACCACATTCCTAATTTAGATTGCTTGCTATGGTAAAATATGGGGCTATGTTGACAGAATGCAAACATTGATTATTTTCTTATTCTTTTATTGCCTTATGGTTGTGTAGCTGTGTGCAGTTTTTCAAAATGAGAATGGCAAAACAATTTGCAAATATAAAACCCAGATACTTAATTTTAATTTTGGGGTCTCTGTTTTCAACTACATTGTAAGACGAGATAGGTAGTTTACACTATAAATACCACCCACCCACCCCCAAAAAATGTATCTATAAAGACCCCAAGAAGCAGCTCTCAGGTCCTGAAATGGTATATTTGCTTTCATGTGTTTTGTTCTTGAAAAGCAACTCTATAAGATATGAAGTTGGAGGAGCCAATGGTTCCTTCTGCAGGAGTGCACTGTCCCTT
Organism: Tamandua tetradactyla; assembly: GCF_023851605.1. Lineage (NCBI taxonomy): Eukaryota > Metazoa > Chordata > Mammalia > Pilosa > Myrmecophagidae > Tamandua > Tamandua tetradactyla. Next base: position 23,887,745 of record NC_135327.1, on the reverse strand, counting down.
GCAGTGGCATGCTGGAGCTGCCCTGAGAGCCAATTATGGGTAACCATGCCCAATTCTGTGCTTGGTGATAGCAGGTTGGTAGCTTGAAATCACCCATGGTGGGAGTATTTACAGCATGAAAATTGGCAAACCCCAAAAATAAAGGCTCCTCCCACCTCCTATCTGAATCCTCCCTGAAAATTATTTAATCTTAGAATACACCCACACCCCACACACAATGGGAACAGCAAGAGTACTTGCTTCTAGGTTATTGGAAAGATTTAATGAGATAAAGCATGTAAAGCACCTGGCACAGCTTATATGTCCATGCTTAGGGCTGAAAAAAAGTCAAACCAAGAACAAAACAACAGCAACAACAACAAAAAACCCATACCAGATTATAGTGAAAAGTATGATTCCTTCTCACCCCAGACTTCCATTCCAATTCCTATCCTGAAAGGCAACCTGTTTTACTAAACACTTCCAGGGTTGTGCCCTGCACATGTAAGCACATGTTCATGCAAATACATTTACCTTTTTTAAAAAGAAAATATTTCAGAGATCGTTCCAAACCAGCTCATATCAATTTAACTTGCTTCTTTTAAGGACTGCCTGCTATTCCATTTTAGATGCACCATGGTTTATTTTTCCAGCCCTCCATGAATGACATTTAGTTTGCTTCATATTTCTCGCCAGTACGAACAGTAGTCATTGAGTGAATAACCTTGTTTTTTTTGCACGTAAATATGAGTGGATCTGTGGGGTCAACTCCAGAAAGTGAAACTATTGGGTCAAAGGTAATTCTGATTTGACTGTCCAGTTACCCTCCAGGGATTGTGCCAATTTGCTCTGCCACCCCAATATAGCAGAATGCCTGAATCCCTACAGCTAGAGGCCTTGTCTAACGTTTTGATCCGAGTCATTTGATAGTCCATGGTGCCTCAAACAAGTAAATAGTCCTCCATGATGGAGAAACCAGGGTCCTGGGTGGAAAGGAACTTGCCCAAGACCACCCAAATCCAGGCTTCTGCACACACTGAAAAGGCCAGGGTTGAGGCTCTGCCAGGAGGAGGGGAGTGACCCTCTGGCACTGGAATTCTAGGAGCCTGTTTTGCAAGGTTTAATGTCTCTGTTTTTCATGAGTGAAACTTCTCAGGAACGTTAAGGAACAAGAGGGTGCAAAGCTCTAATACTCTGGGAAGCTTCCGTACAGCTCATTCTCTGTCTCCGTACCAGCATCAGCTTTCCGAAATACAGACCCCATCATCTCACTCTCCTGTTTTCAAAATTTTTTGCAACTCCACATTTCCTACCCCAGTAGTTCTCAGAGTTCCTGGGCCAGCAGCATTGGCATGAGTGTCACCTGGGAACTGCCTAGAAATGCACATTTTTGGGCAGCACTGCAAGACACTCTGGGGTAGGACCCAGAAATCTGGGTATTAACAAACTCTCCAGAGAATCCTGTTGCATGCTCAAGTTTGAGAATCACTGACTTACAGACCTTCTTTCCCATTTGGCCCCAACCCACCTTTGCTACTGTATTTCCTTTGCTTCTCCCAACAAATTCTAAACACACCTAAGTACTTGCTTCTTCTATACCATCCTTCTACTTTCTCAGCTCTGTGCATTGGGCAGAAACTTCTAGTTGTCCCCCAGTTTCTTCTAGAGTAATAGAATCCCCAATTTGTATTTTGCATTTCCCAGTCTCCCCTGCAACTATGTTTTGGTGAATGGGATGTGAGTAGAAGTGAAGTGTGTAACTTCTGAATTATGTGCTTAAAAGGGAAGGGCATATCCACACTTCCCCTTTCCCTCTTCCACTGGCTGGAATACCAACATGATGGCCTTAGACCACACAGATGAGGCTGGGCCCAGCTATGGTGGAGCCTCAAGAGGGAAGAAATCTGGGTTCTTGCCACTAGTTTCATAGAAGGAGCCACAGACCACGTAAGCCTGGACTGTGATACAAGACACTTCCAATCTATTTAAGCCACTGTTACTTTAGATCCCTGTGAAAACAATTGAGTCTGTATCTTCTCTAATACCCTACCTTTGGGTGTGCCATTTCTTCATCTACCTGGCCACAGCCCACTCTTCCTCTGGGGGACAAAACCAAATGCATCTCCTTTCCCCAAACCTAGGCAGAGCTGATTTCTCCCCCACAGTGTCCTCATTCCACCTCGAGTGTCCTTGTTGCTGTCCAACGTGAAGTCACGTTATTTTCCCCATTAGAGCTCCTGGAGGCAGGACCGACTCAGAACGTGAAATATGCCCACAGGACTGGTTCACATTCTGATGCATGGTGGATACCAACATTTTTCAGTGGCAATTTTAAGTCAGTTTCTGCCTTTTTTCTATGCTCCCTGCTAAACTGTGCCTTGGTGAATCATTTGGATGAACTGGAAACCAATTCATAATCTGAAATGGTGGCCAGAAATTCTTCTCTTCCTTGAGCAGCTGTGGGCTATGTGGACTGAGACTGGCCACAAATGGATGCTTGGTGGGGGTGGGGTGGAGTGGGGTGGCCTGCGGATTGAGAATACAAGGAAAATAATAAATCAGGAGAAAAGAATTTATGTCTCGGAACATATGCCTGCTTGGTCTGAATGGTGCATAGAGAGGCTTCGAGGTCAAGAATGGTGAGAAATCATGACACAGAGAGACCTTTCTCGAAAGGCCACTCCATCACTGCCGATCCCGTTTCCAGACCTCAGGAGTCTCCTGGTTTCTCAGAACAGTGTTTGTTCCGTGGGATGAAGTTCTGCTGGAAAACTCTTGACCTTTATTCTGACTCAGAGCCAGAAGCCTTAAAGTAATATCCTGTCAACCAGATGGGCTTGTGTTCGCTCTCTGTTCGTAGAAAAGGGCTAGCAAGTCGTAAATGACACTTTGGCTCATCAGATATTTAATGGACATCACCTTTATGCCACACACTTATAGTAGGCACTGAGAATATAAAGATGAGAAAAGATACTCTCCCAGTTCTCACTTTATTGACCATAAAGTGCAGGAGCAGATGTTTCAACTAATGTTTTCAAAGTATGGTTCCCAGATGCCAGGGAGTCCCTGAGCCCTTTTGAAGGGATCCATGAGGTCAAAACTATTATTTGCCTTTTTAAAACTCATTCTTCCACAAGTGTGCAATGGAGTTTTCTAGGGACTGCATGAGGTATGATATCCTAACATATTAAAATGCACAAGCAGATCTAAGAATCCAGCTGCTTTTAAGGCAGACATTAAAGAGATTTGCAAAAAGAAAAGTAAAGCAATGTCACTCTTCTCACTATTTTTGTCTTAGAAAATATACTTATTTTCTTTATAAAATTTTATTTATCTTATTACATATAATCAGCTTATTGTTTTAAAATAAATATTTTGAATGATTCCATTTTAATTTCTAATAGAGTAAATATCAATCCATATGGTTCACACGAACAGAATCTCCTTATGGTCCTCGATAACTTTCTTTAAAATATTTCATTTTGAGAACATTGTGCCCAGTTGTGAGAAATAATTCAGCAAGAAAAAGGAAACCCTGTTTCCCCAGTGGTAACATTACATAATTATATCACAATCAGGAAATTGGCATTGGTACAATCCACTCACCATATTCAGATTTCACCAGTTTTACCTGCACTCATTTGTGTGTGTATGTAGTTCTATGCAATGTTATCATATGTTTAGATTTGCATGACCACCACCACAGGCAGGAGACAGTACGGCTCCATCGCAAGGATCCCTCAGGTTACCTTTTGGTAGCCACAGTCACATCCTTCCTTCCCCCTTTCCTAACCCTTGTTCCTCTTTGCTAGGATTTTGTAATTTCAGAAATGTTATAGAAATTGAATCATACAATACGTAACCTTTTGAGATCACTCAGCATAATTTTCTTGAGCTCCATCCAAGTTGTTGAATATATCAACAGTTCATTCCTTGATGTTGCTGAGTAGTATTCCATTTGTTTAATCATAACCACTGAAGGACATTTGGATTCCTTCCTATTTCTAGCTATTATGAATCAAGTTGCTAGAATGTTTGAGTACAGATTTTTGTATGAACATAACTTTGCACTTCTCTGGGAAAACTGCCCAAAAGTGCAATTACTAGGTCATATGGTATGCACACGTTAAATTTTATAAGAAACTACCAAACTCTTTTCCAAGTGGCTGTACCATTTTACATTCCCACCAGCAATGTATGAGTGATTCAGTTTCTCAGCATCCTCACCAGCATTTGGTATTATCACTATTTTAAGTCTTATTTATCACTGATAGGTGTGTAGAGATATTTCATTGTGGTTTTAATTTGCACCTTAATAGCTAATGATGTTGAAAATCTTTTCATGTAGTTACTTGTCAACTGTAAATCCTTTCCAGTGCAATGTCTGTTTATCTTTTTTGCCTATTTTCCAATTAGATTATTTGTTTTTTCACTGTTGAGCTTTGAGAGTTCTTTATATATTCTGGATATTAGTGCTTTGTCAAATATGTGGTTTGCAACAATTTTTCCTCCCAGCATTTTTTTTTTCTCCCAGCATTTTTATCCTTTTCACAGGGCTTTTCTCCCAGCAAAAGCTTTTAAATTTGGTGAAGTTGAACTTATTTTTTTCTTTTATGGGTTGTCTTTTGGCATCAAGTATAAGACCTCTCTGTCTACTCCTAAATCCTGAATATTTTCTCCTGTTTTTTTTTTCCCTAAAAGTTTTATAGCTTTACATTTTTCATTTAAGTTATGATCAATTTTGAGTTAATTTTTGTATAAGGCATGAGTTTTAGGGTGAAGTTTCTTTTTTGCCTGTGGACGTCAATAATTTTTAAGAGTTAAAGGGAGTCCTAAGACCAAAGTTTGAGAGCTTCTACACTAAGGTATGTGAGATACTTCAGGACAGGTATGTATAAAGGGTAGGTTAACTTTGAGCACGAAATTTGGAAGACTTCCCAGAGAAGGTGGCATTTGAGTTCTGCTTTAGAGGATAAATAGGATTTTCTAAGCAGAGGAGGAACCCACTACAGAAAGTAGACCAGCAGGGTGCAGCAAACAAGAGGATTAACTGAAAGCCCTTGTCGTGGGACATTTTATCACCCATGCAGCCAGGAGGTCAATTTCTATCCCCAGAAGATACCAGGGGTTTGATCTCTGGCAGATTTGGACCAGAGTGGTTCCAGATTTACATTACAGTTGTGGCATAGGGGAAAGAAGGAAGACTGGACTGAAAATAGGGGTTAACTAAATAGCTTCATTCAGAATGATGAGACCCTATCCACTCTCAGCAAATATAGGCTCATTGAGCAACATCCCCTGCCCCCAACCCAGGCAGTAGATGTGACCTACTCCAGATAAAAGAACTGAAATCATGACATTTGGGACTTCCCCATGAACGTCTTGGCTGGACATCTAGTTGCCTACAGTGAAACCCATGGGTTGTCAAATCCTCTCCATGCTCACAAAGCTTTCCATTAGCTCTTACCCGCCGCACTTTGAAATAAAGATCATCAGCCATTTAAGGGAAGTGCTCAACTGAAAGTGAGAGAGACCAAACAAAATGTTGGTGCTGAGGTGATGCTTCACTCCTTCTGACACTTGAGCCTTCTCTGGGCCTGGCTACCCATCTGCAAACGAGGAGTTGTCTTATGTAATTGTCTTAACCTGTACCCCAAGACATTGGGTGCCAGTTTCTATATATGCAGGTACATGGGCTCAATTCTGGGGTGGAACCCATCAAATTCTCCAAGGGAATCTGAGATCCCACCAAGAATTGATGAACCACCAACTGGATTTCTAAGATCTCTCCCTGGGTTTGTTCCTTGAATACATTTTGCAGTCTCACAGTTCTAGGCTTCTGCACGTGCTGGGCACTTTGACTGAAGCACCTTTCTTTTCCTTTTCTCTAGAATTGATTCCTGCTCTTTTTTTCCAGACTCATCTGAAATAGCATTTTGTTTTTCTAGGAAGTCATCCCTGAACCCATCAGGGTTAGGTGTCCTCTTGACGTTTCCCCCTTCTCCTTTAGAAGGGCTGTCTGCTGCCTCTGGGTGCAGAAGCCTCTGCTCTCCCAACAGTCTGCCCATAGCCAAGCAAAACATCCCAGTAGCATTTCCTTTCTTCATGTCAGCGTGAAGCACTTGTTAATTGGGCTGAGAGCTGGGCTGGTTAGGTGCTTGGGAGCAAGTCAGCTCAGTCCTTTGAATCACACTTCAAAGCAGAATGAGTGGACTGGAAAAAAGAACAAGGGAAATTATTAGAACTCTTTGTGCCTCTGTCCTTAGGTTACCTAGTACAGTTGGGCTTATTGAAGCTCTTTGGAATATTGTGGAATTGAACTTTAACTTGGCAAAATGAATCAAGCTCAAGGCAACAGCTTGACTTTCGGATTCAGCCCTGTTTTCTAGCATCTATCAGAAGAGGGGTGTGAAGTGTCCAGGTCAGCCCAGCCCTAATCCATGTGGCATCCAGAGTAGGCATTAATCATTTCAGGACCATACTGAATCTGAATCACTTTCCTATATTTGGAGAATTCCCCACATTGTGCCTTTTAATGGGAAGCAACGGCATTCCAGATTCTAGAAGCCTCAAAGGGTATCTATTCAATTTCTCAGCCTCCCTTGCAGCTATAGCATGGACATGTGACCTAGCCTCAGCCAATCAAGTCATTCTGAATAGAAAGAAAGTGACCCAGGGGAATAAGGATGGTGAGGTGGGCTTGTGTGAGGGGGCAGAAGTCATAGGAAATTTGTATTCCTGCTGCACTGGTGGCAGTGGTGCTGAGGCAGCATCTGTATCCCAGGATAGAGGGGTCAGAGGTGTACTCCACCATGTCTAGCACTCTGTTCTAGTTTGCTAGTTGCCAGAATGCAACATACCAGAAATGGAATGGCTTGTAAAAGGGGGAATTTAATAAGTTGCAAGTTTACAGTTTTAAAGCTGAGAAAATGTCCCAATTAAAACAAATCTATAGAAATGTCCAATCTAAGGCATCCAGGGAAAGATACCTTGGTTCAAGAAGGCCAGTGAAGTTCAGGGTTTCTCTCTCAAGTGAAAAGGCAAATGGCAAACACAGTCAGGGTTTCTCTCTCATCTGGAAAGGCATGTGGCAAACACTGCATTATCTGCTAGCTTTCTCTCCTGGCTTCCTTTTTCATGAACCCCCTGGAGGAGTTTTCCTTCTTCATCTCCAAAGGCCACTGACTGGTGGACTCTGTTTCTCGTGGCTATGTGGTTCTCTGCTCTCTCAGAATTTCTCCTTTTCTCTGAAATGTTTCCCCTTTTATATGATTCCAGTAAACTAATCAAGAACCACCTGGAATGAGTGGAGACATGTCTCCACCTAATCCAGTTTAACAACCACTCTTGATTAAGTCACATCTCCAAGGAGATTATCTGACTAAAATTTCAAATATACAGTACTGAGTAGGGATTAGAAGAAATGGCTGCCTTTACAAAATGGGATTAGGATTAAAACATGGCTTTTCCAGGGTGCGTACATCCTTTCAAAGCAGCACATGCTTCAAAACTCAGTGATGTCCTTTCTGATGACTTCTGTACTTTGATTTTCAGCACGGTTCTCCACTGCAGAATACCCGACTTTCTTTGCTTTTTTCCAAAAGCAGAGCCTGAAACCAGGACCTCAGGTGGAGGTGGTTTATTTAGTAGGCAATCCCAGGAAGCAGGAATGAGGAATTAAGGAGAAAGAATAAAGGAGGAAATTTCTACAAAGGGTGTATTATTAAGGTGAGTCCTAAGCAAAACAGGACCTCAATTCCACCTGGGACCTCTGGACATTTACCCATCAGGTCCCTCCCCCATTGAAATGTCCCAAGGGCTGATAACTTTCTTGCACTTCTGGATTGCACCTGTGCAAGGACTGAACAGGCTCCCAAGGTTTCAAAAAAGCTCCAAGGCAGGAAAGCAAAGATGGTCCCTGAAGTGGGACCTAATCAGTGTGCACAGAACCATCCCCCACAGCCGTGGCCCAGCACTTGTAACACAGTGCTTCTGAAGCATCCATTTCTGCCCCCAGCCTGGTTCTTCAGTGCTACTGGGAATTCTCTGTACTACCATGTATGTTTTCAGGATATTTCTTTTTCTGCTTATATCAGTCAGAGTTGGTAACTATGGCTTGCACTCAGGAACCCTCATTGATGGGGAGTGAGCTGAGATGGCTGAGTAATTTGCTGAGGACCTAGCATGGACACCCCTCCCATGCCCAGGAAAATGCATTTCGTCCTGGGTCTATGGATTTTTCTTCCTAACTCCTCTACTTGCCCGAGCCACTGACCAGGTTCCGGCCATCATTGTCTCTTCTTGGATACCTGTTCAGTTTCCTGTCTTGCTTCTCTAACTCCATTCTCCTCTCCTGTGCATTCCCTGCACTACAGCCAGAGTCAACTCTCAAAACTCCAAATCTGGTGGTGGTGGTGGGGGACACAAGAATCCTCTCAATGGCTCCTGCCTCATACATCTGTCCTCAAGGCATGTGAAACTGTGGTCCGTTCTCAGAACCCTAAGGCCCTCTGGAGGTCAGTTTCTGTACAGTTTCACTCAATGAAGTATAGTCTAACCTAGTAATGGTATGTCCTCACAGGGCTGTGGGGAAGATTAAATGAGATAATATGTATAACATACGTAAAGTGCCTGGCATGCAAAAAGTGCTAGGTTTTATATTATTGTTGAAACTGGTATTATATATAGTGAACAGTTACTACTGTTCTACTGGGATGTTGGGGCTTCCTTCTCTAGAACATGTATGAAGTGGGGTGGGACATCGTGACATGCTCTTGAGAAGGAGGCTGAGGGGGTCAAGGTGTGCATTTTAGAGAGGAAGCACCACTAATGGGGAGAGGCTGGGGAGACAGCCATGATGCTCCTTAAAGTCAGGGCTAAGCAAACTGCCCTGAAAGCCGGCCTAAATGGACACATTTATCAAAGCAAATGTCCTGGGTGCACATTGGCTTCATTTCACCAGTTTTGTTTTATTGTTTCATCTGCCCAGGAATGGAACCTTGAAACTCCCTGAGAAATGAATGGGAAGATTTCATGTACTAATCTCATTTCCAAATGTAATTGGTGCCTGAATGATGAAACTCTCCGCTTCCAAAAGGCTGCGTTAACTGAGCCATCCATCGTCCTGCTCCCTTAGGTGGGCCAGGGCGCCACTATGATGCACACTCATTGCTTCGGCGATGCAGAAGGAGTAGCTGGTACAACCTTTCTAGAGGGCAGTTTGGCCATATGTACCAAAATTTTAAATTTGCAGAACCTTCAATCCAGCAATTTCGTTTCAAGGATTTGATTTATCATGAAGAAATAATTGGGCAAATGTGTAAGGAGGTACGAAGATGTCCAGTGCAGCTTTGTCTAAAACTGTGAACAATTGGAAACCTTCTAAATGTCAAACAAAAGGGACAGACTACATCAATGCTGGTACAGACACGCTATGGCATGCTTACTATGCAGCTGGTGCCAAAGACGGGATAGAGCTGTATGTATGGGAAGACTGCCATGATATTCAGGCATATCCTGTAGGATATTTCCCTGATTAACATTTTCCCAGTGCAATGCCGCTTGGTTTATAATTCAAACTTGATAGAATGTATCTGTTTCTCCAAAAAATGCTGTTTTTTTTTTTTTTGCAAATGTTTACATAGGAAAACATTTATAGTTTACATCCCTAAAACTCAATAAAACTCCCTGGAAAATAACCAGGACAGCAGTTCCAGGGTGTGAGTGACCCGAGAGGGTTGTCTACACTGTATAAGGAGGTCTTGGATGAAAAAGCTGAGGAACTGGGATGCAGAAAACGGGATGAGTGGGCTCGGTTGTGATGCCTCCAGAGACAAGAGGTGGTATAGCTAACTTGGGAGATCAGCTCCCCTCAGCTCTGCAGTGCACAGCCCCCTTGGAGAACCTGAAACTGGCTTTTCCTGCAAATAAAACCCATCAGCTAGTGCACAGAGCCTGCCATTCCCCTTCCATATGGGGGCCCAGGGCCCTCAGGAGTTTACCGATTGGGAGGTGAGTATGAGAAAGCAAACCACACTGCACCCAACACCCCACCCCCATTGCCCTGGGCCTGTGCACACCACTAACCGCTCCATGGCCCCGAGCCCCAAGCCATGGCCCCTCGCCTCCAAGCCAGGGCCCCTACCCCCACGCCCCTGCCCCTGTGCACCTTAGGCTGCGCCTCCCTCCCCATCCCACGCCCTGCCACTGTGCCCCCCATGCTGCACCCCATGCCCCTGCACTGCACCCCGCACTGCACCCCGCACCTCTACACCACATCCTGTCCATCTACCCATGCCCCACCCCACATCTAGTGCCACTATACCCCATGCCACCAAGCCTTGCCTCATGCTGCATCACACCCCCAGACCCCCGTTCCGTATCCATGCCTCGTGCCATAACCCATGCCCCCGTGCCCTACCTTGTGCCCCACATCCTACCCTGTGCCCTGCACCACACCCTGCATGCTGTCTGCACCATGCACCCCCATGCTGCCCCCATGCCACAACCCATGCCCCTGTGCCCCATGCCACCCATGCCCCTGTGCCCCATGCCACACACTGTGCCTGACCGGCAGTCATTTCCAGGTTGTTTGTGGACAGGGACAGCTCACATATCTAGTACCCCAGCCCAAGGTCACTCCAAAAGAGAGCCTGGGGACCACCAGACCCATTGGGCCCACAGGTGGAATCACCCCTGAGGTGCACACTGCCCAGCCCACAGCCCCAGAGTTGGCAGCTTTCAGTGTGCACTAGGACCAGTGGACCTAACTTGGAAGTTCACTGGCTCTCCATCTAGTTTACCAGGGAGAGGCAGGCCTGAGGGGAAGAGGAGGCTCAAGACTGCCATCTTCTGGGAAGAAACATGAAGTGCAGTCTGGCAGACTGCCTATCTGTCTAGCTTTAAACAAATCCTCAAGTAGACCTGCTTCCCCTACATGAGGTTCAAGCCTTGGTTTGGCTGGGAAATTACTGACAAGCCAAGTGCAAAAGGAGACCTTCAATGCAAACCCAAGCACATACAAAACCTTAGACATCTGAGGAAGATCAACCCTCAAAATAATCCCATTAAGATTATCAAATGTGTTGAAGCCAACAGAAAATCACAAAGCATATGAAGATGTAGGCAGATATGTCCCAGCCAAATGACCCAACTAGAACACTGAAGAGACACAATTTTGGAACAACTAATCAAAAATGTTCATACACATCTTCTAAATAAATTCAGTGGATTGACTAATGACAAAAAGGATATCGCGAAGACACTAGAAAAGCATGAAGAAGAATTTGAAAGAGTAAGTAGAAAAAAATAGCAGATATCACAGAGATGAAAGATATTGTAGACCAAATTAAAAATACCCTAGAGACAAATAACAGCAGATTTGAAGACACAGAAGAAAGATTAAGTGAACTAGAGGATGGGACAGTTGAAATCAAAGAGAACAAAAGAACAAATGGCAAAAAAGAAAAGTTTGAATTGGATCTCAGGGAAATGATGGGTAGCACAAAGCACGCAAATATAAGAATCATTGATGTCCCAAAAAAGAGAAGATAAGAGTAAAGGGCTAGGAAGATTAGTTGAGGAGACAATGGGGAAAACTTCATAATCCTTATAGGATACATAAATATGCAAATCAAAGAAGCACAGTGAACCTTAAGTGAAACAAATCCAAATAGGCCTACTCCAAGACACCTACTACTTAGTCTGTCAAATGTTGAAAAAAAGTAGAAAGTTCTGAAAGCAGCAAGAGGAAGGCAATTCATCACATACAAAGGAAATCACAAACAACTGAGTTGAGACTATTCAACAGGCACCATGGAGGTGAGAAGGTAGTGGTATGATATATTTAAGATCCTGAAAGAAAAAGACTTCCAGCCAAGAATTTTTTATCCAGCTCAGTTGTCCTTCAGAAGTGAGGGAGAGATAGAGGCTTCCAGGAGAATGGCAAGGTGGGGTCCTGTTCACCCCTGCTCCAAAGAACAGCTAGAGAAGGGACAGAAAGAGAGCCAGGAGAACAATTCCTGGTGTGAGTGACCTGGGAGAGTCTACCACACCACATGGGGAGGCCCTGGTCAAAAAAGCAGAATTGAGACACAGAGAACTGGAGACCAACCAGCTAGGGCAAATAGCCTAGCACATCCATTTCCAGATGGAGGTCTGAAGCCATCGTAGGTGCACAGGCAGGGAGATGGGGACAAGGAAAGCCTCCATCTACAAGTTGGAAGACCTTCTGGTTGCTTTCACACTGGAACTACTGTGCCAGTCATTTTTTCTGTATCATCTCTCACATGGTGCCAGGGAGAACTCAGCGTCTCTTATTCTACCATCTCCTCAGAAGTCATCACATTTATATATATATATGTAAAGAATCCACCATTGGCATTCATTCTTTTTTTAAAATTATTTTTTTTTAGAGCAGGTATGTGTTTCAAGAAAAGCCAAGCATAAAGTAAGAGTTCCTGTACCTCCCCTGCCCCTATACACAGTTTTCCTAATTTTAACAGTTTACATTAGTCTGGTACATTTGCTACAATTGATGAACCAATATTATTATAGTTATGTTATTCACTAAAGTTCATAGTTTTCATTAGGGTTCACTCTTTCAATTGTACAGTTCTATGTTTTTTTAAAATTTTTTATTGTAGCGACATATATACAACATAAAATTTCCCATTTTAACCACTTTCAAGTACACAATTCAGTGTTTTACCACCATCACCACTATCCATTACCAAAACTTTTCCATCACCCAAAACAGAAGCTCTGTACCAATTAAACTTTAATAGCCTATTCCCCAACCCCACCCCTACCTCTGATAACCTGGATTCTAATTTCTGACTATGAATTTGCATATTCTAATTATTTCATATCAGTGAGATCATACAATATTTATCTTTTTGTATCTGGCTTATTTTACTGAACATGGTGTCTTCAAGTTTCACCCATGTTGTAGCATGTAACAGAATTTCATTCCTTTTTGCAGCTGAATAACATTCCATAGTGTGTGTATTAGTCAGTGTGCTGGTTTGAAGCTATTACGGACCCCAGAGAAGCCATGTCCTTTAATCCTCATTCAATATTGCTGGGTTTGACCTTTTCTTGTTGTTTCTATAGAGATGTGACCCACCCAATTGTGGGTAGTAACTTTTGATTGGGTGGTTTCCATGGAGATATGTCTCCACCATTCAAGGTGAGGTTGCTTACTGGAGCCCTTTAAAAAGGAAGCATTTTGGAAGGAGCCACAGAGCCAGCAGAACTGACAGAATGGACAGAGCCCTGGGCAAGCCATTGAAGAAGCCTGGAGAGAAAGCTAGTAGGTGTTGCCATGTGCCTTTCCAGCAGGGAGAGAAAGCCTTTCCAGCAGAGAGAGGAAGCCTGAACTTCTTTGGCCTTTTTGAACACATTCTTAGTTGACTGTAGACATAATTAGCCAAAGTTACAATCAACTGACTGATGATTTAATAAACTAGCCTCCAGTTTATCAACCAGCCATGAAATATCCTTTCAGCAATAGGTAGGCTTGCCTGACCAGACAACTGGGCATCATCTCCTGGCCAAGTTGACGACAGAACCCAACCATCACAGTGTGTACATACTATGTTTTGTTTATCCATTTATCTATGGATGGATTCTTGGGTTGCTTCCACCTTTTGGCCATAGTGAATAATGCTACTATGAACATCAATGTGAAGATATTTGTTTAAGTCCTGCTTTCAATTATTTGGGGTATATATACCCCAAAGTGGGATATCCAAGTCATATGGTAATTTTATGTTTAACTTTTTGAGGAATTCCCTACTGTCTTCCAGTGTGGCTGCACCGTTTTGCATTCCACCAACAATGCATGAGCATTCTTATTTCTCCACATCCTTGTCAATGCTTGTTATTTTCCATGTCTTTAGTAACAGCCATCCAAGTGGGTGTGAAGTAGTAACTCATGGTAGTTTTTATTTTGATTTGCATTTCCCTAATGGCTAGTGCTGTTGAGCATCTATTCATATGCTTATTAACCATTTCTGTATCTTCTTTGGAGAAATGTCTGTACAAATCTTTTGCTCATGTTTAACTGAGTTGTCTTTTGTTGTTGAATTGTTGGATTTCTTTATACAGTCTGGATATTAAACCCTTATTGGATAAAAAAAAAAAGTGAGGGAGAGATTAATATTTTAACAAACAGACAAAGGCTGAGAGAATTTGTCAACAAGAGACCAGCCCTACAAGAAATACTAAAGAGGATTCTGTTGGCTAAAAAAAAAAAAACAGAAGAGAGAAGTTTGGAAGAGGGCACAGAATTGAACGGTAAGGGTAACTTAAGGGATAAAGACAGAGAGAGGGAAAAGAATAGATAGATCTGAAAAATGAAAAACCGAAGGATAAGATGGTAGATTCAAGTAATGCCTTTACAGTAATAACTTGAAATGCTAATGGGCTAAACTCACCAATTAAAAGGTATATAAAGCCAGAATGGATAAAGAAATATAAGCCATCTATAAGCTGCTTACAAAAGACTCATCTTAGAGTCGAGGATACAAATAGATTGAAAATGGAAGGATGGAAAAAGATGTTCCATGCAAACTGTAACCAAAAGAAAGCAGGAGTAGTTATACTAATATCAGACAAAATAGACTTTAAATGTCAAGATATCATAACATAAAAGGTAGCACACTACATCTTTTTTTTTTTTTATTCACTGGTCTTACCACATTTCCAATCACCCTGAAACTGCTCAAATGACCTTTTGAAAACACAATTATAAAACTAGCTGAATGGCTGTACCTTGTAGGACTGCGGCAACATTTCTAAGAAGGCTAAATATGTTGCAAATCAGAATCTACTTTATGGTGCTTCTCCTGCAATAGTGAGGATTCATGGGTGCAGGAATTGAGTGATAGGAATGGGTCAGCATTAACTACATCTTAATAAAAGAAAAATAACGAGCATAAATGTTTATGCCCCTCACCAAGGCGCTCCGAAGTACAGGAGACAAATATTGGCAAGACCAAAGGGAGCAATAGATGTTTCAACAATAACAGGGGGAGACTTCAATATACCCCTTCTCTCTATAGATAGAATAACCAGAGGATCAACAAGGAAGTAGAGAAGTTACACAATTTGATAATTGCTTAGACTTAAAAGACATAATAGATCATTAGACCCCCAAATCCAGGATATTCACTCTTCTCAAGTGCTCATGAAACATGCTGCAGGATAGATCATATGCTGGCACACAAAAAACAGGTCTTTGTAGATATAAAAAGATTGAAATTATTCAAAGCATATTCTCTGATCACAACAGAATGAAGCTGGAAATAAATAATCACCAATTAACCAGAATTTTCACAAATAAAAGGGTATTAAATAACACACTCTTAAACAATCAGTGCATCAAAGAAGAAATTGCCAAAGAATTCAATAAATATATGGAGACAGAAGAAAGTAAGAATACAATACATCAGAACTAATGGGATGTGGCAAAGGCAGTGATGAGAGGGAAATTTATTGCCCCAAATGTCTATATTAAGAAGGAGAAAGAGCAAACATCGAGGACTTAGCTGCTCACTTGGAGGAAATAGAGCAAGAGCAGCAAACTGACCCCAAAGCAAACAGAAGTGAAATAACAAAGACTGAAGAAGAAATAAATGAATTGGAGGGCAGAAGAATAATAGGAAGAATCAATAAAACCAAAAATTGGTTTTTTTTTTTGAGAAAATTAATAAAATTGATGGACCCCTAGTCTGACAAAGAAAGAAAGAGAGGATATAAAGAAACAAAATGAGAAATGAGAGGGGGTTGTTATTACAGACCCTGAAGAAATAAAAAAGTCATAAGAGGATACTATGAGCAACTATATATCAACAAACTAAACAACTTAGAGGAAATGAACAAATTCCTACAAATAAATAAACAACCTAACTGACTTGAGAATAAGTCGAAGATCTCAACAAATCGATCACAAGTATAGAGAATTCAATCATCAAAAATCTTCCTGCAAAGAAAAACCCAGGGCCAGATGGCTTCACAGGGGAATTTTATCAAACAATCCAAAAGAACTAACACCAATTCTGCTCAAACTTTCCCAAAAAATTGAGGAAAAAGGAACACTAATTCATTTTATGAAGCTAACATCACTCGACCACCAAAACCAGGTAAAGATGCTAAAAGAGAAGAAAACTTGAGGCCAATCTCTGTAATGAATATGGATGCAAAAATTCTCAACAAAATACTTGCAGATAGAATCCAATGACACATTAAAAGAATTATACACCTCTAGCAAGTGGGGTTTATACCTGGAATGCAGAGGTGGTTCAACACAAGAAAATCAATCAATGTGATACAGCACATTAACAAATTGAAAGGGAAAGACCACATGATCATCTCGACTGATGGCTGACAAAGCATTCGACAAAATTCAGCATCCTTTTCTGATAAAAACACTTCAAAAGGTAGGAATCGAAGGAAACTTTATATATGATAAAGGGCATGTATGAAAAACCCATAGCCAGCGTCTATTCAATGGTGAGAGACTAAAAGCCTCCCCCTAAGATCAGAAATGAGACAAGGATGCCCACCGTCATCACTATTTTATTCAACATTGTACTAGAAGTTCTAATTAGAGCAATCAGGCAGGAAAAAGAAATAAAATACATTGAAATTGGCAAGGAAGAAGTAACACTTCTTTGCAGATAACTTGACACTATAGTTGAAAAATCCTGAGAAAACGATGATAAAGCTACTTGAGCTAATAAACAAATACAGCAAGGTAGTGGGATACAAGATTAATGTGCAAAAATCAGTAATGTTTCTATAAACACGCAATGACCTAGCTGAGGTCAATTAAGGAAAAATTCTATTCAAAATATCAACTAAAAGAATGACATATCTAGGAGTAGACTTAACCAGGGATGCAAAGGACCTGAAAACAGAAGACTACCAAAAATCACTAAAAAGAAATCAAAGAAGATCTAAATAGATGGGAAGACATTCCCTGCTCAGGAATAGGAAGGTTAAATATAATTAAGGTGTTAATTCTGCCCAAATTGATCTACAGATTCAACACAACACCAAAGTTCCAACAACCAACTTTGGAGATTTGGAAAAGCTAATTATTAAAATTATTTGGAAGGGAAGGAGACCTCACATAGTTAAAAATATCCTAAAAAGAAAAACAAAGTGGGAGGAGTAACACTTCCTGATTTTAAAGCTACAAAGCTACAGTGGTCAAAACACCATGGTACTGGCACAAAGATAGAAGTATTGACCAATGGAATCAAATTGAGAGTGCAGAAATAGACCACCAAATCTATGGTCAACTGATCTTTGACAAGGCCCCCAAATCCACTGAACTGGGACAGAATAGTCTTTTCAATAAATGCGCATGGGAGAACTGGATATCAATAGCCAAAAGAATGAAAGTGGACCCTTACCTTACACCATATACAAAAATTAGCTCAAAGTGGATCAAGGACCTAAATATAAGAGCCAGTACCATAAAGCTCCTAGAAGAGAATATATAGGGAAACATCTTCAAGACCTATTAATAGGAGGTAGCTTCCTAAACTTTATACCCAAAGCACAAGCAATGAAAGAAAAAATAGGTAAAAAATCAAATGGTTCTGTGCCTCAAAGGAGTTTGTCAAAAAGGTTACAAGGCAGTCAACTCCATGGGAGAAAATATTTGAAAACCACATATTGAACAAAGGTTTGATTTCCTGTATACATAAAGAATCCATACAATTCAACAACAAAAGAACAACTAACCCAATTATAAAATGGGCTAAAGATATGAATAGACATTTTTCCAGAGAGCAAATATAGGTGACTAAAAAGCACATGATGAGATGCTCATTTTCATAAGCTTTAAGGGAAATGCAGATCAAGACTACAATGAGATACCACCTCACACCTATAAGAATGACTGCTATTAAGCAAACTGGAAATTACAAATGTTGGAGAGGATGTAGAGAAATGGAAACACTTATTCATTGATGGTGGGAATATATAATGGTGCAACCACTATGGAAGACAGTCTGGCAGTTCCTTATAAAACTAAATCCCGAGTTGCCCTACAACCCAGCGATAGTACTACTCAGAATATACCCTGAACAGCTGAAAGCAGTCAAACAAACAGATTTGCACAATGAAATTCATAGCAACATCATTCACAATTGCCAAAAGATGGAAACAATCTAAGTGCCTGATCAACAGATCAGTGGATAAATAAACTGTGGTATATACACACAATGGAATATTATGCAGCAATAAGATGAAATGAGGTCCTGAAGCATACAATAACATGGATGAATCTTGAGGACATAATGCTGAGTGAAACAAGCCAGAGGCAAAAGGACAGATACTGTGTGATTTTTCTATTATGGCCTTGGTAAAGATAAACTCAGGCTTATAATATAGAATATAAGGGACCTAGAGATACACAGAAGCTGGAGATGGTTAACTAATGAGGTTGAAAAATGTAAGGGAATGGATAGAAGTGAAGGTAGTTCATTAGTGGGTTTATAAGTAATGTTGCCATATTAAAGGTGAACATGATTGAAAGGGGCTGTGTAGAGCCAGATGTATTCCACCGATTAATACAAATACAAATAAGCTTTTGCATGAACTATTTCGAAGGTATGAATCTTGTACAAAGTATCAATAATAGAGGGCTTATATAGGGGGAAAAGAAGTGTAACAAATAAGGTATGAGTGACTAAGAGAGTTCTGGAGGCTACTCTTATGCAAGCTTCAGCTAGATGTTGCTAATTGCCATGGTTTGCCAGACCCCAAGCAAAACCATTCCTATTAGCCCTAAAGAACCTCTAGGGTTCTATCTGAGATTTTACAAAAGTGTCATACACTAAGATTACTTTCCAGAAACCTAAAACCTCTAAAAAGTTCCTAGGCCAGATAAATCCTAAAACCCAGTGGGACCAACCTCTCCAAGAACATCAACTAGTTCCATCCCCTTATCCCATATTATCGATACCCCTTTCCAATATGAAAAAGTAAAAATGGGCATAGCCCAAATACCCCCTGAAGATTGGGAGAAGGAAGAATTATAATAGAGAAGATAGGATTTAATAAATGAGTATGAGTGCTGAATCATTATATTGATATTTCTTTTCAGTCTCCAGTGTCTTGGAACAGTTAGAAGGAAAAATATAAAATTGTGAAACTATAACCCATACCAAACTCTGAAATCTGTTCTATAACTACTTCCTACAATGTGCCTTGAAATTTACTGCTTTTTTCTCTATATATTTCACAATAAAAAATGTTTTTTAAACAACCAAATGATAAAAATATATCATATACTAGCAAATAAACTTCCTCAACATGATAAAGGGCATATTTGAAAAACCTACAGTAAATCAAGAAAAATATTTCCATTTAAAATAGCAACTAAAAGAATCAAATATATAGAAATAAATTCAATGAAGGTTGTAAAGAATTTGTACAAAGAAGCTATAAAATATTGGTAAAGCAATTAACAAAGACCTACATAAAAGGAAGGACATTCTGTATTCATGGATTAGAAGAAGAAATATCATTAAGATGCTAATTCTACCCAAAGAAATTTACAGATTCAACACAGTCCCAGTCAAAATTCCATAGCCTTCTTTGCAGAAAGTGGAAAAGCCAATCATCAAATTTATATGGAAGTGTAAAGGGCCTCAACTAGCCCAAAGCATCTTGATAAAGAATAACTGATTAAGAAAAGAATGTTGTTAGAGGGCTCACATTTTGAATTTTAAAACTTATTACAAAATACAATAATCAAACGTGCAATGTATTGGCACAAGACAGACATGTAGAGCAATGGAATAGAATTGAGAGATCAGTAATAAACTCTCATATCCATTGTCAATTCATTTTAAAAATTTTTTTATTGCGAAATATGAAAAAAGAAGGAAAAAGCAATAATTTTCAAAGTACACTTCAACAAGTAGTTACAGAACAGATTTCAGAGTTTGTTATTTTGTTACCATTCCACTATTTCAGATTTTTTCTTCTAGCTGCTCCAAAACACTGGTGGCTAAGAAATATCAGTATAACAACTTAGCAGTCATGCTCGTTTGTTAAATCCTATTTTCTCTGTTCTAACTTCTCCTTTTCCTTTGATCCTTCTCCCAATGTATAGGGATCTTTAGGCAGTGTAGTTCTGACTTTATCATGTTGAGAAGGGATGTCAACACTAAAGGATAAGGGGATGTAATTAGTTGATAATCTTGGAGAAGCTGATCCCTCTGGGTTTCAGGATATATCTGGCCTAGGAACCATCTGGAATTTATAGGTTCTAGGAAAGCAAACTTAGTGCATGAAATTTTTATAGAGTCTCAATTCGAGCCCCAGGTGATCTTAAGGTGTTTTTTTTGTTTGCTTGCTTTTTTTTTGATACTGGGGTTTATTTTGTTCACTTTCTGAACAAAGTATGTGGCTTGCTTCTACTTTATATCCCACTTTTTAGCCAGGCCATTTTTAATCTATTCCCAAGGAAAGCTGGAGCCCTGTTTGAGTAAATACATTGTTCTTTGCCTGTGAAAGATGATATTTTCCTTAAGAATTTATTCAGATTTTGTCCACTAAACATCCAGCTGATACAGATGAAACATCCAGATGATTCATTTTTGAAAGATTTCTTTAATGTCATGCTGATACATAGTTCTGTGATCCCTTTTGTTTGGTTTTCTAATTTTCTGCAAATTTTCAACCCAAATTGCAAGTATAATCAATAACTTGTGGATCTGTTCTTTCACCTCTATAGTCAGGAAATGAGGTTTTCCTATTTGAAGAGTGTGCCAGTTTTAATCTGTGGTAGACCTTAGAAAAGCCATGTCCTTTAATCTTCATTCAATATTGATGGCTAGGAGCTTTTTGATTGTTCCTATGGAGATGTGACTCTCCTGATTGTGGGTGTTAACTTTTGAGAGGGAGATGTGACTCTGCCCATTCCAGGTAGGCCTTGACTGGAATCCTTTAATAGAAGAAACATTTTGGAGACAGTCCTTTTTTTAGAGCCACGAAAATGATGAGAGCCAGAGCCCATGCCACCAGAGATGAAGAAGATAAAGAAGGAATATGTCCCTGGGGGGCTCTTCATGGAAACAAGAAACCTGGAAAGGAAGCTAGCAGACGGCACGTTCACCATGTGCCTTTCCAGTTGAGAGAGAAACTCTGAACTTCATTGGCCTTTCTTGAGTGAAGGTAACCTCTTCTTGGTGCCTTAATTTGGATATTTTTATAGACTTGCTTTAATTGGGACATTTTCTTGGCCTTGAAGCTGTAAACTAGCAACTTAATAAATTCCCCCTTTAACAGCCATTCCGTTTCTGCTATACTGCATTCCAGCAGCTAGCAAACTAGAACAGAGAGTTATCTCGAGAGTTTGTGGATTAACAGTCTAGATGTATATTAATTATATTTAGGATCTTGCGGTGTCACCCACATTTCACATGGTCCGTGAGCCTGTGGAATCTTTGTTCTCTAAGGGTGTGGACATGTTGCCTAGTAGAGAGAGTAGCAGAGATTTTTTTCTGATTTACACTTCTATAACAACTTATCCTCAATGAAATACTAAAACATTTTTCTCCTTTTTATTTCATCAGATCCTGTCGAGTCATACATCCTACTGCTAAGTAAATTTCGTACTTAAATGAGGCTCTGTACATCCAGGTGTGGTAATTCTGCTTGCTAAATAAAATTTTTTCTTTCTTTCTTTTTTTTAAATATTTTTATTGCCAAACCTTAACAAACAAACATACAAACATTCTTGACATATAAACAATCTATGCATGGTGTACAATGATTGGCTCACAATATCATCACATAGTTGTTTATTCATCACCATGATCATTTTTTTGAACATTTGCCTCACTCCAGCAAAAGAAATAAAAAAGAAAAAAGAAAAAACTTGCATATACCATACTTCTTACCCCTCTCTCTCATTGACCACTAGTATTTCAATCTACTCAATTTATTTTAACCTTTGCTCCCCCTATTCTTTGTTTATTTTTTATCCATAGTTTTTACTCATCTGTCCATACCCTACATAAAAGGAGCATCAGACACGAGGTTTTTACAATCACATAGTCATATTGTAAAAGCTGTATCATTATGGAATCATCATCAAAAAACAAGGCTACTGGAACACAGCGCTACAGTTTCAGGTACTTCCCTCTAGCCAGTCCAACACACTGTAAAGTACAAAAAAAAAGGATATCTGTACAATGCATAACAATAACCTCTCAACTCTGTTTGAAATCTCTCAGCCACTAACACTTTATCTCATTTCTCTCTTCCCCTTTTTGGTCAGGAAGCTTTTCTTAATCCCTTGATGCCAAGTCCCAGCTCATCCCAGGATTTCTGTCCCATGTTGCCAGGGAGGTTTATACACCTGGGAGTCATGTCCCAAGTAGAGAGGGGGAGGGCAGCGAGTTCACTTGCCTTGTCGGCTTAGAAAGAGAGAGGCCACATCTGAGCAACAAGATGTTCTCTGGGGGTGACCCTTAGGCCTAATTTTAAGGAGGTTTAGCTTATTCTTTGCAGGGATAAGTTTCATAGGGACAAATCCCAAAATCGAGAGCTTGGCCTATTGATTTGGTTGTCCCCACTGCGTGCGAGAATATCAGGAATTCTTGAAATGAGGAAGTTGAATATTTCTCCCCTTTCTCCCCATTCCACCATGGGGTCTTTGCAAATATTTCTTTATTTATTGTCCAAATCAATCTGAGATTTATCAGGGCATCACACTAACTTGGACAAGCCAGCAAAATCTCATCCCCTATTCAAGATTCCATGTATTTACGGTATTCAACTAAATTAGATTAGGTAATGCACTACACACAATATAAATTTTGCACCAAATAAACATCTCTCCCTTTGGTCTCACACAGAAGTTGAAGTTTTAAAAGATGGATAATATCATCCTTTACCCTGTGTTCTGCTCTTCATTAGTCCTATCCAGATCAACTTCATTCATATCTTTAGTCGAAGTCTGATTCCTTTTTCAACTTTTTAAACAGTTCCTGAATGGGGTACTGCTGACTTTCATAGCTTCAGACGTCTAACTCTGAGTCTCAGGTGTCATGTAAATACCTGAAGTTTTTGGAAAAGGCCATATTAGATACAAACATCTCAGTATCTCAGAATTTAGAATTAACAGTACACCTCCAGAATATATATGATTGCTATAAGAGCTTACAAACTAGAGCCTTTACAATATTCCCCAACCTGATATCCCATGTTCTCAAGTTCAGTTCACCAAATTTTTATATTATAGTTAGTCCATATGATTGAGGCATGATAATACTTGTCTTTTGTTCCTGACATTTCATTCAACATACATCTCTTAAGGTCCATTCATCTAGTTGCGTGCCTCACAACCTTCTTCCTTCCTGTGGCCGTTCAGTAGTCCATTGTCTGTATACACCATAGTGCCCCCTTCAATTCCTCAGTCTTTGTACCCTTAGGCCACCTCCATTCATTGTGGATCACAGACACTGCCTCCAGAGACACCTGTGTGCAAACGTCCACTGGTGTCCCCACACTCAGCTCCTCCAGGTATATGCTGAGCAGTGGGGTTGCAGCACCATGTGGCAAACCCACCCCTCCTGTGGAACCACCACACTGCCCTCCAAGGGGCTGCACCTTTCAGTTCCCTACTGAGAATGAATACATACATCTCTTTCTCCACATTTTCTCTAGCACTTGCTTTTCTCTTCATTTCCAAATAGTTTTATTCACACATCATACAATCCAGCCTAAGTGTACAGACATGCCTTCATCATCATACTCTATCTGAAGATATTTCCTTTTCTGAATCCACAAAGAATCCCTACTCCTTTCTCAGCGCCCCTGCCTGTTCACATTTAGTTTTGGCATAATGCCTTTGTTACATTCATTGGAAACATATTACAATGTTACCTTTGACTATAGACCCTAGCTTGCATTGATTGTACTTTTTCCCATATACTGTCTATTTTCAATACCTGGCAGTACTGACATTCCTTTGTTCCTCCTCATGCAAAAACATTTTTTAATTTGTACACTTAATCACCATCATTATACACTCTAGGCATTCCTAAATTATACCATCTCATTCTTTACCATCTATCTTTTGTTCTGGTTTCATACATGCCCCCAGCCTTTCTCCCTCTATCATTCTCTCATTCAGTGTACTTACATTATTGTGCTACAATCAAGTAGTATTGTGCTATCCATTTCTGAATTTTTACAACTGGTCTTGTTGCACAATCTGTATCCTTTCAGCACCAAATATCCAGTCTCTACTCTATTTCTATCTCCCGATAACCATGTTCTTAATTGAAATTCTCCAAGTTCACTCATTAATATTAGTTCATATCAGTGAGACCATACAGTATTTGTCCTTTTGTTTCTGGCTAATTTCCCTCAGCATAATGTCTTCAAGATCCGTCCATGTTGTTACATGCATCATGACTTTATTCTGTCTTACAGTTGTGTGATATTCCATCATATGTTTATACCACAGCTTGTTTAGCCACTTATCCATTGATGGACATTTGGGCTGTTTCCAGCCTTTGCAATTGTAAATAATGCTGCTATAAATATTGGTGTGCAAATGTCCGTTTGTGTCCTTGCCTTCATGTCCTCTGAATAGATACCTAGCAATAGTATTGCCAGATCATATGGCAATTCTATACTTAGCTTCCTGAGGAACCACCAAACTGCCTTCCAACAGTGGTTGTACCATTTTACATTTCCACCAACAGTGGAAAAGTGTGCCTCTTTCTCCACATCCTCTACAGCACTTAATCATTTTCTATTTTTTTTTTTTGATAATGGTCATTCTGGTGGGTGTGAGATGATATCTCATTGTGGTTTTGATTTGCATTTCCCTAATAGCCAGTGAAGTTGAGCATCTTTTCATGTACCTTTTATCCATTTGTATTTCCTCTTCTGAGAAGTGTTTGTTCATGTTTTTGGCCCATTGGGTTGTCTTTTTGTTGTTCAGTTGAAGAATCTCTTTATATATTCTAGATACTAAACTCTTATCTGATATGTGGTTTCCAAATATTGTCTCCTATTGCGTAGGCTGCCTTTTTACTTTTTTAACAAAGTTCTTTGATGCACAAAAGTGTTTAATTTTGAGGAGTTCCCATTTATCTATTTCTTTCTTCAATGTTCATGGTTTGGGTGTAAGATCTAGAAATCTGCCTCCTATTACAAGTTTTATAAGATATTTCCCTACATTTAATTCTAAAAGTTTTATGGTCTTAGCTCTAATGTTTAGATCTTTGATCCATTTTTAGTTAATTTGTGTATAGGGTGTGAGATTCTTTTGCATATGATATCCAGTTCTCCAAGCACCATTTATTGAAGAGGCTGCTTTGTTCCAGGTGAGTTGGCTTGACAGCTTTATCAAAGATCAGTTGTCCATAGATGAGAGGGTCTATATCTGAACACTCAATTCGATTCCATTGGTCAGTGTTCTAGTTTGCTAGCTGCCAGAACGCAACACACCAGAGATGGATTAGCTTTTAATAAGAGGGGATTTATTTCATTAGTTCTTCAGAGGAAAGGCAGCTAACTTTCAACTGAGGTTCTTTCTTACACGGGAAGGCACAGGATGGTCTCTACTGGCCTTCTCTCCAGGCCTCTGGGTTCCAACAACTTTCCCCAGGGTGATTTCTTTCTGCATCTCCAAAGGCCTGGGCTGAGCTGTGAGTGCTGGGATGAAGTATGCTGAACTGCTTGGGCTGTGCTATGTTGAGTCTCTCATTTAAGCACCAGCCAATTAAATGTAACATCATTCATTGCAGCAGGCACGCCTCCTAGCCAACTACAGATGTAATCAGCAACAGATGAGGTTCAGGTACCATTGGCTCATGTCCACAGCAACAGAACTAGGCACATTCAACTGGCCAAGCTGACAACTGAATCTAACTACCACAGTCAGTATTTCTATCTTTATGCCAGTATCATGCTGTTTTGACCACTGTGGCTTCATAATGCCTTAAAGTCAGATAGTGTGAGATCTCCCACTTCATTTTTCTTTCTCAAGATATTTTTTAGCTATTCAGGGTACCCTGCCGTCTAAATAAATTTGGTTATTGGTTTTTCTATTTCTGCAAAGTAAGTTTTTGACATTTTAATTGGTATTGCACTGAATCTATAAATCAATTAGGTATAATTGGTCTTAACTATATTTAGTCTTCCAATCCATGAACATCATATGGCCTTCCATTTATTTAGGTCATCCATGATTTCTTTTAGCAATTTCTTGTAGTTTTCTGGGTATAGGTCTTTGGTATCCTTAGTTAAATTTATTCCTAAATATTTTATTCTTTTGGTTGTAATTGTAAATGGAATTTTTTTCTTGATTTCCTCCTCTGATTGCTCATTACTACTGTATAGAAACACTACTGATTTTTCAGTGTTCCTCTTGTATGCTGCCACTTTGCTGTACTCATTTATTAGCTCTAGTAGCTTTGCTGTGGATTTTTTGGGGTTTTCAACATATGGTATCATATCACCTGCAAACAGTGAGAGTTTTACTTCTTCCTTTCCAATTTGGATGCCTTCTATTTCTTTTTCTTGTCTAATTGCTCTGGCTAGAACTTCCAGTGCAATGTTGAATAACAGTGGTGACAGTGGACATCCTTGTCTTGTTCCTGATCTTAGGGGGGAAGCTTTCAGTCTTTCCCTATTGAGGAGGATGTTAGCTGTGGGTTTTTCATCAAGAAAGGACGTTGAATTTTGTCAAATGCCTTTTCTGCATCAATCGAGATGATCATGTGGTTTTTTTGCTTTGATTTGTTGATATGGTGCATTACACTAATTTATTTTCTTCTGTTGAACCATCCTTGCATATGTGGAATAATCCCACTTGGTCATGGTGTATAATTCTTTTAATGTGCTGCTGGATTCAATTTGCGAGAATTTTTTGAGGATTTTTGCATCTATATTCATTAGAGAGAGTGGTCTGTGATTTTCTTTTCTTATAGTATCTTTGTCTGGCTTTGGTATGAGGGTGATGTTGGCTTTATAGAATAAGTTAGGTAGCTTCCCCTCCTCTTCAATTTTTTTGAAGAGTTTGAGCAGGACTGGTACTAATTCTTTCTTGAATGCTTGGTAGAATTCACATGTGAAACCATATGGTCCTGGACTTTTCTTTTTGGGGAGCTTATTTTTTTTTATTTATTTTTTATTATCAAATGAAAACAACATAAAAACATGAACATTCTTAACATACAAACATTCTGTGCATGGTGTAAAATCAATGGCTCATAATATCGTCACATAGTAGTATATTCATCACCGTGATCACTTTTTAGACCATTTGCATCACTCCAGAAAAAGAGATAAAAAGAAAAAAGAAAAACTCATACATACCATACCCCTTACCCCTCCCTTTCATTGACTGCTAGTGTTTCCACCTACTCAATATATTTTAACCTTTGCTCCCCTTATTTTTTTCTATACCCCTTACCACTCCCTTTCATTATTCACTAGTATTTCAATCTACTCACTTTATTTTAACATTTCTTCCCCTTATTTTTTATTTATTTTCAGTCCATATTTTTTACTCATCTGTCAATATCGTAGATAAAAAAGCATCAGAGACAAGGTTTTCACAATCACACAGTCACATTGTGAAAGCTATATCATTATACATTCATCTTCAAGAAACATGGCAATTGGAACACAGCTCTACAGTTTCAGACACTTCCCTTTTAGTTTAATACACCTTAAATTAAAAAGGGGATATCTATATGATGCATAAGAATAACCTCCAGATTAGCCTCTTGACTCTGTTTGAAATCTCTCAGCCATTGACACTTTATTTTTTCTTACTTCTCTCTTCCTCCTTTCAGTCAAGAAGGTTTTCTCAATCCCTTGATGCATAGTCCCAACTCATTCTAAGATTTCTGTTCCAGGGAGGTTTACACCCCTGGGAGTCATGTCACATGTAGAGAGAGGGAGTGCAGTGAGTTTTCTTGCTGTGTTGGCTGAGAAAGAGATAGGACACATCTGAGCAACAAAAGAGGTTCTCTGGGGGTGACTCTTAGGCCTAATTTTAAGTAGGCTTGGTCTGTCCTTTGCAGGGATAAGTTTCATATGAAAAAACCCCAAGATTCAGGGCTCAACTATTGCTTTGGTTATCCCCACTGCTTGTGAGAATATCAGGAATTCTCCAAATGGGGAAGTTGGATTTTCCCCCTTTCTTGCTATTCCCCCAAGGGGACTTTGCATATACCTTTTTATTCACTGTTCAAATCACTCTGGGATTTATTGGGGCATCAGTCTGGACAACCTACAAAATCTCATGCCCTATTTAAGGTTCCATGTAATTTTTGGGAGTTTCTTGATGACTGATTCCATTTCTTTACTTGTGATTGATTTGTTGAGGTTGTCTATTTCTTTTCTTTTCTTTTTTTGACATGGGCAGGCTCCAAGCAATGAACCTGGGTCTCTGGCATGGCAGACAAGAATTCTGCCACTGAGCCATGGTTGCCCACCCACCTGTTTCTTTTTGAGTCAATATTGGCTATTCATGCCTTTCTAGGAAGCTGTCATTTCATCTATGTTGTTTAGTTTATTAGCATGTAGTTGCTCATTGTATCCTCTCATTACCTCCTTTATTTCTGTGGAGTCAATGATTATGTCTCCTCTTCCATTTCTAATTTTATTTATTTGCATCTACTCTCTTTTTCTTTTTGTCAACCTTGCTAAGGGTCCATCAATTTTATTGATTTTCTCATAGAACCAGCTTCTGGTTTTGTTGATTTTTCTGGATTGTTTTCAAGTTCTCAATTCATTTATTTCTGCTCTATTCTTCATTATTTCTTTCTTTTGCTTGCTTTGGGTTTAGTTTGCTGTTCTTTCTCTAGTTCTTCCAAGTGAACAGTTAATTCCTCGATTTTTGCTTTCTCTTCTTTTTTGATATAGGCACTTATGGCAATAAATTTCCCTCTTAGCACTGCCTTTGCTGCATCCCATAAATTTTGATATGTTGTGTTTTCATTTTCATTTACCTTGACATGTTTATTGATTTCTCTTGTAATTTCTTTCTTGACACACTGGTTGTTTAAGAGTGAGTGTGTTGTTTAGGCTCCATATATTTGTGAATTTTCTGCCCCTCTGCCATTGTTGATTTCCAACTTCATTCCCTTATGATCTGAGAAAGTGTTTTGTATGATTTCAATCTTTTAAAATTTATTGAGACTTGCTTTGTGACCCAGCATATGATCTATCTTTGTGAATGTTCCATGAGCACTTGAGAAAAAGGTATACCCTGCTGTTGTGGGATGTACTGTTCTGTAAACGTCTGTTAAGTCTAGTTCATTTTTTGTGTTATTCAAATTATCTGTTTCTTTATTGATCTTTTGCCTGGATGTTCTGATGAGAGTGGGGAATTGAAATGTCCAACTATTTTGGTAGAGGTGTCTATTTCTCCTTTCAGTGTTTTCAGTATTTACCTCATGTATTTTGGAGCACTCTGACTTGGTGCATAAATATTTATGATTGTTATGTCTTCTTGTTGAATTGTTCCTTTTATTAAAACATAGTATCCTTCTTTGTCTGTTTTAGTTGTTTTACATTGGAAGTCTAATTTGTCAGATATTAATATAGTTACTCCTGCTCTTTTTTGATTGTTTGCATGAAATATCTTTTCCCAACCTTTCACTTTCAACTTATTTTTATCCTTGGGCCTAACTGAGTTTCCTGTAGAAAGCATATAGGTGGGTCTTGTTTTTTTAATCCATTCTGCCACTCTATATCTTTTGATTGGGGAGTTTAATCCATTAACATTTAGTGTTATTTCTGTAAAGGCAGTACTTTCTTCTACCATTTTGCCTTTTGGATTTTATATGTCTCATCTATTTTTTTTCTCTTTTTACCTTTACTGATAGTCTTCATTTTCTACACTCTTCTCCTCTTCTCTCACTCCTGTGTTTTCCTATCTGCTTCTAGTGCTCCCTTTAGTATTTCTTGCAGAGCTGGTCTTTTGGTCACAAATTCTTTCAGTGATTGTTTTTCTGAAAATGTTTTAATTTCCCCCCTCTCTCTCTCTCTCTTTTTTTTTTTTTTTTTTTTTGCATGGGCAGGCACCAGGAAATGAACCAGGTCTCTGGCGTGGCAGGCAAGAACTCTGCCTGCTGAGCCACCATGGCCCACTCTCCCCTCATTTTTGAAGGACCATTTTGCTGGATATAGAATTCTTAGTTGGCAGTTCTGTTTTAGAATCTTAAATATATCATACCGCTACCTTCTTGCCTCCATGATTTCTACTGAGAAATCCACTGTGCTGGTTTGAAAGGATGTATGGACCCTAGAAGAGCCATATTTTAATCTAAATCCCATTTCACAAAGGCAGAATAATCCCTATTCAATACTGTATGTTTGAATCTGTAATTAGATCATCTTCCTGGAGGTGATACCCAATCAAGAGTGGTTGTTAAGATGGATTAGGGGAGATGTGTCTCCACCCATTTGGGTAGGTCTTGATTGGCTTACTGGAGTCCTATAAAAGAGGAAACATTTTGGAGAATGAGAGATTCGGAGAGAGCTGAGAATGCTGTAGCACCACCTAGCAAAGTCCACCAGCCAGCAACCTTTGGAGATGAAGAAGGAAAATGCCCCCCGGGGAACTTCATGAAACAGGAAGCCAGGAGAGAAAGCTAGCATATAATGCTGTGTTCACCATGTGCCCTTCCAGATAGAAGAGAAACCCTGACTGTGTTCGCCATGCACCTTCTCGTTTGAGAGAGAGAGACCCTGAACTTCATTGGCCTTCTTGAACCAAGGTATACTTCCCTGGATGCCTTAGATTGGACATTTCTATAGACTTGTTTTAATTGAGACATTTTCTCAACCTTAGAACCATAAGCTAGCAACTTATTAAATTCCCCTTTTTAAAAGCCATTCTGTTTCTGGTATATTGCATTCCAGCAATTAGCAAACTAGAACATCCACACATAGTCTTGTTGGGCTTCTCTTATATGTGATGGATTGCTTTTCTCTTGTTGCTTTCAAAATTCTTTCTCCTTGACATCTGACAGTCTGATTAGTAAGTGTTTTGGAGCATGTCTATTTGGATCTATTCTGTTTGGGGTATGCTACACTTCTTGGATCTGTAACTTTAAATCTTTCATAAGAAATGGGAAATTTTCAGTGATTATTTCTTCCATTAGTCTTTCTCCTCCTTTTCCCTTCCTTCCTCCTTCTGGGACACCCATAACATGTATATTCATGTGCTTCATGTTGTCATTCAATTCCTGAGACCTTACTCATATTTTTCCATTCTTTTCGCTATATTTTCTTTTGTGTGTGGATTTCTAATGTCCAGTCCTCCAGTTCATTAATCTTTTCGTCTGCCTCTTCAAATCTATCACAGTAGGTTTCCATTGTATTTTTCATCTCTTCTACTGTGCCTTTCATTCCTGTAAATTCTGTGATTTGTTTTTTCAAACTTTTGACTTTTTCTTTTTTGTTCACTCATTGCCTTCTTTGTATTCTTCCTTAACTCATTGATTTGATTTTTGATGAGATTTTCCATGTTTGTTTGAATGTCCTGAATTAGTTGTTTCAACTCCTGGATCTTATTTGAATTCTTGGTTTGTTCCTTTGACTGGGACATATGTTTGATTTTCCTAGTATGACTCTTTATTTTTTGCTGGCATCCAGGCATTTGATTCCCTCAGTTAGTTTATACCGGAGATTGTTTTCGCTCTTTTACTCAGGATTTTCTTGCTGTATGGCTTTGTTCTTTATCTGTTCTTTGATATTTAGTTCAGCTTATTCTAGTCCTCTAGCATGGTTTTGTTTAACTGATTAGAATTGTTCAGTTCTTGTTTTCCTTTTTCTTGCCCTGCCTATATGGAGCCTTTTTTTAGGAGGGTCTACTCAGATATTATAGTCCCCAGTCAGATTTTCCCAAACTGGACTCACTTCATCTCAGGAAGAAAGAGCCACATGCATCAGTTTTCCCTGATGGTGAGACCCAGCAGGTTTACAGACTTTCCTATGAAGCCTCTAGGCTCTGTGTTTTTCCTATCCTGCCCAGTATGTGGTGCTTGTCTGCCTGTGACTTCCCACTAGCATAAAGTAATGTGGTGCCTTTAACTTCAGTAGACTCTCCCAGCTGGGGATGTGGCTGAGACAGAGGAGAGGTTGTAGGCTGGCTTTAATTGCTTCAGTTTTCCAGTCCCTGGGCTCTGAATTCCTTGAGGGAGGGATTCCACCTGAGCTGGGCCCCACCCCTCTCCTGGGGAAGGCACAACCGCCAGGGAATTAACTCCTTTCACCTGACCAGCCTCCTTGCATCTCAGACAAACTCAATTCTGCCTGGGGCAGTTGGAACCTGTGAAGCCTTGCAGTTCTACCTAATGAGCTGTTAAGTACTAGAAACAAAGCCAAAAAAATCTTTTTCAGAGTAGGTCCCCATTCCTTAGGTTTGTTAATCAAGATCTTAAGTTGGTACATTGGTGTACGTATCTTGAGGCTCTGTGTGGCCCCCTTTTTAAGGGCCCAGCACTTTTCAAGTATTTCCTGCTGTCTGACTCAAAAAGCCTCTGCTTTCCATCAGCCCTGCCCCCTCTCTGCCAGGGCAAAAACTCCTATTACCTTCAGCTCTTATTCTAAGTTTATCTGAGCTGGGGGCCTATTTTCAGTAGTCAGAATTAGATTCCACACTTCACTAAGCTGCCATCTTGCCTCAGCCCTTAAGTTTTAACAGGAGTGATGTTGATTGGGGTTTAGCAAGCCATGGCAATTAGCACTATCTAACTGATGCTTGCGTAAGAGTAACCTCCCCAATAGCCTCTTGACTCTATCTGATCTCTCTTAGCCACTGATGCCTCATTGTATTACAATTCTTTTCCCCATTTTGGTCAGGAAGACATTGTTGATCCCACCGTGCCAGGGCCAGACTCATCCTAGTAGTCGTGTTCCACATTGTCAGAGAGACTTTCACCCCTGAATGTCATGTGCCACCTAGAAGGGAGGGTAATGATTTTCCTTGCAGAGTTGGGCTTTGAGAGAGAGAGAGGGGCCACATCTGATCAACAAAAGAGGTTTCCTGGAAGCAACTGTTAGGCATAACTATGGGTAGTCTTGGTTTCTCCATTATAGGAATATGTTTCATAAGGGCTAGCCTCAAAATCAAGGGTTTGGCCTATTTTTCTGTGAATCCCCAATGGTTGATAGTGTACCCAGAGTTTCTCAGATGGGAAAGTTCAACAGTTCCATATTTTTTCCTTCAGACCCTCAAGGGTCTCTACCAGTATTTTTTAATTACCAGGCCACTCTATTCTGAGATTATCTGGGTATTGCATTAAGTTATACAGAATTATAAGGCCTGGTTCCTGAAATGTACTCCAGGAGTTTGGTTGTTTTAATGCCCCATCCAGATAGGTTGATTTAGATTGTGTGTTACAGAAAATTTAGTTTCTAGACCTCTGCATTTGGTCTTATACAGTAAGTGAAGGTCTAGAGTACATATACTATCATCTTTTACGCTGTATTCTGATTTAATTAGTCACAGCCAAATTGGCTTAGTTTTTATCTCTAATTGAGGCTTTATCTCTCTTTTGGTTACTCTATTATTGTAGGTAGCTATGCTAACTTTCAGGGCTGCAGCACTCCATTTCTGGGTCTTGTGGTGTCATAGAGTTACTCAAAGTTCCAGGGAAATACAGCTGATACACATATAGCTCAGTGTCCTAGGATCTAGAAATACACTTACTACTTTATACTAGGGGTAGCTGCGATAAGGGCTTACAATCTAGGTTTCAAATTTCTTATAATTATTTTCTGAAAGAGGCTATAATAGATTTGTTCTTTTGTTTCTGGTTTATTTTGCACAACACATTGTCCCCAGGGTTTATTCATTTTATTGTGTGCCTCTCAACATCCTTTCTTTTTGTAGCTGCACCATATTCCATCATATGAATGTATCACAGTTCACCATTCCCCTTCTCAGTCCCTGTACCCTTCAGCAACCTCTATCTATTGGGCGTCATGGATAATATCCAAAATAAATAAACCATGCCATACAGTATCCTCACTTGGTTGTACAATCTTTAGACAATTTTCATTGGTCCGTAGCAACAAAGAACTGACAAACACAGTGTCACCAACTATCAAATCAAAACTACCCCTTATTACTTGCCCCCTCCCCAATTAGTTGCCCCTGGTAGTGCTGTGGTACAGTTGATGTCATCCTGCTAACTACTGGCTGTAGCATGCAATTTTCGTTTTCCCCATATACCCCTCTACTATTGACACTTTGTCCAATATCAAACCTTTGAAATAATTCATGGGAGAACTTAGTTGTAATTGTAGATTTAATCAGTAGGAGACATGGTGCTATATGTCCCCTTTCAATCATATTCACAATGTTACTTATAATCCCAATACTTAGTTACCATCCCCTTACATTTAAGTTCAACTTCATTGGGTAGCCTTTCCCCCATCTCCAGCTTCTGTGTACCTCTAGGTCTGCTAAATTCTACAGTGTAACCTCTGAGATTTCCTTTAACACAGTCATAATAGTGAAATCATATAGTATCTGTCCTTTTGTCTGACTTACTTCACTCAGCGTTATGCCTTCAAGATTCATCTATGTTGTCATACGCTTTGGGTCCTCATGTCATCATACTGCTGTATGATATTTCGTTGTATGTATGTACCACATCTTGTTTATCCACTCATCTGTTGATGGGCATTTGGATTATTTCCATCTTTTGACATTTGTGAATAGTGCTGCTATAAACATCGGTGTGCAAATGTCGGTTTGTGTCACTGTTTTCAGCTCTTCTGGGCATTTACTGAGTATTGGTATTGCCTGGTCATAGGGCAACTCAATATTTAGTTTTCTGAGTAATCACCAAACTGTTTTATGGCCACTGCACCATTATACATAACCACCAACAGTGAGTAAGTGTTCCAATTTCCCCACAGCCTTTCCAACATTTATAGTTTTCTGTTTGTTTAATAGCAGCCATTCCTTTTTTGTTTGTTTGTTTGGATAGGCGCTGGGAATCGAAAATGGGTCTCCAGCATGACAGGCTAGAACTCTGCCTGCTGAGCCACCATGGCCTGCCCAATAGCAGCCATTCTTATAGGTGTGAGGTGATGTCTCATTTTTGTCTTGATTTGCATTTCCCTTATGGCTAATGAAAATGAGCATCTCTTCATATACTTTTTTAGACATTTGCATTTGCTCTTAGGAAAAGTGTCTATTTCTGTCTTCTGCCCATTTTATAACTGGGTTTTTTGTTCTTTTGTAGTTGAGCTGTGTACAGGATATCCAGTCTTTATCTGTGATGTGGTTTCCAAATATTTTCTCCCATTGAATTGGCTGCCTCTTCACCTTTTGACAAAGTCCTTTGAGGCACAGAAGCTCTTGGTCTTAAGGAGTTCCCATTTATTTATTTTTTTCTTTCACTGCTTGTGCTTTAGGTATAATGTTTAAGAAGCTACCTCCTATTACTAGGTCTTGAATATGTTTCCCTACATTTTCTTCTAGAAGTTTTATGGTACTGTCTCTTACATTTAGGTCTTTAATCTATTTTGAATTAAGTTTTGTATAGGATATGAGGAACGTATGGGTCCTCTTTCATTCTTTTGGCTATTGCTAACCAATTCTCCCATGCCCATTTATTGAAAAGATTATTCTGTCCCAGTTCAGTGGATTTGGGTGCCTTAACAAAATCAATTGTCCATAGATTTGGTGGTCTATCTCCACACTCTCAGTTTGATTCCTTTGGTCGATACTTCTGTCTTTGTGCCAGTACCATCCTGTTTTGACCATGTTAGCTTTATAGTAAGCTTTAAAGTCAAGAAGTGCTAATTGGTCAATTCAGTTTAAATAAAGGTACTAAGTCTACTCAGTGGGGGAAAGAACATGGTCTTAAATAAGTGCTATTGAGAAAATTGTGTATCCATATGCAAAAGAATGCAAGTCATCTCCTCCCTCACACCATATACAAAAATTAACACAAAATGGATCAAAGATCCCAAATATAAGACCAAAACAATAAAAAGCTTCAAAGAAAACATAGTAAAGCAGCCTCAGGGGCCTTCATCAAAATTAAAGCTTTAGTGCATCAAAGGGTTTTATCAAGAAAGTAAGACAACCTATGGAATGGGAGAAAATATTTGGAAACCGTATGTCTAATAAGGGTTCACTATCCATAGTTTTAAAGAAATTCTACAACTCAACAACAAAAAGACAAACAACCCAATTATATAATGGGCAGAAGACTTGAATAGACATTTCTCCAAAGAAGATATACAGATGGCCAATAAGCACATGAAAGTTGTTCAACATCACTAGCTATATAGGGAAATGCAAATCAAAACCCCAAGATACTATTTCATTCCAACTAGAATGACTATTGTTACGAAAATGGAAAATAGCAAGTGTCAGAGATGTAGAGGAATAGGAACACTCATTCGTTGTTGATGAGAATATGAAATGGTGCAGCCGCTGTGGGAAACAGTTTGGTGATTCCTTAGAAAGTTGAGTATAGAATTACCATATGACCTGACAATCCAACTTTAGGTATATACCCAAAAGAATTGAAAACAGGAACTCAAACAGACATTTACACATTTATGTTCATAGGGGCATTATTTACAATTGCCAAAAAGATGGAGATAATCCAATTGTCTATGAACTATGGACATTAGTTAATAATAACGTGTGAATATTGGCTCATCAATTGTAACATGTACCAAACTAATGAGATGTAAATAATTGGGGAAGTGATGCATGTATATATAAATATGGGGTGGGGGAGGTATGAGGGAACTCTGTATTTTCAGTGCAATTTTTCTGCACACATAAACTGTTCTGGAAAGAATATATTATTTAAAGAAAAGACCCCCCATAAGAAATAACCATACCTAGAAGGAAGGAAGGGAGGGAGGGAGGGAGGAAGGAAGGAAGGAAGGAAGGAAGGAAGGAAGGAAGGAAGGAAGGAAGGAAGGAAGGAAGGAAGGAAGGAAGGACAGACCATACCTAACTATTTGTTATATAATATTTCAGATTTTACATACACACATACTGAATATATGGGTCTGTGGAAGATGGCATTTCCAAAAATGAACACAATGATCTTAGTCTCACATGCTCTTCCAGGCATCGCCATTTCCCATGAAGTGGTGAGTCTGTCTCCCCTCCCACTGAGTGTGGCCCATTGAACATTGTCTGACAGAATGTGGCAGAAGGGATGCTGCCTGCCTTCCAGGGTGAGGTCCTCAAAGACAATATGGCTTCCACCTAGACATCTCTCTCACTTGGAATGTTCCCCCTTGGAACGCAGCCGCCATGTTGTGAAGAAGCCTAGGTCACATGGAGAGACCACATGCAGATGTTTCAGTCGATTGCTCAGCTGGGCTCCAGCTGACAGTCAGCATCGATTGCCATAATAAATGAGCCTACAGATGAGGCTCCCAGCCTTCCAGCCATCGCAACCATTGCTGTGTGAAGCAGAAATGAGCTATCCACACCAAATTGTGTATTTGTTAACAAAATAGATGCTGTTGTTTCTTTAAACCACTGAACTTATGGGGAATTTGTTATGCAGCCATAATAACTGGTACAGAGACAACATTAGGGGGTTAAGCTTTTGGGCTCTGGAGCAAGACTGCTTAGGTTTGAATGTGCTCTCTGACCCTTATTCACCATGTAATTTTGGCAAGTTGTTCAAATTCTAATCCTTAGTTTTTTCGTCTGTAAAATGGGGAAAATGATATTAAAAACCTCACAGTGAAGAATTAGTCTGTAAAGTACTCATTCCAGTGCTCAGCATATATTAAATTATTAGTATTGTTGACACTCGAGTCCCTACAAGACCACCAGGAAAACCTATTGATCAAACAATACTGTGTGTATGAATGCAGTAAAGGAGAAGACCACCTCCGAAAGCCTTAGTGATATTTCAAACTGAAGAAATTAGAGAAGGTATACTTATTGGGCTTTAGAGCCTGCTGGGTGATTTTAGAGTGACTTATATAAGGTAGGGAACTGGTTGGAATTGGGCAGAATTTATGACATATCAGCTCTGGATTGATGGTCCCCATGAGGCAAGGGCATTGATGCAAGTGTTGACAAGCAAATTATCTATTTAGGACAGAAGGTGTTTTACAGTCTCATTTTCCAGAAGCAGATACTTCCTAGAGCATGCAGCTAAATTATTTTACTTGGTTCCAGTATTGTTTAACAGAGGGACCGAAAAATGTGCTGCTTTCAGTTCTCTTTACTACACACATTTTTGTTTTCATGGAAAAAGGATCACACCCCTACCTATTATATTGAAACTTGCCTCTTCATTAACAATACATCTCCCTCTCAGCACATATCAATTAATTTTTTTGACAACTGGCTGGTATTCATATATAGGTGTATCATCCTTTGTTTGCCCTTTCATTGATCCGCAGGCACCTGGAATGTGCACCTATGTAGTGGGGTGGAGGTCAAACCCTTAGCACAGAGCCTGGCACATAGTAGGCACTCAGGAAGGATTTGTTAATGAAAGGACAAACATGAAACCTGTAAAATGCCATTTACTTGTAAGTTGTGGGTGGGTGTTGGGCTCCCCCCATTACTGCATCTTATCCCTTTCCAGTTTTGTTACCTATATTAGGAATCATCTCAGGATGCACGTGACATGGGGCAGATCCAGAAGACCCTATGTGCTCCCAGAAAGGAGTAAGGGAGATTGCTCAGAGTTGTGACAAGCCATGAGCCTGTGGAGCTGTGGGGTGGCCAACTTGGGGCAGGGCTAGAAGGAGGATGCAGCTGAGACTCAGGAGCCCGGGAGTGTTGATGTGGGGCTGAGCCAGTGACAGTGAGAGCAGATCATGAGTTTTCATGGCGGCAGTGGAATTCAGTAGCTGATCTGTCAGGACACCTCCTGTGCTGGTTTAAAAGGATTATATATCCTAGAAAAGGCATATTTTAATCCTGATCCATCTTGTGGGTCTTTTAATCCCTATTCAATACTGTAGGTTGGAAACTTGATTAGGTTATCTCCACAGACATGTGGTGCACCCAATTGTGGGCTTCAACCATTGATTAGATGGAGATGTGACTCCACCCACAGATGGGTCTTGATTAGCTTACTGGAAATCTTTTAAAGGAGGAAACATTTTGGAGAGAACAGCAGAGCTACTAGAACCACGAGAGCCCACACAGTTCAGAGATCTTTGGAGATGAAGAAGGAAAACGCCCCCAGGGAAGCTTCAGGAAACAAGAAGCCTACAGAGAAAGTTAGCAGATGCCGCCATGTTCTCCATGTGCCTTTCCAGCTGTGAGAGAAACCCTTAATATCATCGGCCTTTTTGAGTCAAGGTATCTTTCCCTGGATGTCTTAGATAGGACCTTTCTGTAGCCATGCTTTAATTTGGACATTTTCATGGCTTTAGCACTGTAAACTTGCAACTTAATAAATGCCCCCTTTTAAAAGCCATCCCATTTCTAGTATGCCGCATTCCGGCAGCTAGCAAACTAGAACACCTACTGACCAGGCAGAGGAAGCAGCATCTTGTGAGACCATCAAGGACCCAAAGGACAGTACAGGGGCCACTTTGCCCCATTGCTGTGAGGACATTTCCCTTATAGCCAGGTGGCATCTCATGGAGAAGGAAGGGTAAAGAAACAGCTGAAGGAAAAAAAAAGAGCAACCCCTGTAGAATTTAAAAACTGATCATTAGGTACAGCATTTATGAATAAGAGATTGAGACAAAGCAAAGGTATCAGTTTTCAACCAGGGGCAGCACCACATCAAGGGCAGCCATTTGGAAATATGTGAGGTATTTTTTCCCCACTTTTTGTTATAGAAAATTTCAAACAGAAAAGTACAAAGAATAATAGAGGGCGGGCCACGGTGGCTCAGCAGGCAGGAATACTTGCCTGCGATGCCAGAGGACCCGGGTTCGATTCCCGGTGCCTGCCCATGTAAAATAAATAAATAAATAATAGAGTGAACACACATATACCTACCACCTAGATTTCTTAACTGTTTTTTTTTTCTGCTATATTTGCTTTGTCTATTTTTTTTCCCTGAAATTTGCATCTCTGAAAACTAAGAACATCTTTCTGCATAATGTGGGGGTGTGTTCTTGGTCATCAGTGGGGAGTGCTACTGGTATTTGATGGATGAGGGGCAGGGATGTCCTGCAATGCCTCAGGCCCAAAGTGTCAATAGCATCATTTATTAGAAAGCCTGCTCTATGGGAATACAAATGTGTGAGCCCGCACGAGTGCACTGGGGCACGGTTGTTGTAATATCTTTATGCATCTTATACACTAGCTTTATTATAAAATTAACACAGACATGGGTAGATGTGGAGACATGAAAAAATAAGAGTATAAAGAGCAGTAGGAAAAATATCACCTATAATCTCCTCCCTGAAGGGTCCGCCACTGTTAACATTTCAGCATATTTCCTTCTTGTCTCTTTTTAACATGTTTGAGCTCATACTAAAATGTATATTTTCCTACCTTAGAAAGACATACTTTTAATTGATTAGAGCCTCCTGTCCTCTGCCTACTCACTACTACCTACTGGGGGCAGGGGGAGCTGGTGAACAGGAAAACAACTGTTTCTGAAATTTAAAACAATTCTAATTTTTAAAAAATGCACCCGTTTTGCAGCCTATTAATTTGCATACACCCCTAGCTGTGACTTTATGATGTAGGGATTATCATCCCAGTTCTCCAGATGACAGACCTAAGTCTCAGGGAGCTTAGGACACCTCCCCACGGTCGAGCTCATGGAGCCAGGAATAGTGGTGTGATCCCACAGCTGGTGCTCTTGGGCATTCTGATTTACAGCTCCCAAATACAACCATCCGTTTCCTCACCATCTCCAGGGAGAGGGAAGGGGGGATGCTGGGAACCCAGAGCAGGCACTTGACCCGGGGATGTTGGGAGATGAGACACTAACACGCTCTCTTCTGCGGAATCTTAAGTAACAAATAGGATTTAGCCAATTTGGAGGTTTCTCTTATTTCTGTTACCAACTCCGGGCCTCTCCCTGAGTCAGATCCTCAAAACGGGTCCCGTGTCCCTTGCGGCAGTTGAAAGAGACCAGATTTGGTAAAGGAAAGCATGGGCAAGAGTGGACTTATGAAGGAAAAACACACCTCCTCTGAGGGAGGTGAACAGCTTTCCTCTATGAGCAGTCAGGGGCGTGGCCTGGGCATGCGCAGATGGTCTTTCTTTCAGCTCTGCACTTTTGCACTCGGTGCTGTTTGCATCCGGACCCCAGTCGCCGTCTTGGACACGATTGGTTTGGCCTGCTTTTGTGGTAACAGGTCACTAACTGGGACTGCTCTTGTGTTGCTGGCATCCTGTGCTTGGTTTCTGAAAGCAAACATAGCTCAAATGAAGGGTTAGGTGGGAATTTCCATATGCATCCGTCTAGGTGAAGCTCCTGGTAACAGTTCACCCTTTGATCATTTTCTAAGTTGGGGGTATGGTTTGGGGAAGAAGAGATTACCCATATATGTCTGTGTGACTGTACCTGGGGTCAGTACCTGTAGTGAGAGCAGAAACTACCTGTAGAAGATTAAAGGTGCCTTCAAATTTTTTGAACTCTTTCCATTCAAGAAGAGGGCTCTACGTCCCTCCCCTTGAAGCTGGGCAGGCACAGTGACTGTTTAGCCAATACAACAAAGGAGAAGTGAAATCTTATTCATTTTTAGGCCCAGGTCTTAAAAGCCTGGAAGTTTCTATATTCACTTTCTTGGGACACATTGTGAAGGAGCCCAAGCAGCCCTGTGGAGAAGCCTATGTGGAGATGAGGACACCACTGGTCTGCAGCCTCAGCTGAGCTCTTAGCCATCAGCCAGCACGAACTTGCCACCCATGTGACTGAGTCAGTTTGAAAGTGAATCCTCTAGTCCTTCTGAAACCCACTTAACTGATGCGATGTAGAATAGAGGTGGCCCAACTCCGCTGAGCCCTGCCCAAATCGCAGATTTGTGTCTAAAGTAAGTGATCCTTGTTATTTTGAGCCACTAGTTTGGGAATGGTTTGTTATGCAACAGTAGTCAGGACACGTCTACTTTCTGAGCTGATCCTCTAAGCTGAACCACATGTCAAACCCTTCACAATATAGCCTTCTTTTAACATTTATAAAGTGCTTGTTGCATGCCCAGTGCAGTTCTAAATACTGTTCTGTGCCATATCATTTAATTGTTCCAATAATCCTGTTCCATAGGTTTGCTTATCTTTGTTTTACAGATGAGGAGAGAGATGCAGAGAAATTAACTTACCCAAAACCACACAATAGATAGCAGAGCCAAGGACTCAAACTCATACAGTCCTATCTGGAAGCCAACAATACTAACCACTGTAATGTACTGCCTTGCGGGTAAACAGGATTATTGTTGTCTGTAGTTTATGGATGAGGAGGCTGAGTCTCAGAGAGGTGAAGTGACTTCCCCAAGGTACACAGCTCATAAATGAGTTTGGACCATTTATTCTCTGCATTACTTAGGACTTCCTCCATTGAAACAGCCACCGCTCAAAGAGTTTTCACTGCCTTGTCTCTGTGTGAGCCACAGCTAGTTCCTGAGTGCTGGTGTCCCCTAACTTGATCTGCTTCCTTCCTCTGCAGCTGTAGCACCCCATCAGCTTTGGCTGCTCTCATACATTTGATTCCATCCTCAAATCACAGGAATTTTCAAGAAAAGTGTTTAGAAGAATGTGCCCAGGCTTAGAAAAGAAGTTTCTAACAGTCCAAGGATAGTTTGTGCTTTGAGCACTGCCTGGCTCCAGGTGGGCTCTCAGCTATTCCTATACCGTTTTCCCTCTCTGCTCTGAGGGTGGCTAATGGAGAGGATAAGGGTAGGATATCAGGGATTAAAAAGCAAGCATGAGCTCTACAGTCATGCAGACCTGTGACCCAGGGCAAGTGTTTTAACCTCTCACTACCCCCCGATTTACTTATCTGTAAAATGTGATTATTAATAGCTTCTACCACATAGGGTGGTTATGAGGATTAAATGAGGCAATGCATGTGTTTCCTAGAGCCCCTTTAAGTCTAAGACTTGTTGTCGTAGCTGTCAGGAGTGTGTCCACTACAGAGCCTCCCTGCCCAGGACATTAACCTTCCCGTGGTGGTCTGCCTCTAAAGACTGATTGAGGTGGGAGAAAAATGGCCTGGTTTTCTTGGCCCAATTTGAAATAACACTGAAAGGTTACTAGCTCCAAAGCTGTCTATGGGATTGGTCATGGCTGTCATGATGAAGCTCCATCACAGCTTCACCTCTCCTTCCATCCAATTCTACCTTCGTTCCTTCCCTGCCACAGGTGCTCATTCCAGGAGCACGCCTTAATCATTGTCCTGCACCCTAACTCTGTCTCACCTGTGACAGTTGGTAAAATACATTATTCAGTACCTGGAAGACAGTAATCATGCCAGGGATGCTTCTTTTTATCCTCTTACTT
The DNA here is from genome assembly GCF_023851605.1 of Tamandua tetradactyla. Lineage (NCBI taxonomy): Eukaryota > Metazoa > Chordata > Mammalia > Pilosa > Myrmecophagidae > Tamandua > Tamandua tetradactyla. The sequence continues at coordinate 23,844,319 of NC_135327.1, read as the reverse complement.
CTCCTCATTGTTATTATTTTTTTTGTATGCTGTATGGTGGGGGTCACATTTCATTCTTTTTCCATGTGATTATCCTGTTATTGCAGCACCATTTGTTGAGAAAAATTTTTTGGGTGGGGATGAAGTGCATGGGCTGGGAATTGAACCCTGATCTCCTGCATGGCAAGTGAGAATTCTACCACTGAACTACCCTTGCACCCCTCATTCTTATTATGACCATTTGAATGATCTCTGCTTGCAGTTTGAATGATCTTGTGTGCTCAGTATTTGTGCCTCCACACACAGTGGAGGAGTTTCTTATGTGCCTCTAATATCCACATCCTTCTTTTCTATAATAATAGGATTTAAAGCCAGGCACACTGTTGCACAGAAACCTGACAATAACTAACTTAGAAGGTCATCATGAAGACTAAATGTAAAGGACTAAGCACGGTTCTTAGTATATAGTAAGCATCTTTTTTAGTTGGGTTCATTTACAGATAACAAACCGCTGAGACGAGCTTAAACCAACGGAGATTTTATATGGGGGATTAGGTGCTCCCAGGCTCTCTGGATGTGCTGGAGGAGTAGGTTCTAGGCAGAGCTTCTGGATTGGTTTGATCTGTATCTGAGCCACTGTGCCCACCAGGATCGGGAAGATGAGGATTCAGGAAGCCACTATTCCATCTGCTGGTTCCAGGACTACATTGCCTCAGCTAAAATGCACAGATCTGGGAACTGTGCTCCCACTATTGGGTTCCATGACCACATTGTCTCTGCCTTGATCTCTGGCAACAAAATGAATGGCCCATGGCCTTCCTCTTGACAGTATAAAGCTAAGGACCGGTCACTGAACCTCTGCTATCACTGCTGCAGCAAAACACAAATGCTCCCAAGACCATGCTTGCCAGTCTCCACCCAGCTTTCAGCTTCCCAGTCTCAAGCAGTACATACATTTTTGGAAGAAAGGTGACACGTGGGCCTGATTTGTGGACTTGTGTGTGCCAGCTTCTAGCATGCAGTAAATCATACATATAGGGGTAGAAGAGAGTTGAGTAAGCCAATCCCCAGTGTCTGAAACACCCCCCAACATGGCAACCACTTTTACTATTTACTATACTGCTTTGTTCTTATTACTGTTAACTTTTGGGTGCCCTGCTTTGCTGGTATCCTAAGCACATGTTTAGTCTGCACATGCTTAGTCTGTCCAATCTAGCACTGAACCTACTGGACTAAAAAAACAGTGAGGGGAGGTCCTTATTCATTCCTATTGCATCCAGGATGATTTTGGCTCTTACTAATAGAAAATACTACTTGTACTGGCTTAAACAATAAGGACATTTATTATCTTACACAATAGACAGTCCAGAGGTAGGGTCGCCTTCACAGTTGGTTAATTTAGTGACAAAACAAGACATTAAGGACCCAGGAACTTTCTCTCTGTCAGTTCTGCTGGCCAAAGTATTGACTTCACTCTATGACTTGTGGTCACAAGATGACTTCCAGCAGTAATCAAGGCTTCCTTGTTCATGCTCATCATGCACATGAGAGAGACAAAGAGAGACAGATGAGATGAGATGAGATGTGTCACCTTTTCCCAACCATGGATTATAACCTTTCCCTTCAGTTCATCAGCCAGATCACACACCCAGCAATGCTGCATGTCACCAAGTGAATGCTAGTGACTCAAGTCTAGGCCCCAGATTCAATTGCTGTCAGGAGGATGGGATTTACATATTAAAGTGACGCTAGCCACCCTAACAAACGAGGTCCCTAATGCAATAGAACTTTATGCCTTGCCCAGATAACATCCAAAATAGATGTTCCTGATCAATGGGAAGCTCTCTGCCAAGTGGTGACTTAGGGACTCGGACTCCCATTTTATGACTCTACTGTCTTTAACACATGGCTTCCAAGATCACCGTGCTTGTTTGTATCAAACAGCCGGAGCGGAAAGAAGAGGGAGGGTCACATATAGGAGGTTTTGTGGCCTGAGCGTGATACACATCATCGGATTAGAACTTCACACTGGTGTGCTGGAGCCAGCTCCCATGGCTCACAGGAGCCGATTGTTAAATTTGCAGGAATTTTGGAGCTGGTTGTGAAATACAGCCATTATAGAAATTAAATTATATTAAGTTAAAATTATATTAAAGACAAAGATAATATATACTCAAAACTCATCTCAATTATTTTACTACATTTTACTTTTATCTAAGCTCTAGAGTTATTTATACCTATTATATCTGTGTGTATCTGGTATGTATATTGTATCTGTCTTACCCATAAACCTTAAAATGGTGTGCCACTAAGCTCCGTTCTCAACTCTGCTTTCAGAGACAACACAATGGTATCTTGAAATCAGCGATGCTGGGAATATTTTTACCATGGAAATCAGTAGATGCTATAGTCAGGGCCTCCACGCATCCTGTTGAATGGGTTGTTAAAATTTACCAGCACATAGCTGGAACTTAGATACATGGCCACACTAAACTGCAAAAGGGAGCTGGAAAATCCAGTCTAGCATGCATGCCCAGAAAAGAGAAGTGGATTTGGTAACTAGCTAGCCAGTCTCTATCACAAATACCCAGATTGGTGGTGATTAATCAGGACCCATTCTCGGAACTGGGACAATTCTGAAAGCCTCAGGCTTGCTACATGTAAGTCTGAGTTTAATGAATGTTGGGGGCAGAGGGGTGGGTGGCCTGGACTGATCTAGAGACTGCATTCCATGAAGGTTGAATCATCTCCTCCCCAGAGGTGCCCAGAGTTCAGAAGGCCCAGGGGTCCTGGAGAGGAGAGTTGGCAGCAACCCTTTGTTTGGGTCTAGGAAGACAGAAATTATGCTGAACATCCGTTTGTTCTGGGCTCAGGCGAACCAGTTTGACAGAGCAAAGAGTCTTACCATATCATTTGTCTTTGCAAGCCTAGAGGCCTAGATTCATAATTAATTCCTGCAAAAGGACACTCAAAAATTGGTGCTATATGGTGCCTCTGGGGCATGTGTGAGTGGAAGAGGTCAAAGCTGCAGGCAAGTAGAAGCCTTTCTCCTAATCACTTGAGCTGTCTTGGAGGGACACCAATTAAGAAGGAAGAGAAGCAATAGAAGACATGCCAGTTCTTGGCAGCAGCTTCTCACAGAGCTAACCTGGGTCATGTTTGACAAAGGGAGATGCTCATCGAGGCACTTCGTGACTGAGCTCTGAAGTCGGCGCTTCAGTGTCATGTAAGGGTTAAGTGTGAGGGCTCTGGAGTCGGACAGACTTGGTTCTTATGTACTCTGTCACTTTGACCGAGATATTTAAATTCTGAACTCTGTTCCCTCCTGTAAGAGTTAGTTAGTACCTGCATTGGGTTGCAGTGAGTATAATGCTGACCACAGAGTTATGTCCTCAATATGGTGCAAAGTTATTAAGATAAAAAGGAAAAGAAATCAACTCACTTGAAGACTTCCCTATATGTCAGGTGCTCTGTATACATTGTCTCCTTTAGTTTTCATAGCCACTCAGGGTTTCTCAGTTTTTTTTGTTTTTTGTTTTTTAACCTTTTTTATTAATCAAAAAAAATTAACAAACAAAACATTTAGATATCATTCCATTCTACATATACAGGGTTTCTCAGTTTTGAATAGCAATCCCTGGAGTTTGCAGGGCAACAGCACAGCAGCACACTGGTGTTCTGGTTTGCCAGCTGCTGGAATGCAATACACCAGAAACAGAATGACTTTTAAAAAATGGAATTTAGTAAATTGCTAGTTTACAGTTATAAGGCTGAGAAAATGTCCCAATTACAACAAGTCTACAAAAATGTCCAACCAAAGGCATCCAGGGAAAGATACCTTGGTTCAAGAAGGCCGATGAAGTTCAGGGTTTCTCTCTCGAGTGAGAAGGCACATGGTGAACACAGTCAGAGTTTCTCTCTCATCTGGAAGGGCACATGGCAAACACAGCATCATCTGCTAGCTTCTTTTCCTGGCTTCCTGTTTCATGAAGCTCCCCGGGAGGCATTTTCCTTCTTCATCTCCAAAGGTCACTGACTGGTGGACTCTGCTTCTCATGGCTATGTGGTTCTGCTCTGCTCTCTCTGAATCTCTCATTCTCCAAAATGTTTCCTCTTTTATGGAACCTCAGAAACTAATCAAGACCCACCCAAATGGGTGCAGACATGCCTCTACCTAATTCAGCTTAACAACCACTCTTGATTAAATCACACCTCCAGGGAGATGATCTAATTACAGTTTCAAAAATACAATACTGAATAGGGATTAGAAGAAACAGCTGCCTTTACAACATGGGATTCGGATTAAAACATGGCTTTTCTAGAGTACATACATCATTTCAAACCAGCACACCTGGCAAGATAGGAATTTTCCTCCCCATTTCATAGAGAAGGAAACTGCAGAATAGCAGATATTTTGGGGTCCTCACCCATATCCTCTTGTCCTTACCACCTCAGTGACTTCCAGCAGCTAGCACCTGTGTTTCTTTGTCCAAGGGTTTCCTCTTGCTGTTAGCCTGGATGTGCCGAAGCAAACTCCCTCCCCAGCAGTTTTCAGCCATGAACTGATAGGAGTTTGTGAGTAAATACCCTGTGTCACTTGCCCCTCAGGACAATACCCCCGAGGTGTGTGATCTGCATTGTAACCCTGAAATTCTCCAGTGGGATCAAGGTCCTTGCCTCACTTCTCTTCTCCCCTATCAGTGTTCCCTTCATCTTTCAAATAAACTACTTGCACTTGAATTCTTGTCTTAAGGTCTGCTTTGAAGGGACTCCAAACTAAGGCATGAAGCTTAGAGAAATAAGGGGATTCAGCTCAGGTCCCTCAGCTCACAAGGAGGAGAGCTATTCAGTGCTAGCTGTATTGGCTAGTAATGTTTTTGTCTACAAGTAAACAGTTACCTTATAAAAGTGACTTAAGCATGAAGGCATTTTATTGTTTTATTGTTTATAGAAGCCAGAAACCAGACACTCTATCTTCTTCGGTCTTGTGAATTAAAGAAGGAGATGATTTTGAAGATATTCTCTACTTTATTTTCTGGTGGTCTGGAGGATAAGTTCCTTTTTTGACTTCTTAATTATGCAGAGGTAATTGATGTTCTTCTGAACAACTGGCTTGTTTTTTGGAGAAAAGAAGTGCTTTTTTAAATATATATATTTTTTAATTTGAGGCATAAATTTAAGGATATAGACTGCAGAGGAAGCAGCAGCCTGCGTTCACAAGTCAGCCGCAATGGATGCAAGATGGCAAAGGTGACCATAGCTCTGGAGAAACTCTGCTGAGCTTGAGAAGAAGAATATTTTAGCAATGAGAAGGCAGCAGCACAAGTACTCTGAAATTTGGAGTGGGGATGTACATAAAGGAGCGATATAAAGGTCTGGTAGACAAAAACCTTGATAGCTGTTTGAAAGATGGAAAAGAAAGAACATGAGTTACTGAAGGAGGTGGACCAGGAGATAGAATTAGATGATGTCCTTCAGCTGGGAGCAACCTCCTCAAAGCTTTGTATCTCCATGAAGAAGTTCTTTTTAAAAGGGTGTTTCCTCTCTCTGTGGGCCCACCTCAGATGCTTGGTCAATTTATAAATTCATTTATGTATATAACCCCACCTTACAAACAAGGGATAACAAGCCCCAGACACATCCCTTCTGGTGTGAGTTTGTCTGTCTGCAAGAGAGTCCAGGATTTCAACCATGAAAGTCATTTGGATCAACACATTTCAGGAGTGGAAGCAGTTGTGTTGCTTTGCTCTATAAAGGCAGCATGACAATTAGTCTCAAAGAACAGAACCTACATAGATGCCATTTACTAGCCAACCCTGCAGGTGAACTTAACTGCCCTCCCCCCTATGTGGGACATGATTCTCAGGAGTGTAAATCTCCCTGGAAACATGGGATCTGACTCCTGGGGTGAGCCTGGCCCTGGCATCGTGGGGCTCAAGAAAGACTTTCTGAACAAAAGGGGGAAGAGAAATGAGACAAAGTTTCAGTGGCTGAGAGATTTCAATTAGAGTTGAGATGTCATTCTGGAGGTTGTTATTATGCATTATATAGATATCCCTTTTCAGTTTTTTGTGTATTGGAGTAACTAGAAGGAAATGCCTGAAGCTGTTGAATTGTAATCCAGTAGTCTTCATGCTTGAAGATGATTGTATAACTATATAACTTTTATGGTGTGACCATGTGATTGTGAAAAACTTGTGGCTCACACTCCCCATATTCAGGGTTTGGACAAATGAATGAGAAAATGAAGACAAAAATAAATAAATAATAGGAGGGATAGAGTGTATGCAATGCTTTGGATATTCTTTTTTTAATATAGAGTTTTTTTATTAGAGAAGTTGTAGATTTATAGAAAAATCTTGCAGAAAAATAGTCCCATACCCCTTTCATCATTATTATTAATTTTAAAATATTTCTTATTGTGAACTATAACATATACAAAAAAGCAATTAATTTCAAAATACTGAGTTATAGAACAAATTTCAAGCTTTAATATGGGTTACAGTTCCATAGTTTCAGCTTTTTGCTTCTGGCTGCTCCAAGGCACTGCAGACTAACAAGAAATATCAATATAATGATTCAGTAGTCATACTCATTTGCTACTTCTGTTATCACTCCTTCTCTTTTGATCCTTCTCCCAATCTTTAGGGATATATATCTTTTTCATGTTGAAAAGGGGTGTCAACGATATGGGATAAGGGGATGGAGCTGGTTGATGTTTTTAGAGAGACTGGCTCCTCTGAGTTTCAGGACTTCTCTGGCCTAGGAACCATCTGAAAGTTTTAGGTTTCTGAAAAGTAAACTTTGTGCATGCAACTTTTGTAGGATATCAGATAGAGCCCTGGGTGTTCTTCAGGGTTGACAGGAATGATATGGGTTGAGTTTTGGCAGACTCTGCTACTTAGTAATAGCTAGCTGAAAATTGCATAAGAGTAGCCTCCAGAATAGCCTCTCAGCTCTTTTTGAACTCTCTTAGTCACTGAAACCTGATTTTGTTACATTCCTTTCCCCCCCCTTTTAGTCAGGAAGGCATTGTTGATCCCACGATGCCAGGGCCAGACTCATCCCTGGGAGTCTTGTTGCCAGGAAGACCCATACTCCTGGGCATCATGTCCACATAGAGGGGGAGGGTCATGATTTTACTTGCAGAGTTGGGCACAGAGAGAGAGAGACTGAGCAACGAAAGAGGTTCTTTGAAAGTAACTCTTAGGCATAACTATAGGTAGACTTAGCTTCTTCACTGCAGAAACTACTTTCATAAGAGCTGACCTCAACATTAAAGGGTTTGGCCTGTTAACTTAGGAGTCCCTAGTGTTTGAGAGAGTATTTGGGGTTTCCCAGGTGGGAAAATTTAATAGTTCCTACATATTTTCTCTCATCCCTCAAGGGACTTTGCTAATACTTTTTAATTATCTGCCCAACATACTGTGGGATGTATCTGGGTCTTACATTAAATAGGATTGCAAGCCCTCATTCCATTCTGGGCTCCATGTGTTTTGGTTGTTTAAATGAACTATCCAAACAGGTTGAGTTAGATTGTGTCCTACAGAAAATTTAGATTTTGGAAAAAATACAGTTCTCTTCCTTTGGCATCATATAGTAGGTGAAGTTCTAAAATACAGGCAATATCTTCCTTTGCCCTGTATTCTGATTTACCTTAGTCCCAACCAGATGGCTTCATTCTTATCTCTCATTGAAGCTTGTTTTCTTTTTCTGTTTCCTTAACAGTTGTTGCGTGTAGCAGTGCTGACTTTGAGAGCTGCAGAGCTCCCACTCTGAGTCTCAGGTGTCACACAGGTACCCAAAGTTCCACGGAGATACCAGGTTGTACACATATAACACAGCATCTCAGAATCTAGAAACACTTAAAGCTCAGGAATAAATGTAACTGCCTTTAGAGCTTACAATCTAGGCCTCAATTTTCTTATAGGTATTTTTTAAAAGAGACCATACAATATTTGTCCTTTTCTTTCTGGCTTATTTTCACAACATAATATCCTCAAGGTTCATTCACCTCATTGCATGCCTCATGACTTCATTCCTTTCTGTAGCTGCACCATATTCCACCATAGGTATACACCACAGTTCACCTTTCTGCTTCTCAGTCATTGTGTCTGGTATTCTTTTTTACTTTTACTTTCATTTTTATTGTTTTTTGGAGTAATGAAAATGTCTAAAGCTCAATGGTAATGATGAATGTAGAGCTATGTGAACCATTGATTGTATACTTTAGATGATTATATGGTATGTGAATATATCTCAATAAAATTGCCTTTCAAAAAAGGATCTAGGAATACCAGATATAAGGAAATAAGGAAGAGCTGATACCCTTAGGGCTGAGATAGACTGCCCAAGGAAGAGCTCTCCTTCCTTCAGGCTGAGATCCAGACATTGCTGGAGAGGGAAGGCCATGAGAGTGGGTGATGGGGACATCACTCAGATGCCGTGGCTGCAGGACTGGGTGGAAGTCTGTTCTCTGGGTTGTTGGGGAAGGCAGCAGAAAGGTGCCATGCTTCAGAACTCATTGAAAAGCTGCCTGAGAGGATGCATTAACAGGAAGATACATTGAAGGTGGTACTCTGCTGTAAAGGTGCCCAAGGGGGAGCTGGAGAAAACTGCTGGCTGCTGGGCACTTGGAAAGCCATACTATGCTAGAGCTGAGTGCTGAAGAATCCATGAGTAATTCAGGCCCAGGCCCTACCGAAGCTTCACACAGTGTCCCACTGTGGGAGCTGAGTTCTACTGTTGGGGTGGAATGCTGAGAAGCCACCTGCATAGAAGGAGCTGAGTGCTGGTAAAGCCATATATGTTGCCAGAGCTTGGTACTATAAAAGCGTGTAGTATTATAGGAATCTGCCTAAAAAGAAACACATGAGAATGAGAAAGAGGAACCCCTTCCTCCTCCAGTGACTCCCTTTGTCCTATACTGACAAAGTTTAACATTGTGCCAACTGGCAAAGGAGATACATTTACAGAGTCCATCTGTATTTATTGCAGAGCAGATAATGAAGTGTGAGGTTGGACTTGAGAGGTAGTAAATTGTTAATTGACACAGCCCATCACTTTGGCTATCTTATTAGTTTTCTATTGCTGTGTAACAAATTATCACAAATTTAGTGGCTTGAAATAACGTGCATTACCATAAACCTACAGTAATTGAAACAGCGTGGTACTGGTAAAAGGATAGGCATATAGGTAATAGGAATAGAATAGAGAGTCCAGAAATAAATGGTCAGTAGTTGTGAGGTGGGTGTGCACGTTGAAAATGATAAAACCAGTTAAATCAATTCTTGCCTGCCATGCGGGAGACCCGGGTTCCATTCCTGGCCCATGCACTTCCCCCAAAACAAAAAAACAACAAGTAAAACAAAAGAAAGAAAAAACAAAAAATAAAAAATTCAACAAAGGGTGCTGCAATAACGGGATACTCACATGGAAAAAGAATGAAATGTGACCCCGCCACACAGCATTCAAAAAAAAAAAAAGTCAAACCTTCTGGTCTCCCTAAGGTTTTGTTATTTTTTATTTTTTGCATGGGCAGGCACTGGGAATCGAACCTGGGTCTCTGGTATGGCAGGCGAGAATTCTGCCACTGAGTCACCAACACACTGCCTCGATCTCCCTAAGGCTTTTTAATTTCCTCTTCCACACTTCAGGGAAGCTCTGGCATCTCAATCTTATTAAATATAGGGTGCTATTGAGTCTAAATTTCAGTCAAGCAACCAGGTGAGGATTGGAGATGCCTCCAGCTGCATGAGATAACACATCACAACCAGAGTCTCTATAGGTTCACCTGGTCACTAAATTTTGCTCGTGATAGTGTTATAATCTACTCTTGGTTTGACACTCTTCAAGTCCATAACCACACATGTTCTCCAATTTATTATTATGTTAGAAATATTTGCAATTATTTTGGTATGCAAGCTATTTCCTCCAAGGGCACAATGTGTATCCGTCTGTCTCCTTTGGAGCGTGGTGATAAAGCTGACCCTAGTTGGATCTAGTTGGAAACAAGGAGTGGTCGTAGGGTCTTGAGAATGAGCATACCCATTCAAGGCCTTTGCCTCAGATGTCGTTATCACAGGGCTTTCAAGCAAAGAAAGGCTCCTGTCCTACTATACGAAGGGACAATCTACTTCCACTGGCAAGGAAAGCTCAGAATGACTAGGGGGTTCAAGATTGTTCGTTGCATCTGGATGCAACCAGTGTCCTCATTTCAAGTTTAGGGTCCATAATTTCTCAGTTGACTTTCACATGAACAGCTTGGTAAGATTGTGAATTCAACTCACATTGTAACCCAGCAACCCATACAATTTTATGTTTGATTTTCAACATCATCAGCCCTATGTCTACAACAAATAAAATATTCTTTTAACCTCTTTGCTTCTCAGGCCATGCTTTGAGCTGAGCTTGACATTTTCTCTCTGTAAGCACTGAAGTCCATTCAGAGGCATCTGTCCCACACTGTAGTAATTATAGCCATCCTTGCTGACATAACTGACAAGTGCAGCACCCTCTTGGGTTCCTAGATTCCCACTTCGGTTGGCTCTTCATCACAGTAGCCACAGGTGATAGCCTGTTTAATTGGAACAGCACGCACTTGATGACCAGCATCTCATTTCCCACTGGCAAGAAGCTCATCACTGCCCTGAAACCCAAGGGCACAGGCAAACCACTGCCCAAATCCCAGCTTTACAGGTCCATCTTCTTGGGCCATTCCTGTATCAGCCAGAGTTCAGTCAGGAGACAAAACCACACAGTAATTTGAACAGAGAAAGTTTGATATAAAAGTTTTAACTAGAGAGGATTGGAGTAACAAGGGATTGGCTAGTAAGAAGTAAGGAGAACCCACTACTCCTGGGACTAGAAACAGTGCCCAAGGAAGATCTCCCAGCCCCACTTTTGCGATCCTTGCGGGAGAGATCATGGTCATGGCTAATTGGATAGTGAAGAAGTCTCTGAGGTACTGTCCCATGGGACTTGGCTGTAACTCTGCTTTCTGGGTTTTTTAGGGGGAGCCATCCACAGGGAGATCCTATGCTTGGAACTTTCTCTAAAATTTCCCCAGGGGAGGCTATTCATAGGAGGTGCTGCACCTGTACCATCCCACTCTGAAGCCACCTGCAGAGGAGCTGGGCACTGCTCTCTGCTGTGCACTGTAGGAGCCAGCTGCTGGAAAAGCCGCCTGCTCTTTAGGAGCTGGGTGTTGGAGAAGCTGCTCATGTTGTTGGATTCAGTGCTGCAGAAGTTCCATGGAGAAGCCGTATGTGTTGCTGGAGCTGGGACCTGCAAAGCTGCATGCACTGTCAGAACCTGGTCCTGCACAAACCACACACACCCGTAGGAGCCTACACAGAGGAGCACACTGAAAACCAGAAGAGAAACCCTTTTCTCCTTCCATACCCCTCCTGTGCCCCCTGCTGGCAAATCTTAACATTGTGCTAGCTAGCAAAGAAATAATTACAAGGCCCAGCTACATTATTGTAGACCAGGCAATAAAGGATGGATTTGGAACTGATGGGAAGTAGATTTATAACTGGTACACTGAGCTAACAGTATGAATTATCTGATGTTGTGCTGTCCAATAGTGTAAGCACTAGCTACATATGGCTATTTCCATTTATATTGTGTAAAAAATTTTAAAGCCCAATCTTTAGTTGCACTAGCTACATTTCAAGTGCTCAGTAGTCACATGTGGCTAATGGTACTAGATTGGAACAATGCAGATATGGAACATTTCCTTCATTGCAGATATTTATATTGGACAGTGCTGACATTGGAGATAAATTCAGGTCATTCTCTTTCAAAATGCAGACCTATATTTTGAAATCCCTGACTTCCTCTTATTTTCCCTTCATCCTGATTTCCTGGCCTATTTATTTTACCCTGCTATATTCCTCTCAGGACATTCCTTATTTCTACGTATACTGTCGTCTCATATCTGGAGTTCTGCAAAGGCCTTCTAATTATCCCCCAACCCAATCTGTTCTCTCTGCAGCCAAAGGGTTGTTTTTTGGAAAATATTTTACATTTATGTACTGTAAAATTCATCCTTTTTAGTGTGCTGTTCTGTGAATTTTGACAAAACCACACAGTTGTGTAACTACAATCCTAGTCAAGATACAGAACAGATCTGTCACCCCCAGAAGTTTCCCTGTGCGGTCAACCCTTCCTCCTAGCCACAGCCCCTAGCAACCATTGAATTCTGTCCTATCCACGTAGTTTTGGCTTTTCTAAAATAGCATGTAAATGAACTAATATGTAATACTCTGAGTATGCTTCTTTTGCCAGCATAATCTTTATGAGGTTTATCCAGGCTGTTGTGTGTATCATAAGTCTGTTCCTTTTTGCTGCTGAGTAGTATTCTCTTGAATGGATGTACACAGTTTATTCCTCCCTTTACTAGTTGATGGACATCTGGATTATTTCCATTTTAGGTGATAAACAAACCCTCTACTAACATTTGCCTCCAGTTTTGTATGTATGTGTGAACATAAGTTTTAATTTCACTTGGTTAAATACTTAGAAGTGGGAATCCTGGGTTGGATGGTAAATGTATTTTTAATGTCATTTGCAACTGCCAGACTGTTTTTCAAAGTGGCTGTACCAATTGTGTTCCCACCATCAATGGATGAAAGTTCCAGTTGCTTTGCTTCCTTAGCAGTGCTTGGTATGGTTGATTTTTTAAAAAAACTAAGAGTATTTTTTTTTTTATTCAAATTTTGTCACTTCAATCCCCTGTGGAAAATCCCTTATTGATCAACATTAGCAAGGCGGCCTTCAAGAGTATTCAATACTCAACACATGCTTATCTTTCAGCTTTCATACGTGCCGTCGCTTCTGACCGAACCCTCTCCCCTCTTCCCCAGCTTGCCTACTGAATTCCTGCTCTCAGACTAAACCTCACTTCCTTATGCTCTTGGGGCAACATATATCTATCACAACTTGTAATAAGATTATTAATTTTGTAATTAGACATTTAATATCTGTCTCCATCATTAGAATGTCAGCTTCACAGAGGCAGGCAACATATGTCTCTTGTCCACCACTGTATCTGCAGGGCCTGGAACACAGCCTGCATGCAGCAGGTGCTTCATAAGGGTCTCCTGGATGAGAAATGTCATTTCATTGTCTTAACAACCCTGAATGGGGAATATGATTATTTTCATTTTACAGAAAGTCTCGGAGAAGTTCGTACATTTCCCGTGTCATTCAGCTACAGCCAAGATTGAAGGCTGGTCCTCCTGAAGGCATTCTCTCCTCGGGCCTCCGCTCTCATGGTTACCCATGGCTGGAAGGAACTGGAGCCTAGAGAAGCAGAAAGTGGTCTGCTGACACCCACCCACTTATTCATCTCTCTGTTTCTAAAACCAGTGAACCAAGCTGCTGAGTCATCTGGGGCCTGCTTTTCATCCTTGTGATGGTTTCCTCAGGTCTTCTGGAAAGTCGAAGCAGTGATGGGGCAGGACATTCATACTTGTCACGTCCCTTACTTCATTGGCTGCATTTTCACTCCTATTTTGCAGTTTAGAAAAGTGAGGTTCAGGCAAAGGAAAAGACCTGTGCTAAGTCACACAATGAATGCTGCTCTATTTTTCCACCTTAGGGGTATAGCCAGTGAAGAGTGTTTTAGTGGAAATGGAGGTGGCCCTAAAGGTAGTTCTTCTCAGACTTTATCTTGTATCAGCACCATCCAGAGAGCTTGTTAAACCCCATTTCCTGGGCCCCACACCCAGAGATACTGATTCAGTTCTCTATGTGGAACTGAGAATTTGCATTTCTAGCAAATTCCCTGGTGAAGCTGCTGTGCCAGTTTGAAAGGATGTATGTGCCCTAGAAAAGCCATGTTTTAATCCTAATTTCATTTTGTAAAGGCAGCTATTTCTTCTAATCCCTATTCAGTACTGTATGTTTGAAACTAATTAGATCACCTCCCTGGAGATGTGACTCAGTCAAGAGTGGTTGTTAAACTGGATTAGGTGGAGATGCGTCTCCACCCATTCGGATGGGTCTTGATTAGCTCACTGGAATCCTACAAAAGAGGAAATATTTTAGAGAAAGTAGGAGATTCTGAGAGAGCAGAATGACATAGCCACAAGAAGCAGAGAGCCCAGCAGCCAGCGACCTTTGAAAATGAAGAAGGAAAATGCCTCCCGGGGAGCATCATGAAAGGAAGCCAGGAGAGAAAGCTAGCAGATGACACCATGTTCACCACATGCCCTTCCAGATGAGAGAGAAACCCTGACCCTGTTAAGCAAGTGCCTTCTCACTTGAGAGAGAAACCCTGAACTTCAGCAGCCTTCTTGAACCAAGGTATCTTTCCCTGGATACCTTTGATTGGACATTTCTATAGACTTGTTTTAATTGGGACATTATCTTAGCCTTAGAACTGTAAACTAGCAACTTATTAAATTCCCCTTTTTAGAAGCCATTCTGTTTCTGGTATATTGCATTCTGGCAGCTAGCAAACTAGAACAGCTGGGGACCACATATTGAGAATCACTGCCTTAGGGTAGGCTTATTTCTACAGACCAGTGGGCCCTCTCACTGCCCCCTGGAATCCTAATAAAAATATCCCACATTTTATTGAACATTTACTATATGTCTGATACTGTTCTAATGATTTCACACACATCTCCCTTAAACCCACAATGTCCCCATTTTTTCCAGTAGAGAAAGCAAGACACAGAGATGTTAAATGGCCAGGCAGTCTGACTCCAGAGTCCATATCCAGTAGACCACACTCTATTGCCCACTTCTCAGTAGTACCTCCCCTTCCACCAAGACTGGGCTAGAGGCCATGTTCACGGTGTCATTTACAACTATCCTCCCACACAGCACACATACACAGTTTAATTCCTGGGACACATTTAAATGGAATAGGAACCCTCCCAGTGTTTCAAGCAAGCGACAGTTGACACTTCTACTGGCATTGCAGGAGCCAGTCTTCTGGCGTTATGTTACTTGTTGACAGCTCCTGAGCTAGATGCAATCGGCAATTATACACCGTCAGAGGCTTATAAATAGCTTCCCCCTTGGATTTAGTGGCTCTGGAAGGCAAAGGTTTCTTGAAAATGATTCTATTAGAGACAAGCTGGTGATGACACCCAAGAGCTGGGAGAACAAAAGTGTTATGTTGAACCGTGGCCAAAAATAGCTCTTTTATATTGGGAGGAAGAGCCATTGGAACATCAGAGTAGTGGAGAAAAAATGCAGATGTCAACTTTCCTGAGGCTGCTAAAAGTGGCACATTTAGCTGCATAGTTCCAGAAAATATCAGAGAGAAGCTATAACGTCAGAGCTGGAGAGATTCTTAAGGATCTGTGTGCCCAGGCCCTTCTTATCCATATGAGGAATCTGAGGACCAGTGGGGGTCAGGACCTACTCAAGGTCAGTTGTCTTGGCCTCCCAGCAAGTGGGCTCAGGGACATGGCAGGTGAGGTACAGGGCTGGGCAAAACTAGGCATGGAGAAGAGACCAATTAAAGATTGGCTTATAGATAAAAGACCAGTCTTGACTTTCTCTGTCCATCCTCCGTCAACAGAAGGAGTATTTTAAATGCACACATTTTATCAAGTTATTCCCTGATTTAAAAGCTTTTGAAGGCTTACCATTGGACAGGGTGATATTTGACTTTTGTGTAATGGATAAAAAGTGAAAGCTCACACAGGACAGTGGAGCATAATGGTTAAGAGGATGGACCTTGGAGACAGAGACTTAAGCTCAAGTCTTGGCTTTGCCACTTACCATCTGTGTGACTTTTAGTAAGAAACTGAACCTTTCAGATGCCCAGTTTCCTCAGCTGCAAATTGAGCTACTAATAACAATCTCATATTTGACAGGATTACATGAGATAATACAAGCAAAAGTATTTAGCAGAATGCCTAACTCATAGTATTAGCTGCTATTGTTGTTATTGTTTATTATCCTATATTTGGCATTCAAAGTCTACCACGATTTTGGTCACAATCTACCTATCCAGTCTTGTCTTTTTCTGTCCCATTCCCACATGCACAGAGGACTTGTTAGAGCTTCCCAGTGCAAAGCTCTCTATTTTTTCTGCCTTGTAAGCCCTTTCTTCTCCTGTCCTTTAAGACTCAG
This sequence comes from Tamandua tetradactyla, assembly GCF_023851605.1. NCBI lineage: Eukaryota > Metazoa > Chordata > Mammalia > Pilosa > Myrmecophagidae > Tamandua > Tamandua tetradactyla. The sequence goes on along the minus strand of NC_135327.1, from coordinate 23,828,239 downwards.
CTCAGATTGTCTCCTCCTGGGAAAGTATTTTTTGCGTGTGTATTACTCCTGGTTGTGGTATAAGCTTCTCTGAAGAAAAAGGTCAATCAGAGCAATTTAGCACAGAGGTTAAGAGCAGGACTTGTAGGTCAGAAGCAGGGTTTGAGTCCTCAGTCTGCCACCTATTTGCTTTGTAGTTGGCTCCACTTTCCTTATGGGAATAATTAATAATAATGATCTCATAGGATTTTGTTAGGATTGCAGGAGACCCTCTCTGTAAAGGGCTTAATACAGCTTCTAGCACCTAGTAAGTATTTAATAGCTGTTATTATAAACAAGGAGTAACTATACTCAAGTACCTTTCCATACTTGGTTGTTTCTTCGTTCAACCTGGGCTACTGCCTAATCTATAGTTCATTTTTCATGAGATATTTAAGTAGAAAACAAGTCTGCCTCTGTCTGTTAACCTACCACCCATTCGTTTCTCTTTCCTACATCCACTATCTGTCATCACCATCCATCTAGCCAGTCACCGTCCCTCCATCCATTCATCTATCTACCATCCATCCATCAATCCATCCACTCACCTACCTTTCATACACCACCATCCATTTCTCCTCCAGCCACCCACCATACACCATCTGTCCATCCTTCTATCCTCTCCACCAATATGGAGTGAGCACCAACTAGGCTTTGGAATTTGTGGAGCTTTAAAAATAAATCAGTGGAGGAGCTTTAAAAATAAATCAGTGGAGGCATGGGGTACCATAGAAAGATCAAGAGCTTTGGCATCAGACAGACCTGAGTTCTAGAGCAGTCCAACTCCATGACCTTTAACTTTGCTTCACTGTGAGATTTTGGCAAGATCTCAAACCACATCTATGTTTAACAGGTTTCTCGTTCTGAACATTTGAACATTTATATAGGCATTCATCTGAGCATCTGTCTCCCTGGGCTTGGATTCTATGCTGACTCTCAGCCCAGAGATGAATTAGTTCCCATCCTTACTCTGTGGTGTTCATGCAAATACCTGTACTGTGTATCTGAGCACCTGCGCTACCTTGAAATATTTCTTGTGTAGAAACTCCTTTTAATCATTTGCATTGTTGTTTCTCTTCCCCCTACATTTTGTCCTCATTCCCCAACCTAGTTGTGTGATTCTTGAGAGCAAGAACAATGATCCTGACCCCTTATATCTGTCTCCATGTTCTAGTGCTCTGCTTCTGCCTAGCAGTTCTCCACAGTTGTCTACCTTTGTCACCACTAGACTTTCTACAATAATAACAGATAATAGTTATTGTGATAATAGTGTTTACTAGTGGCAGGTCTTGCAACTGCATTCATTATTTCATATGAGCCTTACCATAATGCCATGAAATAAGTACTTTTTCATCCCCATTTTACAGATGAAGGTACTGGGGCTCAAAGATGCAGAGTCACTGACCTAAGTTTAGGAATTTGCTAATTGTCAAAGCCAAAATTTGAATGCAGGCAGTCTGACGCCAGAGCCCAGCCTCTTCTGCATGACTCCACGTCACCCCCTCTGCCATTGGAGGGATGGATATGATTATATTTGTCCTACTTGCATCAAAGGATGGTCTGAACACGGTAAAATGAAATAACTAGAAAGTGCTTTAAAAAGAAGTTAGGAGTTTAAAGGGAAAGCACTGTCATTAAGCCTTGGGGATTTCCAGAGGTTATTTCGTAGTTCTGGTTCCCCGACATTTTCACCCATTGCCATCTCTCCTTTATTAAGGCCTCCCATGGGAATGCTGTTGATGCAAAGCAAGTAGTGACTGGGAGGAGTGTTTAGGAGAGATTCTTAAATCTCTGCCCTTGTTGCAGATAAACAGGTTTCTGGAAAGTTCTGTTTGGGAGCTTCATTTGAAGGGATGACAGAGAAATTGAGAAAAGCATTGATCACTTTTTAAAATACCATTAGGATTTGCCATACTGGGGAGCTGGGTCTGCATATTGTCTCTCTCTTCTTCTAGACAGACGATTCCTCTGGGGCTAGGCTGGGCTTTTTCCATTTCTGCATTTCTGGTTCATCGTAGGTACTCCAAATCGCCCTGGAAAAGATCTAGGGAGGACTCTAAGCAGGATGGCCAGGAGGAAAGAGAACTGTGCAAGGCTGGCTCAGTGGCCATTCCTGTGGTGGTGGAGCAAGCAGAGTCAACCCAACTCAAACCAAAGTGGATTGGTAACCCAGAGAAGAGGGTCCTGTTACCTGAAGAAAGTAGGGAAAGAGGCAATAAACCGTAGGCTTCTGCTGGTCGGGCATCCATACTCAAGAGTCGCAGTAAGACCTCTTTCTGCTCCTATCCATAGCAGATAGCATAAACTGTGGCCACCTTTTCTTGTACTGACAAGAAAATAGCAGAGCTTATTAACTGGGTGGGATTTTCCTGCCACATCAAGAGAAACTCAAGACAATGGAACTACGCATCTATTAAAAGAGAATGAGGTAGATGATAATGACAGTTAACATTTACTATGACAGGAACTGTGACACACACGTTGCAAGCAGTATCTCATTTAATTTTCTCAACAAGCTCATGAGGTGGGTTCTGTTATTATCTCTTTTACAGTGGAGGAAATGGCCCTCAGAGCTTGCCAGCCCAGGGGGATTGGACTACAGCACCCAACTCCTTGTCCCCCTAGCTGTTTGTTTTGAAAATTTTTAAATCTACAAAAAACTTGTAAGAACCATATGGTGAACACTATCTCTTTCGTCCAGGTACAGTGATTAACATGAGCATTTTGCTACATTTGCTTTCTCTGTCTCCCTCACACTGGGCTATTTGCAAGTAAGTGGCTGTCTTCTTGCCCCTGCCCCACGACATACTTTAGCATGCGTCTCCTGTGGACAAGAGCTTCCGCCTACATAACCACAATGCCATTCCTACACATAGGAAATTCAACATTAGCGTAATGCTATTTATTATTCAATATACATTCTGTATTCAAATTTCCCCAATTGTCCCCAAAATGTCCTTTCAGGCTACTTTTCTTTCCAATCCAGGCTTCAACCCTGGATGACGCACTATACCACATCCAGTGGTTATATAGCTTTAGCTGCCTTGAATCTAGAACAATTCCCCAGCCTTCCCCCACCCCCATAACAGTCACATTTTTGAAGAGTACATCTAAATATCTTGCATTCTGGATTTGCCTACTTGTTTCCTCATGGTTGGATTCAGAATGCACATTTTTGGAGGGAATACCTCAAAAGTGATTTGTGTCATTCTTAGTGCGTCAGATAAGGCAGGTGGTATCAATTTGTCCCATCATTGGTGATGTTAAATTTGATCCCCTGGTTAAAGCAGTGCCCTTTAGATTTCTCCATTGGAAAGGGACCCTTCTTCCTCTGCAAAGAAGTAAGCTGTGGGGTGATACTTGGAGATAGTGTGACTATCCTTTTCTCCATATATGTCTCCTACACTACAGATAAATGTAGAGACACGGGATGTGCCCACAACACATAATTAAACAAGAAGAAAAAACAGGTTACAGAACAGCATGTGTAATGACAACCACTCCTCCTTTTAAGGCTATTATACCTGTTAAAAGTTACAGGGGAAAAAGGTGTTGGCTGAGACAGGGCTTTATCGTGGTGAGATCTGGCTGGGCTGTTTCTTTGGGGGGGAAGCTCCAGCCTTTCTCTTGAGCTATTCCCTTTTCCAGTTGCCTGTCGGGCTCTTTCAGGGTAGAGGGGGGAATGAGGCTTCAGACTTCAGGTGGTACCTTCCACTTAACTCAGTCCCCTCCTGCATTCCAGGTAGAGCTCCCTAAGGCTGGAATCTTTTGCTTCAGCTTCTCCGGAAAAACAATGTCTAACCTTCTGCCTGGATGAGGAGTCCAGAACCTTATTGCTTCTTTTATAGACTTTTAATAAATCTTCCATTTCCAGCTCTACCTCCGCCCTACTTTAAGAGGCACATGATACCAATTCTTGAGCCTTTTTTGGGGGGTTCCATTGCATAAATCAGGTAGTTTTGTTTCTGTTTGTTTTGCTTCTCTACCATGTGGGTAGGTTTCAACTTTCTTAGGTCTAAAGAAATCAGTTACCATTTGTCCATTTGCTTATTGTTTCAGCTTTTTCCTTCTGTTGTCTTTTCTAGCATTCTCTTTATCCTTGCAGGGTCATCTCTCTTATCTCTTTAATCTCTTGTAGGAATTCCGAAGATTGCAGAAGTAAGCCCATGTGCTCCATGGGTTATGTATAACCCCAGATCTATACTTTATGCAGTTTTGAATAGTTTAAATGTTTTAAATGAGCCCACATTTTATAAAAAAAAAAAAACAACTAAAATTCAATAAAGATATATACATTTTTAAATGCACCACATGCAAAAGGCATAATAGTCAAAAGCCTTTTGGTAGCAAGGCAGAGAAATTCACCTCAAACTAGTTTTTTTTCCTTTTTTCCCACCTGCAAAATGGGGTTGTCAGAGAGAATGAGTGATGGAAAAGCACTGAAAATTAATGCACCCTGCAAACAGAAGGTTTCTGAAATCCTAACCAGTAATAAGCATAATTGCTCTTCAGAAATTTACCTAAAGTCTCCGCCCCCAAGAACAGGCACACAGTGAGGCAGAGGAGACATTTCAGCTTTGTGTTAGGAACCGCCTGAGCTAAGAAAATGGGAAGGTGTCTAGGTGAATGAGTCAGCTGCCAGCCTTGGTACAGGCTGAGCCCTTGCAATGCCCTGGGTAACTGTGCTCCTCTTGAGAGCTGCTCTGGGTCTTCTTGTTCAGAAGGCTGAGCCCTGAGGATGCTGGAGGGAGAGACCTTGAGGTCACAATTCTCCTACATTTCCTGATGACATGGTATGTGGCTGGCTGACCGCCCTGGCTCTAATGTGTGAGCTCTGTTTTGCAGGTTGAAGGATGGGGATATGGTCCGTTTGTACATCGGACATTGGAACAGCAGGAGACTGTGGTACGGACAGTAACAGGAAACTGCAGGAGGAAAGGCACAGGAGTAAGAAGATATGCTGCAAGTTTAGGGAAGAAGGTAGTTCCTGTCACCAGGGCAGTATCCCTTACAGTTTCTTAGGCATATAAGTAGAGGACTTCAGGGCAGGGTGAATTCTTCTTTTAGTCTCAGGGTTCTTATCTATAAAATAGGGCAGTAATAGCCCCCATCTCATCGATGTTAAAAGCCAGAAAGAGCATTTTACCCCTCCCACCTTTATTTTTTTTTTAAATATTTTCATTGACAGATCTTCACACATACAAATTCCATCCATGGTGTACAGTCAGTGGCTCACAATATCACCACGTAGTTATGTATTCATCAGAATCATTTTTAGAACATTTGCATCACTCAAGAAAAAGAAATAAAAAATAAGAAAGAAAATACTCATACATCCCACATCCCTTGCCCCTCCCTTTCATTAACAACTAATATTTCAATCTACCCAATTTTTTACCCTTTACCCCCCCCATTTTTATTTACTTATTATCCATATTTTTTAGCTCATCTGTCCATTCCCTGGCTAAAAGGAACATCACCACACAGTCACATTGTAAAAGCTACATCATTATACAATCATCTTCAAGAATCAAGGCTACTGGAACACAGCTCAACGGTTTCACCACCTTTTTTTTCCCCATCTGTCATTTGTTTGAGGAAAAATACTTTGATTTGCCTGTGGAGCACAAGAGTGACCCACCCACTCCCACTAAGGCCAGTTCAACCGTCCAGAGGCGATTCCTCTGTTGCTCTTCCCACAAGGGTGGGTTGGGGTGGGGGGAGTGGGGCGTGGTTCGCCTTTGCAACAGAGGGAAGAAAAAAAGGGTGGAGTTGGTCAGCGTGCAGCATGCCACGTGCCTTCTCCCTGTAGCTCCTAAGTCCTTATTCAAGTTGTTAAAACTCATGGAATGCACCATATGAATACCGTTCTTGGAAAAATAAGTGGAGAAGCCAAACAGATAAGGGCATCTGGTCTCCGCAGATCCTTGCGGACCATACAAGAAACCCCAGGGGATTTGCAGCAATCAGGAGGTTGATTTTGTGGCCATGAGACTGAGCTATAGCAAAGCTCTAGGTCTACAAGGAGGTCCTGAGAGGATAGGGCTGTTTGTGGTGTCAGAGAAGGTTAAGTACCGTGATGAATGGAGTGTGTTGAAAACAATGCTTTGATATGTAGCAAAAGCTAGCCATTATTATTTAAATTCTCATTATAATTAGTGCTCCTGTTACTATCCATTGCTTTCCTGGGTCTGGAGCCTGTGTGGGCTGTGTGTGGTTCACTCTTACAAGTGCTTTGCTTCTCTGTCAGGTAATACAATTTGTATGGAAGGAATGAAAAGTCATTGAGCCTCAATAGCAATAAAAGGAATGCAAATTTAAACCACAAAATATGATTTTGCCTGTTTGGCAAATATATTTTTAAAGTGTTAGTACCCTGTATGGGTATGGGTAGGAGAACATCAGTAAACTTAAAGCATGTTAGTAGGAATAGAAATTATTACAACTCTTCTTTGATGATAGTTTGACAAAAAACATCAAAAGACTTCAAAACTTGCATGTCCTTTGGTTTAGCAATTTCACATTTAGAAGTGAAGCAAAAAGGGATGTTTGCAAAGACTTAGTTAAATAGCATACTGTGCTGATTGTTGTAGTGAAAATTGGAAATAAACTAATGTTCAACAGGGATATAATAAATGAATAATGGTCCTTCCACTCATAGGACTACAAAGTAGTCATTCAAAATGATGTTGTGGAAGCACATTCATTGACATGGATATAAAGTTAATAGGAAAAAATATCATTACTGATCGCGTCTCCAAGTCATGAGAACATCCTCTGAGTTCATGAATCAAGCAGGGCCAGTGAAAATCAGCCTTAGAGTTTTTTCTTTTTTAAACATTTTTCTAAATTGTGAAATGTAACATATATACAAAAAAGGAATATTTTTCCAAGCACATTTTAACAAGTAGTTTTAGAGCAGATTTTAAAGTTTGGTATGGGTTACACTTCCAGAATTTTACATTTTTTTTTTCTAGCTGCTCCAAGACACTGGAGACCAACAGAAATATCCATATAATAATTCAGCAGTCATACTCATTTGTTAAATCCTATCTTCTCTGTTATACCCCTCCTTCTCTTTAAATAACATATATACATGAAAGCAATAAATTTCAAAGTACATCGCAACAACAAGCTATAGAAAAGATTTCAGAGTTTAGTATGGGTAACAATTCCACACTTTGAGGTTTTTATTTCTAGCTTCTCTAAGATACTGGACACTAAAAGAAATATTAGCATGGTGATTCAGCAATCATACTCATCTGTTAAACCTGACCTTCTCTGAATGACTCCACCGTAGACTTTGTTCTTTCTCCCACTCCTTAAGGGTACTTGGGCAATGCCCATTCTAACTTTTTCATGTTGTAAGGGGCTGTCGTTAATATGGGATAGAGGAATTGGAACTAGTTGATGTCAGGAAAGGCTGGCCTCTCTGTATTTCAGGGCTTATTTGGTCCAGGGACAATCTGGAGGTTGTAGGTTTCTGCAAAGTTACCCTAGTGCATGGAACCTTTGTAGAATCTTATATAATGAATGCCCTAGGATTTCTTTAAGATTGGCAGGAATGGTCTTATTTGGGGTTTGGCAAGTTATGACAGGTAACAATGTCTAACTGAAGTATGCATTACAAGTGACCTTCAGTGTAGCATCTCGACTCTCTTAGAACTCTCAACCACTGATACCTTATTTGTTTTTTGTTATTGTTGTTTGTTTTTAAAAGAAATTTGTGCCTTTATTAGGATGGTGTTAGGCTTTAAATACACCAATTCTGATCATCAAATTATTGTTTATTTAATAAGAAATGATGCTACAGAATTGCAATACTGGTCCAACAGTCTTGTCTTTACTTTCCTTTTATTTTTTAATTTTTTTATTAATTAAAAAAAAAGAAATTAACCCAACATTTAGAAATCATTCCATTCTACATATGCAATCAGTAATTCTTTTTTTTTTTAAAGAGGGAGGAAGGGAAGGAAAGACAGAGAAAGAAGGAAGGATGGAAGGAAGGAAGTGAGGAAGAAAGGGAAACATTTTTAAACATTTTCTTGTTTTATTATATTTTGTTTGTTTGTTTTTGTTTTTTACATGGGCTGGGGCCGGGAATCGAACCGGGGTCCTCCGGCACGGCAGGCAAGCACTCTTGCCCGCTGAGCCACCGCGGCCCGCCCCCGCAATCAGTAATTCTTAACATCATCACATAGATGCATGATCATCATTTCTTAGTACATTTGCATCGATTTAGAAGAAGAACTAGCAAAACAACAGAAAAAGATATGGAATGTTAATACAGAGAAAAAAATAAAAATAATAATAATAGTACAAAAAAAAAGACAAACAAACAGACAGACAAAAAAAAAAACCTATAGCTCAGATGCAACTTCATTCAGTGTTTTAACATGATTACTTTACCATTATGTATTATTATGCTGTCCATTTTTGAGTTTTTGTATCTAGTCCTGTTGCACAGTCTGTATCCCTTCAGCTCCAATTACCCATTATCTTACCCTGTTTCTAACTCCTGCTGGACTCTGTTACCAATGACATATTCCAAGTTTATTCTCGAATGTCGGTTCACATCAGTGAGACCATACAGTATTTGTCCTTTAGTTTTTGGCTAGACTCACTCAGCATAATGTTCTCTAGGTCCATCCATGTTATTACATGCTTCATAAGTTTAGTCTGTCTTAAAGCTGCATAATATTCCATCGTATGTATATACCACAGTTTGTTTAGCCACTCATCTGTTGATGGACATTTTGGCTGTTTCCATCTCTTTGCAATTGTAAATAACGCTGCTATAAACATTGGTGTGCAAATGTCCGTTTGTGTCTTTGCCCTTAAGTCCTTTGAGTAGATACCCAGCAATGGTATTGCTGGGTCATATGGCAATTCTATATTCAGCTTTTTGAGGAACCGCCAAACTGCCTTCCACAGTGGTTGCACCATTTGACAATCCCACCAACAGTGGATAAGTGTGCCTCTTTCTCCGCATCCTCTCCAGCACTTGTCATTTTCTGTTTTGTTGATAATGGCCATTCTGGTGGGTGTGAGATGATATCTCATTGTGGTTTTGATTTGCATTTCTCTAATGGCCAGGGACATTGAGCATCTCTTCATGTGCCTTTTGGCCATTTGCATTTCCTCTTCTGATAGGTGTCTGTTCAAGTCTTTTTCCCATTTTGTAACTGGGTTGGCTGTCTTTTTGTTGTTGAGTTGGACAATCTCTTTATAAATTCTGGATACTAGACCTTTATCTGATATGTCATTTCCAAATATTGTCTCCCATTGTGTAGGCTGTCTTTCTACTTTCTTTTTTTTTTTTTTTTTTTTTTTTTTTTAAAGGAAAGACAGAGAGAAGGAAGGAAGGATAGAAGGAAGGAAGGAAGGAAGAAAGGGAAACATCTTTAAACATTTTCTTGTTTTTATTGTATTCTGTTTCTCCGTTTTTGTTACATGGGCTGGGGCCGGGAATCGAACCGAGGTCCTCCGGCATAGCAGGCAAGCACTTTGCCCGCTGAGCCACCGCGGCCCGCCCTCTTTCTACTTTCTTGATGAAGTTCTTTGATGCACAAAAGTGTTTAATTTTGAGGAGCTCCCATTTATTTATTTCCTTCTTCAGTGCTCTTGCTTTAGGTTTAAGGTCCATAAAACCGCCTCCAATTGTAAGTTTCATAAGATATCTCCCTACATTTTCCTCTAACTGTTTTATGGTCTTAGATCTAATGTTTAGATCTTTGATCCATTTTGAGTTAACTTTTGTATAGGGTGTGAGATACGGGTCTTCTTTCATTCTTTTGCATATGGATATCTAGTTCTCTAGGCACCATTTATTGAAGAGACTGTTCTGTCCCAGGTGAGTTGGCTTGACTGCCTTATCAAAGATCAAATGTCCATAGATGAGAGGGTCTATATCTGAGCACTCTATTCAATTCCATTGGTCGATATATCTATCTTTATGCCAATACCATGCTGTTTTGACCACTGTGGCTTCATAATATGCCTTAAAGTCAGGCAGCGCGAGACCTCCAGTTTCGTTTTTTTTCCTCAAGATGTTTTAGCAATTCGGGGCACCCTGCCCTTCCAGATAAATTTGCTTATTGGTTTTTCTATTTCTGAAAAATAAGTTGTTGGGATTTTGATTGGTATTGCATTGAATCTGTAAATCAATTTAGGTGGGATTGACATCTTAACTATATTTAGTCTTCCAATCCATGAACATGGTGTGTCCTTCCATCTATTTAGGTCTTCTGTGATTTCTTTTAGCAGTTTTTTGTAGTTTTCTTTATATAGGTTTTTTGTCTCTTTAGTTAAATTCATTCCTAGGTATTTTATTCTTTTAGTTGCAATTGTAAATGGGATTCATTTCTTGATTTCCCCCTCAGCTTGTTCATTACTAGTGTATAGAAATGCTACAGATTTTTGAATGTTGATCTTGTAACCTGCTACTTTGCTGTACTCATTTATTAGCTCTAGTAGTTTTGTTGTGGACTTTTCCGGGTTTTCGACGTATAGTATCATATTGTCTGCAAACAGTGATAGTTTTACTTCTTCCTTTCCAATTTTGATGCCTTGTATTTCTTTTTCTTGTCTAATTGCTCTGGTAGAACCTCCAACACAATGTTGAATAATAGTGGTGATAATGGACATCCTTGTCTTGTTCCTGATCTTAGGGGGAAAGTTTTCAATTTTTCCCCATTGAGGATGATATTAGCTTTTCATATATTCATATATTCCCTCTATCATTTTAAGGAAGTTCCCTTGTATTCCTATCTTTTGAAGTGTTTTCAACAGGAAAGGATGTTGAATCTTGTCAAATGCCTTCTCGCATCAATTGAGATGATCATGTGATTTTTCTGCTTTGATTTGTTGATATTTTACTTTCCTTTTAAAGCAAGAAATAGAATGCAAGTAATCAGAAAGCACTAGCAGGCATCAGTTAATCCATAATACTAGCTTCTTAGTTCTGAAAGCACTTGCAAAGAAAACCATGCAGAGGGTGGAGGGGATAGAGGTAATTCCTAATAATTGGAATTCCATTAGTATGTATGTCAAGTCTCATGAGGCTACTTTTAGAATTTATCTGTTACTTGATCACTTTTTTCCCTCAAATACTACAGTTTTTCTTTGACTTTTTCTTCAAAGTATAAGAAGTATGAAATATAAATAAGCTCTTGCACTGCACACTTAGATGTGTACAATTCAAGCATTATAGAGCTATCTACATACCAATACATGGATTGTATTGATATATTGATATGATATATCAATAACATACAAAATATCAGGGCACAGAAAGAACTAAAACCCACTTCTTTTTGTTACACGTAAGAGTCAAATATCCAATCTAAAGAAAAATACTTATTCATTTTAGTGTTCCTCTACATTTGCATGTTGATACACTTATTAAAATATTCCTGTATAATTATGTTTGATCTTGTTATTGTCAAGTCAGGCTTAAAGCTTCAAAACAGCCATCCAGACAAAACAGGCAATCAGAAAGATGATCTCTCCCCCACCTCCCTAGCCCCGATAACTAGAAGTCAATTTTACGACATGATTCCAAACTCTGGGTTGTGACATATGCTAGGTCCGATTTCTTCATAATCCTTTTTGGTGTGGCCTACTTGGTAGAACTCAGGTGTGGAAGTCAGCTTTGATCCCCCACACCAGACTGCATATCGCTGCATGTGGTATGTAATCACTTGTATGTCAATAGGCTTTGGCACCAATCTCCCACCACTCAATTCCTCACTTAATTTCAGCCTGGCATCTACGGTCCTTTTCAAATCTCTTTGCAAATGATGTCCAAAGTCCCTGAACATGGTTGAACCTCCAGAGAGGACAATGTTCTTGTAGGGAGGACGTCTGACATCAATAGGACAATTTGGAATTACCTCATCTAAAACTTCTGAGTTAGGGTGGGTGAAGCCTGGGTGAAAAAATATTTCAGGTCCCAAGAATCGCTCATAACCAACATCAATGGAAAATTCTTTCTTTGAGATAGCATTGATTTCTGTATATTGCTTAATCCACTTTGACCCATCTGTGTCATACTTGTTAACTTCTTTTACTAAATCTGGGCATACATAACTATAATGCTCCTTTCCTGCCTTAGCTGTTTCCAAGGATTGCTCTGGAGGGATTCCAATTTCTCGGTCTCTCAGCAATTGCTGAATGAAATATGTTATTTCTCGTCCTGCGATTGGAATGTGCTTAATGCAGCTGCCAATCACATACCCTTCAGCCACAGGGATAACATGAATGACACCATCTCTACTATCTATTACTGTACCAGTCAACGTCCGTTCTCCTACTTGTCTGGAGGTCCAGGATGCAGCCAAAGCAAGACCGCCTGCACAGCAATGTATAAGCCTGGGACATTGAAGGACTCAACATTATTTCAGCAGTATATTTCCTGTTTTCTGGAGTATTCAGGGGAGGTTCAGTCAAAAGAAAATAATGGTCTTTGGGTTCTGCCCTTAAGTATTTAAAGATCATGTGCTCCATAAACCTTTCCATCAAGTTCCAACCTTCAACCGTTCCATGGTGGATTGGCCACTTGTTGCATATGTAGGCTTTTCTTTTTGCTTCATTGCCAATGAAAATCTAGGTCATCGACACCTTGCATCACCCTCCTCTGGGCTGGATCACCCACTTTTGCTGACTTCTTAATAGCAATACAGGAAGAGATGATAGACTGTGGTTCTGTATTTCTAGCATATCCTAGTTTTGTATACCCAGTGCCACAGTCCACTACATAGGCCAGCAGCCGTCCCGCCATCTTCCTCCTCGCCTGCTGCCACCACTGCTGGCATCTGCTCCATGCTTGTTGGGACCAGGGACGGGGGTGCGAGATGGGGGCTATCTGACTGTTCACAGCTGGGCTGCCCTCTCCTTCAGGGGGGAACTGGGAACTACCTTATTTGTTATACTTCTTTTCCCCTTTTTGTCGGGATGCATTTTGATCCCATGGTGCCAGGGCCAGGCTTGTCCTGGGAGTCATCTCCCGTGCTGCTGGGGAGACTTTTGTCCCTCAATGTCATATCCCATCTGGGGGGGAGGGCAATGATTTTACTTGCAGAGTTGGGCTTGGGGTGGGGGCACATCTGAACCACAAAAGAGATCCTCCACAAGTAACTCTTAGACATAGGTAGGCTAAGCTTCTCCACTATATACATAAGCTTCACAAGAGCAAGCATCAAGATCAAGGGCTGGGCCTATTGATTTGTCTGTCCCTAATGTTTGGCATAATAGCCAGAGTTTTCCCAGTGGTAAAGTTTAGTAGGTCCATAATTTTTCTCCTATCCCTCAAGGGACTTTGGCAATATTTTTTGATCATCTGCTTAGTATACTCTGGGATGTATCCAGGCATTACATTAAGCTATACAGGTTCTCATTCTTATGCTGGGCTCCCTGTGTTTGGATTGTTTAAATGATCTATCCAGACAGGTTGAGTTAGATTATGTGCTACAGAAAATTTAGGTTCTGGACATAACAAAATTTTCTTCATTTGGTCTTGAAGAGTAGGTGAAATTCTAAAATGCAGGCAATGTCTTCCTTACCCCTGTATTCACAATTACCTTAATCCTGACCTGATCGCCTACATTCTTATCTCTAAATACCAGGTTACACATATATAAAACCACCCCTCGAAATCCAGAAATAACAATTCTGGACCAAATGTTACTGCTATAAGAGCTTACAATCTAGGCCCCAGTTTTCTTATAAATATTTTCTAAATGGGATCATACAATATTTGCTATTTTGTTTCTGGCTTATTTTGCCTCACCAAGAGTCCCACTGGTTCATTCACATCATTGCATGCCTCATGGGTTCATTCCTTTTTGTAGCAGCACCATGTTCGATCATATATTTACACCATCATCCACCAATCTACTTCTCAGTCAGTGCTTTTTACAGCCACCTCTTCTACTGGGCCTCATGTATAATGGCCAAAGTCAATAGTCCATTAACACTCTCAATTTTAGATAATTTCATTGTTCCCAAAAGAAAGACAGCCAATAAATACACCCTCACCAAATAGACAATCCAAACCTTCCCCTAACTCTTGCGCCTCCCCTCATAATGTGCCCTGAGAATTGCTGTGGTACTGTCGATGCTTCCTATTAAACACAACTCAGAACATGCAAGAACATTTTCTCCCTATATCAGAACTTTACACTCTTTGTACAAGATTCATACCTTTACAATATTTCATACAAGAACTTATGTACATTTGTAATGGTAATTGGAGGGACACACGAGTCTGTACAACTCCTTTCAATCATATTCATCTTTAATATGGTAATATTACTTATAGACCCACTAGTGAACTGCTTTCACTTCTATCTATTCCTTTACAACTAAGTTCAACCTCAAAAGCAAACTGTTCACCCACCTCAAGCTTCTGCGTATCTCTTGGTCCCCTACATTCTGTATTATAAGTCCCTGATTTTACTCTACCATAAAAGTGCATTCATACAGTATCTATCCTTTTGTGTCTGGTCTAGTTCACTCAGCATTATGTCCTCAAGGCTCATCCATCTTGTCATGTGCTTCAGGATGCCATTTTGTCTTACTGCTGCATAATATTCCATCGTATGTATATACCACATTTTGTTAATCCACCTGTCTGTTGATGGGCACTTGGATTGTTTCCATCGTTTACTGATTGTGAATAGTGCTGTTATGAACATTGATGTGCAAATCTCTGTTTGTGTCACTCCTTTCAGCTGTTCTGGGTATATTCTGAGTAGTGGTATTGCCATGTCATAGGGCAACTCAATATTTAGTTTTCTGAGGAATCACCATACTGTCTTCCGTAGCAGCTGTACATTAGACATTCCCATCAGCAATGCATAAGTGTCCCAATTTCTCCACATCCTCTCCAACATTTGTAGTTTCCTGTTTGTTTAATAACAACCATTCTTATAGGTATGAGGTATATCTCATTGTAGTTGTTTCTTTTTTGGGGGGGGGGGGTTGGTTCCATGGTCCAGGAATTGAACCCAGGTCTCCCGCATAAAAGGGGAGCATCCTACCACTCTCATTGTAGTCTCGATCTGTATTTCCCTTATAGCTTATGGGAATGAGCATCTCTTCATGTGGTTTTGAGCCATCGGTATTTGCCCTTCAGAAAATTGTCTATTCATATCTTTAGCCCATTTTATAATTGGGTTGTTTGTTCTTTTGCTGTTGAGTTGTATGACTTCTTTATGTATACAGGATATCAAACCTTTATCAAATGAGTGATTTCCAAATATTTTCTCCCGTTGAGTTGGCTGCCTCTTCACCTTTTTTTTTTTTTGTATGGGCAGGCACTGGGTATCAAACTTGGGTCTCTGGTATGGCAGGCAAGAATTCTGCCACTGAGCCACCATCACACCGACCCCTCTTCACATTTTTGTCAAGTCTTTTGAGGCACAGAAGCAATTGATTTTGAGGAGTTCCCATTAATCTGTTTTTGTTATTGTTGCTTGTGCTTTGGGTGTAAAGTTTAGGAAGCTACCTCCTATTACTAGGTCTTGAAGATGTTTCCCTACATTTTCTTCTAGCTTTATGGTACTGGCTCTTATATTTAGGTGTTTGATCTAATTTGAATTAATTTTTGTATAGGGTATGAGGTAAGGGTCCTCTTTCATTCTTCTGGCTACTGATATCTAGTTCTCCCATGCCCATTTATTGAAAAGACTTTTTGTCCCAGTTCAGTGGATTTGGGGGCCTTGTCGAAGATCAGTTGACCATAGATTTGGTGGTCTATTTCTGTGCTCTCCATTCAATTCCATTGGTCAATATATCTATCTTTGTGTCAGTACCATGCTTTTTTGACCACTTTGGCTTTATAATAAGTTTTAAAATTAGGGGTTAACCCACCCACACATTCTTCTTTTTAGGATGCTTTTAACTATTCAGAATCTCTGTCCCTTCCATATGAATTTGGTACTAGCTTTTCCAAGTCTCCTAAGAAGAATTGTTGGAATTTTGATGGTACTGAGTTGAATCTGTAGATCAATTTGGGTAGAATTACCATCTGAACTGCATTTAACCTTCCTATCCATGAGCAAGAAATGTCTTTCCCCCTATTTAGATCTTCTTTGATTACTTTTAACAATGTTATGTAGTTCTCTGTGTACAAGTCCTTTACATCCCTAGTTAAATTCCTTCCTAAGTACTTGATTCTTTTAGTTGCTATTTTGAATGGAATTTTCTTCCTAATTGACCACTCAGTTAGGTCATTTCTTGTGTATAGGAACATTTCTGATTTTTGCACATTAATTTTATAACCTGTCACCTTGCTGAATTTCTTTATTAGCTCCAGTAACTTTGTTGTAGATTTCTCAGGATTTTCCAAGTATAGTATCATGGCATCTGAAATTAAGGAAAGTTTTACTTCTTCCTTTCCAGTTTGGATGCCTTTTATTTCTTTTTCCTGCCCGATTTTGCTAGAACTTCTAGAACAATGTTGAATAATAGTGGTGCCAGTAGACATCCTTGTCTTGTTCCTGATCTTAGGGAGAAAGCTTTCAGTCTCTCACCATTGAGTACAATGCTGACTATAGATTTTTTATATATACCCATCATCATACTGAGGAAGTTGCCTTTGATTCCTACCTTTTGAAGTGTTCATATCAGAAAAGGATGCTGAGTTTTCTTGAATGCTTTTTCAGCATCGATTGAGATGACAATGTGATTTTTCCCTTTCGATTTGTTAATGTGCTGTATAACATTAATTGATTTTCTTGTGTTGAACCATCTTTGCATTCCTGGTATAAACTCCACTTGGTTGTGGTGTATAGTTCTTTTAATATGATGTTGGGTTTGATTTCCTAATATTTTGTTGAGAATTTTTGCATCTATGTTCATTAAGGGATTGGTCTGTAGTTTTCCTTTTTTTTGTAGCATTTTTACCTGATTTGTTATTAAAGTAATGTTAGCTTCATCAAATGAGTTAAGTAGTGTTCCTTTTTTCTCATTTTTTTGGAAAAGTTTGAGCAGGATTGGTGTTAGTTCTTTTTGGAATCTTTGATAAAATTCCCCTGTGAAGCCATCTAGCCCTGCGCTTTTCTTTGTAGGAAGATTTTTTATTACTATTTGAATCTCTTTACTTGTGTTTGGTTTGTTGAGATCTTCTATTTCTTCTTGAGTCAGTGTAGCTTGTTTGTGTGTTTCCAGGAATTTGTCCATTTCATCTAAGTTGTTTAGTTTGTTGGCGTATAGTTGTTCATAGTATCCTCTTATGATTTTTTTTTTTATTTCTTCAGGGTCTGTGGTAATGTCCCCCTCTCATTTTTGATTTTGTTTATTTGCATCCTCTCTCTTTTTTTCTTTGTCAGCCTTGCTAGTGGCCCAATGATTTTGTTGATTTTCTCGAAGAACCAACTTCTGGTTTTATTACTGCTTTCTATTGTTCTTTTGTTCTCCCATTCATTTAACTCTGCTTTACTCTATGTTATTTCTCTTCTTCTATTTGCTTTGGGGTTAGTTTGTTGTTCTTTCTCTAGTTCCTCCAGGTGAGCAGTTAAGTCTTCATTTTTTGCTTTCTTCTTCTTTTCATATGAACATGTAGGGCAATAAATAGCCCTCTCAGCACAGTCTTTGCCGCATCCATTATGTTCTGATATGTTATATTCTCGTTTTCATTTCAATCAGATAGCTACTGATTTCTCTAGCAATTTTGTCTTTGACCCACTGGTTGTTTATGAATGCATTATTTAATCTCCATATATCTGTGAAAGTTCTCGTTCTTTGGTGGTTATTGATTTCCAGCTTCATTCCATTGTGATCAGAGTAAGTGCTTTGAATAATTTCAGTGTTTTCAAATTTATGAAGACCTGTTTTGTGCCCGGCATATTATCTATCATGGTGAATGTTCCATGAGCACTACAGAAGAATGTATATCCTGGTGTTTGGGAGGCGGGTAACAAACTATATACATCTGTTAGGTTTAATTCATGCATCAAAATAGTTTAAGCCTCTATTTCCTTTTTCATCCTCTGTCTGGTTATTCTATCTATAGAGGAGACTGGTGTACTGAAGTCTCCTACTATTATTGTGGAAACGTCTGTTGCTCCCTTCAGTTTTGCCAAGGTCTGTCTCACGTACTTTGTAGCTCCTTGATTGGAAGCATAGACATTTATGATTGTTATTTCTTCTTGGTTAATTGTCCCTTTTTACTAATGTATAGTGTCCTTCTTTGCCTCTTATGATGTCTTTACATTTAAAGTCTCTTTTGTCTGATACTAGTATAACTACTTCTGCTTTCTTTTGGTTACAGTTTGCGTGGAACATCTTTTTCCATCCTTTCACTTTCAATCTATTTGTATCCTTGTGTTGAGTCTCTTGTAAGCAGCACATAGTTGGATTATATTTCTTAATATATACTGCCAATCTGTGTCTTTTAATTGGTAAATTTAGTCCATCAACATTCATAGTTATTACTATAGAGGCATTTCTTGAATCACCATCTTATCCTTTGGATTTCATTTCTCAGATCTATATGTTCTTTTCCTCCTTTCTCTTTTTATCCTTTAGGTTACCTTTATTGGTACTTTTTAATTTGTACTCTCTTCCAGATGTCCCTCTCTTGTCTATTTGTTTTTCAGCTGGTAGAACTCCCTTTAGTATTTCTTGTAGAGCTGGTCTTTTTGTTGACATATTCTCTCAGTCTTTGTCTGTGAACACTTTAATCTCTCCCTCAGTTTTGAAAGACAATTTGGCCGAGTACAGAAATCTTGGCTGGAAGTCTGTCTCTTTCAGGATGTTAAATCTATTAAATGACTGCCTTCTTGTCTCCATAGTGCCAGTTGAATAGTCTGAACTCAGTCTTGTGTGGTTTCCCTTGTATGTAGTAGATTTTTTTCTCTTGCCACTTTTAGGGTTTTCTCTTCTCTTCAACATTTGGCAGACTGATTAGTATGTGTCTTTGGACAGGCCTGTTTGGATTTATCCTATTTGGAGTTCGTTGGGTTCTTTGATTTGCGTATTTTTGTCTTTTATAAAGATTGGGAAATTTTCCCTATTACACCCTCCACCAATCTTCTTAGCCCTTTACTCTTCTCTTCTTCTAGGACACCAGTGATTCTTATATTTGCATGCTTTGTTTTGTCTGTCATTTCCCTGAGATCCAATTCAAATTTTTCCATCTTTTTTTTTTTTTGCCATTTGTTCTTTTGTGTGCTCAAAATCAGTTGTCCTGTCCTCTAGTTTTCTTATTCTTTCAATCTGCTGTTGTGTGTCTCTAGTATAGTTTTGATTTGGTCTACAGCATCTTTAAACTCTGTGATTTCTGCTATTTTTATTTATTCTTTCAAATTCTTTTTTATGTTCTCCTAGTGTCTTTTTGTTTAGTTTTGTTTTATTTAGTAATGTTATATGAATGTTTTTGATTAGTTGTTCCAAAGTCTGTGTCTGGTGTTTTAATTTGGTCATTAAACTGGGCTGTATCTGTCTGCATCTTTATGGTTAGTCATCTTCTATTGTCTTCATGGCGTGTAAATATCTTGATAGTGTTTTGATTTCTGTCCATAATCTAAAGGTTTGTATTTGCGGGATGGGTGTAGATAGGATGTGGGGCATGGGGAGGGGCACAACAGTGTGGTGATGGGTTGAGCGCAGGTATATGCACAGGTCAGGGACTCTACGCTGGAGCTCTGAGTGTGGGGTGTGAGTCCCAGTGTTGTGGACGTGACCCTGGATTGGAGCCTACGAGTGTGGGGTGCGGGCCACAGTGTGGTGGACGTGTGGTGTGGCCATGGGGGTGATGTGCAGCTCAGGCAGGCCTTGAAGTACAGGAGCAAGGTGTGGTGTGGGGGACACAGAGGTAGGGTGCAGCAAGAGGCAAATGTGGGAGCTGAGTGGATGCATGGGGGCTAGTATATGGCAGGATGTGGGTGGGTACATGAAGTTTGTGGTTTGTGGATGTCAAGGTGTGGGGTACTGATCACAGAAGCCAGGTAAAGGGAGGTTGAGGCATGGGTGTGTCCTTGCACGGGGGATGTCCAGGAGGCCTGGTATGAGGATGAGCGACTGCATAGGGGTGGGGCACAGGTCACGGAGATTGAGGCACGTGTGTCAGGAGTGGGTGATGATGGGTGGATGGAGCCCTGGTGTGGGTCCACTGGTGCAGCAGTGGGTTGGAATAGGGGAGCCCACTGGGGCAGGACAGAGGCTATGTGGCACAGATCTGTCCGACAGCACCTGCCAGTTGTGGGAGAAGGGCATTTGTGCCATGGGGTGGGGCAAGGGTGTGCTTGTGTGTGGTACAGGGGGTCGGTATGCAGGGGTCAAGAGGTCTGTGTACGGATGCATGGGTGCCCGGCAGGAAGGATGTGTGGATCTGGGGGGCAGGCCCTGATGGGCATGTGCGCAGAGTTCAGGGGCAAAAGAGTAAGACTGTGCCTTCCTGGGCTGGGGGCGGGTGTGGCCTAGATGTACAGAACAGCACTTGCCCAGAGTTGAGGGGGGCATGGCGCGAGGGACGCATGCGCGTGCACGTGTATGGAGGTCTGGATGCTGATGTGCGTGTGCACAGAGCTCAGGGGGTGCCAGGCGGGGCTGAGAGGCTCTATGGGCTGTACGGGGGTGTGGCCTGGGTATGAAGGTGAGTGCCTGCCAACCGGATCGCAGGTAGACTACCTGCAGGGGGCAGAGAGGGGGTGCTGGGGGTCGAGGGGCTGGCCTCAGGTATGGGTTTCTCGGGAGAGGTGACACTGATTTTGCGTGGGAGAGGTGGGTTGGGCTGGGACAGACTTGCGGGGATAGTGAGGGCAGGGATGTGTGGCGGGGAAGCCGGTGGTGGTGGGGGGGTTCGGGATGGGGGTGCTTGGAGCATGGTGGGGGTTGGGTGATGGGGTTCAGGTGCCTGGGGTGTGGGGGAAGTCGCGGGTCACAGGGTGGGGGTGGTGTGCATGAGGGTAGCACGTTCAGCGAGCGCACCTTGGCTTTCTTTCTAGTCCCTGTCTCCCTGTCGGTGCACTCCTGATGGCTCCTGGCCTCCTGTTGGAAATGGATCCGCTAAGCTGTTTGCGCTACCTGGCTCATCTCCAGTTGTCGGCATCTCAGTTCTTCTGCTCAGTTCTCTGTGTGGTTTGGAAGACCCTCCCAGGTCACTTACACCCTGGAATCAGTCTCTCAGCCTTTTTTCTGTCCCTTCACTAGCTGTTCTTTGGAGCAGGGATGAACTTTACCTGTCCTATTTCACCATCTTCCTGCACATCACTCCATCCTTAGGGTTTTGATAAACCTCTCAAGAGAGAAGTAACTCTCTTTTTTTACAAGTGTAAGGACAAAGGACCATCAATTCCAAGAGCTGTATTGTCCCTTTTTGCTACCAAATGTGATGAAACCAAACAAGGGAAAACAGAGCCAAGGAATGCAATGAGACATTTCCCCAAAGACATTGATCAAGCCCCTGGATCCAGCTATTCCAAAAATGAGACCCATGGACTTTACCATTATACAGACCAATACCTTTTCTTTTATTGCTTAAATTCGCTTGATTTGGGTTTCTCTCACTTTCAACTAAGAGTCCTGACAAAATCTGTTTTGTAAAAATCAACAACAACAACAAAAGGATTCAGAAAGATATATATCATTACTGATTATGATTTTCTCTGAGTGGGCAGGATTGGGTGGTTGCTTATTATCTCCTTTTTTTGCTTGAATATTTTGATGGTTTTAAAACATGTCCACAGAAACTCTGACATTCCTGCCCACTGTGTCTGGGATAACCTTAGTAACTGAATGGAGAATGGTGAATGTAGGCTTTGTGACTTCTGATGCCAGGTCATAACAGTCCGTGAAGCTTGGGTGGTGCAATGGTGGCTCAGTGGCAGAGTTCTCGCCTGCCATGCCAGAGACCTGGGTTTAATTTCCAGTGCCTGCCCATGCAAAAAAAAAAAAAGCCCTTGAAGGTTTAGTCTAGTTCTTTGGGACACCAGCCTTAGAGTCTTGATCATCTCTGTAAGCAGTGCAAGGCAGTCGTGTTGGGAGGAAGCCCAGGCCATGTGGAGAGGACATGGGCAGGTGTTCCAGTCATCGCCCCAGCTGGGGTCCCAGCCTACAGTCAGCTTCAGCCAGATAGGCTAGTGAAGACACATCAGATGACTTCTACCCCTTGTAGTCAAGCTAACGCCAGTCTTTTGTCTTCCCATTTGAGGGCCCAGCATGATAGAGCAAATACACACCATCCCTGCTGTGCTCTTACTAATTTCTTGACCCACAGAATGTAGGGACATATTCTTTTAAGCTACCATGTTTTGTAATGGATAATTACAGAATAGGTGGTTGAAGCATATATTTTCTGATTTTTCTATAATGAACAAAGGTTGTTTTATATATTAAAAGAACAACTAGTTTAAAAGCCTTTTTAATATCTGCACCTCTTTAATTTGCAGACGTAAGAAAATTCACAGCACCTCTGTGAGCAGACATTGGTCTCCCATCAATCCTCCAGTTCAGAGGTGACAGATATACTTGACTTCATTCAACTGCTCACTGGGGACCAGTGTGAATGAGTCCACATCCTGGAGTCTTTGTGACCCCTGATAAGCTGATTTACTGAATTCCCAGAAGTGTGGCAGGGGTCACATTTCATACTTTTTCAATGTGAGTATCCCATTATTGCAGCACCATTTGTTGAATTTTTGTTTGTTTATTTGTTTGTTTGCTTTTTTGTTTATTTTGGAAAGTTCATGAGCTGGGTTAACAACTCTTTTGAAAAGCAATTTGGCAGTATTTAGTACATGAATTAGGATGCTTGTGTTTGAAAGTAAAAACAGAAATGCGACTTATAGTAGCTTAAACCAAAAAAAAAGGAAATTTATTGACTCTTATAACTAAAAAGCTGAGAGGTATACCAGCTTCAGGTAAGGCTTAATCCAGCAGCAATGTGACCATGATCAGTTTCTCTTTCTATATTTCTCTCCTCCAATTCCATAAGGGAATGGGGGCCTGATCTTTAGCAACCAGCAGGCTCTCCCCTCATGGTCATGAAACAGCTGCTACCAGCTCCAGGGCTGTAGATTTTTCAGGTTCCAGTGAGAAGAGTATATTCTCCTTGTAGTTAAAAAACAAAAGTGTTGGATCTGAGATCCATTGACTCTGATTGGCCTAGCTTTGATCATGTGAATATCATTGAATCAGTCACTGTGTCTGGGTGTGTGTTGTGTGTCGTGTGTAGTTATAAGATAACCTGTTTGATTGGACAAATCAGGAACTTACTCAAGGGATTGAGGATTGGGTCAGTGCTGTCCAGACGTGTGGCATTCAAGTTCTTGTTAGAAAGGAGAAAGGAAAGAGTATGGAGTGAGAGCTTATGAACCTACAGCCACAGATACACAAATTTTCATGTTCTTATGCCATGAATAGCCCTATATTGGGGAAATATTCTGAAATATTGGACGTATTTCATATGGTTAGAAGCAGTTTAAGCTGAATCATAAATTAGTGACTCTTTTGAAAGGCAATTTGGCAGCAAGTAATACATGCATTAGGATGTACTATAATTTCATATTTATGGAAATGTCCAATGATATTTATAAAAATAAAAAGCTAGAGGCATCCTTAATTTTCAATTAACTCAGTTATTCCTCAGTGATTAAGCTCTTTTACGATGTAATTATTGTATTAGCCTCTGGGGATGCTCACAGGTAATAAGACACAGTCTAGAGTTAAACTCAAAGTTCAGAGGGGGAGAGAGTAAGTGGGCGCACAAATTCACTGAGGTAATGAGTATTAGCACAGTAGACTTAGAGTACACTGAGGAGCCTTAGAGAAGAGCACCCAATATGTTTTGGAGAGTGACAGCTGAGAAGGCTTGCTGGAAGAAGGTGTGACCAAAAAGGTCCAGTGAGAGCTAATCACATAAGGGGAATAGAAATGGTAATGGGATGGAGTTGGGGTGATATAAAAAAAAAATGACTGGGTCCCATCCCCACATTTTGGTTCCCTTTGGACTAGGGTTGGGCCTGGGTGTAATCTGTCTTAAGGGGAACCGTATCATTGTTTAAAAGAAATAAGTTGATAAGTTCTTTAGGATGGATAGAGAGTGAGATCCATAAGACCATGGCTTGTATGTCAAGGGGTGATTGCTGTAATGTGGAAACTGAGACAAGGAGGGGAATATACTCAGGTCCTGAAATGAAGTGGAAATGGTGATGGGGTGGGGTGTTCATCCTCCTTCCCTCCTTCCCTCCTTCCCTCCTCCCCTCCTTCCCTCCTCCCCTCCTCCCCTCCTTCCCTCCTCCCCTCCTCCCCTCCTTCCCTCCTTCCCTCCTCCCCTCCTCCCCTCCTCCCCTCCCCTCCTCCCCTCCTCTCCTCCTCCCCTCCTTCCCTCCTTCCCTCCATGTAAGTGTCTGTTCATGCATTCATTTGACTGCTTTGTGGAGTACATGTTCCAGGTTGGTCTGGGGCCACCATCCCAACCCTTAAGGACACTGCCCCATGAAGTCATCCCTGACTCTCAGTTAAAGCGCTCTGTGAGTAGCCTTCCCTTGGAGCCCGCCAAGAGTGCCGTATGTGGAGTCTGGGAGGATGCAGGGGATATAGGAGGTAGCACCCCCAGATACATGTGGTAGGAAGAACCAAGTAAAGCTAGGAAGCCACAGGAATATAGAGGTGGGGGAACATTTCTTTCACAGGCTGTGGAGTGGGAGATTCTAGGCTCCAGCTGTCAAGGCAGGATGCCATTGAGCTGGGAAAGAGAGCCTGGCTCCTCTGGGAGCTGTACGTTATTGAATGAGGGGATGAGCATGGTGAGTTAAAGGGCTGGGGAGAGCACTGGCCAGACCTTTCAAGGGTGAGCCAAGCAAAAGAGCTTGGGTTTTATCCTGAGGGTGATGAGAAGCCAATGTATGTATTTGAGCGGGTGGCCTGATCAGGTTTGAATCTCAGAAAGGTCCTGGAGGCTGCTATGAGAAGAACACCTTGCCCCAGAGCAAGGCTCTGTTTGGGCCACTGTGACTTCCAAGCCAGGGCACCTTGGGAAAGTGAATTGATCTCCCTGAGCATCAGAGTCTTCACCTGTCAAATGGAAATGATAATATTTACCACCTCTGGGTTGTTGGGAGGATACAATAAGATAAGGGCTGGAAAGTGGGGTATGCTTTGCTTAAGAAGACTGACCATGCAGTCAGACTGCCTGGTTTGAATCCCAGCTCTGCCATTGACCATCTGTATGAGCTTGGGCAAGTCACTTGACTTCTCTGTGTCTCAGTATTCCCATCTGTAAAATGGGGATACAGTAGTTCCTAACTCATAGGATCATTTTGAAGATTGAGTTAATATTAATAAAATGCTTAGAAGAGTAACTAGAAAAGTATTCACTAAATAAGGAAAGCAACTGTTAGTAGCTGAAAAGGCCTTAGAAGGGGATTGACTGGCCCAAAATCATATGGCAGGTGAGTGACATCAGAGCTCGATCTGATTTAAAGCCTTTCTTCTGTAAAATGCCCTTCATGTTAGGTTGCTTATCAGATTACTGTTGCTATTAATTCTTTCTTTGGAATGGGAGAAGAACATGGATTAGAACCATGAATACCTCATTGTACTGTTTCCTCTCTATATAAAATAACTTGCATTTAACAATAATGAATGATCCAAGAAGCAATTTCCCCTCTGTCATCAAGTCTGGGGCCAGGGCGACCATGCCAGCTAAGCAAAGGATAGCACAAGGAGCTACCGAAAGCCTGCAGTGGGTCTGTGAACCCCTGAATCTGGGTTCACATTCTGAGCTCAAAGCCAAGTTCCAACAATTAGTAACTCCATGACCTTGGGCAAGTGAGCTTAACCTCTTTGTGTTGCTCTTTTTTTTTTTAATCTGTAAAATGAGAGAAAATAATAGCACTTCTCTCTTAAGATTGCTATGAGGATTAAATGAATTAATGCATATAAACTGCTTTTGTACCTGGCACAAACTACATACACACAGAAAAATGTTAGCTATTTGATGATGATGAGGAGGCTGCTGCTGCTGCTGCTGATGATGATGATGCTTGTGTGTTTGCTCTGAGCTAGGTTCTAACTCCATTGTGTTATCTGAAACTCACAAAAATTCTAGAAGGTAGATACTATTTTTTTTAACCCCTTGAGGTGAGAACTTGGGCTCAGGGAACTTAAATAATTTTCCAAGTTCACGCAACGATATATGATGAAAATGATATTTGAATCTCCATCTATTTGATTTCGGAGCCTAAATCCTTAGCCACTCTCTGTCCTCCCTCCTGTCAGTCAGCAGCCCCACCAGACTGAATAACGTGGGGGTGAAGAACACCTCTTATTAATTTTCGTACCCTCCACTCCCCACGCCCACTCCCACGTGGTTGCCTCGGAGTAGGCACCAGGAAATGTTTGCTGAATGAAGCATCGATCTTTCCTCCCACTCCCGGCACTCCCAGGCCACATCTTTGAACCAGCTTTACCAAACACAAAGGGATGAATGTTAAAAAAAAAAAACAAAAAACCAAACTTTCTCTCCAAGGATACAATTAATCAGAATGCTTCTGTTGCGCACATACCTCTGTATAAATACATATATTTGTATCTATATAAATAGTAGCACTCACAAAGGTTGCTGGCGCAGTGATGTGGTTGAATGGGAGACTGACAGCATGATTCATGGCTCAGGTCAAATTTAACTCTAACCTGTTTGTGCAAGACAAATTTACTTCAAGAGCCCTTTGTGCTACATAATTTCCACCGGCCTACTTTCTCCCTAGGGAGAGGATATTTCCATCTCAGCCCACAAGCTCCTGCTGCTTCACACCCAAATGAGATCTGGTGTCACTTGGCTACTTTCCCAGCAGTGTGGGCCCAGGTAAGATCCAGGTATGACAGTCTTTGTCAGCAGAGGGAGGAGGAGCAATCAGAAGCTGCTGCAGGAGGCAGCCTGATAGGAAACCTGGGAATATGAGATGGAGAACCCTCTGGGATAGGTGGTCTAGCGAAGGCCTTTAACTCATCCATCCATCTGTTCGTCCTTCTATCCTTCTGTCCATCCAAAGCATCCATCTATTTATCCTTCCATCCGTCCATCCATCCATCCTCCATTCATCCATCCACCTCCATCCATCCATCCACTCATCCATCCATCCATCCATCCATTCAGTCAGTACATCCTGTCATCTATCACATTAATATATTCATCCATTCAGACATGCATAAAATATGTAGTGAGCATATACTGTGTGCCAGGCACTTTGATAATGCTAGAGATATAGTGAGCAAGTCCTATGTGGTTCTTGCCTTCATGGAGCTTACATTCTAACATGAATTCAGACAAGAGACAATCTCGTCAACTTTTTAGATATAGATTCTAAGAAGTGCTACAGAAAAGAATCAGGTAGTATTAAGAGATCTGATATGGGGAACTTGACCTAGTCTTGCAAGCAGGGAAAACATTGTGAGAGTAGAGGGATGAGAATGAGCCATCTGTCCATCTGGGAGTTGTGTGAAGCTTTCATGGCAGAGAAATTGAGAAAAGCAAGGGGCTGTGCTAGTTTGAAAGGATTATGCACCCTAGAAAACCATGTTTTATTCCTGATCCATCTCCTGGAGTCAGCCCTGTCTTTTAATCACTATTCAGTATTGTAGGTTGGAAACTTGATTAGATTATCTCCACAGAGATGTGATACACCCTATTGATTATTAAATTTTGATTAGAAGGAAATGTGACTCTACCTATTCCAAGAGGGTCTTGATTCGTTTACTGAAATCCTTTAAGAAGGAAACATTTTGGAAAACACTAGAGAACCATGAGACCCATGAGAGCCCATGCAGTCAGAGACCTTTGGAGATGAAGAAGGAAAATGCCCCTTGTGTAGCTTCATAAAACGAGAAGCCTGGAGAGAAAGCTAGCAGATGTTGCCATGTTTGCCATGTGCCTTTCCAGTTGAGAGAGAAACCCTGAGCTTCATCGGCCTTTTTTTAAAAAACTTTATATATATATATATATATATATATAATATAACATATATACAAAGCCAAGAAAGAAAAAAGCAATAGTTTTCAAAGCACTTATCAACAGCTTGCTACAGGACAGATCCCAGAGTTTGCTATGGGCCACCATGCCATCATCTCAGATTTTTTCCTTCTAGCTGCTCCAGAAAATAGGAAGCCAGAAGAAATAAATATTTTTTGTTAACACAATCAACTTTTTTTGTGTGTGTGAAAAATAACACATATACAAAAAAGCAAAAATTTCAAAGCATAGCACAACAATTAGTTGTTGAACAGATTTCAGAGTTTGGTACGGTTTATAATTCCACATTTTTTAGGTTTTTACTACTAGCTGCTCCAAGCCACTGGCAATTAAAAGAAATGTCAATATAATGATTCAGCACTCATACTTATTTTTTAAGCCCACCCTTCTCTGTATAACTCTACCATCACCTTTGATCTTTCTCCCACTCTTTAGGGGTATTTGGGATATGCTCATTCTAACTATTTCATGTTGGAAGAGGCTGTCAGTAATATGTGGTAGGGAGATGGAACTAGCTGATGTTCTGAAGAGGCTGGGCCCTCTAGGTTTCAGGACTTACCTGGCCCAGGGACCCATCTGGAGATTGTAGGTTTCTGAAATGTCACCCTAGTTCATAGAACCTTTGTAGAATCTTATGTATTGCCCTCGGTGTTCTTTAGGATTGGATGGAATGGTTTTGGCTGGGATTTAGGTAGCAATGTCTAACTGAAGCTTGCATAAGAATGACCTCCAGAGTATTTCTTGACTCTATTTGAATGCTCTCAGCCACTGATACTTTATTAGTTATACTTCTTTCCCCTCTTTTGTTCAGGTTGGAATTGTTGATCCCATGGTACCAGGGCTGAACTCATTCCAGGGAGTCATCTCCCACACCATCAGGGAGACTTTCACCCTGAATGTCAACGATTTCACTTATGGAGTTGGGCTTAAGGTTGGGCTTAGTGAGAGTGAGACCACATCTGAGAAACAAAAGAGGCCCTTCAGAAGTAACCTTTAGCCATACCTATAAGTAGGCTAAGCTTCTCCACTACCTACATGAGCATCATAAGAGTAAGATCAAGGGCTTGGCCTATTGATTTGGGTGCCCCTAATGTTTGACACAGTACCAGGGGATTCCCTGATGGTAAAGTTTAATAGTTCCATACTTTTTCTCCTAATTGGCCCTTCTTTTTTTTTTCATATGCTGTATGGAGGTGGCTACATTTCATTCTTTTTTCACGTGATTATCCCCTTATTGCAGCACTATTTGCTGAATTTTTGTTTATTTGGCTTTTTGTTCATTTGTTTGCTTGTTTCTCTGTTTGTTTGGGAAGTGCATGGACCAGGAATTGAACCCGGGTCTCCCACATGGCAGGCGAGAACTACCACTGAACTACGCTTGCACTCCCTTATTGGCCTTTCTTGAATGAAGATAACCTTTTTGGTGCCTTAATTTGGACACTTTTATAGACCTGCTTTAATTGGGACATAATCATGGCCTTAGAACTGTGTACTTGCAACTTATTAGATTCCCCTTTAAAAAGCCATTCCATTTTTGGTGTATTGCATTCTGGCAGCTGGCAAACCAGAACAGGGGCCAAAGTGGCTTGAGTGCAGTAAGGAGAGAGAGTGACAGGAGGCTGGGTTTGGGAGGCAGTTGGAAGCCAGAAGACCCAGGGCTTAGGAGGCTGTGCTGGTTTGAAAGGATTTATGTACCGTAGAGAAGCCAAGCCCTATTCCTAATTCAGTCTTGTGGAGGCAGCCTTTCTTTTAATCCTTTTTCAGTACTATAGGTTGGAAACTTGATTAGGTTCATCTCTATGGAGACGTAACTCCACCCATTCCAGGTGTGTCTAGATTAGTTTGTTGGGATCCTTTAAAAGAGGAAGCATTTTGGAAAGAGCTACAAGGACAGAGTCCATCAAGCCAGTGACCTCTGGAGATGAAGAAGGAAAAGGCCCCTGGGGGAGCTTCATGAAACAAGAAGCCTGGAAAGAAAGCTAGCAGACACCTCCATGTTTGCCATTTGCCTTTCTAGTTGAAAGAGAAACCCTGAATGTCATCGACCTTTCTTGACTGAAGGTAACCTCTGTTTGGTTAACTTGTACATTTTTATAGACTTGCATAGCCTTAGAACTTTAAACTTGCAACTTAATAAATTCAGCCTTTTCAAAGCTGTTCCATTTCTGGTGTACCACATTCCAGCAGCTAGCAAACCTAGAACAGAGGCTATGGAAAGATGTCTGAAAATGTTCCAGTTTTCCTGTGGTTCCATTTTTCCTGAGGCAGTTTCATAGCTTTGTTTAATACATAGCTTTGTTTAATGGTAAATCATGCTGGAAAAGGACACAGCTAAGCTGAATTCTTGGATTCACCATTCTATAGGTGTCTATCTTGATTAAGGAGCCATTTAACTTCACCAAAACTTAGATTTTTTTTTACTTATAAAATAAAGATAATTCTGCCTTGCTTCCTTTCTTTGTTTCATATTTATAGAGTATCAGGTGCTGTTCTGGACATTGGTGATATTCTAATAAGCAATACAGTTTACGCTCACTGAGCTGTCATGAGAATTAAATGAAATAATGCGTATAAAATATTTGGTATCATGCCTGGTCCATTGTTGGTGCTTGTTAAATGGTGGCTGTTTTTATTATTATTTTAAAAATTAATCAAGGAATACTTTCCTAATGTTCAATCTAGTGAGCACCCCAAAGAGATAGCAGGTAACATTTTTCCCTCTAACTCCAGCATTTCCATTCATCTATTCTACCAATCCAGAAATCTCAGAGTCCTCTTTCATTCCTCTCTTCCTCACATCTGACAGCCAGTCAGTCACCAAATTTTGCCGTCCCTATTTTCTAAATATCTCAAATTTATTCACTAATATTTAGCCCCCATTCACTGACATAGTTTGGGCAGTTTCATCTCATACCTGTTTAGCAGACATTGTTAATTGCTTACCCAAAATATGCATTCTCTCTTTCTTCCTGACTAAAAGAATCATGGTTTTGTTAGAGTCTGCAATGTACATAGCCTCAGGCTAAATAATCACTTTCACAACTTTTTTTGTTCTTAGAGGTTACAGTTCTGACCAAAGAGATGAAAGGAGAAGTCTCCTGGAAGTAAAAAGGATAGATACAGCCCCTGCAGTTTACTTTCTTCACACATGGAGATGATGGCAAGAGCTGTGGCATCCATGTTGGAACAATACAATGACAAGCATGAGGATGGATCAGAAAGACAAAAAAAACCTGGGCTTTTCATGGCATGGTAAAATAGCTAATAACACCAGGAACTGCCAACCTCCGAATTTCTTGTGAAACAAGTAGACCCCTCTTTTGTGTAAGCCACTAATAATCAGGTTTTCTTAGAATGGACATCTTTTTAAATCTGTTCTACCTCTTTTATTGCTATAGTACCCCAACTTGCTTCCTTCAGGCTTGGCTCTTTAGTTCATCCTCTGTACAATAGTGACAGGTACCTTTGGAAAAAATACAAATCTGATCACTCCTGTGTTTTAAAGTTTCCCAAAGTTTTTTTTTATCACCTACAATAGTCCATTGATATGGTGCTATTTTCTGCAACCCATTTTCCTACCACATTTAATTTTTAGCGATATTGAAATTTTTGTGTTTCTCATAACACATTTTGAATCTCATTCTCTCAGTCTTCGCGCATGCTTGAACGTCTATTGCTCTTGCAGTAGGTGTATGGTTGGCTGCTCCCCAGCATTTTTTGTTCCTTTAGGAACCTCGAACTGTTCCATTCTCAGCCATGGAGTTTGGGTGGGGCTGATTCTACCCCTAGCACCAGGGCTTAATCCAAGCTTGTTGGCCACAGAGACTGGTTCACCGATGGGCCAAGGACCTAATGTGAGCATGGAGACATTTGCTTGGGATTCTGGGAAAGCTGCGTTCTCGGACTGCCTTGGGAGTTATCAGGAGCGGTGTGACATATGGAGATGTCTGGTACCTTTAAAGCCATTGCTTATCCCAGCTGAGGAAAGCCAGCAGCAAAGAAGGGCAGAACCCAAGAAAAGCACAATGAAGCAGAGGTGGAGGGCTGATGATATTGTTAACATCTGAATCAAATCATACTTGGGGCCAATCAGATCTCTCGCATTTTCAGTGTTGTGAGCTAAGTCTCTTCTTTTTATTTAAGCCTTTTGGATTGGGTTTCCTATCGTTTGATAAAAAATAACCTAACCTAAAAAGCCACTCTCCATCTGACAAATGCCCACTCAACCTTAGTCTCAGCTCACATCTCACCTCTTTTGAGATGCTTTTCCTGATGCCTCAAGAGACTTGAGTCCTCCTCTTTCTAAGAGCCCTCACCCTGTACAGTATGCTAAAATCACAGATTACCTGGATTCTCAAATGGGCTGAAGAACAAGGAGGTCAGAACCTAATTATGATTGTGCTCGTTCAAGTCTATTATGTACCCAAAGAAAAGCCATGTTTTAATCCTGATTCAATACTGTAGTGTGGAACTTTTGATTAGATTATCTGCACAGAGATGTGGTGTGCCTAGTTGTGGGTGTGTCCTTTTGATTAGGTGGAGATGTGACTCCACCCATTCCAGGTGGGCCTTGATTAGTTTACTGGAGTCCTTTAAAAGAGGAAACATTTTGGAGAGAGTCAGAAATGGCAGAAGCCTCAGAAACAATAGAAACCTCAGAGCCGACAGAGAGCTGATAGGAACTTCAGAGCAGAGCTGCCACAGATTTCGACATTTGGAGAACAGAGATACAGATGTGTGAGAGACACAGACGTGTGGAGGTGCTTGGAGCCCAGCAGACATCACCATGAAATGTTAAGCAATCCAGAATCCGGAGAGCCAAGGGAAGCCAAGAGATGAAAGCCAGCCCCAGAGAAACAAAGTGAGGGACCCCCACAGAATAGAGGCTGAAAGCAATGGAGCCCAGGAGCAAGGGGCGGGCAAAGGACCAGCGTGCCTTCCCAGCTGACAGAGGTGCCCTAGATGCATCAGCCTTTGGTGCCCTAGATGCATCAGCCTTTTTTGAATTAAGGTATCTTTCCCTGGATGCCTTAGTTTGGTCAGATTTATAGGCTTAGAACTGTAAACTTGTAATTTATTAAATTCCCCTTTTAAAAAGCTGCTCCAGTTCTGGTATACTGCATTCCGGCAGCTTGCAAACTAACACAATGATGTATGTGTCGTTTCTGGAATAAAGCAGGTTTAAAAATAATGGAATGAATGG
This sequence comes from Tamandua tetradactyla, assembly GCF_023851605.1. Taxonomy (NCBI): domain Eukaryota; kingdom Metazoa; phylum Chordata; class Mammalia; order Pilosa; family Myrmecophagidae; genus Tamandua; species Tamandua tetradactyla. The sequence goes on along the minus strand of NC_135327.1, from coordinate 23,795,042 downwards.
ATGAGTGAATAAATGCTATTTAATGATTTTTAGAGAGCATCTCAACACCTTATCTTTTTTTTTTTCCTGATAACTATAGAGCTATCCATCCTTCATTCCACTTATGCAGCACTGGTGTTATGGCAATGGTATTTTAAATAAAAGTATTAAATTTAACTTTACCTAAATTTAAAGTAAAGAAAACCAAATGGAACTGAAATAATTGCTGATTTAAAAATAATTTTTCTTCAATCAAAAGATCACTCTAAGAGTGATCACTGAAAGAGATACAACAACGAAATGCTTCGTGATATCTTGGATTATATTCAGGACCAGAAAAAGGACCTCAGTGGGAAAAGTGGCAATGTTTCAATAAGATCTGTAGTGTAGTTAATAATGTTGTATCAATGTTGATTTCCTGGTTTTGATCATTTACCATGGCCCTGTTAGATATTAACATTAAGGAAAGCTATTGAAGGCATACAGGAATTCTCTGTACTATTTTTCAACTTCTCTGTAATTCTAAAATTATTTCAAAATACATTAAAAAAAGACACTCTCAGGTTAAGAAAAAATTATAAAATACAAGAGATTGGAGCGATTTTTAATTATGTTTTAATTCTAGAGAGACTGGAGTCCCTGTTATGAAACATAATGGCCTTAATGCTATTGTGAATTCTTTTCATCTTCTTTTTCCCCACTTGCCAATTTCTGTTAATTATCTTCATATTGTCAAGGTTAACATTTACATCTTCTTTTCTGGTAATTATAATTATTACTGAAGCTGTTTAATCTTAATTATGTCTTAATTATGTATTTAAATACATTCAATATTCATTACCAGTCCTTTTATTTTCTGATTTCTTTATTTTGATTTATCTCTTTATTGACAGGATTTCGTAAATAGGTACTTTTCTCAAAAAACAATTTATTGCTATTGTGTTCTCTGAACTCATACATGCTTGAAAATGTCTGGATGTTGCCTTTTGTGTAGACAAGTGAAAACTTCACTAGGTATAAAATTCTGGAATTTCATTTTGGTTTAAAACTTTGTAGACATCATTCTATCCTTTTTTATCATTGAGGTTTTATTTCTTCCTTTCCACTCAGTATGGCTTTAATTTCTTTTTCTTGCCTTATTGCAGTGGTTATAACTTACTCTACGATGCTGAATAGGAATGATGAGAGGGGACATTCTTGCCTTGTTTCCTGTCTTAGGGGGGAACCATTCAGTCTTTCACCATTAAATATTGGTGTTAGCTGCTCTTTATCAAGTTAAGGAGGTTCTCTTCCCATTCTAGTTTGCTGAGATTTAAAAAAATCATCAATGGATATTGAGTGTGGCTAAATTCTTTTTCTGCATCGTTTGATATGATTTGGGGCTCTTCTTCTTTACTAATATGGTGGATTGCATGGATTGATTCTCAAATGTTGAACCAGAAGTGCACTTCCGAGAAAAACCTCATTTGGTCAAAACTTGTGTGTATATGTGTGTGTGTGTGTGTGTGTGTGTGTATTTTGTGTATCTGGATTTGACTTGCTGATATTTTGCTGAGAATTTTCACGTCCGTGTTCATAAAGGATATTGATCTGTAGTTTTCTTCTAATGTCTTTGTCTAGTATTGGCATCAGGTTTATGCTGACCACACAAAATAAGTTGGGAATTGTCCTCTCCTCTTCTTTATTCTGGAAAAGATTGTTTATAACTGGTGTCATTCCTTCTTTAAATGTTTGGTACAATCCCACATGGGCCTGAACTTACATTGTTCAGAATGTTTTTAATTACTAATGTGATTTCTTTTTTTTTTTTTTTAACATGGGCAGGCACCAGGAAGCGAACCCGGGTCCTCTGGCATGGCAGGCGAGCATTCTTGCCTGCTGAGCCACCGTGGCCTGCCCACTAATGTGATTTCTTAACAGACATAGGAATATTCAGGTGATTTCTTCTTAGGTGACTTTTGGTAGTTTGTGGCTTTCACAAAATTGATCAGTTTCAGCTAAGGCATTGAGTTTAAGTGCATAGAATTGTACATAGTATTTTCATACTATACTTTCATATCTCTGGGATTTGAAGTAATATTCCCTATTTCATTCTGGATATTGGTAATTTATATCTTCTTTCCTTTTTTCGTTGTTAGTCTAGATATTTACCAATTTCATTGATTTTTTTCAAAGAAGCATCTTCTGGTTTGATGACTTTCTCTATTTTTCCTTTTCAATTTCATTAATTTCTGTTCTTTTCTTTATTATTGTATTCCTATTGATTGCTTTGGGGTCTTTTTGCCCCCTTTTTTCCAAGTTTCATAGAGTGAAATCTTTGATTATTGATTTGACACTTTTCTTCTATTCAAATATAATCATTTAATATGTACATTTTTCCTCAAACACTGGTTTATCTGTATGCTCCCCCAAATTTTGAAATGCTGTATTTTTGTATTACTTGAGTTCAAAGTTTTTTCTAATTTTCCTTGAGAAAGGAAATTGCCCTTTGGCCATAAATTATTTAAAAGTGGTTTTCTTCTAAATATTAGAGGTTTTCCAGAGAACTTTGTTATTAATTTTTAATTTAATTCCATTATGCTCAGAGATTGGATGGATTTCAATTCTTTAAAATTTGTCCAGGCTTGTTTATGACCCAGGATACGTTATATCTTGGTGAAGCTTCCTTGAGCATTTGCAAAGAATGTGTATTTTGCTGTTTGTGAGCAGATTATTCCATAAATGTCAATTAGAACAGTTGTTTGATGGTGTTGTTTGGTTCTTCCCTATCCTTGACTGGGAAGGGAAGCATATTTATTCTGTCAATAGAGAGTATTGTTAAAGTCTCCAACTATAATTGTGGATTGTTTATTTGTCCTTTCAGTTCTAGCAATTTGTACTTCAGTTCTAGCAAGTTTTGCTTCGTATATTTTGAAACTGCTATTAGATGCACACACATTTAGGAGTGTTACGTCTTCTTTGTGAATTGACCCTTTTATGAGTAGTTAATACCTGAATTATTGGTAATTTTCTTTTCTCTGAATTCTACTTTGCCTGATATTAATAGAGCTGATCTAGTTTTTTTTAAATTAGTATTTTAAATATAGTATTTGCATAGTATGTTATTTTCCATGCTTTCATTTTTAAGGTACTCATGTCATTATATTTAAAATGGGTTTCTTATAGAGAGCTTATAGTTGAGTATTGTTTTTTTAACATAATCTGATGATCTATGACTTTTAATTGGTGTTTTATACTATTATCATTTAATATAACTATTGCTCTGTTTTCCCTTTCATGCTTTCATTTTGGATTATTTGAATATTTTTTAGTAGTCAATTTAAAATCTTCTATTGGTTTTTATTTTTTACTATATCTCAAAACCATTTTTAGTGATTGCTCTAGATATTATAATATACTTGACTTTTTTGCAGTTTACTAGTATCAGTGTTTTACCACTTCCGGTCTTAGGTAAAACCTTACCATTATTTAGTTCTCTTTATCCTCCCCACTTCATATGTATTTGCCATTTGTATTTACATCTACATTCACTGAAAAGCCTACCAGACAACGCTATAATGTTTGCTTTCAAATACCATATATATTTTTTAAAAACTTAAGAGGATGTTAGTCAGATACAAAAGGACAAATACTATATGGCCTCACTGATACGAACTAACATTAATGAATGAACTTAGAGAATTTCAGTTAAGAACAGAGGCCATCAGGAGATTAGAAATAGGGTAGATATTGGGTACTTGGAGCTGAAGGGATACAGATTGCACAACCGGACTGGTGGTAAAAATTCAGAAATAGATAGCCCAATGCTTCTTAACTGTAGTACAATAATGTTAGTACATAGAATGAAGCTGAATGTGAGAATGATAGAGGGAGGAGAGCTGGAGGCACAAATGAAACCAGAAGGAAAGATAGATGATAAAGACTGAAATGGTATAATCTGGGAATGCCTAGAATGTACAATGATAGTGACTAAATGTACAAATTTAAAAATGTTTTTTTCATGAGAAGAACAAAGGAATATCAGTATTGCAGGGTGTTGAAAATAGATGGTAATTCATATTTAAAAACTTTAACTTGTGTGTGAGACTAAAGCAAAAAATGTTTATTAGGTATAAAACTTCTATTTTGACTAGTGCATTTCCTAATATAATTTATATGGACAGTTAGTTGAACTCCATTAGTACATGGAACCTTGAATAGGGCATGAGATTTTGTACGTTTGTCCAGAGTGATGCCCCCATAAATCCCAGAGTGATTTGAACAGTGAATTAAAAAGTATTTGCAAAGTCCCCTGGGGGAATGGTGAGAAAGGGGGAAAATTCAACTTACCCATTTGGAGAATTGATATTCTTGCAAGCAGTGGGGACGACCAAATCAATAGGCAGAGCCCTCAATCTTGGGGTTTGTTCCTATGAAACTTATCCCCGCAAAGGATAGACTAAGCCTACTTAAAATTAAGCTTAAGAGTCACTTCCAGAGAACCTCTTTTGCTGCTCAGATGTGGCGTATCACTCTCTCAGCCAACACAGCAAGCAAACTCACTGCCCTCCCTCTCTCTTCGTGGGACATGACTCCCAGGGGTGTAAACCTCCCTGGCAACATGGGACAGAAATCTTAGAATGAGCTGGAACTTAGAATCAAGGGATTGAGAAAGCCCTCTTGATTGAAAGGGGGAAGAGAGAAAGGAGACAAAATAAAGTGTCAGTGGCTGAGAGATTTCAAGCAGAGTCAAGAGGTTATCCTGGAGGTTATTCTTATGCATTATATAGAAATCTGCTTTTTAGATTAAAGTATATTAGGCTAGAGGGAAGTGTGAAAAAAAATAAACAAAAACAAACAAAAAAATTTAAGAGGAAGAAATTATGCTATTTATGCAGATATTTACCATTCATATTACTCTTCCTTCATTCTTGATGTTCTAAGTTTCCTTCTGGTATTATTTTCCTTCCTTCTGGAGAACTTCTTCTAATGCTTCTTCTTGTGACAAAGGCTTAGTTTTCCTTCATCTGAGAATGTCTTTACTTTGCTTTTCTTATTGAGAGATATTTTTGCTGGATACAGAATTCTGGATTGACAGCTTTTCAAGTCAGGGTTCTTTAGGGAAACAGAGCCAATAGGAGATACCTGTAAATATGGGATTTATAAAAGTGTCTCATGTAACTTTGGGGACACAAGAGTCCAGAATCTGTAGGGAAGATTGCGACCTAACCACTCCAATGAAGGTCCTCAACTTACTCCCCAGGAGAGACTGGCTGGCTGAGGCAGAAAGAGAGATTTTCTCTTCTGAATTCTCCTTGAAAGCCTTCGGGTGATTAGATTAAGTGTCACTCTTTGTAGAAGACGCTCCCCTGAGCCAACTACACATGTAATCAGCCGTGGATGCAACCAATGTGCTCATAATGAAGTCCATGAAATGTCTTCACAGCAACAGATAGGCCAGTGCTTGCTTGACCAGACAACTGGGCACCATGACCTGGTCAACTGATACATGAACCTGACCATCACACAGCTCTTTCCCTTTATCACTTTAAAAATGTTCCACTGCATCCCGGCCTCCATAACTTCTCATGAGAAATCTACAGTCATTTGAATAATTACACTTCCGTTAGTCATGCATTATTTTTCTCTGGTTGCTGTCAAGATTTTTATTTGTCTTTTATTTTCAGTAGTTTTAATTATAATGTGTTTGGGCATGGACTTCTCTCAATTTATTCTGTTTAGGGTTCACTGATTTCCTTGAGTCTATAAATTTATGTGTTATGCAAAATGAGGGAAGTTTACAGTCATTATTTCTTCAGATATTTTCTTTCTGTACCGCACTTTTTTCCCTCTTTCTGGGATGCCAATAACTTAAAGGTAGAATTTTTTGTTTGCCCCACAGATAACTGAGGGCCTGTTAGTTTTTTTTTTCAATTTTTTCTTCCTTAGTTGTTCAGGGATGGTTTCTATGGTTTTATTTTCAAGTTCACTGACTCTCTTCTATTATTTCTATGTTGCTGAACCCATCAAGTGCATTTTTAATTTTGGTTATTATCTTTTTTATTTCTGTAATTTCTATTTGATTCTTTTTTATAGCTTCTACTTCTCTGCTGAGACTTTCTATCTTTCAATAGATTTTTCCCTTACTTCTTGGAGCATAGTTTTAATATCTGTTTTAAAGTCATTGTCTCATAATTCCAATACCTAGATCTTCTTGGCATTGGCCTCTTTAATTGTCATTTCCCTTGCAAATTGATTAAGTTTTTCTTGGTTCTTCATATGTGAAGTGCTTTTGGATTGTATCTTGGCCATTTATTTTCCTTTAAAAATAATTCATTGAGAAAAATATCCACACACATACTTTCTATACATGCAGCACAATGAGTGGCTCACAATATCATCGCATAGTTGTATATTCATCACCATGATCATTTTTAGAACATTTGCATCACTCCAGAAAAAGAAATAAAAAGAAAAAGAAAAAACTCATACATGCCATACACCTTACCCCCCATCAGTGACCACTAGTGTTTCCATCTACCCAATTTATTTTACCCTTCCCCCCTATTATTTATTTATATTCATATTTTTTTACTAATCTGTCTATACCTTAGATATAAAGAGCATCAGACACAAGGTTTTTACAATTACACAGTCACATTGTAAATGTTTTATCTTTATACAATCATCTTTAAGAATTTAGGCTCCTGGAGCACAGCTCTACAGTTTCAGGTACTTCCCTCCAGCCACTCCAAATACAGTATAAACTAAAAAGGGATATCTATATAATGCATAAAAATAACCTCCAGGTTAACCTCTCAACTCTGTTTGAAATCTCTAAGCCACTGAAACTTTATTTCTTCTCATTACTTTTGGTCAAAAGGCTTTCTCAGTCACTTGATCCTGGGTCCTGGCTTATCCCAATCTTTCTGTCTCACATTGCCAAGGAGATTTACACTCCTGGGAGTCATGTCCCACGTAGGTGAGAAGGCAGTGAGTTCGTACGCTGAGTTGCTCAGAGAGAGAGAGAGGCCATATTTGAGCAACAAAAGAGGTTTTCTGGGGGTGACACTTAGGCATAATTTTAAGTAGGCTTATCCTATCCTTTGCAGGAATAAATTTCATAGGGGCAAACCCAAGATCAAGGGCTCAGTCCTGGCCATTTTGAATGTCATGCTGTGGCATCAGAGTTTCATGCCTGTTTAAATCCTATAGAGTGTTGATTTTTTGTTTGTTTTATCAGGCAGTTGATCCAGTTAGTTTCAGACTGCAAATTCTGATCCATATTCTATAGGCTTTGGCTCCAAAGTCAAATTAGTTTTCAAGCACTTGCCATGCTAGTTAGATCTGTCCCACTTGGCCAGTCTAGAATCTTGCTGGCGATATAGTTCAGTTCCTAAAGTCTTTGGTATATTGTTTGGGGTCAGATCTGTATATGATCATTTCTGGGATAAATTCAAGTCTACTATATTAGATCTCTTCTTTCAGCTACCTCCTTATCTTGATATCCTTGGTACTTTCAGACTCCCAGGGATCTCCCTTTCTGATTCTTTCAATAGAAAGTCAGGACTTGAGTTTCCCTACTCCATTGCCTGCTGGGTCAGCCTCTGGGGCTAAGTGGCAGAAAGAAATATAGAGCAAAAGAGTAATGCAGGAGTTCCGGGTAGATGGAACAGATAGGTCGAATTCACCCCTGCTCCTAGGAACAGCTAGAGAAGTGACAGAAAAACGATGGGGACAGCGATTCCAGGGTGTACGTGACTGAGAGGGTCTTTCACACTGCACGGGGAGGCTCTGGTCACAAAAGCTGAAGAATTGAGACACAGAGAACCTGAGACTGTACAGCTACTGCAAACAGCCTAATGCGCCCATTTCCAAACGGAGGCCCAGAGCCCTCAGAAGTGCACGGACAGGAGACAGTAACTAGGAAGTAAGTCAAGCGGTGTTCCTTGAATGTGCAATATTCACGCACACTGCCACCCTGAGACCTGCGATTCCCCACATACCCCACGCACCTGAAACCCCCTACCCCCCACCAAGTTCCAAGCACCCCCACCCTGACCTGCCCCCACCCTCGCATCTCCACCCCACATCCTCTCCCCTTGCATGCATGCAGGCCTGTCCCAGCCTAAACCCGCTTCTCTCATGCGAGCGCACAGTCTTGCTCTACCCTTCCTGAGACCCACACACCCTCGCTCAGACACTCGACCCCCAGCTCCCCCTCCCTGCCCACTGCAGGCACTCACCTGCGCATCTGAGCTGCAGTGCCCACCTTCATACGCGGGCCACACCTGCCCCCTCCACCCCTGAGCTCTATGCACTTGTACATCAGCATCTGGCCACCCCAGACCCACCCCCCCACATACCCATGTCCTGCCTGCCCTGACACACCCACACATCTGTGCCCCGCCCCTCGACCTCTGCACCCTGGCCCCTGGTCCCGTGAATGCATGCATCCACACACGGCTCCTCCCCACCCCCCCCGCCCCGATCTGGGCAAGAACTGACCTGTGCATCTGGACCTCACCTGCCCCCAGCACAACCATGCCCCACTACCCTTGAGCTCTGCACATATGCAAAACCAGGCTCTGCTCCCCAGACCCACACACACGCCCTGCCAAATCCTCCCCACTGGGCACTCATGCACCAGTTCACCAAGCTCTTGAACCCTGCAGTTCATCCCCCCTGCCCCATGCACATGCACACTCTTGGCCCCCCACTCCCCGGCACAAGCACCCTGCTCCCGTAACTGGCAGGTGCTCACATCTGCAAATGTGTCACATAGTCCCCGCCCTGCACGTGTGCACCCTGCCCCGCCCTGCACCTGCTCACCCACGCCAGAGCCCTGCCCACCCAACAATACCCACCTGTGATCCACTTCTGCAAACCCCACGACATGAGCCATGCTCCTGCACACTTGCACATCCACATCTTAGCCCCCCTAAACCCCTCTCCCTGCACAAAGACACACCTGCACCCTGACCTCCCTCCACCTCAACCTCTTTGCTTCGTACCTCGCATCCTCATATCCATGACCACTATGCTCCACATGCACACCCACATCCTGCCTGTGCACCAGCCCCTGTGCATCCACACAGCACCCCCCATCCACGCTCCAAGGCCTGCCTGAGCTATACCCCTCCCTCCCGACACCCACACCGCACCTCCACAACCCCACGCACCGCATCCCATGCTCACAGGCACCAGCATAGCAACCCCAACCGGAGCCTATACCTGTCACCACACTGTTATGTCCCTCCCCATGCCCCACATCCTGCTCCACACCTGTCCCACAAATACAACACTTTAGACCCCTGAAGGAAATCAACTCCCAAATTACCCCATCAAGATATTTGTATGCCTCAAAGGAAACAGAAGATCACAAAGCAAATGAAGATGCAGTTAGATAAAGCCCAGCCTAATGGCCAAATTAAAACACCACAGTAGACACAGACTTTGGAATAACTAGAGTTCAAACATCTCTACTAAATAAAACCAGTGGGATGGCTAATGACGTAAAGGAGATCAAGAAGACACTAGAAGAGCATAAAGAGGAATTTGAAAGAATAAATAGAAAAAGAGCAGATATCACAGAGACTAAAGGCACTGTAGATGAAATAAAATACATACTAGAGACACAGAGCAGCAGATTTGAAGAATCAGAAGAAAGAATAAGCTAACTAGAGGACAGGATAACTGATTCTGAACACACAAAAGAGCAAATGGCAAAACAGATGGAAAAATTTGAATTGGATCTCGCGGAAATAATGGACAAGACAAGGCGCACATGCCATAGCCCAAACACCCTAAAAACAGGGATGGAAAGATCAAAGGTGATGGTGGAGTTGTACAGAGAAGATAGGATCTAACAAATGAAAATGAATGCTGAATCATTAAATTGATATCTGCTTTAGTCTCCAATATTTTAGAATAGCTAGAAGTAAAAACCTAAAATTGTGGAATTGTAACCCATGTCAAACTCTGAAATATGTTCTACAACTAATTATGGTGCTGTGCTTTGAAATTTATAGCTTTTTTGTATAGATCTTATTTTTCACAAAGAAAATGAAGGCAAAAAAGTCGATTGTGATGATCGACTGATTGTGATGAAAAAATATTTAAGCCCTTTCCCTCCTATATTCTGGAGCAGCTAGAAGGAAAAATCTGAGAGGATCGTATGGTAGCCCATGACAAACTCTGGGATCTGTTCTATAACTACTCATTGAAGAGTGTTTTGAAAACCATTGCTTTTTTATTTCTTTGCTTTGTGTGTATGTTATACTATACAATAAAAAAAGTTAAAAATAAAAAAAAGAAACAAAACAAAGCACACAGATATAAGAATCATTGGTGTCCCAGCAGGAGAAGAGAAAAGTAAAGGGCTAGGAAGATTAGTTGAGGATATAATGGGAGAAAACTTCCCAACCCTTATAAAAGACATAAATATGCAAATCAAAGAAGCCCAATGAACTCCACATAGAATAAACCCAAATAGACCTTCCCCAAGACACATGCTAATCAGACTGCCAAATGTTGAAGAGAAGCAGAAAATCTTGAAAGTGGCAAGAAAAAAAACAATCTACTACATACAAGAGAAACCACACACATAATATTGAGTTCAGACTACACAACTGGCACTGTGGAGGCAAGAAGGCAATCGTATGATGTATTTAAGACACTGAAAGACAAAGACTTCCAGCCAAGAATTCTGTACCCAGCCAAATTGTCCTTCAAAACTGAAGGAGAGGGCAGGTGATGGTGGCTCAGCAGACAGAGTTCTTGCCTGCCATGCTGGAGACCTGGGTTCGATTCTCAGTGCCTGCCTATGCAGAAAAAAAAAAAAATGAGGGAGAGATTAAAATATTCACAGACAAACATATCCTGGCAGAATTTGTCAACAAGAGACCAGCCCTACAAGAAATACTAAAAGCAGTTCTACTGGCTGAAAAAAACAAAAATAAAAACAGGAGAGGGAGGTCTAGAGGAGGACACAGAATTGAAGAGTACCAGTAAGGGCAACTTAAAGGATAAAAAGAGAAAGAGGGAAAAGAACATATAGATCTGACAAATAAAATCCAAAGGATAAGATGGTGGATTTAAAAAATGCTTTTACACTAACAACTTAGTATGTTAATGGGCTAAACTTACCAATTAAAAGATACAGATTGGCAGAATGGATTAAGAATATAATCCAGCTATATACTGCTTAGAAGAGACTCATCTTAGACACAAGGATTCAAATAGTTTGAAAGTGAAAGGATGGAAAAAGATGTTCCACACAAGTTGTAACCAAAAGAAAGCAGGGTAGCTATATTAATATCAGGCAAAATAGACTTTAAACATAAACACTTTATAAGAGAAAAAGAAGGATACTATATATCAATAAAACTGAAGGAACTAGAGAAAGAACAGCAAACTCAACCCAAAGCAAGTAGAAGAAGAGAAATAACAAAGATTAAAGCAAAGTTAAATGAATGGGAGAACAAAAGAACAATAGAAGGAATCAATAAAACCAAAAGTTGGTTCTTTGAGAAAATCAGCAGAATCAATGGGCCCTTAGCAAGGCTGACAAAGAAAAAAAGAGAGAGGATGCAAATAAACAAAATCAGAAATGAGAGGGGGATCATTACCACAGACCCTGTAGAAATTTTTAAAAATTAGAGAATATTATGAACAACTATACGTCAACAAACTAGACAACGTAGATGAAATGGACAAATTCCTGGAAACCACAAACAAGCTACACTGACAAAGAAGAAATAGATCTCAACAAGCCAGTCACAAGTAAAGAGATTCAATCAGTCATTAAAAATTTTCTTATGAAGAAAAGCCCAGGGAGATGACCCCCAGGGATGAGTCTGACCCTGGCACTGTGGGATCAATAATGCCATCCTGACCAAAAGAGGGAAAAAGTGTAACAAATAAGGTATCAGTGGCTGTGAGAGTTGAAATAGAGTTGAGAGGCTACTCTGGAGGTCAGTCTTATGCAAGCTTCAGTTAAATATTGCTTCTATCGTAATTAACGGTCCCCAACCAAAATCATTCCTGCCAATCCTAAAAAATACCTAGGGTGTTATATAAAATTCTACAAAGTTTCCATGCACTAGGGTAACTTTGCAGAAACCTAAAACCTCCAGATGGATCCCTAGACCAGATAAATCCAGATAAGAAATGCAGAGTGGCCAGACTTTCCAGAACATCAACTAGTTCCGTCACCCTATCCCATATTATCAACAGCCCCTTTCAACATGAAAAGTTAGAATGGCCATAGCCCAAATACCCTTAAAGAGTGAGAGAAAGATCAAAGGTGATGGTGGGGTTATACAGAGAAGGTCAGATTTAGCAAATGAGTATGAGTGTTGAATCACTATGTTGATATATCTATTAGTCTCCAGTACCCTAGAGCAGCTAGAAATAAAAGCCTAAAATTATGTCATTGTAACTGATATAAAACTCTGAAATCTGTAGTACAACTAATTGTTGCAATGAACTTTGAAATTTATTGCTTTTTTTGTATATATGTGTGCTGGCTTGAAATAATTTATGTAAAGGCAGTCATTTCTTCTAATCCCTATGTATTAGGATTAATTAGCACTATATGTTTGAAACTATAATTAAATCATCTCCCTGGAGATGTGACTCAATCAAGAGTGGATTGTTAAACTGGATTAGGTGGAGACGTGTCTCCACCCACTTGAGTGGGTCTTGATTAGCTTACTGGAATCCTATAAAAGAGGAAACATTTCAGAGAAAATGAGAGATTCTGAGCACAGAATGACATAGCCATGAGAAGCAGAGAGTCCAACAGCCAGCGACCTTTGGAGATGAAGAAGGAAAACGCATCCCAGAGAGCTTCATGAAACAGGAAGCCAGGAGAGAAAGCTAGGAGATGATGCCATGTTTGCCACATGCCTTTCCAGATGAGAGAGAAACCCTGACTGTGTTTGCCATGTGCCTTCTCACTTGCAAGAGAAATCTTGAACTTCATTGGCCTTCTTGAACCAAGGTTTCTTTCCCTGGGTGCCTTAGATTGGACATTTCTACAGACTTGTTTTAATTGGGGCATTTTCTCAGCCTTAGAACTGTAAACTAAAAATTTATTAAATTCCCCTTTTTAAAAGCCATTCTGTTTCTGATATATTGCTTTCCAGCAGCTAGTAAACTAAAGCAATATGTTATTGTTCACAAAAAAAGGAAAGGAAGAGGATAATAGAGAAGATGGGACTTAAAAAATGAATATCACTGCTGAATCAATATATTGATGTTTCTTTTAGTCTCCAGTGTCTTGGAGTAGATAGAAGAAAAAATGAAAAATTGTGTAGCTGTAACCCATACCAGACTTTAAAATCTGTTGCATAGCTACTTGTTAAAATATACTTGGAATTCATTACTTTTTTGTATATATGTTATTTTTCACAATTTAAAAAAAAGTTTTTTTTTAAAAAAGCCCAGGGCCAGATGGCTTCACAGGGGAATTTTATCAAACATTCCAAAAATAGCTAATACCAATCCTGCTCAAACTTTTCCAAAAAAAAAAAATGCAGGAAAAGGAACACTACCTAACTCATTTCATGATGCTAACATCACTTTAATATCAAAACCAGATAAGGATGCTAAAAGAAAGGACAACTACAGGCCAATCTCCCTGATGAACATAGACGTAAAAATTCTCAATAAAATACTACCAAATCGTACAAGAAGCAAGCTCGCCACCCTCCCCCTGTCTACATGGGACATGACTCCCAGGGGTGTGGACCTCCCTGACAACGTGGGACAGAATCTTAGAATGAGCTGAGACTCAGCATCAAGGGATTGAGAAAAACCCTAGAATGAGCTGAGACTCAGCATCAAGGGATTGAGAACCCTTCTCAACCAAAAGGGGGAAGAGTGAACTGAGACAAAGTGTCAATGGCTGAGAGATTCCAAACAGAGTCAAGAGGTTATCCTGGAGGTTATTCTTATGCATTGAGTAGATGTCACCTTATTATTCAAGATGTAATGGAGAGGCTGGAGGGAACTGCCTGAAAATGTAGAGCTGTGTTCCAGTAGCCATGTTTCTTGATGATGATTGATAATGATATAACTTTCACAGTGTGACTGTGTGATTATGAAAACCTTGTGTCTGATGCTCCTTTTATCTACCTTGTCAACAGATGAGTAGATCATATGGAATAAAAATAAATAATAGGGGGAACAAATGTTAAAATAAATTTAGTTTGAAATGCTAGTGATCAATGAAGGTGAGGGGTAAGGGGTATGGTATGTATAATCTTTCTTTTTCTGTTTTCGTTTTATTTCTTTTTCTATTGTCTTTTTATTTGTTTTTCTGAATTGATGCAAATGTTCTAAGAAATGCTGAATATGTAACTAAGTAATGATATTGTGAATTACTGATTATATATGTAGAACGGAATGAGCACATTTTAATGTTTTAGTTCGTTAGTTAAATTTTTTTAATTAATAAATAAATAAATTTTTAAAAGATCTTGGTGATGCTGCCTTTGTATTAACTTTTTATGGAAATAAACATACAGAAAACTGAAAAAACAACAACAACAACAACAAAAATACTAGCAAATCAGATCCAGCTACAGAATAACAGAATTATACAACACAACCAAGTGGGGTTTAAACCAGGAATGCAAGGATGGTTCGACACACAAACATCAATTAATGTAATACAGCACATTAACAAATCAGAAGGGAAAAAAACACATGATCATCTCAATTGATGCTGAAAAAGCATTCAACAAAATTCAACATATTTTTCTGATAAAAATATTTCAAAAGGTAGGAATCAAAGGTAACTTCCTCAACGTGATAAAGGGTATATATGAAAAACCTATATCCAGCATTGTACTCAATGGTGAGAGATCAAAAGATTTCCCTATAAGATTGGAAATGAGATAAGGATGCCCTCTGTCACCACATTTTTTCAACATTGTGCTAGAAGTTCTAGCTAGAGTAATCAAGCAGGAAAAAGAAATAAAAAGGCATCCAAATTGGAAAGGAAAAAGTGAAACTTTCATTATTTGCAGATGACATGATACTATACTTGAAAATCCTGAGAAATCTACAACAAAGTTATTTGAGTTAATAAATTGAGGAAGGTGGCAGGATATAAAATTAATGGGCAAAAATCAGTTAATGTTTCAATACACAAGCAATGACCTAACTGAGGAGTCAATTAAGGGGAAAATTCCATTCAAAATAGCAACTAAAAGAATCATGTATCTAGGAATGAACTTAACTAGGGATGTAAAGGACTTATACACAGAATACTACATAACATTGTTAAAAAGAAATCGAAGATGATCTAAATAGGTGGAAAGACATTCCTTGCTCATGGATAGGAAGGTAAAATGCAGTTAAGATGTGAATTTTACCCAAGTCAATCTACAGATTCAATCCAGTAGCAATCAAAATTCCAGAAACCTACACATAAGACTTAAAGAAGCTAGTTACCATACTCACCCTGAAGGGAAAAAGACCCTGAGTAGTTAAAAGCACCCTAAAATAGAAGAGTGAATTGAAAGGGTTAACACTTTTTGATTTAAAAACTTATTATGAATCCAGTGGTCAAAACAGCATGGTACTGGCACAAAGATAGATATATTGACCAATGGAAATGAATCAAGAGCGCAGAAATAGGCCACCAAATCAATGGTCAACAGGTCTTCGACAAGGTCCCCAAATTCAATGAGTTAGGTTAAAAAGTCTTTTCAATAAATGGGCTTGGAAGAACTGGATATCAATAGCCAGAAGAATGAAAAAGGACCCTTGCCTTACAACCTGTACAAAAATTCACTCAAATTAGATCAAACACCTAAATATAAAAACCGGTACTATAAAGCTCCTAGAAGAAAATGTAGGGAAACATTTTCAAGACCTAGTAATAGGAAGTAGCTTCCTAAACTTAACACCCAAAATGCAGCAACAAAAGAAGAAATAGACTCAAATGCTTTTGTGCCTCAAAAGACTTGTCAAAAAGGTGAAGAGGCAGACAACTCAAAGGCAGAAAATATTTGGAAATCACTTACCTAATAAAGGTTTGATATCCTGTTTACATAAAGAAATCATACAACCCAACAATGAAAGAACAAACAACCCAATTATAAAGTAGGCTAAAGGTATAAATAGACATTTTTTTCTGAAGAGCAAATACAGATGGTTAAAAACACATGAAGAGATACCCATTCTCATTAGCTATAAGGGAAATGCAGATCAAGACTACAATGAGATACCATCTACACCTATAAGAATGGCTGCTATTAAACAAACAGGAAACTACAAATGTTGACGAGGATGTGGAGAAATTGGGACACTTATGCACTGCTGGTGGGAATGTCTAATGGTACAGCTGCAATGGAAGACAGTCTGGCAGCTCCTCAAACAACTAAATATTGAGTTGCCCTATGACGTGGCAATACCACTACTCTGTATATACCCAGAAGAGTTGAAAGGAGTAAAACAAACAGAGATTTGCATACCGCTGTTCATAGCAGCATTATTCACAATCCTCAAAAGATGGAAACAATCCAAGTTCCCATCAATAGACAAGTGGATTAACAAAATGTGATATATACTTAAGATAGAATATTATGCAGCAATTAGACAAAATGACATCCTGTACCACATGACAAGATGGGTGAGCCTTGAGGATATAATGCTGAGTAAAGTAAGCCAGACACAAAAGGTTAGATACTGCATGATTCCACTTTTATGACCATGGTAAAGGTAAAATCAGAGGCTTATAAAACAGAATAAAGGGGACCTAGAGATACACAGAATCTAATGAGGTTGACCTTAAATGTAAGGAAATAGATAGAAACGAAGGCGGTTTCACTAGTGGGTCTATAAGTAATATTACCATATGGAAGGTGAACATAGTTGAAAGGGGTTAAATAGACCCAAGTGTCCCACTGACTAACACTACAAGTATAAATAAATTCTCATATGAACTATTGCAAAGGTATGAATCTTGTACAAAGAATGTATTAGTTCAAGGTATGGGGGAAACTGCTGTTGCATGCTCTGGGACATGTTTACCAGGAAACATCAACAGCACCACAATACCAGGGGTAAATAATGGGAGGAGAAACAAGAGTTAAGGGGAGATTCGGATTTTCTATTTGGTAATGGTATGCTCATTGGCTATCTTTCTCTTGGGGACAATGAAATTATCTAAAATTGAGAGTGTTAATGGACTGTTGACCTTGGACATTATATGTGATGCCTAAAGAATGCAGGTGGCTGAAGGATGTACTGACTGAGAAGTAGATTGGCAAACGATGGTGTATACATATGATTGAATATTGTGCCCCTACAGAAAGGAAGGTAGTTGTAAGGTCTTCGTTGTGAATGAACTTGTGGAACATTTGGTGAGCAAAATAAGCCAGATATGAAAGAACAATTATTGTATGGTCTCCTTTAGAAAATGCTTATAAGAAAACAGGGGCCTAGATTGTAAGCTCTTATAGCAGACACATTTAGTCCAGAGTGGTAACTATTATCTCTGGATTTTGAAAGGTTGTTACATATATGTATAACCTGGTATTTAGAGATAAGAATGAAGCCGATCAGGTTGGGATTGAGGTAATTCAGAATACAGGGGTAAGGAAGACATTGTCTGTATTTTAGAACTTCATGTACTCTTTGAGATCAAAGGAAGAAAGATTTATTTTTGTCCAGAACCTAAATTTTCTATAGCACATCATCTAGCTCAGCCTGCCTGGATAGATCACTTAAACAATCCAAACACAGGGAGCCCAGAATAAGAATGAGGGCCATTAATCCCTGTATAGCTTAATGTAATGCCTGGATTCATCCCAGAGTATATTAAGCAGATAATTTTAAAAATATTGGCAAAGTCCCTTGAGGGATGGGAGAAAAAATATGGAACTATTAAACTCTACCACGGGGGAAACCCCTGATACTGTGCCAAACATTCGGGATAGCCAAATCAATAGGCCAAGCCGTTGATCTTGAGGCTTGCTCTTGTGAAGCTTGTATGTAGCAGAGAAGCTTAGCTTACCTATAGGTATGCCTAAGAGTTACTTCTGGAGGACCACTTTTGTTGTTTAGATGTGGCCTCAGGTCTCTCTAAGCCCAACTCTGCAAGTGAAGCCATTGCCTTCCCCACTATGTGGGACCTGACATCCAGGGGTGAAAGTCTCCCAGGCAGCATGGAAGATGACTCCCCAGGATGAGCCTGGCCCTGGCAGTGTGGGATCAACAATGCCATCCTGACAAAAAGGGGGAAAAGAAGTGTAACAAATAAGCTATCAATGGCTAAGGGAGTTCAGGTAGATTCAGAGACTACTCTGGAGATCACTCTTATGCAAGCTTCAGTTAGACATTGCTACCTATCATAGCCTGCCAAACTCCAACCAAAACCATTCCTGCCAATCCTAAAGAACACCTATGACATTATATAAGATTCTACAAAGGTTCTATGAACTAGGGTAACTTTCCAGAAACCTCCAACCTCCAGATGAGTCTCTAGACCATTAAGTTCTGAAATGCAGAGGGGCCAGCCTCTCCAGAACATCAGATACTTCCATCCCCCTACCCCATATTATTGACAACCCCTTCCAACATGAGAAAGTTAGAATGGGCATAGCCCAAATACCCCTAAAGAGTGGGAGAAAGATCAAAGGTGATGGTGGAGTTATACAGAGAAGTGAGGGCTTAAAAAATAAGCATGAGTGCTGAATCATTATATTGATATTTATTTTAATTGCCAGTGTCTTGGAGCAGCTAGCAGTAAAAACCGAAAAAATGTGGAATTGTAACCCACACCAAACTCTGAAATGTGTTCTACACCTAATTGTTGCACTGTGCTTTGAAATTTATTGTTTTTGTATATGTTATTTTTCACAAGAAAAGAAAAAAATAGATTGTGATAAATGCACAGGTATATGCTAATATTGTGAACCATTGATTCTACACTTTGGATGACTATGTGGTATTGAATATATAATGCATATCAATAATAAATATAAATAAAATATATAAAATATAAAATATTTTAAAAAAAGGGGAATGCAGATTCCCCTAATACTGTTAGTACTAAAGTTACTCTGGTCAGAGAGAAGAAATTACTTCCTTTAAATTTTTGGTGGTGCTGCTGCTATCTCCATCTAGCTACTCTACCTAGCCATTGCAGCTAGATAAGGCTTGCCTAGTAGCTGGAGCTGGAGAGAAAGAAGAATGAACCAATCAATGTATCATACATACAAAATGCAAAACCAGAGAATTTCATCCATTCTCTCTCTCCTGTAAAGGTTCTTCTCATTTCCACTTCTCAGGCTAGAAAGAGTGCTTCCCTTGAAGCTCTTAGACTTCAGAGTTCCTTCCGTAAGCGATCCATCATTTACTTTTTGGGAGTAGCATTTTAAGCATCATTTACTTTTTAAGAAAATGCCATTTAATTTTAAATGTTATAAGATAGTTGCTCCATGCATTCCACCTAGGTTTTAGTTGCATTCAGTGGGAGAGATAGGGTGGAGGTTGCATTTTTTGTCTTTCCTGGAACTGAAACCTGATCATATTTGAATGACTTAGCGGGTGCTAGACTGGAGACATTAAGACTCTAGAAGTGGGCCTCGAGTAAATTAAAACAATTATCATATCTCATTCTCTCTCGCCACAGGGATTGGCTCAGGGGTTAGACATGTACCTGAATTTGGTCAATGATAATGAGGTCCAGTACTTCTGTCCCTTCATTTTGAGATGATACACTTTGTTTTTATTGGAGTTCATTTGATAGGAAATAAGGTCTGAAGAAGCTTAAAATATAATTCCTAGGAAGAAAATGAGTCAGGAAATAGAGAATAGTTAATGGTATAAAATGTTTATGGGGCATCAAGATAAGGACAGAGAAGAGTCCTTTCGATCTATCAATAAAGTGGCTGTTGACAAAACAGTTGTAGTTACCAAGTCACAAGGATCTTTTGAAACCATCACTCTGCCCCCTCTTCTGCAGATGAGACTGTTCTAGTTTGCTAGCTGCTGGAATGCAACACACCAGAGACAGATTGGCTTTATTAAAAGCCAATTTTGTTCGTTCTTCAGAGGAAAGGCAGCTAACTTTCCACTGAGGTTCTTTCTTACATGGAAGGCACAGGATGATCTTTGCTGATCTTCTCTCCAGGCCCCTGGGTTCCAACAACTTTCCCTGGAGTGACTTCTTTCTGCATCTCCAAAGGCCTGGGCCAATCTGCAAGTGCTGAGATGAGGTATGCTGAGCTGCTTGGGCTGTGCTACCTTGAGCTCTCTCATTTAAGCACCAGCCAATTAAGTCAAACGTCACTCATTGCAGCAGGCACGCCTCCTAGCCAACTGCAGATGTAATTAGCAACAGATGAGGTTCATATACCATTGGCTTATATCCGCAGCAAAAAAACTAGGTATGCTCACCTGGCCAAGTTGACAACTAAATCTAACTAACACAAGGACACTGAGGCAATAAGATATGTAGTCTTTTGTAGCAGCAGATATAAGATTACAGTAAAAAGATCAGGGCTCTAAGGATCCTCAGGTCACCTAATCCAATTCCCTATCTAATGCTTGAGTCTCTTATGTAACGTCTCTCTGCAGCATGTGCTTTAGTATGTCTACTAACAGAGAGCTCATTACTTGGTCTAATGAGAACCCTCAGTTTTTGACTCCTTACCCTATTTTTTCCTATTACCGTCAGAGCAGACACATGCCAGAAGCTCGTGTGCATCCTGAATTGATCTCTGGGGAAGCTGGTTGGGTGAAGGGAACTCAGAATAGTAAGTCAGATTATGAATTTTAAGGAAGCCCATAGCCAGGATGGAATCTTACCTTTATGAGTCCATCTACCTCTTAAACAAAAACAAATCCACAGGGAATTCTAGGATCAAGGATATTCCATGATTAACATAAGATTTTCATGTGGATATTCATAGGTACCTCAAAGCCAGTATGCCAAAAGCTAAACTAATTACCTTCCCCCACCCAAACCTGCTTTTCTTCTCGAGTCTCTGACTCTTCTTCCATTCATTTGCTCAAGCCAGAATCCTCAGGACTCCAAATCAACAGAATCTGGACTGAATCTTAAACTGCATCTTCTCTTGCCTTCATTCCGCGTATCTTCCCAATCACCATGGTTCCTCTGAAGTATCCCTGGAACTTGTCAACTTCTCTCTACTCCACTGTCATACCCAAGTACATGTCACCATGATCTCCTGCCTAGGCAATCACCTTGCCACCTGGTATCCTGCCTCCAGTGTCTTCCCATATAATCTATTCTCTGAAGTTTTATCTTCCCAACGCACAAAACCCTTGAGCGACTTCCCATTGCCCTTGGGATAAAGTATAGGTTCCCTAACATGTCTAAAGTTTGTTCTTAAACCTCTGCCTGCTTCTTTAGAGACTCCCTTGCTCATACTTACTTAGTTCCTTGAAGAAACCATGATGATTTTTCTCCTTCATTTTCATTACATGCTGTCCCCCATTTTTGGAACTCTTTTCTACCATCTCCTTCTTCCCTTGGATAATATCTCTAAGTCATTCAGAGCTTAGTTTGTATACTGCCTCCTCAAGAAAGCCTTCTCTAACTCCCTTCCCCTCCACAGGTGGAGGTTGTGGCACCCTTGTTCTCTGATAGATCCCTGAATTTCATGTATTACAAAACTTTTACTATTCTCTAGTTGTGTTTTGAAGTCTTTCTCCTCTGTTCAACTCTAAGGTCTGTGAGGACAGGGATCACATCTGCCCTCTTTATAACTATATTCTTATTACCTGTCACTGTGCCTAACCCATAGTGTGTGTTAATTGTATACAATCTTATAGTTTAGTTATTTATTTAATGCTTATGGGATGGATGGCTCCACATGACTGATAAGAAGTTGAGTTCAGATGGAGTTAATGGTGAAACATTCTACTGCATCTTACATAATCCAAATGGATATCTCCTAAATTCTCCTCTGCTGTTGTATTATCTTGGGTTCTCTAGAGAAACAGAATCAGCAGGAAATATCCGTAGATATAGAATTTATGAAAGTGTCTCATGTAACCATGGGAACATAAGAGTCCAAAATCCATAGGGCAGACTGTGAAGCTGACGACTCCAATAAAGGATCAGGACAAACTCCACAGGAGAGGCTCACCAGCTGAAGCAGGAAGACAGCCTGTCTCTTCTGAATCCTCCTTGAAAGGTTTCCAGTGATTAGAGTAAGTGTCACTCATTGCAGAAGACACTCCCCTTGGCTGGCTACAAATGCAGCTGTGAATGCAACCAATGTGATCATGATTTAATTGTATGAAATGTCCTCAAAGAACAGACAAGCCAGCACTTGCCCAACCAGACAAACAGGCACTACCACCTGGCCAAGTTGACACATGAACCTGACCATGACAGCTGTCTTAGGGGTGCTGAGCTTATCAGCTGAGATGGGGATCATTAAAGCCTCTCCAAGAGACCATCCCTCAAAAGTCTACCCAAGAAGTCTCATTTTCAATACCGAAGAGCTTGAAACCTCTCCCTTGAATACCAATAAGCCCTATGATGACATCAATGCCAATCAGAGCTGATTAGTGTGAATAAATGCAGTTCAAGTCTAAATAAAAAGGCTTTGTGACCTACTCTTGCATTCACTTATTTATTCAGCAAATATTTATTGAGCACCTACTTTGGCCAGACCCTGTGCTAGGAGCTGGAGGGCACAAGACAGACAAGGTGCCTGTCTATTAGTTAACATAGTGATGGTCAGGTTGAGGATAGAGAAGAGGATGGGTATTAATTAAATAATTATACAATGAATTAAATATGTTTGTGATTGTAATGTGAAAGAAAATGTTGGCTGCTCTAATAATATACAAAAGGAGGACCTGATGTACATCTTCAGGATCAGAGAAGGCTTCCCTGAAGTAGTGATCTAAGGTTTACATGATTTTTACCAGGCAATGAAGGGAATATCCAAGGCAGAGGTGACATCAGAGCAAAGGGGTGTGGCAGGTGGAAAATGTTGCTTTTTAATTGCTAAAGGAAAACAAATGACAAGGCATTTGAGAGCAGAGAAGTCAGAATGAATGAAACTGGAGGAAAAATCAGGTTGAGACCATTACAGATGGTAAGCATTTATGGATTTTATCTAAGGTAAATAAAAAGTTCTCACAATGAACTTCTGAAAAATAGGAGTAACTGGTTTCAAATACTTAATAGACATTTTGTGGTTATAGCAGCTATGCATGATAGGTATCTTAGTTTGCCAGCACTGCTGTAACAAAGGACCACAGACTAGAGGGCTCTATCAACAGGAATTTATTATCTTGCAGTTCAAACTCAAGGTGTCAGGAGGGCCATGCTTTCTCTGAAGTCTATAGGTGATGTCTGGCTGATAATCTGTAGCTCATTCTCTGCCTTTTGTCACATGGCAGTTCCCTCTCCATCTGTCCTATACTGTGTCTAAATTTCCTCTGTTTATGAGGTCCGTCCTGATTCAGTTTGCCCCCCACCTTTTTTTTTTAACTTTTAAAAAAATTGTACAACATATATACAAAGCAAAGAAAGAAAGAGCAATAGTTTTCAAAGACTCCTCAATATGTAGTTACAGGAGAGATCCCAGAGTTTGTCATGGACTACCATACCATCCTCTCAGGTTTTTCCTTTGGGGTGATTCAGAATATAGGAGGCTAGCAGGAATAAATATTTTTTTATCATCATTATCAACTTTTATTTTCTTTTTTGTGAAAAATAACGTATACAAAACAGCAATAAATTTCAAAGCACGGTGCAACAATTAGTTGTAGAACACATTTCAGAGTTTGGTATGGGTTACAATTCCACATTTTTGGGTTTTTACTTCTAGCTGCTCCAAGATACTGGAGACTAAAAGAAATATCAATTTAATGATTCAGCGATTATATTCGTTTGCTAACCGTCTCTGTATAACTCCACGATCACCTTTGATCTTTCTATCCCACTCTTTAGGGGTATTTGGGCTATGGCCATTCTAACTTTTTCATGTTGGAAGGGGCTATCACTAATATGGGGTAGGGAGATGGAACTATCTGATGTTCTGGAGAGCCTGGGCCCTCTAGGTTTCAGGACTTATCTGATCCAGGGACCCATCTGGAGGTTGTAGGTTTCTGGAAAGTTACCCTAGTGCATGGAATCTTTGTAGAATCTTATATATTGCCCTAGGTGTTCTTTAGGACTGCATGGAATGGTTTTGGTTGGGGGTTGGCAAGTTATGATAGGTAGCAATGTCTAACTGAAGCATGCATAAGAGTGAATCCAGAGTAGCCTCTCAACTCTATTTGAACTCTCTCTGCCACTGATACTTTATTAGTAACACTTCTTTTCCCTCTTTTGGTCAGATTGGAATTGTTGACCCTACAGTGCCAGGGCCAGACTCATCCCTGTGAGTCATCTCCCATGCCACCAGGGAAACTTTCACCCCTGGATGTTATGTCCCACATAGTGGAGAGGGCAATGATTTCATTTACAGAACTGGGCTTAGAGAGAGTGAGGCCACATCTGATTAAGAACGGGGGTCCTCCAGAAGTAACTCTTAGGCATGTCTGTAGGTAGGCTAAGCTTCTCTGCCACCTACATAAGCTTCACAAGAGCAAGCCTCAAGATCAAGGGCATGGCCTATTGATTTGGCTGTCCCTAATGTTTGACACAGTGTCACGGGATTCCCTGATGGTAAAGTTTAATAGCTCCATGTTTTTTCTCCCATTCCTCAAGGGACTTTGCCAATACTTTTTGATTATCTGCTTAATATATTCTAGGATATATCCAGGCATTACATTAAGCTATACAGGATTAAAGGACTTCATTCTTATTCTGGGCTCCCTATGTTTTAATTGTTCAAATGAGGTATCCAGACAGGTTGAGTTAGAGTATGTGCTACAGAAAGTTTAAGTTCTGGAAAAAATAAACCTTTTTTCCTTTGGTATCCAAGAGTAGGTGCGGTTCTAAAATATAGACAATGTCTTCCTTACCCCTGTATTCTGAATTATTTAATCCTGACCTGATCAGTTTTGTTCTTATCTCTAGATACCAGGTTGTAGATATATCAAACAACTTTTCAAAATCCAGAAATAATAAGTACCACTCTGAACTATATGTGTCTGCTATAAGAGCTTACAATCTAGGCCCCTGTTTTCTTATAAGCATTTTCTAAAGAAGACTATACCATAATGGTTTTTTCGTTTCTGGCTTATTTTGCCTCACCAAATGTCCCACAGGTTCATTCACATCACTGCATGCCTCACAGCTTTGTTCCTTTCTATAGCAGCACAATATTCTATCATATGTATACACCATCGTTGGTCAATCTACTTCTCAGTCAGTGTAACCTTCAGCCAAGTTTGGCCCCCTTTTAACTAATAATATCTTCAAAGATCCTTAACAAATAGGTTCACATCCACAGGACCAGGGGTTTGGACTTGAACATGTCTGTGGGAAATATGATTCAAACCACAATAGTGGATGTGGTGGCTTTAAAACTTGGCTACAAATTGATCCCTTTCCCATTTAGAGGTAATATCTATGTCTTTGCCTCTAAATCTGGGTGGGCTTGTGATGGTTTTGTGCAACAGAGTAAAGAGCAAGTGATACCAGGTGACTTACGAGGCTAAGTCACAGAAGGTGGTGCAATGTCAGCCCTGTTCACTGGAACACAAGTCCTTGGGGTCCAGTGCCACCATGACTAACTCTCCTAAAGGTGTTATATCCTGGACTGGAGCCCTCGGTAGGGTCTCCCAGTCATCATTCCAGCTGAATTCAGCCACACAGTCATCCCAACCCAGGACTACGTAAGTGGAGAAGCCTCCAGGTAATTCTGACTCCTAGCCATGTGAGTTTTCCCATCTGAGTCCCAGCCAATGTGCAGCAGACAAGCCATAATTGTTATGTCCTATCTGGATTTCTGACCTACAGAGTCTGTGAGCTTTAAAAAAAAATTTTGGGGGGGGGGGGCTGTTATGCCACAGAAGTGTTAATGTGGTTTGTTATGCGGGAATAGACAGCTGGAAGAGTGGCCATTATTATTATTCCATTTTGCAGATGAGAAAACTGAGTTTCAAAAAGATGAAGCAATTTGATCCAGGTCCCACCGGTAGTCTGTGGCAGAGCCAAATGCTGACCCAGGGTTTGGCTAATGGCAGAACTTCCTCTCTTCCAATTATACTAGATGTCTCCTACCGAGTTAGGCTCCCTGACAAAACCGGAACTCCCATTGTTCTTTTCCAATCTGTGGACCCTCTTTGATTCCAATGTAGATTTCAGGGACAAAGGTTTGGCTAGAGAAATAGCCTTTATGAAACATTTGATTCACATTAGTTTCAAATAATTGAAAGACATTCTCTCTGTAATCAGTTCTTTTCTGATTTTATCTTCCTCTCCACCCCCCACAGGCAGGAACAGACACTTCTGCCAAGCCTGACAGATCTGCTCTTCCTCTCCCCACGCTGCCCTTGGTGCACAAATACCCACTGGCCCCCATTAAATCCCAATCAGCCTTGCAAGAGAGCTGATTCAGCAACCCCCCTCTGCCCCCAGGAATAGTTAGGGATGAGCAAATCACTTATTGGAGTAATTCTGGGAGCCGAGGCAGAGCCATGGCTGGAAGCCACCCACTAACTAGAAACCCAGGACATCAATCAGACCAACTGATTTTTCCGCTACTGCAGTCATTTAAACAGTTATCTTAGCTCAGGGCTTTGTCCAAAGTTACTCAACCAGTGGGTTCCTGGGCGATAAGTCACCACAGCCTCACTCCACTGTCTCTGTGTCCTGGGGCTTCCTCTTTACTCACTATTCCAGAGGAGTTGAAGTTCATTTGTTGCACTCTGAAAAGAAGAGAGCCTGCACTGCTTCCACATACATTCTGGCTATAACAGAAAGATGAAAAAAGAGCTGTAGGTCTGTTGGGATATCAATATACTTCTCATTTGACACCCTGCAGAGGCAGGGGAGGATGTTTTCAAGCCATTGGATAGCAGCCCCTGCTGCTGCCTTTGTCCAACTCCAATAGATGCATGATCCACCCTTACAAGCCAGGTGTGGAGGGAAGCACTCAGTCATTCAAATGCCCTTTTCTCATTTACATATGGGATTAACTGAATCCAGAAAGGAAATGCAATTTACCACGGTTGAATAGTGAACTGATACTAAGATGAGGGATATAACGAGCCTTTTCCAGGCTAGTCCTTTTTCTGGGTTTTAAGAGTGCCCAGTACAAAGTAAGTCGTTCTGATTGACAACACAACATGGAATCAGGAGGTAGTGGAATCGAATCAAAGCTCTACCATTTAATAGCTGTCATGAGAAAGCAGCTCTCTGAGCCTGTTTTCTCATCTGCAAAATAGGTGTAAAATGACCACTTACAGAATTTTTTAGGGATTCACTTATCCACACATGCATTTCAACAACTATTGTGTACTATGTGCCAGGCATTGTGCTGGGTACTTGGAATTTGACAATGAACTAGATAGATATTTGCAGTGCCTATTCTCTTTGAGAACACAAGCGTGGCAATCTAGTGAGAAAATTAGATGACATATGCTAACACACAGCAGAAACTCAAAAAGGAAAACGTTTTCTCTTTGGTTCTCCCTCACTTTCCAAGTATCAGGAGGCTGAGGGCCTTGCCCCAGCTCTATAAGTCTAGGAACATTGATGATTTGAAGAGATTAAGTTATTTGAAGGTCACGTAAATCTCTGTATTCTCGAGAGTGTCTGGCTCCCAGAATGTGCTTGGTAAATATTTGCTTGGCTGCACGAATGCCCCATGCTCTGGCTCCCTCTGCCTTCCCAGCTGCCAGCAGATCGCTGTCCATGGTGCTGAAAAGCGAACTACTAGTACTCTGCATGAGGCAGCGCAGGTGCTGAGGCAGAAAATGGAGCCCAGGGGAAGTTGAGTAGAGAGGGGGAAGAATGAGCCAACTTTCTGCTGGCTATTAGTGACATCTTCATTTTGCCATCCCTTGGAATCCAAAGCTGATATTTCTTTTTACAGCTGTTCCCACTTGGCATTTCTTGCTAGCTGGAAACACCAGGCAGATAGGTATTCTCCTTGTTAATAAAACAGGGTGATAATCTCTACAATGGAAGAGATCCTGGGGGCCCATAAACCTGTAAAACCCTGTTTGAAAGTATTCTGGGAAAGTGATGGATTTTATTATCCAGACTTTTCATGCACAAGGAAAAGGTAGTAGTCACAGATGTCTTACCAGATGATTTCATCGATGTCTGTCACCAGAATTGTGTGCAGTTCTAAGTTAGGGCTGGCTCTGGAAAAACAAGATCTGGAATTAACAGGCTGTGGCTGGTTGAGTTTTCTAACTGGCAAGGGATTCATTTAGAGCATTATTTAATGTGATAATATGCTCACTAATTCATTCTATAAATATTTATTGAATACCTACTGTGGCCTGGCACTATTATAGGAGCTCCAGATATAGCCAAGTACAAGAAAGATGAGGTGCCTGGTTTCCTAGAACTTGTATTGCAGTGGGAAGGCAAACAATAAACAAGTGAAAAATGGGTATGCAGTATAATTTCAGACAGATACATAGATAAAGATAGGGAATGCTCTTTTAGATAGGGTAATCATGAAGGCCTCTCAGAGGAGGTGACATTTGAGTGTAGACGAGCATTAAGAGAGTGAGCCACATAAAAAATTGCAAGGGCAGCATTCCAATTACAGCAAGGGCAGAAATCCTGCTTTGGGGAAAAAATGGCATGTCCAAGGAACAGCTAGGAAGCCAGTGCATGTAGAAGAGATTTATCAAAGGGAACATTAGAAGGGGCTGGGTGAATAGACAGAAACATGACCCTCTAGATCTTCAGGAAGACAAAGCAAGATTCTCTTAATAAAAGAAAAACAAAATTGCAGTTACTGCTGCATTCACCATGGATTTTCTACATCATCAGATTCCACCAGGAATATGAGGATAACTAGGTCAGAGCTTTTGTCTTTGTAGAGCTCACTGTGTCTAAATTTCCAACAGATGGAGGTCAAAAGGCCAGTGGGAGATAGCAATGTATTATTTATTCAGTCAACATTTTGGGTACCTATTATGTGCCCAAAGACCATTGTCTATTGCAAGTCTCAGGTCTAGAAGCTGAGGAAAAGAGGGAATGAATTGCTGGATGAAGTCAGAATATCTAAAGGCAAGTAAGGTCTAGACGGCAAACCTCTGATGCCAAGCCACATCCCTCTGATTCCTACCTGCTCTCCAGTGTGACTTCCTGAGAGAGAGGGGATGACAGTGGCAAGAGTAGGTTACAGTTTAAGAAACAGGTGGTCTAAAAGCCCCCACTACTGAGGCTCAGCCCATACTAAAGCAGCATGGACTACTTCCTGCCAGACAGCACAGGGAAGGGAATTCACATGACAGGCATCTTTGCTAAGAGTTTCATTTAATTTTCACATCAACCCCACGAGGTGCATGAGCAATATCATCCCCATGAGGAGAATGATGCTCTGAAAAACCTGAACAAAATATTGCCAAAGAAGAGTCCTCATGTTGCAAGCACATTTTACACACTCTGTCTTGTGTTCTTTAGGATCCTCGGAATCTTTGAGATGTTGGCAGAGCAGCATTTACTCATTTGGTAAATGAGAAACTGAAGCTTGGAAGGTTAAGTGATTTGTCCAAGCTCAGAGTGCTTAAGAGATGAAATAGGATTCGGTCCCAAATCTGTCTGACCCCAAAGTCATTTTCATTCTTAATTTTTTCTTGGATCTTAGGCAGGCAGTTCATTTATTGACTTATTAAAAAAAAAAAAAAACAATCCTCTACATATGCAGAACCCATTCAGTGATGGGTGCACCTGACATCTCTGCTCTTTCTAAGCCTTATTCTTAATCTCATCTTTAATCTCTTTTAACCCCCAGTGATGCAGTAGCAGTAATGAGAAGAATAATAGCTAACATTTATCAAGGATTGAATATGTGGTAGGCACTGTTCTGTGCATTTTATGTGCATTCATTTCATACTTAGAACAACCTGTGAGGTAAGTGCCATTGTTATTCCCATTTCACAGATAGGAAAACTGAGGCCCAGAGAAGTAAAGTAACTTGCTAAAGATCACACAGCTAGTCAGGGGCAGAGCCAGGCAGCATAGCTCTGGAATATTTTCTCTTAATCACTGTACTCTCTTGATAAAGAAGACATTACTCAGAGGGGAGAGCAACTTGTCCAGTCCTACGCAGTCCGGAAATGGTAGAGGGGTGACACTCCCAGGATCAAACTCCTAAGCCACACTGCCTCTGTCAATGATAAAGCAGATGAAAGCAGAGAGCCTGTTCTGTGACACCTCCACAGAAGCATAGAGCGATTTTAATGCTGCCAAGGAGCCCCATGGGGATTTTTTTAAATGAAGTTCTTCCCTGTGCAGTTGTCTGATATTCCCTCCCACTTACTTTCCTCCAATGTGGAACCCATGTCGCTCTGTGCAAATTCCGCCAGCACATGAACGCTTCACCAAGGAAGCCGAGTCTTTCTTTTGGGATTTGAGGTGTTCAGAAAGCCCCCTCCTTAAATGCCATTATGCTAGGGATCTGCAAAGATGACTCAGAGCAGACTTAGGAGCAGCTCTAATGGCACATTAGTTATTGAGATGGAGCTCAGGGTGGTGACTTGGCCCTAGGCTTTAGCCATTCAACCAGGAGTCCTGAGTTGTCACTGACCAGTTATTTAAAAGAGAGTCAGGAACATGGCTCCCCAGTTTCTTCATTCCCTGCAACTCTTAATATTCCGGAATGTGTCACAGGACTGGGTGGGTGTGAGGTGTGTGTGCCCAGGGGTGTGTTTGTATGTGCACTGTTATGGTTGACATGAGGCTGAGGTGGGGGGGGGGGTGTGTGTTGGGCATGGTTGTATTTCTGTGAGTTTGTGTGTGACTCTGCAAGCAATGGTGAAGGTTTTTGCACTTGATTATGTTTGTGTGTGTCTGTTCACATCTCTGTCAGTGTGTGGTTAGTGTGGATGTATGTGCATGGGTCTGTGGGCACTCGTGTATCTCTGGGTGTATGTTTCTGAGTGCTTCTGTGAGGGAAGAAATTAGAAATTTCGCCTTTTGATGCTGCTAATAATGTAGGAAAAGCAAAGGATAGAAGGTTAAATCATGTATAAAACCATAAAATTCTTCATCTTTAATTGGGGGAAGTTTAGCTACTATGAGTAATAATAGCAGTTTATAAATGAACAATAGTAATGTAGAACTAATCATGCTAGCTGCCATTTAGAGAGTACTTAGAGTGTACCCTTTTATAGTCATTGTCTGCCATTCTCACCACAAATCTGTGCTACCATTATGTCCATTTCACAGAGGAAGCAACTGGGATTCAGAGAGGGAAAGTAATTTGCCAAAGGACACACAGGAAGTGTACAGCCAGCCTGCCTGAGTTGGATTCTTTCCAACACAATGAGTAGCTTTGATGGCAGCAACCACCCCCAGCTCTAGCCAGGCCCCAGCCTCAGCTGAGTGAACCCCAGAATCTGACGAAGAAAGGCTCAGGATGGCCAGCAGAGCAGGTGTGATAAAATGGGAAGAGATTGGAACTAGGAATTGAGAGAACTAGGTTCTAAGAGCAGCTTGGCCACAAAGCAGCTGTGTGGCCTTAAGAAAATAACATCTCCTCTCTGGACCTTGATCTCCTCATCACTAAAATGGAAATTTGGATTGGTTCTTTTTGCTCTGGCTGGTCATGGGGCAAGGGATTATTTTGGGTGGGCCCCACACTGCCTGAGGAGGGTTTACCAGGAAAAGGGGCTCTGTGAGGGGGCAGAAAGGGAAATCAAAGCATGTGTCCCCCAGCCTAGGACACTCCTTCCTTTCCTTCCCTTATGGTGGCACGTCCTGCTTGGCCCTTGGCATCTGTTCCCACCTCCTTCTCCCAATTTGTTCTAGAAGATTTTCCTGTACTGTAGAGACTACGGAGTTAGAAACTATTTTTCCCAACCTCCCATGTAGCTTGAGATTGGGATGCAAATTAAGTTCCACCAGTTAGCTAGATCTGTGTGAGATTTGGAAGATGGGAATGAAATGGACGCCATTTCTCTGTTGCCTTGGCTGTTTCCTTCGGGATGAAGGGGGTTTTCTGTAGCAGCATCTGCGGCCAGTGACTGCCTCCGTGGGTGTTGAGAGGCAGTTGTGATGGCAACATGGCTGCTTCCTGGTCCAGCTTCCAGATCCCTGGAACATATTGTGATAGAAAGTCCTCAAACTCACTAGTTGCAGGAGCTGTTTGCCCAACTTTCTGATTGTGTGACTGGTCAATTTTGCAGGGTCTGGGAATTATTCCCGGAGACCCAGTCTGCTCCTCCAGTCCCCCCACCCCAACACTTTTGTAAGTTCCTAATTCTCTATGTTAAAGCGGGGTTTTTTTGTTTGTTTTTGTTTTGCTTAAAAACACCTAGGATGGTTTCTTTCTTCTGCTCTGAACCCTGACAGAGCACTATGGAAAACTCCTACTTATCCTTCAAAACCCAGCCTCTCTCTCCAACTCCAGTATGACTTCCCATTTCAGTCAAGCTGGCTTTGAGCATCTCTCCTCTGTGATTCAACAGCCCATCTGTTATCTCCTATTTCAGACCTATCCACAAAGTACCAAAATAAATTGTTTGCTTTTTCTTCATCCCCATCAGATTTTGAGCCCAGAGGGCATGGCCTGGGTCTTCCCAGCCATACTTCTGAATGTTTAGCTGAGAATTTGACATATAGTAGGTACTCTGGGAGTGTTTTGTGAAATGAATATGAAAAGGAGCAACGTGTCAGGTCAAAAGGCTTTAGAATAAACTGTAAGATTCATAGACTGAGAAAAAAATACAATTTAATTTTCCCCTTTGTGAAAAGAAGCTCACTTCTTATTAAGGGCTCTTATTGAGGGCTCATGGGGTGAGGGGTTGCAGCTCACAGATTAAATATCCAGGATCCCTCAGTGAATCTGTCCCCCTGCGGTTGTTCAGCCTTCTCCTAAAGAATTAAAGAGCTTGTGGCTTTGGAGAGGCAGCTCAGAGAATGAGAAGAGCCTCGGCTTTTGAGGCAGGCTAACCGGGGTTTATGTCCCAGCTCTACCACTCACTGGCTGCGTGACCCAGGCAAACGGCTTCACTGCTCTGAGCTCGGTTTTCTCCTCTGCAAAGTGAGTTACTGTTGTCTACAGCAGAGGGTGGTGGGACAATTAAATGAGGATATTTAGGGGGCGGTGCCTGGCACCCAGGGTTTGATACACGGGAGCTGTGATTAGAGTTGGGTGAGTTGAAATTTCAGGCTTTTCACTTTCTTTTGAGCAAACACATTTCACATCACCGTTAAGTGAGGTCTGGAGCAGGGGACCACTCCCGCCACTGACCTCTTGTTTGACTGGTGCAGAGGTCAAGAGCACACTCCCCGTGTGTGGCCCTGAATGTACAATCTGTAGTGCATAAGCCAGAAGGCAGGAGGAGGTCAGTGAGTAGATATCCCTTCTCACTGGCTGCTGGACGGCTGTCTGTTCAGGACTTGAGGCCACTGGTCACACACCATCCTAGGACATCAGGTGGCCAGGAAGGAGAGAGAGGGGTGTCCTGAGAAGACGTGATGTTGCAGAAAGGGCTCAGACTTCGGAGTTACACAGTCCTTGATCACAGGTCCTAGCTTTCCCACTTAACAGCTGTGCTGCTTGGACACTGATTTCACTTCTCTGGGCCTCAGTTTCTTCATCTTTAAAGTTGATTCACCGTGCTTACCTCATAGGATTACTGATAGGTGACTAATAATCCCAATACCCTATGCCTGGCTCAGAGTAACCTGCAGTGATTAATACCTTCCATGCATTTGCTGCTGTCAGTATCAGCGTGCCTCTGTTTGAGCCAGGCGAACTTAGGATTCATATTCTATTTATGAGCTGTGCGTCCTTAGGCAAGGCATAACCTCTCCAAGTTCAGTTTTCTTTCCTCTGACAAATGGAGGCAAAAATAGCACCTACCTTAAGGGCTTGTTATGAGGACTAAATAAGATAATACATATGAGGTAATACACATAGAGAATTTAGCAGACAGGGTGATGGGCACAAAGTAGACGTACAATAACTGTTAGTCAAGAGCGATTAAAGTTCTGCTACCAGCTGAGGCAGAATAGAACGAGAGAGGGGAAGTTTCACCCTTGGGAATGGGAAGTAGTCTCCATTTCCAG
This sequence comes from Tamandua tetradactyla, assembly GCF_023851605.1. NCBI lineage: Eukaryota > Metazoa > Chordata > Mammalia > Pilosa > Myrmecophagidae > Tamandua > Tamandua tetradactyla. The sequence goes on along the minus strand of NC_135327.1, from coordinate 23,760,916 downwards.
TTCATCAGCTCAGCCGTTGGCATCTGTCTGCATCGATTGGCTGTGAGAAGAATAAAACTGCTTCCTCACCTCATCCCCACAGTCTCATCTCTACCAGAGAGCTCTTCTCTCCTAGGAAAATGGGCAGCTTGCTCACCAGGAAATGAAACGCTCTTATGAACGTATGCTGGAAACAAGTGAGCACTGTGTCAGACTTGGTTTAAGGTGGGCAGCAGGTCCCAGGAGCTTAGAAGTTTTGCTCAGCCTTACTGCCAAGGTTGATGCTTCGGCAGTAGTGGTAGAACTTTTTTCCAGCTTAAAGCTCTTCACCTGGTGAGACCCAAGGTAGAGCATCTCTCTCTCTGAGAATGTCATCCTGCCCCCATTCCCTGCATCCTCAGGTGATCCTTTATCACCCTGTAACTTAAAATCCCAGATTCTTAAATAACATCTCAATGCTTTTATGATAAAGACCAAAGTTCTTATCGTAGCAGGTGCTGCTGGTTGGCTCTGCAACAACCATTCCAACTGCCACCTCCTCAGTGTCACTTCCTCAGTCTGGCCTCCCCTGCCCATGCTGTGTCCCTTGGAGTACACTAGAGGATGGAAAAGTCAGGATCTTGGCTTCCCAGCCTTCCTGTCCTCTAGGAGTAGTCATGCCATCCGGTTCTGGTCAATGAAGATGGGAGCTTTGCTTTCACTCCAACTCCATAAAATTTCATCTCCTGTAGATGCTCGCCATTAGACTGTGGGCTTGTCGAGGGCAGGAATCATGTTGGATGTGAATTTGAATCACCAACAACAGAGCAACAAAAAAAGTGCTTGTGCACTGAGTACAAAATGGTTGAATAAATTGCTTTTCCAGATCTCTGGGCTCTGTGTCCGCATGGAGAACAATCTTCAGCCCTTCCCAGCCTCGAGATGCTCTTCAGTTAGGATGCTCAACCTGGCATTTGAGGTCCTGCCTGGTTTTCAGCCTCTTCTCTCTCTGCATTTCATTCTATGCCCCAGCCACACCACACCACTCTAGTTCTTTCAGTCACTAACGCAACAAATGTTCCTGAGCACCCGTTACGTACTAGACACTATTGTAAGGTGCCAGGGACACAGCAGGGAGCATGGCCATGAGCTCAGATAAACTAATAAATCTATCGTATTGTATCAGCCGGGGACAGAAGGCGTGAAGATCAATAACGTTGGGTGGGGGATAGAGATTGGCATGGCGTGGATAGGGGAGACCTGATTGAGGAAGTGACATTGAAACTGAGATCTAGATGAAGTGATGGAGTGAACACAGGGAAAAATGTGTTTCAGAAAGAAGATGCAGTCCGTGCAAAGTCCCTGAGGCATGAACAGGCTTGGTGTTTTTGAGATGTGGCCAGGAGGTCAGGATGGCTGCCCAGCAGAGAGGAGGTCAAGAAAACATAAAAGAAGAGCAGGGAACAGATGCTGCAGGGAAGTAGCATCAATTTTTCTGAAAAGGGAAAGGAACCACTGGGATGCTTTAAGCAGGGGAGTAGTACGATCTAATTTTTTTTACTTTTTTTTATTATGAAAAATAACGTATATATTAAAAAGCAATGAATTTCCAAGTACATTTGAACAAGTAGTTACACAGCAGATTTTAAAGTTTGGTATAGGTTACAGTTCCTTGATTTTTCATTTTTTCTTCCCGCTGTTCCGAGACACTGGAGACCAAAAGAAATAGCAATATATTGATTCAGCAGTCATTTTCTTTTGTTAAATCCTTTCTTCTCTATTATACTCTTCCTTCTCCTTTTTGGTGCAAAAATAACATATATATAAAAAAGCAATACATTTCAAAGTACATTGCAACAATTAGTTTTAGCACAGATTTCAGAGTTTCGTATGGGTTACAATGCCACAATATTAGATTTTCATTTCTAGCTACTCTAAGGTACTGGAAACCAAAAAAATATTTATCAGTGTAATGATTCAGCACTCATACTAATTTGTTAAACCCAAACTTCTCTGTATAACTCCATATCACCTTTGATTTTTCTCTCACTTTTTAGGGGTATTTGGGCTATGCCCATTCTAACTTTTTCTTGTTGGAAGCGGCTGTCGATAATATGGGATGGGGGCATAGAACTAGTTGATGTTCTGGAAAGGCTGGCCCCTCCGCACTTCAGGACTTATCTGGTCCAGGGACCCATCTGGAGATTGTAGGTTTCTGGAAAGTTACCCTAGTGCATGGAACCTTTGTAGAATCTTATATAATTCCCTTGGTGTTCTTTAGGATTGGCAGGAGTGGTTTTGGTTGGGGTTTGGCAAGTGATGACAGTTGCCTGAGTTAATTTTTTAAAAAAGAGTCTCTGTCTGCTGATGAGGCCACAGCAGGTAGGGGCAAGGGTGGAGGCCGGGAGCCAGTGGGGCTGGTGCAGCAGTGATGGGGATGGACCAGGCAGAGAGCGGAGAAGAGTGAAGCTGTGCTGATGAATGGACGCGGGGGGTGAGAGAAAGATGAAGCAGGGCTCATTACTCCGTCACCCTATCAACCCTCCATGCCTCCCGCCCTTTGTATAAGCTCTTTCCTCTACCCAAAATGCCCTTTCCTTGTCCCTTTGCCCAGACAACATCTACTTGTGTGTCAGTTCTCAGGTCAGCTCTCACTTTCTTCAGGACACTTTCCCTGACTCCACCTCCCCACCGCCACCCCCACCCCACCAGTTTGGGTGGGAACCCCCTCTTCTGTGTTCCCACAGAATTCCCACAGTGGGAAAACCTTCTTCCACCTCAGTGCTCAAGATGCTGCTGCAAGTTGCTTGTTCCTCCATAACCTTTTATCCCCCATAAACTTTTTATTTTGCAGTAATTTCAAACAGGACAGCTACAAAAATAACACAAAACCAATACAGAGAACCCCAACGTATCTCCCACCCGGGCACTGTGAGCCACCAACTTTGTTTTGCTTGTTGGGTATTTTGTCTGGACGATTTCTTTGGGAGGAGGTTTGCAGGCTGGAGAATGAAGAGGTGAGACATATCTTTGATGCTCAGAAGGCCAGTGATAAAACATGGGATGTGGGGAGGGTGGGGGGATGGAGGCTAAGAATTCCTGACGTCAGCAAGGAAGTCCTTGTGAATACAAAGAGGGCAAAAGTATCTGCAGCCCACTCACCCCAGGGTCCTGTGCAGAGCCCAGCACATCATAGCAATTCGGTAAGGGGGATGGTGGGGTGGAAGAGGGGGGAGGAAGAAAGAGAGAGAGATTGAGATTCCTTGAGCTCTGCTCCCCCTTCACGCAAATTCTGACCACCTGCCTCTGTTCCCGAGCAAGCAAACACCAGCACAAGTAGTAACAGCTCCCCACGTGGCCACGCACCCTACCAGCGCCTGCTTGAGGTCTGGGGTAGGTAAGCGTCCTCTGACATTCAGGCTGGTCACACTGCAGCAGGAAAAGCCACCCAGGAGACTGGAAGCTAACTGTGAAATGGGGACCGCGCTCCATTGGCCTTCTCCTGAGTGATCGGGGCCACCTGCTCCTACCTTTCCAGGGCAACAGGTGCATAGAGCATGTACAGAGCTCTGTGAACAAGAGAACAGGATGGAGAACCCCCGAGAAGCCACAGGCTTCAGGCTGGGGGATGGACCCAGAGGCAGACCACGCGCTGCCATTTTCTTGCTGTGTGACTTTGCGCAAGTGACTCAACTTCTCCCAGCCTCCATTTTCTAATCTGTAGAACGGGGCTGTAATAGCATCTGATTCAGGGCCCCTGGGAGAACCTCGTATGATAATAAATGGAAAGGGCTTAGAAGAGGGGCTGGCATGTAGGAGATCCTCACAAAATGTGGGCTTTATTGATTTATTTTTCTGTTTTCCACCAAGTTCTTTCTGCTTCACCGGGTAATTGGAGGGCTGGTTGTTTCCAGTTTTTCCTTCTCTTTATTCTCTGCCTTTTGCCCATTTCAAGATCCCAGTTAGAGACTCGTCCATGAGGACATGCAGGAGAGGAAGCGTGATAGAGCTCTGGAATTAGTTCTGGTAATTGCATAAAGCTAGTACCGTCCTTTCTTCAGGAGATGACTCAGCAACTCGGGGGCGGGGTGCCGGGGTGGGGGTTATCCGTCAGTTGTCACCCGGGGCATCAGGATTCAAGCCCAAGCACGCCTGCTCCAAACCCTTGGTTTCCCATTCCACAGGCACATGGGGCCTGCAACGTGACCTGAGCGCCACTGAGCCCCGGCAGAAGGGGAGCTTGGCCGTGAGGTCCTCTGGTATTAAGAGACAAAGCAACTCAGGGCCCTTTCCTGAGTATGTGTGTAACGAAATGTTACAGGAGAGGAAAAGCAAGTCGATGGACCGTTCGCTCGTGATGCAGACAACAGACTGCAGGATGTTCAACATTTGTGGTTTAAAGCAGAATTATCCACCAGCATCTCTAACCTCATTGTCTCTTTATGACGAGTGACAGGAGGGCCTCCTGCTCCTCTGTTCTGAGCGCTCCTGGCCTCCAGGCGTGGAAACCATTGCTCTCCGCCTCTTAGAGCCTTCCTCCATTCCAAAGTCATTGCCAGAAGCCAGCAGGGGTGGACGCTGGGAGAAGAAGACGAAAAATAAGGAGGATGTAAAGGGAGGAGATGAGGTTTCGGCCTTGGTAGTGAAGAGGAAGCTTCACCCCCAGGGAGAATGTCGTGGGCTCCCAGATGCAGGGTATCAGTGGACAGACTCCACCCAAGGCCTCTGGGGCACCAGGCAGGATGTGGCCAAGCACCGCTGGCCTTGGGTCATGCCCGACCGAGGCTGGGGCGCTGGCCGTCCATGGCTCCAGGCCACTTGGGACACCTGGAAGTTTTTTGCATCTGCTGCCACACCCAGCGTTTCCTTAGGGAAGGGAACAGGAGGAGAAGCAAGGCGAGGCTTGAGGTTTGGAAGACCCTCCTTGGGGAGGGCGCAGGGATCCCTGATCTCAAAGTTCGAGGGACATGAGAGGGAGCTGCGGCTTTGGAGCCCGAGTGTCTGGGGTTCAAATCCTACTCCCTCCCTGTGTGGCTTAGCTCTTTGAGGATGGATGTGATAGCCAAGCCAAGACTTGCTTGTTGTGCGATGCAATGAAACATCGTGGCTGCTTCTAGTTTTCCTCCTGTGAGGGCTGAATGAGCCAGGGGCAGGGAGAGGGCCGGGCCCCAGGGCACCAGGTACATCAGAGCTGCAACGCTGTGATGAAATCGCGAGGACAGGTGCTCATGGAGGACTCACCCCGCGCCAGCTGCCTTAAGTGCTGTGGCCCACATCCTCTTGTTTCACCCTCATGAGAGCCCGACATCCCCATTTTACAGATGAGCAATCCAAGGCTGATGTTGGTAACTTGTCTGAGTCTCCTGGCAAGTGGCAGAGCCAGGAATCAAACCCATGTCTTAAGTGTTATCAGCATGGCCTCCCCTACATTGTACAGCTGGAGAAACTGAGTCCCAGAGAAGAAAGGCCCTGCCCTGCCTTCCCTCAATATAGGGAGAATCAGGCTTCTTGTCTGAGGAGATGGGTTTGGGGGAGTCACTAGGTAGGAACTTGGAGTCAGATAAACCTCGGTTTGTTCAGAGCTTCGTTTGTAGGACTTTGGCTAAGTTTTTCAGCTCTCAAGTCTCCATTTCCTTGCCTGCAAGGCGGGGATAATATTAATGATCTAGCTGAATTGTTATGACTAAATCAGACAGACAAACAGCTTTGGCAAACTGCCTGGTACAGTGCAGGTACCCATGACATGGGCAGCCCCTGCCAGCCTCCTGGCACGCTCCAGCCTCTCACCGCACGCCGCGCGTCTGCTTTGACCGAGGAGAGAAGCAGGTTCTTGTTAAAGGCACAGCCCCTGTGTCCCGGCAGGTCGGGTAGGCATGAAGGGTGCGGCGTTCAAGCTGCCGCTGGCACAAGGCAAGGTGCCCGGGGTGTGTGCGAAGGCACATTACAGCCCAGATTTTGAGGGGGATTTGCTCTCTGAGTGCTGTTTGCCGTGATATGCATTTTGTGCTGCGGCCAGAGAAAAGTAAACTGGTGGCTCCTGGCAGCCGGGGAAGGGCTGTGCTTCTGCCAGGGCTGGCATACCTGGCACCCGTGCAGGCATCTCCCTGCATCGGCTGTCAGCTGCGGGCAAGTGTACACACCAAACATTCCGGCACATGCATGCACAGCCACACACACACAGCACACGACACAAGGCAACGCACGTCGCTGCCGGCTGCCTCTGCCCCTCCCTCCTTCCCTTGCTTTTCCACGATCACGAGACTCTCCCAGCCTCTCTGTCTGTCTTAGCATCTGTTTGTCTCTCTACCTGTGTGTGTTCTTATTCTGACAGTTTCTATCTTGGTTTCCGTGTCTCTTCCTCTGACTCTCCCTGTTTCTACCTGGCTTTCTGGCTTTCTGGGGATCCCCTTCTCTGACTCTCTGTGGCTCTTTGTTTCCCTGACTCTTTCTTCCCTGCTTTGTCTGTATCACTCCTTCTCTCTCTCTGATGTTGCCCCCTTCTCTCTGTTTCCCATTCTTTTGAATCTTTCTGTCTCGATCTCTGCTTCTCTCTCTCTCTTTCTCTCTCTCCATCTGTCTCTATATCTGTCTGCCTTTCTCTTTCTCTTTCTCTTTCTGGTCTCTTTCTCTCTCTGCCTTCCTCTAACTCTTTCCATCTCTGCCCTCAGGCTCTCTCTCCTTGTTTCCGCGACACTCGCCTGGAAACGCATCAGAACCTGAAGTGGATGGATTTCAAGTGAGAACCAGCCCTGCACCCAGACCGCCTCCCCCCACCCACCCCCAGAGCGCTGCCTTCCTCTCCCACTCCTCTGTCACGAGGAGAAGCTATTGTGCCGGGCCCAGGGAGTTGGAGTTGAAGGGCCTGGGGGTCTGAGCCTCTGACTGCTCTGAGCTACTTCCCCATTGGCTCCGAGCAGCCTGTGCTCAGCAAGGGCTGCGTGACAGGGGGAGGCTCTCGTCCATAAAAGGGGGGGGGCGAGGCACCAGGACTGCCATTCTGATGGGCTTTGGGAGCGCTCACAGCTGCCTCCTTGGCACCTCCATCCGAGCCGGAGTCAGGGAGGCCCCCTCGGGGTCTTGAGGAGCGGCTGCCACCACCTTCCAACCAGCTCGACCAGAAGCTGCCCAGGGACAAAGAGCAGCCCAGGTAATGTCCAGATGGGGCACCGGGATTCTTCTCTCACTTTTGTTTATTCCTGGTCCTCTGGACCGAGAGATGACAGGAGTCCAGGCTGGCGGTTTACAGGTTGGTGTCTGACCATCTGCCAGAGGCCGTTGCGGTTATGAGACTAGTTTACAAAAGCCGGGTCAGGGAGAGACTGACTGTTCTTCTGAAAATCTCCTTCTCCGCACAATCCTGGCTTAGACAAGCGGGTAGCTCTCCCCCAGGGGGATGCCCCCATGTCTTCTTTCCTAGCAGTCTGCCGTGCAGCAGTTCCCAGGCCAGCGCCAGGGTCCAAGACCACGGACACTTTGGGTGGGAGAAGTGAGAGGTTTAGCTAAGCAGGGTGATTTTAAAGGTCAGTGATTCTCGCTGAACTTAAGCGAACAAGGACGCAGTTACGTTAATGAGACTCAGGGCTCTGGCATTTTCCCTGTACCACGTACATCAATCGACGGTCAAGTTCAGCCTTTTCATTCTTCTTGGGTCGTGTGTGTTTGCTCGTTAGAGTGGCTACCTTTCACTTCATTTTTCACAGAATGAAGTTTGGGATTATCTGGTTTGGGAGAGAATAGGGAAGGGAGTGACAACACTCTTGTCAATTCTAGTCTGAAAAGACTTGTTGCTTTTATGTAAATTGCAGCCAGTGGATTCTGAGTTCGGCAGAGAGGGAGCTCAGATGGGGAAGCCGTTTGCTCAGTGGTAAAGACATCCGCTTCCAAAGAAAGGGTTATAGATTCTCAAAGTTTCACTTCAGTAGAAAACTGGTGAGCTTTCAAGAAAAACCCTGCTTTCAATGCCAGGACTGACTTGTAAATTCTGTGACCTTTTAATTTTCCCTGGTATCTTTTATCAAGAATCCCCTCCAAGATTTACAAACATTCCGTAATTAAGCCTCCAAGCTTCCCAGGGCGAAACAAGCTCTTCAGGTTATTGGATCGGATTTCACTTCCCCTCCCACAGACCCAACGTCTTAATTATCATCTTTCTTTCTAAAGAAAGAAATACACAAAGTATGTCTTTGTGTATTTGGTAAAATACACAAAGTATGTCTTTCTAATTTGACAGGTATTTCTGTCAGGATTCATTGCGGGATGTTTCACATTGTTAGTCTCTTCTCTTGATTCTCCCCGCCTGGCTGCCAGGGCTGTCCTAACCGCCTCACCTTCTCCCCTCATTCCCACCCCCTCCAGGCTTTTATTCTATTTTTTGCAGGTCATTTATCTCCAAGCTCTGAGATCTGCGTGGGGGGAGCTGTTGCAGCAGCCCAAGCCGATTGAGTTATGCTGCCTGGGGGAGGCTTGCATTTGCTGACGGGATCTCCAGCCCACTGCTGTGCCCCAGATGAGCCAGAGGTGTGATGGGTGATAGGCAAATCCTGCGTCTCTGACGGCAGCTGGGAGTGGGACGTGGTGGTGGCTCTTGAGGCACCCAGCGTGTTTTCACTGAACAGGGCAAAAGGACCAACTCGGGGGCTGTTTGAGAAATTTGCAATCACTTTAAGACCCATAGAGATGGGTTAGGGTTTCTGGAGATCACTGCCAGGAGCCAGGGATTTTCCATTGACCATCTAAATGGGTGTCCCACCACACCCCAGAGAGTGCTGGGTTCAAATCCCAGATCCCATCACTCATTTACTGTGTGACTGTGGGACAGCGGCAGCCCCTCTCTGAGCCTTAATCCCCTCATTTGCAAAATAAAGGTAATAATAAATTCATCCCCTGAGGTTGCTGTGAGGCTCCAATGGGATGCTGGAGTATGCCAGCATTTAGTCGAGTACTCAGTAAATGCTACAGGGACTATTCAAGGTTTTGCTGCTCCGAAGTAGCATTGGATCATGCTAATTCACGCTGCACCCTATGCCTAGGAAATATGACAAAACAGCTAATATTTCTGACTTCTCCCCATCCCCCCCACCCCGCGACCTCCTATCCTGCTCCCCACCTGCAATGGAAGACTATATCTTCATTAACCACTTTGGAATCAGGAAGTCTCTGTTTGGTTCATCCTCCCGGATGCCCCCTCCTACTTCCCACCTCCTTGGGTCCTTCTTGCACCATTGTACTTTATTAGATCTCTTCCATCATTCTAAGAGGGCTCGATAGTTGGTGATTTGATTTTAAAGAGTGTCAGAAAGTGTGGTGAGCCAGCTGATTTCTCTCACCATTTCCACTCATCTCAGCCTGTGAATGCTGGTTAATCCCATTGAGTTCTGACGAAGAGCGGAAACGATTTCACAGAGACAGAGTTGGCCGTGGCGGCAGCAGTAAACACCGTCTGGCAACACCCGGCTATGAGCCCGGGATCAGCCTTCGGGATGGAGAGACGTCCCCAAGGCCTTCGAAGTTTGAACTCGTAAATCCCCTCCCGCCTGGAGCCAGGGGGCTACTTCTGGCGGGAGGGTGCTGGGCCCAGGCCCTCAGGGCACGTGGTGGTGGAGATCCCGCCCCAAGTCCTTTGATCCATCCCGCTCGCTCGCTCAGTAGGGTTGGTCAGTTGCCATCCTGCTCACCAGGGGGCGACTTGTTCACCCAGACACTTGAACTGCCTTTTGGCTCCTTCACCTATGGCAGGACGACTCAATTTAACTTGACAAGCGTTTGCTGAGCAGCTGTGGTGGAGCTGGTCTCTGTCTGCTGGCTTCCAGGGACAAAGGACGAGATCAGGGAGTTGGCAGGAGGTGAGAATGGCATTTGTGATTCACTCTCCCCTGCTTCTCTCTCGCCCTTATTTTGTTCCTTTCTTCCTCTTTCCTGGTCCCTCCTCCTCCTGCCCCTCTCCCCCTCCCCCTCTCACTCCCCTTCTTCCTCTCCCAGCTCCTTCTTATTTTGACCTTCTCTTCCCAAATGGCCTCTCTGTTTTTCCAGGTGTGTGTGTGTGACACTCTTTCTGGCTCCTCTCTCTGCATCTCTCTGCATCTCTCCACCTCTGCCTCCCTTGGGTCCGTCCTCCTTTTGCCTTTCTGTTCTTCCTTTAACTGTACCCAAGAACAAAACAGGTGCAGGTTCTCTGTGGATTCTACTCTTGAAAAACATTCTTTTAAAAGGGCGGTGGATGTTTCCATCTTGCCTCCCACTGCAGGACCACAGAACCATCTCTCCACCCCGTGTCCAGGAGCAGCCCAAGCCAGGGCCTGCCTGGGGTGGGGCCCCCACCCTGTGCCCTGTGTTTGGATTCTTTCTGGGCTAATGGTGCATTCAGTTTCCATTCAGAGCCTGAAACACCCTCAACCCCACCCAAACCTGATAACCCATCCTTTGTCATTGACCCTAAGAGCCTAACAAGGACAACTTTCTTCAGCTTTCAGGGGCTCCCTTTTCTGCCTGCTGGGGACTCATGAAGATGAAGTTTATATATTTCAATGGGGGCAAAAGCTCCTGAAATGGTTTCATCTTCAGCAATGTGAGTTATTTAGGGATAATCTGATGGACAGTTAATGTGTACCTATGCAGACAGGGTTTTAAGCCTGCTATGTCCTTGCCTCTCGGCACTAGCCCAGTCATTTTGCCTCCCCGAGCCTCAATTTTCCCCATCTAGAAAATGGGGCTAATAGTACCCAGCCCACCCGATTCTCTTGGGGGTGAAAATGCAGTAGCTGAGATAAAACGCACAGCAAAGAGCTTGGCCCAGGTAGCTGAGACCCCCACCCCGCTGTGACCCTGGGGCCCTCACCCTCTGGCCGCCCCTCTATTGGCCACAAGCCTGGAGGTGTGGGGCTCAGGGCCACGGGGCAGGTTTTGCGGGCTCCTGTGATGGTGGTGGCTGTGGGGTCACTGAAACAGCCCCACCTCCTCCTGAGAGTCAGGCCCGGGCGTGGGAGGCCCGATCTCTGTCTCCATTTCCCTCCTGACTCACAGTGTGACCTTAAACAGCGACTTCATTTATACCTTTTCCCATTTCCTCTTCTATCAAATAGGGATAATCATATGCGATAAAGTGCTCCAAGAGATAATTGCGGTGTTAAATCAAGCCATTATTATTCCATGTTGGCTTTTTAAATAAAAATGCTTGCAGCTTCTCCAGACCCTCCGCTGACTACAGTATAGAAATATCATCGAGGAGAAAGAAGGGCAAACAGACCCTCCCTTTCAAGGACCTCTGAGCCCCCAGTGGAAAGGGCCTCCTATGTACTGGTGCTTCAGGTGGCGCCGTCGCCCGCTGGGCCCAAGAGGACGTGGCAGGGGGCAGATACCCGTGCCCCCGACAGAGGAGCTGGGCCTTGGGGAAGGTTGCAGCTCATCCTCGCTCACAAGGTGCAAGAGGGTCCTGGGGTCCGACTCCAGAGCCAGTGTCCCCTCCCCACCCCCCAGGCCAGGAATCAGGAAAATCACCAGGTGAGTTTCCCCAGGCCCCTCCTTGGGTGCTAGGAAGCAGCCGATGCTCAGGAGCACTGGGGGAGGCCGCAGGGGTTCTGGGAGGGGGGCTGGGCTCTTTATAGGGCACACGGCCTCCCCTGCTTCTTCCACTGGCCCGCTGGCCTTGAACGAAGCATCCCACCTGGGGGGTGCTTTGTTTCCTTCCTGTTAAGGGAGGCTCACTCCTCCTCCTCCCTCGCTGGGGCCAACACAGAGTGCCAGGAGGCCGGGAAAGCGCTGCCTGAACGGCCAAGGAGCGGGACCTTCTTTGGCGCGGGCCATTAGCAGGCCCCGCTGACCCGGGCGGACCCTCCAGCCCTGCACTGGGCACCAGGCGCCAGCGGCCCCGGCGGCCAGCTTCCCTCTCCTCCCCTGCACGGCGGCTCAGGGCCCTTCCTCCTCGGCTCATCCCAAATCCGAGATGCTAAGCGGGCAGGGGTATCCCTGATGCACGGCTTCTGAGCGCTATTCCTCAGCAAATCCCATCAGAAAAGCTAAAATGTTCCTCTGAGGCTCTTCTGACATTGCTCACTAATTTGTTTCTCTTACAAAAGGAAGGAAATGGCATCGCTCGGGAAAGTCTCAGCGACCACGTGGATGCGTGGCTGTTCGAGTCCCTCTTTTAACCCAAAGGGATCTGGTCACAAGAAGCTCTCCCACAACTTGGGCAAGGAGCGTCGCGTCTCCCAGCCTCAGTCTTGTCCTCTGTTCAGTGGGTGTTTAAAACATCCACCCGCAGGTTGTTGCGAGGAGTAGAAATAACCCGTGTGATGTGGTCACACCCAGCCTGGCGCGCAGTAGGCTCTTGACAAGGGGCAGCTTTTTGGGATTGCTGGGATCGTGACTGAGGTGCACTCAGCCCGCCTGGGCACACGGTAGGCCCTCCATGCATGGCCGTGCATTCATTCAACACCTTCTTTTGAGTTTCCGTGGTGTGCCCTTCTTTATCTCGCTTTTTCTCCCTCTTCTTTTCCCTTCTCCTACAGCCCAGGTGAGATTAGAATGGAGCCTGATGGTATCCAATTTAAAGCCCATAGTGTGTGTCGGGCTCGATGCAAGGTGCTCTATACATGATATCTTATTTCATTCCCACACCAAGCCTCTGAAGCACTATTAGCCCCATTTTATAGATGAGAAAACTGAGGTACCACCCAAAGTGGTGGTAAGTGCTGGGGCGGAGGTGAACCTACTTTCTGAACACGTGATGGTCCTGCTTCTGGGTCAGGAAGGGATTTGAGGTCCTCACTCCCCTTTCTCACCAAATGTGCCCCCCACCTCATCCCACGCTGCTTTTTCGTTCGTTCGTTTGTTTGTTTGTTTTGGTATGCTGTGTGGCGGTGTCACGTCTCATTCTTTTTCCATGTGAGTATCCCGTTATCACAGCACCATCTGCTGAATTTTTTGTTTCTTTGGGAATTGCGTGGGAGTTGAACCCGGGTCTCCTGCCCTCTCCTGCCCTCTACCTCTGAACTACCCTCACATCCCCTACACCACGCTGCTTTGTGAAGGCAGGAGAGTAAGCATTTCAGAGGGCAGAGACTCAAATGTCACTCAATGCCCAGCAGGGACAGGCTCGAGTAAGCCACCCCGTGGGGTCACCGGTCACCCTAGCAGCCTGATTTGTCCGTGATTGCTTCCGTGGTGGAGTGAGGTCCCATGTCTCCAGGGTAAATCGATTTTTCAGGACACATTGGAAACTGATATATATTCTTGAAATGCAAAACTCTCCCAGTTTAAAAATGGGGACAAGATGTTTAAAAATCCCTGTGCAGGTCAAAACGCCCATGCCCACTTGTTGAGCTCGGAGGTGGGTGGCTCGTTTGCCACCTCTGGCCTTTTGCAGGGAGAGAGCTCCGGGCCGGGAGGGGCGAGCCGGAGGCCTCAGTGCCCAGCTGTCCCTGCCCGACCCATTCCTCCATCCCACCCTTCAGTCCTTCAGAGAGAAGAGTCTCCCCGGGCAACCCTTAGCTCCGTCTCTTCTCCATCCACGCCCAGATGGCCTGAGGGAGCCTGGCTCCTTTGGGGCCCAGGGCTGCAAGGAGTGTGTGTGGGAGTGGGGGTGGGCGTTGGCTGGAAGAGCAGGGACTCAGTGGCTGAAGCCCTTCCCAGTGTCCGGGTAACCAGGGCTCACTGAGCGTTGCCTTGAGCAAGTCAGGAAAGAAAACGAAAACTTCCGAATAAAGGCCCCGATGTTCTGGAAGTGACCTCCCTGCTGCCTGCTTCCTGTCTCTCTCCCTCTTTGTCTCCCTCTCTCCTCTCTGCCCTATGGCCTCCCTCTCCATCTGTATTTGGGTCTCTCTCCCCTTCCCTCCTTCTCTCTTGCTGTCTTTCTGCCTCTCTTTCCAGCGCCTCTCTTTTCTCCCTGCTCTGTCTCTCTTTTTTTTTTCTTTCACTTCCTCCCTGTCCATCTTCTCCCATCTCTTCCCACTCTGTTTTCTCTGTCTCTCTTCCCCTTGTCTAATCTCTCCCCCTCTCGGCCTCCCCCTCTCCGCTCGCTTCCTCTTTCCTCCCCACTCTCCTCTCCTCGGTTCAGCTAACATTTGCTTAGCAGGTGTTGGTTTGGACAACTGGCAGTTCCGTGAGGTTTCTCAGGCGGGATGGAGGTGTGGTCCGGAAGAATTCACACAGGGCTTTGAAGAGGTGGAGGAGTTGGACAACATTCAAGTATCCGCCTGTTCCCTTAACACGCTTGTTTTGCTCCCACCCTGTATTAGATGCTGGGGATACCATTCATTCATCCCTTCATTCATTCCACCTTCCTTATCTCCATGTCACATTCAGAGTGAAAAGCTGACTTTTTACCCTCATCTACAAGGGTCGACATTTTCCGGCCTCTGCCCATCTCTCTGCTTTCTTTCTTTCTTGTTTTTAATCCCAGTCTCTCTCTCTCCTATTCATTCACCACCCTGGCCTTGCATTCCTCAAACCCACTACACACACTCTCACCTCAGGGACTTTTCACTTCCACACTCTGGTTGGGGGAATGAGAAAAATAAGAGACAATTATATGATGGAGTCAGCACAGGTGGCTGTAGAAGCTCAGAGGAGGGAATTAATCCAGACAGACTTCCTGGAGGAGGCAGCTGAAGCTGAGTTTTGAAGAATGAGTAAGAATAAGCCAACTTGAATGGAGATGTGAATGGATGGGTGGGGTGAGAAAGGTGTTCCAGGCGGGGGGAACCCCATGGGCCAAAGCTCGGCAGACAGATAGCATAATCTCTCTGTGCCTCCATTTCCTCAGCTGTAGAATGGGGAGAATATTGGGCCCAGCTCTTAAGGTTTGTTATGAGGATGCTTTACACTAAGCCATGTGCAGGACTCAGCCTCGGAGACTGGGCCTCCTTTTAAAAGCATCAGAGAGCCCCTGAAGACTTTAAGTCCAGGTGGGGGGTGTAGTAAGCTTTGCACTGACTCTGGTTGCTGTAGCCTGGAGGCCACACTGGAACCAGGAGGAGGCTGGTGGTCCCCTGGAGGGAGAGGGAAGCTGGGGGTGGGAGTGGGTTGGCGGGGCCTGGGCTCTGTGCCCAGGTGGTTAAGAAGGTAGGTTCTGGAGTCAAACTACCCGGGTACAAATCTCAGCTCTGCCGCTTAACTAGAGCAAGAAAACTTGCTGTGCCTCAGTTTTCTCATCTGTAAAGTAGGCATGAGACTAGTACCCACCCCACAGAGTTGCTGTGAATGTAAGTGAGTTAATCCATGAGAATTGCTTAGAACATCGTGATTACTTAATAACCATCGGATCAGCTCGAATTACTATTATTGAGCATAATATTGATGGATGAAAGGAAAGGATGTCACAATTATTTTTGCCTGGAACAAAGAGATCCCAAATTGGCTGGCTGAGGCGGACCTCCTACCTGAGCAGCTAAGCTGTGCGGGAAGCCTCCAGATGGAGCTGGGGTAGGACCCACTGTGTGGGTCCCGCCCTCCCTGGTGGGCTCGGCCAGTGCTAATCTCGTACCAGGACAGCCCAGCCCTGACTGATAACCGCGCTCCTACTCAAGAAAGCCCAAGCTGCCTGCATCATATCTGCACACACACCGCACAGCTCATTCACCTGGAACCCAAATCCGCTCAGCAGCTGATAGAGCGTGAAAGAAACAGGAAGGCCCGAGAGAGACACGGGGACAGACATATGTCCACTGCCCTAGGTTTTCCACTCTGTGTGTCCCTGCTCAGGGGAGCAGAGCTTGCCCAGCCTCCAGAGAGGCTTGAATCACTGTGTGACCTCAGGAGGTCCCCCGGCCTCTCAGAGCGCTGGTTTTCCCGTCTGTAAAGTGGGGATACCACGGGTGGGCAGGTTGAGGACCCTCCGGGCATCCCTGCGAGTTCGGCTGTTGAGGAATCGAAGTTGTTCTAGAAACTGCAGAGATTAAGGGCATAAGTGTCAGGCGGAACCGGCCTTGCTCCCCAGCCTCGCCACTCGCTGTAGGATACTGGTGAAGAGTGAATGAGGTGCTGGACATAAGGGCTTAGCACAGGGCCTGGTGCACAGGAGGTGCTCAGTAAATGAAGGCTGGGATCATTGTTAAGCATGCATAGGTGGGAGAACCTACTGTGTGCTCTGAGGAAGAGGTGCAGCTCTGGGCATCGGCATGAGGCTCTGGGCCTGGGGTGAGGGGCCTCCTGGCTGCCCCGACCAGCTGAGCCAACAGAGCCGCCTGCGGGACAGGGAAGACGGGGTGGGGGGCGGGGGGGGAGGCCAGCCCCCTCCGAGAGCAGCGTCTGGGGTACCAGGCCACAAAGGCTGGGCCGGAAGGACGAGGAGCTCCCCCCTGCCCAGTTCAGGGGAGCTCCCCATTTCCACGTGGGAGAATGGCATTGTGTTCCTATGTTGAACAGCTTTGACTTGAGACATTTGCTTTTTAAAGGGTTGCTTATGAGAGAGACAACTTTCAACATACTTTGCATGAAACAGTTATCTACTCGCTGAGGGTTTATTAGGCCCCTCTTACGTGCCGGCCAGTGATCCGGGTGTTGGGACACAGCAGGGAATAAGATGGTCTCTGCCCCCAAGGAGCTATCATTCTAGTAGGGGGATGATAAACCACAAAAACAGTGCAAATAAACATCCAATAAATAAAGCGGGATGAGGTGGTGCGTGGTCTGATGGAAACTGGCTGCATGTGTTTGGAGCCCAGAGCTGAAGGGACAGGGTATGGAGAGGAGAATCTGCGTGCCCCCAACATTTAGAGCAGGAGGGCCAGGCCTGACCCAGCCCAAAGGGTCAGTTCACTGGCCTGTTGTGCTGAGAAAAGCATTCCAGGGTGGGCAGAAGGGATAAGAAAGAAGGGGAGGCCAGAACACAGCGTGGAGAGAAGGTGAAGGGGGAGACACAGCCACCTCCTCTGGGGAGGAAAAGGCAAACCCCAGAGACCTTATGAAGGAAAAAGGACTGAATGGGTGACAGCCTGTGGGACAGGGACAAAGGGAGGCAAGGGAAGCTTCACAGACCTCAGAGAAGGTCTCTTCTGGCTTGACAGGTGGGCACAATGGGTTTTGAGGTCTGACACCCTAGCAAGTCCTGGCTTGCCCGCTTCCTAGCTGGGTGAGCAACCACTCCCCACCCCCAGCCTCCATTTGCCCATCTGTCAAATGAAAATACCAAAACCGACCTTGAAGGGCTGTTGTGCAGACTGAGTGTGAGTGGGTAGGGAGGCCCTTCGCCCATAGCAGGGCTCAGCTCTTAGTTCCCTTCCTTGATCCCCGGCCTAGGGCACCCACTTCCTCTCTCCAGGCCTCTTTTCTCTATTCTAGAAGAGGACCAAGGCTCGCCTTGCTGGGCTGCAGCAGGAGTTAATGAATAACTCTGTAGGCTCAGGCCACACCCCACAGAGTAGGGGATCCCGGATCTCATTGTCTTCTTTTCCTCCCCTCCTGCAGGAACAGCCAAGACAGAATGGCGTGGCAGGGGCTGGTGCTGGCTGCGTGCCTCCTTGTGCTCCCCTCTGCCGCAGCGGACTGCCTGTCCCAGTGCTCCTTGTGTGCAGCGAGGACCCAGGATCTGCCCCAACCCGTCATCCCTCTGGTAGGTCTCAGGCAGGTTTCCTGGAGGCCCAGGAACTGGGCTATGCACAAAGCCCAGAGGCCTGGGAAACCAAGAGCCTCTTCAGAAAACTCGTCCCATCTGTGCCGGGCTGGTCCTGTCCTGTGGACAGCTTGGACGCTGGGGGCTGCAGTTTTCCAGCTGCCAGTCCCACCGCAGGCCTCACCACCACCGGTTCACTAAGGTCCAGGGCAGAGACTCACGTTTCCAAGGAGCCTGGTGCCTGGCAACAGGGAATGCCATTCATTAGGTGGTGCAGACGTCAGGAATCAGCAGCCTTCAACTAACTTTTCAGGGCTTCTCATCACTGGGCTCTAAATGCCAGGAGCTGGCTAAAAGAATCAAATACTGAACCCCATTCCTGGGTGTTAGAGCTCTTGGTCTGACGTTGTTGGCTTTGCTTCATGTCGAGCTTCCCCACGTGCCTCTCCCATGACAGCAGAGAGTAGAGGCCCCAAGGGGGAGGTGGGCAGGCCACAGGCTTTGCTTCTGCTGCTTTGTAGTTCTATGACCACAGAACCCCCTCTCTGAGCCTCAGATAAGGACCCTTGCAAAATGGGGGTGATCCCCTGAGATAATGGAAAGTATTTAGTATACAACCTTAGCCGCTGTGTGTTGAGGTGCACACATTGTCAGGTGCTGCCCACACACCGTCTCAGGAGGGCACGATGGCGAAGCATGAGGACTCGTGGCATTTGATACCCAGGTTCAAGTTCCAATACCACCCCTTACAAGCGCTGCTGACTCTGGGCAAGTTACTTAACCTTAAAGTGCCTTAGTTTTGCATCTGAAGATGGGACTGATAACAGCGCCAGCCTTGTAGGTCGTCGGAAGGTTCACATGCACCCGTGAACCTGGCCCATCATAAGCTGTTGTTATATTGTCACCATCACCACTGTTATGATTGGATCCTCTTATGAAGCAGATAATATTTATCTTCCCAGATTGGATGAACCCTCCTAGGTCCCCACACATGTCCTTTCCACCATTTTGCAGTGCTTCTGTCTCTATATATTTGCAGCATCCTTCACACCTGGGAAAGATTGGGAGAGCCAACTCCTCCCTCTGGGAGTCAGAAGTAAGGAGGTGACGTGTGAGTCCACCAGAGCATTATGGGGCGATTTTACTTCCCATCCCAGCATTGCCATCTGTAGCCCTGTGCCCTTGGGAAAACTGTTTTACCTCCAAGCCTCTTTCCTCTTCTTCCATGTGGGTACTACCGGGAGCTTTGAAGTGGATGGCCCAGGGGTTAGCAATGACAGCTACCTGGCATGTCCTCAGATATTGGAGAGCAGGCTGTCTGGAGCAGGAGAGTATGTGCGCCTTGAACGTTTGCAGGTGGTGACATGACCACCGGTTTTGTTGGGTCTTTTGCAGATTTGCTCCCTGGAATGCCAGGCCATCCTGCTGCCTTCTGAAGAGTGGGAGAGATGCCAGGGCTTCCTGACTCTTTTCACCTTCGGACTCAACAGCAAGGGAGACTTGGAGAGCAAGGTGGTTTGGGAAGATCCGTATAGCACTCTGACCAAGAGTTCTGGGCCCCTCCTCAAGAAGTTGGAGAGAAACAAATTCCTCCTCCCCAGCACCCCAGCAAGGGAGAGTGCTCTGAGCAAGAGCCTGGGGGAGAAGCTCAGGGGTCTCTCGGGCAGGTTTGGGGAGGGAGTAGAAATTGAGCTGATGGATGATGCCCAGCCAATCGATGGTGCCACGGAGGCTGGAGCACTTGGTCCCAGTGAGGAGAACCCCAAAGAACAAGTCAAACGCTATGGGGGCTTCTTGCGCAAACACCCCAAGAGGAGCTCAGAGGTGGCAGGAGAGAGGGAGGGGGAGGAGGAGGGGGCATCCCATGAGGACTTGTACAAACGCTATGGGGGCTTCTTGCGGCGTATCCGTCCCAAGCTCAAGTGGGACAATCAGAAGCGCTATGGTGGTTTTCTCCGGCGCCAGTTCAAGGTGGTGACTCGGTCTCAGGAAGACCCCAGTGCCTACTCTGGGGAGCTTTTTGATGTGTGAACACCTTTCCCATCCTGGAGTTGAGTCAGGAGCTCCCCCCTGACTCCTTTCCAGATTGGAGTGCATTCGTTTATCTCCTGTGTGTGCCCCATCCCCATGCTCAGTCCAACATTGTCTACAAAATATCCACACCCAACCTACCTCTCTTCTGCCTGGGCATGCAGTATTTGTTCAGGGTCAGTGGTAAGAAGGATGCTTAGCTCAGACCGCTAGATGTCTAAAACTACCATCGCCTGCAATTCTACTTGCATCGTCAACTCTACTACCCACAGTTCCTGTGACTTCCCAGGTCCAGGAGTCCAAAGTGACCTGCCTTAGTACCTTTAAATCTATGATCTCCGAACTTTAATGACCACATGCTCCCCTCCCCCCCAAAGAAAAATGAGCACACTTCCCCAAAGCAGCTATATTCCTTTATATAGTACATGCAAGTATCATAAAGCATACAAAAGGTAGAAATTTAAAATGAAATAGAAATCCTAAATTTTATTCTCAAACCTCATGGGATCTCCTCGTGCACCCTGCTTTAGAGAGCATGCTTAAACTCAGATACCCAAACACTGCCCTTTTTTTGGTGCAGGCTTTCCTACAGTAGGGACTTCAGTCTTCCAGTGGGTTACATGCTCCACTGGCACAATTTGAATTCTCATTGTTTAGAAACCCACCTCTTGAAGCCCAGAGCTCCCAGACTCCAATCTATTTTGGTACCCCGCACATTGCCCAACTCCTCTCAGAAGATAAGAAAGTGAAAACTCCTTTCCTAAATGGTTCATTGAGAGCTGTCCTCCTTCGGAATACTGAAATGATCAAGGAGGGAGCAAGGCAAACCATTTTGTTCTGTGCAACAGTCTCAAAATGTGGACCAGTTCCCTCAGCCCTCATTAAACTAATTAAACTGATCAGTATCACACTTCTACCCGACGATGAACCGAGACACAGTCAAGTTGATGGGGTTAAGTGCAGCCGTGTTCTTGAGCAGCTGAATTGACCGCCAAGAGTCCAAGCCATCTGGCCCAACATATGCATTGGGCATTGAGTGAGGGAATCCAGAAGCAACAGCGAGTCAGAAAAAAAGGCTCTCTTCAGCTCCCATGGTAATTCTTTCCTCTTAATGTCTCAAAATAAAACCAGAAAGAGGAATGAAATGATTAAGTGCTTGAGGCCAAATGAGCTCCCTTGTTTCAAATAACCCAGAATCAGAGGCAGGAGATCTCCCAACGCCTTGGCTTCAATCACAGATCTCTCCCCCTGCCCCTCTCTTGCTTGCTGTCTCATCCCCAGGCGCTGTGGTTTGGTTGTGGGTCTAGGACACTGGGCTGCAGAGGAGAGGAAAGTTTGAGTTTGGATAATTTGCATAAAATGCTACTGAGCTCACATCTTTGTTTGTAGCCCCCAGGTCTCTCATGTTTGAAATGTATAGATTGCTTTAGGCTTCGTTTGTGTGCTTCTTAAAAATTTACTTGGAAATTTGCTTAGTTCTGAATCAGCCTGTGTCACTCCTTGCTCCTCCAGCACAATAAATTTAAAAAGCTGCTGATGACTTGATGCGTGCATGAGAGCCTCAGTCCTGAGAAGACCATTTGCAGAAAAGATTGCTGGGGAATGAATATATACATGTATCTTATTCATGTTAGGAAACTAAGTGTGCAATAGCAGAAAGAGCAAAAGCTTTCGAGCCCCACCACCTGAAATTTGAAAATTGGATCTGCGTGACCTTAGGCAGGACACTTGGCCTCTGTGACACTTTGTCCCTCCCTCTAAAATGAACACTAATAGTGCCAACGTCGCCCGGTGGTTGTGGGGATTAGATGAGGGCACCTAAGCCTCTAGCTCAGAGCAGACGCTCCGTTAGTGAGGGTTTCCTTTCTTCACTGCCTAAAGAGAGAGTGGCGAAGCTCAAGCATCACTGCCCGGTGGGGAGACCGGGCAGGGGTGCTGCAGAGAATGTGGGCATCCACCTAAGTCCCTGGGCTCCTTCCTCTGCTGGCTGACCAGGACAGGCGAGTGAAACACTGGGGCTGCCAGACCAGGGTCGGGGCTCTAAGGGTGGGGAAACTGGAGGCCGGGCGGCATAGCGTCCTTTGCTAAAATGGCATCCTTCATTAAATGGCAGAGAGGAGAGTCTTTAATGGGGTTAGTGTGGAAGAGACCAAGTGGTTAGAGATGTTGCGGGTCCCGTCAGGACACTGGCTTTTTGTGTGACTTCATAGAAAACACAGGGCCAGGGAGGGTCTCGTTCATTCAACAAAGTATTGAGGGTCTAATGTGTGGTGGGACCTTGGCTAGGTGCTGGAGGTACAGGTAAGTAAAATAGACAAGGTCCCTGCTCTTATGGATTTTACAATCTAGTGGAAGAGACATACAAAAACACAAACATAAATAAACAAAATATAAATCTAAAATTAAGAACGGTAGGAACTGTGGTGGAATTATTAAGGTGTAGTGAGTGATAATGGATAACGGGGGAGGGGAGGAATCTCCCCAGGGTATTCAGTGCATCCTTTTCCAGGGAATTCCATTCTTGATATCCATGGGGTGTCCAAGTTGGAAGGAACCTAAGGTCTGGGTTCACCTCCTCCAATTGCCTCCGCTGTGCCAACATGGGCACATCGGCCATAGTTTTAAATCTTCTTGAACACCTTCAGTGACTTAGATTTCACAAAGCATTCCTATTCCTTAATAATAAGTATTGGAAAGTTCTCTCTTTATGTTAGGTTGAAATTTATATATCTGTCACTTCTACTCATTCTTGATCCTGCTGTCTGCTAGCTGGAAGCTGCTCTAGGGAAAAATTCCTGTCACTTGCAACTAAATGTTTTTTATTATCTCACATGGATTTAAAAAAAAGAGAGAGAAAAGAAAAAAGACAAATAATTTGTTGGCTCACATAACTAAGAGATTGCTTCAGGCAGAGCCTGATCAAGGAGCTCAATAAGGATACGAGGCATTAACTCTTCATCACTAGGCTCTTTTCTCCTTTTGTTGGATCCATTCTCAGGCTCTAGGTACTTGGAAGATGCCCCAGGCCTAGGAGCCTGCAGGTATGAGTCCAGCATGTGGCATTCTCAGCAATCCCAGTCAAAGCTTCAGAGCAGCTCACCACCTCTGATGGGGTCAGGTGTCCCGTCCCGGGTCAATACCAAGAGTGGACAGAACCACGGGATGCCCTGATTGAGCTGAACCACGTGGATACGACAGGAGCCAGGGATGGTTCAAGGCGCACCCCCCAAATACCTGGACTGGGAATGGGAAAGGGGGTGGTTCTCGAGAGGAAAATAGAGGCAAGGCTCCCAGAAGAAGCGTGAATGAACGCCAGACCACGGAACAGTAGGCAGTCCCCCCACCTGCCCCGAGTGAAGGTGGCTGGGTGGGGTTTGCTCCAAATGGAGAGTGCACGTGGAACGTAAAGTACCCAGTTCTTTGGAATGTAAAGTACCCAGTTCTTCGAATTTTCAAGAGACCACAGAAACCTGGATTTGCAGGTAAAATCCCTCAAGTTTTCAATGTAGCCAAATAATTGAAAAAAAAAAAAAAAAGAAAGCTTTTGGCTGGGACGAGCAATAACCAGTGTGGGTCAAGGCATGGCACTCTCACCACTATGTTGGTAACCTCTGTCTAAATCTTTTTGTTTTTTGCAAGAAACATTCCTTTAAAAAAATTTTTTTTCCCCCACGTGGTGTGGATTTCAGGGCACTGCTGTCCTGGATACCTACCCCATCCCCCACCCTTTCTTTTTTTTTAATGGGAACAGTTGGAGGTTTAACAAAAACTCAAAGGAAAGCTCTAAGTTCCCACATACCCTCCTCCCCTGCTCACACACCTTGACTCTGTTTCACCTGGTCAGGAGGGACATGGCGTGGGCTCTCAGGGTGGGACACTGGAGATCAGGCGGCATAGCGTCCTTTGCTAAAATGGCATCCTTCATTAAGTGGCAGAGAAGAGAGTCTTTAATGGGGTTAGTGTGGAAGAGACCAAGTGGTTAGAGATCTTGCGGGTCCCGTTAGGACACTGGCTTTTTGAGTGACTTCATGGAAAACACAGGGTCAGGGAGGGTCTCATTCATTCAACAAAGTATTTATTGAGGGTCTAATGTGTGGTGGGACCTTGGCTAGGTGCGGGAGGTACAGGTAAATGAAATGGACAAGGTCTCTGCTCTTATGGATTTTACAATCTAGTGGAGGTCGCAGGAACCGGGCTCCCCGGGGCAGGTCACTGCGCCTCGCTGGGCCTCCTCTCACATCCGGCAAGTGGCAAGAAGGTTCCTGACTTCCCTGGTTGGAGGCGGGGGCCCAATACCGCCCAGCCCGCCAGGCACCCAGCACACAGGAAGGGGGGACGGCCCAGGTCTCCGTGCCACCTGCGCGAGGCGCGCAGCTGCTGAAGGAACCATATTCTGCTGGAGGTAAGGAAAGGGCGCATTTAATTTTTTTTTAATTGACCTGTCACCTATGTGCCGTGAACGGTACTTACCTTAAGTGCCACTCAGTGGATTTTTGCATATACCTGTGCGCACACACCTGCGTGACCCTCCCCCCCCAACCCCAGATCACAAGATAGTACATTTCTGGCACCCAGAAGGCTCAGACGATCTTTTTTATGAGCTATTTATGGGACTGGAGCGCAAAGCGAGCCTAAGAATTGGCATCAAAATGTGCACGCCTCCTCGCGGAGAACCGATTGTCCGTATCACAAAGGCCGCCATGCGGCGAGCACAGAGCAGGCCTGGTGAGGGGATGCCAGCGGCCGGGTAACCTTAAAGGGGCGCGTGACTAATCAGCACAGCGGTTTCCACGGCAACCCCCTACACCCGCACCGGCCAGGAGCGTCTCCTCATAATGATCGCGGCAGACGCAGGGATCCCTCGGATTCAGATTGCCTCCCCACCCCCCGCCTCCAAACTCCAAGCCCTTTGCACAAATGAGCCAGGCCATGGGGCTCGTCCATTAATTAAAGGTCCCCACGATGGCGACCGAACAATAGCTCCATAGAAGCTGTCACCTCAGCGTCCTCCTTGGTCTCGCACTGGGTCCACATCACCTCCTGAAAATTGCAGAGACATCTAACAGAGATGCGTAATTACACCCTTAATGTGTCAGTTTGCACATAAGTTGCACTCCAGCCCTATCAGTCTTACATCTGCCTCACAAAAGCCAAGCCCCATTGTCCTCTGTCGCCACCATCCTTTATCCCCTTTGATTCGAAGTTTGCGGTCTGGGAATGTGTACCTGTCTCACTCTTAAATATCCCATTACACCAGCTTAGCTCATAAAGGATCTGCCCTGGCGCTTGGGAAAGCAGGGAGTGTTTTCCTGTTCCTGGTAAGATCCGTGCAGTGTTTGGGCTTGGAGAAGGAGCACTGGACTAAGAGTCCAGACACTGGGAGATCTAAGTGTGACCCAACTAAGCTAACGGCTGTGGCAGGTGGGACATGCCCTCTGACCTCTCTCTAGGACAGTTTTCCCTTCTAGAAAATGATGTCGACGCTTCACAAGGCCTTTTGTCCTTTCAAGAGAGGACATGTAATACCTGCTCTTGTCAGGCTCTGAGCCTTGTCCAATGGTGGACAAGGAAGCAGAACCTCGGCTCCTCGCGGTCAAACGGGGGCGGCCGTTACTACCTTGGTGGGTGGGGGGAGGTCAGATGAGAGACACAGGAACAGCATCTAGTACAAAGTGGGCTAATGCCTGACTCCTGGGCCCACCTATAGCTGGAGGAACGTTACTGAGCATCCCTTGCGTAGCTTGCGCCGGGCTGGGGTGGGCACTCAGTGGCCGTGACGCAGAGCCCCTTCTTCATGGGGTTACTTTCTAGACGGGGCACCGACCACCTACGAGTGAACGAATGGGTCTCTAACGCGGAGGTGGGGCCGAGCGCTCTGAAGCCAAGCGCAAGGCTCAGAGGATGTGAGTAGTGGCAGGCCGGGGTGTTAGGGAGGCCACAAAGACCACTCAGAGGAGGGGCGCTTCACCAGAGTCTGCAGGAGGCGAGAGGTGAGCATTGGGGGTGGATGGGGTAGGGCCGGCCGCAGGAGCAAAGGCCCCGGGGGTGGTTCGTGGCTGCCTGTTTGGAGAAGGGTGAGGATGCGAAGGGAACGAGTACGGGGACAGAGAGGACAGGAGGCTGTGGACGGACCAACCCCGCAGGGTGTCCTGCATCTCAGTTTGCAGACACTGTCCCCTGGGTAGACAGGTGATTGATTAATAGAGCTCCCTTTTATTCCCAGAGGGATGATTTATAATATCATCACCCAAGTTTTGGGCCTCGGAGAAGACTTTGGCTTTGACTCTGGGTGAGGTGGAGCAGGAGGGACACTGTCAGGGGCGAACCACAAAACAGTAGGTGGTGCCCCCGACCCCGGCTGAATAAAGGGGGGCTGGAGGGGGGGACTCAGTCCAAAGGGATCACGCTGGCCATTGGGGGCCCCCAGGCCACCTGGAGCCTGAGGGAATGGTCTGCGGAGCTGTCAGCAAATGCCACCCTCTACGGTGAGCAGCAGGGGCCGAGGGCACCATGGGGGACATGGGTGGAATTTTTTTGGGGGGTGGAGGCCCCAAACACACTGTCTTCTCCTTTGTAGGAGGCGAGGGCGGTGAAGAGCAGGGGCGGGCAGAGGCAGGACGGGTGGGCACTGAAGAGAAGCCTGCCGAGGCCCCGTGCCCCCCACATCACCTGGAGGAGTGTAGCCTGGGGAAGGGGGTCTTTGGATTTCGAGGGGAGAAAAGTCCCTGAATTGGGACTAACTTTGCATAAAATGTGCCTCATTAGGAAGTGTATAAATCAAATTTTTGTATTTTAAGGCACCAGAGAATATTGTTAGTTGAATTTCCTTCTTGATTTTCTAGACTCCTAACATTAGTGTCTCTTGCCCATTTAGGAATATTTGAAAAACCCAGGAAAGCATGGCGAAGGTACAGTGACATTCAGGGGCAGTCGGGGCGAGGTAAATGCTTACCAGCCCCTGCTGGGACCACGGCAGCGTAGGAAGCAAAGCCTTGTCCTGGTGGAGTCCACACTTGCGAGGGGAAGCCTCACGGGACAAAGTCTGCACTGGGGTCACCTGTTACAGCGTCACACGTGTGCAGAGCCTCGGGAGCTGCGGGGGCGGGGACGGGGGCCTGGCCTGCTGGGGCGCTGAGGGGTCTTCCCTGAGGAAGTGAGGGAAGCCGAGGGCTCTCGTAGGGGCTGTCCTTCAGCCAAAGGAGAGCGTGGGTGAGTGCAGGGGGGTTTCCAGCAGAAGCCCCAGCCTGGGCGAGGATGCGGAGGTGGAAGGGGCTTGAGTGTGTAAGAGCTGGAGGGAAGCCAGGGGCGCTGGGGCAGGACCATGGGGAGGGAGAGGGGGCCCAAGCAAGCTCGACCTGCAGGCCACGTTGTTTCAAGGACAAGGGAAGCAAGGGGAGGATTTTGAGCAAAGCAGTGACATGGTCAGAGGTGCTGCATTGGAGCTTTCTGGGAAAAGATGAGGCATAAATATATAAACCTTCAGCCAAGAAGATGGTTGATCCCATTTCTCAGAGGTAATCACAGTGAAAGTGTTCACATGATTACCTGCCCAGGTTGTTTCTCTGCTTCTCATCGAATATCTTACATCGTAAGCACTTTTATGCACTCTTCATAGGTGCCATTTATAAATCTGCACATCCTAATAATCATTCATGGATTGGATATACTGTGATTTATTTAAACATTTCCTGATGAATTGGGGGACTGAACATCCCACTTTGCCTGGAATGGACTTGAGTTCATGTCTTTGCCCTGGAATGACTGTCGAGAGTTCCACTTTTCAGAGGGTCCTGGTTTGGATAGAAAATGATACGCTCACCCTGCCTAAGGAATAAGAATTTGAGTTGCTTACGTGATAACTTTAAATATTCTTGCTTGTTGCTATTGCAAATAACCCTGCCATGAATGCATTGCAGCCGATCAGAATGAACGAATCACTTACCCACAGCCAGCCATCGCTAAAAGAGCTCTTAGAGTGCCTGTCACTGTGTCTCTCACATTTGCGGCATGCGTGTACCATCTGCCACTGCAGCACACACCACCACACTATCCTTTGCTTACTGTTCTTCTTTAATTCAACTCCCCTTTCAAAAACTTCTGGGAATGAGTTAAGAAGGAAACATGATGGGGCTCCCGTAAATGGAAAGCCAGTATTGTACTCCATAACTAGAAGTGGCATAATCATGAGTTCAAGGGACACCACCCAGTGCTATTTTACAAGCACTGTAAGTGCTTGGTGGTGTTATCCGCCCCCTAGCATCAGGCTTTCTCTTTAATAAAATTGGAAGGTTTCACGGGGGACTGAATACTTTCTCCCTGGTTCCAGCGGCAGGGCAGGGTCTAGCATTGCCAGCGGGAATTGGATGCCTCAGAGCTCGGTGGGCATGAGTTTGGATCTTCCTGGAAGGGCTTTAAGCCTGAGAGAGGCGTGGTCACACCAGCGACCCTGTGCTGTTGGAGGATTCATTTAGTCACTCATTCATTCGTTCACCATGGGACTTCCCAGCCAGTGATAAACAGAAACCCACTGTAACTGTATGCAAGGTGAGTGCTATCGGATCTTTCATTTCGATTAGTCATGATCGGATTACTATTTAGCATTACTTTTGACTACCTCTGTCCGGGTGGGGGTGGGGTGGGGTGGGCTGGCTCCTCTGAGAACATGGCCAGGGAAGTTCTTTCTGGGGAGGTGATGGTCAAAGTAAGACCCGGAGGAGCCGACCCGGCAGGGCCGTGGGCAGGAGGGCGTCCCGGGAGCGGAAGGGCGAAGGCAAAGGCCCTGGGGCGGGCGATACACTGGGGCGTCCAGGGACAGCACGAGGCCTGCAAGGCTGGTGGGGCCGAGGGCGTCTGAGGCATTGGTCCTTCGTGCTCTGGGAAGCCACCTGGGGCCTTTAGGCTGGGAGGGAAGTAGTTTGAGAACCACAAAGTCCTGGCAGACGCTCCCAGAGATTCTCCCAACGCCACCAGGAGGCTTGTTCTGCAGTCCCCACCTGGCAGAGGTGGGAGCAGAGTTCCCTGTCCTCCCTGGCTGCAGAGAAGCAGGTCCCTGAGCGAGACGCAGAGTCCAAAAGGAAGCATCTAAACATCTATCTGAGCTGTGGCCGGGGCAGACAGCAAGGGCAAGGGAAGACTCCAGAATTCAATTAGGTGGTGAGGAGATGAGCAAAGGAAGTCGGTTGTGACCTCCTGGGCAGGCATGGGCAAGAGGGGGGCTGGGGAGCTTGTGGTCTCAGATCAGACAGAAGAATTAGGTAATGGTGGGACCAGAATCTAATTGCCCAGGAGACTAACCTCTTCAGAGGAAATGGAATCCCTTGTTGTCATGGCGACGAATTTTAAAATGGGCTCGGCATGTCATCAGCAGCAGAGGACCTGGACATGGAGACATCACACCGCCCAAAGAAGTCCAGGGCTTAGGATTCGGTGTGCCCGACACCCTAAAGCAACAAAGACTTCACAGTTTCTTTCTTTGTCATCCAAATGTCAGAGGTGAGGAGCCCAGGATTATGTTTTATTTAGCCTTTGCCGTAGAACAAAACACCCTGAACCTTAGTGGCTGAGAACAATGAGTATGTCTCACTGTCTGCCCGCTGGTCTCTCCTGGCTCTACCCCTGGCTGAGGTGAGCTGGGGGTGGCCCAGCCTGGAAGGGCCACTTTGGCCTCACCCATGTGGCTGGGCTGGTGCTGCTGGCTGGGGACCCTCGTCCTCCACGGAGGTCTCAGGCCAGCTTTCCAAGAGGGCAAATGTGGACGCTGCACGGCCTCTTAGGGCTCAGCTTCAGAAGATCCAAGCAAGTCATGGGAGCAGGCATCATTCGGGGAGAGGCAACGAGACTTCACTCTTGCTGGGAAGAGCAGTGAAGCCGCATTCCCAAGACACAGGTGGGGTGGGAGGGAAATCCAAACCCTCCCTCGCAGGCGGAAATGGTGTCCTGCCCTCTGAGGTTATCAGAATAGCAGGATGCGTGGCGCTCACCATCCCCAGAGAAGGATGAGAAGGGCACTGGTCCTCTGGGCCCAAGGTGGTGGCTAGAATCCAGCCATCGCACCTGTAGTTCAGGTAGCAGGATGCAGGTGGACAAGAAGATGGGGAAAGGACACACACACACACTAGCTGTCAGTTAAGAAAGGCTCCCAGAAATTGCCATGTAACACTTCTGCTCCTATCTCTTTAGCAAGAGGGTAGTCGTGTGGTCACACGTAGCTGCAAGTGAGGCTGGGAAGCACACTCTTTATTCCGGGTGCCAAATGCCACTCAGAATAGAAGGAGGAAAGGAAGCATGGATACTGGGGACCGAGCAGCTGCTACCACAAGACAGAATTTCTACCTTTGGGTTGGCACAAGGTGCTGGAGAAGGTCACCCCGATTTCCTCAGGAAGGAGAACTTTTCCCTTACTGGGTAAATGCTTTTTAACCCTACAAAGGGTTAGAAATTAAAGCAACATCATTGTGTATTTAAAGTATTCATAACATAGAAGAGAGCTTTTTTTTTTTTCTGTATTAGAGTATGAACAAATTAGCCTTGTGACTCCTATTTAAAACGTGTAATTGATTTTAGACTTGTGATTCTTCTGGTCAAGACGTATAAAAATCTGCTAAATTTATGATACCAAAACGTCTAGGAGATCTTGGGATTCACTGTATATGTAAGTTTTTAAATTAGATTTTCCAAAATCGTTTAGATACTTTGAAGTTTTGCTTGTCAGGTCAGGCCATGGATGTGCTTAAAAAAGGAAATTGAATATATTAAATTAGTAAGTCCTGGGTAAAATGTTGAAGATAATTTAATTAACCAAGTTTGCAAATGAACTGGGTATGAATAGATTGACCATTAATCAAAAGCCCCTTGAAAGTGACTGCATAGAAATTGAATAATAAGTTTTGTAAATTGAACTTACAGGCTTCAGAATGACGAGTTTTTTTATTACTACTATAATACATTGACTGTTAATTAAATAACAAACACTTGCAAAGAGCCTTTTCTATAATACAAAAAGTTTCCCTCATTCTGCCATTCCCAAGCTGAGCTGGGGTTCCTGGGTGACCCCAAAGTCTCTGCTTGTCCCCCCAGGCACACAGTGACGGCCAGCTGTGTGGGGGATGTGAATTAGAGGACGCGGCTCCTGATGGGGCAGGGGTGGGGGGCAAGAGAAGAGGCGTGAGCGTGACCGTCCCACGGGTCGGGCTGGGTGTGCTCACAGGCTTTGGGGCCCCCGGGAGGACCCCCACCCCTCCCAGCTCACCCTATCCCTAACTCCAGGGTCACGCCTCGCTCTTCACTGGAGGCTCCCTTTGGAGAGAGGAATGGGGTTCTGGAACTCTGGAAGCTCTAGAAAGCTTCTCCCAGAGGCGTCCCCGCACCCTGCTTGGAAGGGGCAGGCCTGGGCCTAACGGTGAGCTGATAAGAACCGTGGCTGACTTTTGAAGTGGGTGCCGTGGGAGCCCCCCGACCCCCATTGCCTTGTATGTTGGTTGCTAAAGGCTCACCACCGCCCCTTCTGAAAATCGCCCCTCCCCACTCCATACCTGGGGGGAGAAGTTTTTCACCTCGTGGTGCTGCAATTCACAATCCAGAGCTCACCCGGGGTGAGGCTGAAGCTCGGGCCCAGAGAGACCCATTTCTCACTTAGCAGAACCTTGTGGAGCGCTGCACTGGCTGCAGCAAAACTCATCAGAGGGCCAGGCTTTCCCCCTCAGCCCTCGGCTTCCTCCCTCCCGGGACAGGGAGTGCCAGGCTGCCACCAAGTCTCATTCACAGACAAATTCACGAGGCCAGCACAGGGCCAGCCACCACCTTCAGTGCTTGGGGACCGAATGACGTGGACTGTGGAAAGCCTTGGCACATAGTAGGGCCCTCCATAGTGACCCAGAGAGGTCTCAAGGAATGCCCTGTCCCTTTGCAGAGGCTTTGCTCCAGACTTCATGGCTGCATCCGGGATACCCAGAGACTTTAAGGTGGCAGGAGGTCCCTGGCCCAGCTCTAGGGGGCAGATCTGCAAACAGGCGGATGGCAGGAGGGGGCAGCAGCGAGGCAGGTGCCTGCAGCCACCTGTGTCTGATCTGAGAGCGCCCCCTCGTGGCGAGACAGAGCCTTACATGGCTCCACCATCCAGGTGGTCTTGTGGTCCCACTTACAGAAGACAAATAGAAAATGAAGAG
The DNA here is from genome assembly GCF_023851605.1 of Tamandua tetradactyla. Lineage (NCBI taxonomy): Eukaryota > Metazoa > Chordata > Mammalia > Pilosa > Myrmecophagidae > Tamandua > Tamandua tetradactyla. The sequence continues at coordinate 23,729,218 of NC_135327.1, read as the reverse complement.
ATTAAGAAAGGCGCTCAGGGCCCTATTGAATATAAATATGCGGTTGTTAGCATTAACAACAGGGCTTTGGCTGTCTTTTCTCTTTGGCTGCAAATGATTAAGCAATTTCCTTGCTGCAAAGAAAAGGAAATAAGGTTTGCATAGCTCTCATCTGCACCGATGCAGAGAGAACCTGGGAAGTTGGCTTTCAGAAAATTAAGCCTTGCTCCAGAACAAAGCAATTTTTTTCTTTTCCCACTCCATCCTTTCTCCACTCAAAATTGGAAATAAAAATACAGGCCCAAATTAAATTAGATAATTTGTTCATCTAGTCCTGCCTGAAGCTCTGGGCAAATTTTAAATAATAATAATGATGATAATAAAAGAGCAACAATAATAAACTATAAATGCCAAGGGCTCTCAAACTAAAATTGAAACTCCTGAGTGCAGGAACATTTCGTGGGTGCCAGAATCTCGGAGGTGCAATGAGGTAAATTCAGCTGCTCAGACGTGCAAATGAGAAGGCATGCTTCTGTGAGAGGGGAGACATAAGGGGCATTGTAGCATTAAAAAAATCCACAATAGACTTCAAGTGATGTACAAAGAGTTGGGGTGGAAGATGACCCCAGGAATGAGTCTTGCCCTGGTGCCATGGGATCAACAATCCCATCCTGACCAAAAGAGGGGAAAGAAGTGTAACAAATAAGGCCTCAATGGCTGAGTGAGTTCAAATAGGGTCGAGATGCTACTCTGGAGGTCACTCTTACACAAGCTTCAGTTAGACATTGCTAAGTATTGTAACTTGCCAAATCACAACCGAAAACATTCCTGCCAATCCCAAAGAATACCTAGGACATTATATAAGATTCTACAAAGGTTCCATGCACTAGGGTAACTTTCCAGAATCCTACAACCTCCAAGTGGGTCCCTGGGCCAGATAAGTCCTGAAATCTAAAGGGCCCAGCCTCTCCAGAAATCAGCTAGCTCCATCTCCCTACCCCATATTATAGACAGCCCTACATGAAAAAGTTAGAATGGGCATAACCCAAATACCCCTAAAGAGTGGGAGAAAGATCAAAGGTGATGGTGGAGTTATACATAGAAGGTAGGGTTTAACAAACGAGTATGACTGCTGAATCATTATATTGACATCTCTTTTAGTCTCCAGTATCTTAGAGCAGCTAGAAGTAAAAACTCAAAATTGTGGAATTGTAACCCATACCAAACTTTGAAATCTGTTCTACAACTAACTGTGGTGATGTGCTTTGAAATTTAGTGCTTTTTTGTATATACTTTGTTTTTCACAAAAAAGGAAAAAAAAAGTCGATTGAGGTGATAAAAAGAAATATTTATTCCTTCTAGCCTCCAATGTTCTGGAGCAGCTTGAAGGAAACATCCGAGATGATGGTATGGTAGCCCATGACAATCTCTAGGATCTGCCCTACCTGTTGAAGAGTACGTTGAAAACTACTGCTTTTTTCTTTCTTTTCTTTGTATATGTTATATTATACAATTAAAAAAATAAAAGAGTTGGGGGCAGGGAGGGGGAGGGACTGCTGCAAGCTAGCATTTGTTAAGTTCCTATTATTATCATGTGCTTCTCGTTACGGATCTCTATAGTTTCTTAGAAAAATAAGAATAATTATGCCCATTTTAAAGATATGGAAACAGAAGCTCAAGAAGAAAAGGTCCACTGTTGGTGGGAATGTCAAATGGTGCAACCACTGTGGAAGGCAGTTTGGCGGTTCCTCAAAAAGCTGAATATAGAATTGCCATACGACCCAGCAATACCATTGCTAGGTATCTACTCAAAGGACTTAAGGGCAAAGACACAAACGGACATTTGCACACCAATGTTTATAGCAGCATTATTTACAATTGTAAAGAGATGGAAACAGCCAAAATGTCCATCAACAGAAGAGTGGCTAAACAAACTGTGGTATATACATACGATGGAATATTATGCAGCTTTAAGACAGAATAAACTTATGAAGCATGTAATAACATGGATGGACCTAGAGAACATTATGCTGAGTGAGACTAGCCAAAAACTAAAGGACAAATACTGCATGGTCCCACTGATGTGAACCGACATTAGAGAATAAACTTGGAATATGTCATTGGTAACAGAGACTATCAGGAGTTAGAAACAGGGTAAGATAATGGGTAATTGGAGCTGAAGGGATACAGACTGTGCAACAGGACTAGATACAAAAACTCAAAAATGGACAGCACAATAATACCTAATTGTAAAGTAATCATGTTAAAACACTGAATGAAACTGCATCTGAGCTATAGGTTTTTGTTTTTTTTTTACTATTATTATTACTTTTATTTCTTTTCTCTATATTAACATTCTATATCTTTTTCTGTTGTGTTGCTAGTTCTTCTAAACCGATGCAAATGTACTAAGAAATGATGATCATGCATCTATGTGATGATGTTAAGAATTACTGATTGCATATGTAGAATGGTATGATTTCTAAATGTTGGGTTAATTTCTTTTTTTCCGTTAATTAATAAAAAAAAAAAGAAGAAGAAGAAGAAAAGGGATGAGCTTAAAGTAACATAACTGAAAAGTAAAGCACCAGAATTAGAACTCATTTGCCACTGCACTGGGTCAACTGGTCTACCAACACTCTCATTCACTCATTTATGTTTATTGAATACCTACTATGCACTAGAGACAGTTTTAAGCACTGGGAAAATGACAGTTTGAGTAGCCCAGATTACCCATGGCATTCACCCATCTACCACTCTTGTTCCTTTACTCATTCACTCCTTCTTCCAGTCATTCTTCCACAATCCTCACATCCATCTATCCATCCATCCTTCTACCTATGCATCCAATATTTGTTCTTTATTTTATTCTATGCAGAGGGTTCACTTATTTACTCATCCACTCATTCATTGTCTCAATCACCTATTTCCTCCTTACCCATTCACTTATTTAAATAATCACTTATTTACCTACCCATTCATCAATTCACCTATTCATCCATTCTTATGATCATTTCCTTACCTATTTTATTTACCACCTCATTCATTTGCATGCACATTCTTTTTTGTTTTGTCATAAATAACAAACAAACATGCAAACATTCTTGACATACGAGTGTTCTTGACATGGTTACAATCCGTGGCTCACCATGTTATTATATAGTTGTGTATTCATCACCATGATCATTTTTTTTGAACATCTGCATCTCTCCAGCAAAAGAAATAAAAAAGAAAAAATGTACATATCCCTTACCCCTCCCTCTCATTGTCCACTGGTATTTCAGTCTATTCAATTTATTTTAGCCTTTGTTCTCCCTATTATTTGCTTATTTCTTATCCATATTTTTTACTCATCTGTCCATACTGTAGATAAAAGGAGCATCGTACACAAGGTTTTCACTGGCACACAGTCACATTGCAAAAGCCATAACATTATACAATCATCTTCAAGAAACATGGCTCCTGGAACACAGCGCTACAGTTTCAGGTACTTACCTCTAGCCATTCTATTTTTACACGATAAACTAAAAAGGGAATATCTATATAGCTCATAAGAATAACCTCCAGGATAACCTCTCGACTCTGTTTGAAATCTCTAAGCCACTGACACTTTCTTTTGTCTCATTTTTCTCTTCCCCCTTTTGGTCAAGAAGGTTTTCTAAATCCCTTGATGCCAAATCCCAGCTCATCCTATAATTTCTATCCCATGTTGTCAGGGAGGTTTACATCCCTGGGAGTCATGTCCCATGTAGAGGTGGGAGGGCAGTGAGTTCACTTGCCGTGTCATTTGCCACGCATATTCTTTTACTCCATCAATCATACTCTCTTCTATTTGTCCCTTCACAAATCCATACACTCATCATCGGTACCTCTCTCCACCTATTCTTCCATTCCTCCCCCTATCTCTCCATCCATCCCTTATCCATCCTGCCATCCCTATACCATCCTGCCGTCATCCATCCTTCTATCCATTCATCCATTGACTTCTTCATCCTTTCCTCCATTAGCCCCTCCCTCTCTCCATTTGCACATACATTTATCCCTCCATCCTCCCATCCACCATCCATCCTTCCAGGCCTCATGCTGACCCTGAAAATTAAGAAATGGATAAAACCCAATTCCAGCCTCCGAGGCACTCTCTAGCTGATAGTGGTGGACAGTGAGAGAAAAGGCTGCCGCAGGAGAACTATGGCAAGTAGCTAGTAGAATGTAGAGGAGGAATCCTAAGCCACCTGGGAGTTGGGGAAATCCTGGAAAAGATCGAGGTGAAGTTCTAAAGGAGGAGTTAGCTAGAATGCTAGGATGGAGCAGTTTGGAGGCAGTGGCAATTTCAGGCAGAGAGTAACATGTACGCCTGCTTGGAGGCAGAGCAGGCATGGAGTGGTGGGGATCTGCACGTGTGGCTGGAAAAGAGCAACAAGCAGGGGGAGGGCAGGGAGGTGGTGAAGGGCAGGTCTGGCTGCTGGGATCACACCCATTTCTTCCCCAGGTTACTGTCTGCTAAGACTCTTGGCCTTGTTTGGGGCTCTGTCTACCCCAATCCCCCTTTGGCCTCCTTTGGCTCTGAGAACAAAACTGCGAAACTGCTGGAAAACAGACTGCTCCCCAGTGTCCATGGCGACAGAGCCCACCTTCATGGTCACTGTGGGAGCCATCAGCGTGGTCACATAACCTTCCCCTCCGTCTCTGGTGATGCTCTGGGTGGTGGAGCATCCACAGAAATATCTTCTAGATCATCTCCCAACACAGCCCTCCCCAGTTTCTGCTTCCTTGCCCATGTCTGAGAGGTCTCTGGGCCCAGCCCATTCCACCTCCTTATCAACCCGACTGATATTTAACCCAGACCTCCATTACCTTTTGCTAGCACTCCCCGCCAGCCCCTGCTTCCAAAGGATTCCCTCAGTCCCCATCTGACTAATCCTCTGCCTCAAGTGGCCTTTCTGAAGCTCCAATATCCTCATGTCCTCTCCCTGCATGAAACCATTCACCAGCAACTTGTTCCAGGCCAGGGGTCAGCTCCAACCCCCTGGCCTGGCATCCAAAGCCCTTTACTGTCTGGCATGTTCTATTTCTCCAGGCTTGCCTGTCTTCATCTCCTCACATGTGCCCTCCATGCATGCCACCCTCCAGAAGCTCCCCAGCACTCCTGTCTTTCCTCACCTCTGCCTCTTTGCACCTGCCTGCCCTCTGCCTGCAATGGCCTGCCCAGCCTTGTCTCCCCAGCAGACTCCTGCTCATCCTTGAAAACATGGCAGGGTGCCTCCTTCATGCCTTGATAAGAATGCAATTTTGGTGGCCCTCACACCTTATTGCAAGAACTTATCTTCTGTCTGTCTCCATCTCCTAGACTGTGAGCCATTGGGAGGCAGAGGCTCTTTGCAGCCCTCACTGCATTCTCTGCGTCAAGAATAGTGCCTGACACACGGAAGTGCTCAATACATATTTTACAGGCACAGGAATAAATGAAATATCTCTGTGAATGTCTGGGTCTAGATTAGACTGGTTGCTCTTCCTCGGTCCTCTGAAATTGCGTGTCCAGCCTGGCCATTTACCCTGCCATGGAAGCAACTCCACAGATACGTGATAAAGGCCCACATATCATTGCCAGGCGATGTAAAGACCATCTGGTGGCTTGGCAGATGAGGCTGATTTCCAAGGGTTCATCCTTATAGGGAGACCCTTTCCTTAATGCTGATCTGAAGGAACAAAAACAGGCCACCCAGAGGCTACCCAGCTGCTGGGCTGGCTATCAGCTGAACTCTGGAATCAGAGCCAAGGCCCCAGGAGAGACGGTGGTGGTGGGTAAAGAACCAGAAGTGCTGGCAGCTACTTTGTGAGCTAACTTGCCCCAGCTCTGCACTGACATTCCTGAGGCCAATGTTGGGAAGTCTTCTCCTTTCTCATCCCCCTGCACAGATGGTTCTGCCTTCTGTGTTGACCCCGCAGGGAAGGGGCCACATGTTCACATGTTTAAGAGGCAGCAGAGTGAGCTGCTAGAGCACAGCTGCTCAGACTGCCCACCTCTGCCTGGTCTAGGAGGTTGACCTGGCCAGGTTTCTTCTCTTGTCTTGAGCCATAAAACAGGGATGATATTGGATTAGATGATCTCACAGTCTGCTCTCAAGTGTCCTGGACTACTCTACGAATAATCGGAGAATCCTAGCACATGATACTTTTATTATTCTCCTTATGGTTTTTGTGCTATTGCTTTTGTTCATTTTATTACTACATATATTATAAACATGACAGGACGTTGTTATTATTTTTGCTTTAAATAGTCAATTATATTTTAAAGAGATTTTAAAAACAAGAAAGTCTTTTATGTTACCCAAGTAGTTACCATCTCCAGCGTCTTCCTTCCTTTGGGCAGATTCATCTTCTGTTTGGTCTCATTTTCCTTCTGCCTGAAGGACTTCCTTTAATACTTCTCAAAGTGCAGGTCTGCTGGTGATTTATTCTTTAAGCTGTTGTACATTTGTTAACATTTTTCTGGGTGTAGAATTTTAGGTTGCCCTTTGTTTTAAAGATGTTATTCTACTGTCTTCTCATCTGCATTGCTTATTTTGAGAAATAGGATAACATCCTTAAATGATTTTTGCTCTGTATGTTACATGACATTTTTCCTCTGTCTGCTTTTAAGATTTTTTTTCTTTATCTCTAGTTTTTGAGCAATTTGATTGTGATAGATCTTGCCATAATTTTTCTTAATGTTTCTTATACTTGGGTCCTTTGAGCATCTTGTATCTGTGGGCTTATACTTTTCATCACATTTGGAAAGTTTTCAACCATTATTTCTCTTTCAGAGAATGTAATTACACATACATGTGTATATATTTATATGGATATAGATGGAGATCTGTCTGAATATCTGTCATCTGCATGAAGTTGTCCCTTAACTTACTGATAATCTTCATTTTTTTCAATCTTTTTTTTTCTGTGTTTCATTTTGGATCATTTCTATTGCTGTGTCTTTAAATTCACTTATCTTTTCTTCTGCTATGTCTAATCTGCTGTTAATCGCACCTAGTGTATTTTTCATTTTACACATTACAATGTTCACTGCTAGAAGCTTGATTTGGATCTTTTAAATATCTTCCATGTGACTATTTAACATGCTTAATCTTTCCTTTAGCTTCTTGAACATATGAAATTCAGTTGTAAGAGCAATTTTAATGTCTTTATTATCAGTTCTACCATCTGTGTCATTTCTGGGTCAATTTCTAAGAACTGATTGTTTTCTTTAATGGGTTGAAGTCTCCTGATTCCTTGAATGCCTGGTTATTTCTTTGGTTATCAGACATTGTGCTTTGGGTGCTAAATTGTTTTTTGCTTTCTTTTTGATAAATCTATAGATATTTTGAGATTTTTTTCTATGACACAGTTAAGTCACTTGGAATTGGTTTGCTCTTTGCTTTTGAGCTTTGTTAGATAGGACTGGAGCACTGATTAGTTTAGAGTTAATTCTCCCCTACTACAGAGGCAAAAAAAAATTATGAGTACTCTGTCTGTTGTCCCATGAATTATGAGATTTTTCTACTCAGCTCCTGGCAGCAGGAACTAACCTAAACCCTGTATGGTTTCCCTTTAATTCTTTCAAGTGGTTCTTTCCTGGCTTCCAGAGCTCATTAGTCCTCAGATGAAGGGCTGAGGGGTCCCTCTGCAGGTCTCTGGAGCTCCGTCTGTGCAGCCCCTGCTTCAGCGGTACTCTGCCCTGTGAGCGCCACCCGCCTTGGCCTCCCAGCTGCATCTCCTCAACTCATGGAGACCATGGGCTCCACCTGGGTTTCCTGTCCTTGTGCCGTGGCCCAGAAACTCTCCCCGGATAGTAAACTGGGGGCAATTGTAGATCTCCCTCTTTTGTTTTCTGTCTTGCAGAGATCACTATCCTTTGTTGCCTGATGTCCAGTGTCTTGAACACTGCTGCTTCACATACTTTACCCTTTTTGTTTGTTTCAGGTGAGAAGATAAATCCGTTCTCTGTGTCTCCATCTTGGCCAGAAGCAGAAGTCAATGCATGAGCCCAGAACTCTTCCTAAAGGATCAATATATCGCTAGTTGTTTCTATTGGGCAACTAGAATACAGAACTATTGATCTAAGAGGTCCAAACTCCTCTTTTAGAAGTTTTTGAAAAACAATTACTGGAAGGACCAAACAAGACCATCTATAGGCTATATTCTGCCCTTGAGCTGCAGTTTGAGACTCGTCCTGACCTGTTTCCAGACATCTTTTACTTGTTTACTAGTTTAAACTTAAAATAAGTGGTCTTTTCATTTTACAGGTGCAGAAATTAAGATTCAGAGAGGTTAGGTGACCTCCCCAACGTTGGAGTTGGAAAAGACTGAATTGGAACGCTGGTCACCTCTGACTTTAAAGCCAGTACCATTTCTTTACAAATCCCTACCCTTTTTCCTCACCTGCGCTGTTACATTTCACTTGGCTCCGTGAAACTCTGTTGGCTTCCCCACTGGACTTTGCGAATGTAAGACGCATGACTCTCTCCCACCTTTGCATCTTGGAGTGTAGCACAGGGCTTAGCCCACGGGAAACGATGAGGGAATTTTTGTTGAACAAACGACTTCACTCCTTCTGTTTTCCCTTTTAATATTTCATGCTTTCCCTAATCCACACTCATCTATTAAGTATGTGAGCAGCAGCACAGGTGGACTTTACATCAGGCAGCTGTTACCTGTTGGATGTTGCCCCTGCTGCCACACAGCTGAGGAAGGTGGAGTGATGCCAAGTCAGGGTGGGAAAAAGGCTGTTGGCATCATGTAAACAGAACCTTTGAGGGATTTATAGAAAATTTAAAATTCTTAAGATGCTGAAGGAATGGGGGTGGATATTCAACTTTAGTGATCATCAAAAAGAAATTCAAATGAGCAAAATATTAGTGTAACTAAAAAAAATTTTAAATAATGAGATATTGATACAAATATAAGAAAAGATGTCCTCATATGCTGGTGGTAGCCTCATGAATCAGTTTTATTTTCCTGAAAGGCAATTTAGCAAAACTTATCAAAAGCTTTAAATACGTTCGTGCCATCAACCCAGCAATTTCACATCTATAACATTAGATCCTAAGGAAATAATCAGATAGGTGTGCTGTGATTTATCCACGAGACAGCTCATGAAAACACTCTTTATATTAGTCAAAAACTGGGAACTGGATAAAAGCATCAATCTCAGGACAATCTTGCAGCCTTAAAAAACAAATATTCGGAGCAATAGTGACAGGAAAAATGTTTATGAATAATTGTTACGAAAGCTTGATTATAAATTTATATGCATATTAATCTTCATTAATGCTTCCTATGCTTTACACATCCATTAGCCCATTAATCCTTACAACAACCATACAAGGCAGGGACTAAACTTACAGCAGAAGGAGTTGGCGTGTGAAAAGCCCACCTGCCTTCCTTGTGGGCAGGGAGTAGGTGGCAAAGCCAAGGTTCCAACCTGCTTAGTCCCAGAGTCTAGGCTTCTTTATCCAGGGGTCCCTGAAGTGGGATCCCCAAACCAGCAGCTCAGCATCACCCGGAACTGGTTAGAAATGCTAATTCCCAGGCCCTATCCCAGATCGACTTATCAGAAACCCTAGGGTTGGGGCCCCACAGTCTGAGCTCAATTTTGAGAACCGCTGCTCTATACGATTCTACATTTTCTTAAAGTTTTGTTTAAAAATATGTCTATATATGCACCAAAAAATGCCCAATGGATTTGTCACTAAAATATTGTCATTTCCTTTTTTTCCCACTTTTTGAAAACATTTTTTATTGTGAAATATATATACAGAAAAGCAATTTATTTCAAAGTGCGTTGTAACAAGTAGTTATAAAACAGATTTCAGAGTTTGGTATGGGTTACAGTGCCACAAGTTTAGGTTTTTCCTTCTTGATGCTTCAAGACACTGGAGACTGAAAGAAATATCAATATAATGATTCAGCAGTCATACTCGTTTGTTAAATCCTATCTTTTCTGTTATAACTTCCCCTTTTCTTTTGATCCTTCTCTCAATCTTCAGGGTATTTGGGCTACGACCATTCTAACTTTTTCATGTTGGAAAAGGGTGTCTATAATATAGGTTAGGGGGATGGAACTAGTTGATGTTCTGGAGAGGCTGGTCCCTCTGGATTTCAGGACTTATCTGGCTTGCAGGTTTCTGGAAAGTAATCTTGGTGCGTGAAACTATTGTAGAATCTCAGATAAAGTTCTAGGTGTTCTTTAGGGTTGACGGGAATGGTTTTGGTTGGGGTTTGGCAAACCGTGGTAATTAGCAGTATCTCGTTTATGCTTAATTTTTAAAGATACTACCAATTTATTTTTCAAAGTGGTTGTACGCTGCTGCAGTCCCACCAGTAAAGAATGAGAATTCCAGTTCTACCTGTTCTTACTAACAGTTGATATGATCAATCTTTTCCATTTAAGTGTCATTTCTGTATGGTTGGATTCTGGTAATTTTTATTTTTTCTTTGTGGGTTTTCGTATGTTCTAAAAGTTACGTGATGAACTTATAAACTTTTGTGACCAAGCAAAAAACCCAAAACCAGTACATATTCTTAAAAAAAAAGTCCCCAAGGAAAAGGAACTCTGCTTTAAAGGTCAGTGAGGGGTATATTTATTGGGCAGGGTGGAGGGTTGGTTACAGAAAAAATAGTGTTCCTCAAACTTACAGAAACCCAAGCAGTGCTTCTCAAGTGTGAGAATCACCATGGAGGTTTGTTAAAATGCAGAAACAGATTCAGTAGGTCAGAGTGGCTGCGAGTCTGCTTTTCTACCAAGCTCCCAGATGACACCAGCTGACCGATGACTACACTTTGAGTACAAGGGACCAGAGAGCTATAAACTCTCCACTCCCAGAATGCAAGCTCCACAGCCGTGGGGTGGGAGTGGGGGAGCAGGGTGGTTCAGTGGGAGCGGACATTTTCCGGTTCAATGTCATGTTCCTAGTGCTGGTGTGATGATTGGGTTCAGGTGTCAACTTGGCCAAGTGATGGTGCCCAGCTGTCTGGTAGCAAGCACTGGCCTAACTGTTACTATGGGGATAGTTTGTGGCTAGGTGGTAAACCAGAAGGCTGGTTTTATTAATTCATCGGTCAGTTGATTGCAGCTGTGGCTGATAACATCTACAATCAACTCAGGGTGTGTCGCCTGCAAATGAAATAATCAATCCGTTGGATTTGATCCATTCAGCTGAAGACTGTTAAGGGAGAAGAGAGAATTTAAGAATTAAGACTTTCCTATGGAGCTCGTCGAGAACTTCATGGAGTTGCCAGCCTTGCAGCCTTCCAAACGGATTTTGGACTCCTGCATTCCCGTGATTGCATGAGACACCGTTATAAATCGCATACATGCAGATTTCTCCCGTTGGTTCTGATTCTCTAGAGAACCCTGCCTAGTACAGCTGGGAACAGAAAGAATAATTATTGAACAAATGAACAAATGCAAACTGGAAAGTCCTACCCAGAACCTGGGAAACTGGGCTCTGCTCATATTTTAGCATCTGCCGCCGGCATCCTCCGTGCAGGCTGTGGCCTCCCTGTGATGACCATTGTTAGGTCGGGGGAATGGGGAAGGGGACTGCAACTGGAGCTGCGGACACTGTATCACCCCTCCCAACATGGCTTCTGGAACTGCCCCTTCCGGACACCTGACTTCTGAAGACCCGCCCCTTCCGGAAGTCACCTGCCCCCCCCCCCCCCTTACTTAAAAACTGCCCACACCATCACCCACGCGCTGACTCACCTCCCTCCATCTTTGGTTTGCTGAGCTCTGCCCGGGGGCGCAGAAATAAACCCTCCCGCTTTAAATTTCCTTGTCTATGCTCCTTCTTTCTCACCCTTTCGCCTCCTAAACCTTTCGACCATGGTGCTACTGGACGGGATGACTGTGTCAGGGCCTCCTTCGCTCTGACCCGATGTCAAAGCACATCGTCATTCCCTGCCTGCTCGCCGGAACCAGCTGCGCCCGAGACTGCACCCTTGCTCAAATCACGTACCCAGGGCCCTGGGCACCCACCCGGCCAGGTAGTGTTCTGAGCCCAAGGAAAGAAGTTAGAAATGAAGAAATATCTAAGTCGAGGTTTCCGTAGAAACACGAACCCATCCACATTGCCTGCGTGCTGCATTTGGATTACAGGTTAGGCTTGTAAGCCTGAAATAAATTATATACTCTTCATATTATTCAGCACTGTACTGTATAATAATAAATTATACAGTTATAGGCCTCATCCCAAGTTATAACAAATTATACCACAGCATATAATTACCCTGCACTGCACCATGTAATAATAAATTAGACAACTTGAAACCTAAGTTGTGATGCCGGAAAGAGATATGAGAATGTTCTTGATCCACATCTCTGACCAGACCCTTCTTGGCAGATAAACGTGGGGCCAGAGGAGAAAAGGATGGATTGAACCACCCCATTCCCTCTCCACGTCCCTGCCTCCGCCCTCCCTCCTCCTCCTCCTCCTCCCTCTCTCCTTCCCTTCTTTCCTTCCGTGCACCTGGACGCCTTCTTGGTTCCTGGTCCAAACTTGGCTTTGGGAACCTGGGATGACTTACTTGTTCTCAAGGGTCCCAGGCTGTGGGGGAGGACAACATGCAAAGTGCAAACGAGACCACAGTGTGATAACAGCTGGGGGACGGTGAAAGCATGTGCTCGGCCAGGTACCAAGTGCCTGCCGGGTGCCGAGGTGAGCGCAGATATTAACCCCTGACGTTGAGGCAGATCTCACCTCCATTTGTCAGGTGAAAGGAGGAAGCCCGAAGTGACTTGCTCAAGGTCACACGACTAGAAATGGCAGAATGGAGATTTTAATTCCGGACTCTCCGGCAGTTCGATTCCTCTGAGGGTGCTATTCAGTGGAATCAGCTTGGAAAGCAAAAATCAAGTATAATAAAAATGACACTCAACAAATCCTTAGAAGACACTGGGGTGGAGGCTGATACGTGGCCTGCTGAGGAGTTCAGCACAGCCAGGTTTTTCTGCAGCATGGGGCTGGCTGCCCCTCCTTCCACGGGACTCGAGAGCCAGCCACTGGCTTGGTGTAATGTGATAATATAACCGAATGTTAATGCATTCGTTGAGACACTGTTGTAAACACTTTACATGGTTTAAACTTATTTTATCCTCTCAACAGACTTATGAGACAGTTACTCTTCTTATGCCCATTTTACAGATCAACAGTTGAGGCACAGAAGGCAATTTGCTCATAGTCACCCAGCTAGTAAGCAGCAGAGCTAGACTCCAAAGCTAGGCAAGTCCAAGCTATTAAATCCCTCATTCTCGACCACTTTGCTGTCAGTTTTTAAAATGCTCATCATTAAAGTCTAAATTTATGCTCAGATACTTTCAGGAGGAGGGACCCGTGGGACCTGAGATAGGGTGGTGAGATAAAATAAGGACAGCCACGTCTAGTTAAATTCGAATTTCAGATAAGCAATGAATAACTTTTTAGTATAAGTATGTCCTGAATATTGCATGGGATGTACTCATACTAAAACATTGTTCATTATTTAACTGAAATTCAAATTTAATTGGGCATCCTGTGTTTTTTATTTGCTAAATCTGGCAACCCCTGGTGTAGGGGAACAGGCCACTTTCCAAATAAAACGTCTGGGTATCTGCCAGGGCTCCAGCACAGAAGCAGACCCTTCACAAGCGCAAGAGAATAAGGACTTCATCCTTAGGGGGTTGACCTCAGGCATGGGGACCAGCAAAGCAGTCCATGCAAGCTGTCACATCTGCACTTGGGCTGGAAGTCTCGAAGGGTCGGCCCGCCTAGTGGAGGGAAGGAAATGCTGCCCGGGCACAGGAGCCAGGAAAAATAGGGACCCTCTCTCCCCACCTGCAACCTGGATGCTCCGGCAACCTGCAGGAGAACAGGTGCCCTTCCCTTAGCTGGCCCGGGGCTCGGAGAAGCTAAAGGAGAATCTGGTGGGAGCTGGAGGATCTGCGGTCTGGGTGCTGCACTGACAACGTGCACCGGTGGCCCTGCTGCCTGGCGCCGGCAACCACCTTCAAGAGTGCCAATTTATGGCCTCTTCACTTGTGCGTTGGAAATCTTGAGTGCAATGTCACTGTAGCCAGTGCCAACCCAGAACCCAGGGAAATGCAGTTCTAGCTTTGCTTGTTTGGCACAGTGCAAAGCCTCTAGCCCAGGCTGTGATGTTGCCAAGAGTGAGAAAAGTGGCAGATGAAACACATGATTGCAAATAAGGATTCACGGGGGTACTTGGTTTGCCACTTGGTTCTGCCTGCAGCTGGCTCTGGAACCCTGTGCAGGTTACCGGAGTACCTCTAGATGCCCCAGTCTCCTCATCTGTGAAATGTGTACAAAATTCAGACCTCTCTGAGACAGTCTGCCGGGCGGATGAAAAGAGGCAATGAACCCAGCGTGGCACTTGATGCCTCATGAGCGGTTAATTAATAACAATTACTATTTGCGTCAAAGACTTCGTTACTCATCTGTTTTGCTATGGAAAAAAAGTCACTTGTCCTAAAGGATAAAATATTATTGCAAGGCAGTGTGTGGCAACATCCTCTTTCAATTAAGATGCCCACCGGGTCGGTCATGGAGAGACAAAAGGAACCATCTTCAAAAGCATCTTCAAACATCAACATTAAAATCAGACTCTGCACGTGGGCTAGTTATGGAACTCTGAAAGCTTAGCAACCCGGTGCCCCCAAATAGAACTAAAAGAACCAAAAAAGTCCTTAAGTGATAGGAAAATAACACAAGAAGGCTTAAATACTGTTGCAGATGCTGCTGATGAAAAGAAAGAACATTCTTTTAAAGAGGCCACTTAAGGAAGGGAAGCTCTGGCAGCAGCATGGGCACGAATGGAAACCAGGAAGAGCTCCCTGACCTGGGATCACAGATGAGGCCTGAGATAGGGGCGGTGGGTGGGCCCCAGAGGGGTGGAGGGCAGAAGGCCCAGGGGACAGAGGCTCCTGCCTTCCCTGGTGTTCGGGAAGTGGGTCCTTCAGCACTTGGAACGGCCGGGGCTGTTTTCACCCAGCCCCCTCTGCTTTCACAGCTCAACAGAAAAAATGCAAATTCTCCTGTCCTTGGCAGACTGGGTACTGGCCCCCTGCAAGGTGTCAGAAGCTGCTATCTAACTCATGCTGGTAAAGGGGATCCCGGGGCGGTCTTTTTAGTCGCTTACACCTGCTTCTGAGGTTTTCTTCTTAAAACTTGTAAATTCTAGATTGCAACAAGGAATACAAATGCATTTGAGACTCACGGGTTGGCGCACCTGGGGTGGAAAGCCATGGAATGGTGGGGAAAGTGTTCCTAGGAGCACAGTAGGTAGAGACAGCTCAGGGTGGAGAATGGATCTCCAGGGCATGTTTGGCGGGATTTGTGATGGACGGCATGTCCTTGGCAGTCTGGACGTGGTGAAAACGTTCGTGCCTCTGCCCCAACCCTCCCATGGCTAGTAACTTTGAGTGCAACGAGGTTACTTGTAAAATTGTAAGTAGGGATAACAATAGAGATAGCCCAAGTCTTCATCCATAGGTAATTGGTTAATTATATTATGATGGTGACATCTGTCCGTGTCAACTTGTTACAGCTTCCTGCCCCGCCACTGCCCACCCCCATCAGCTGTTCCTTCAGGCTGTGCCTCTGAGGCACGTCTCTCCGTTGTCCCTGTGACCGCCACCTCTTGCATGCACCTCTTTGAGTCCTGCAGCCTCTGGAACTTTCCCATTCCTCCACTGGGGCCCCTCCAATCCCTTCCTACGCGGAGGCCAGGGGGGTTCGTACAAGTGCACATGGGGGCTTAAAACCCTCCACTGAGCATGATGTGTACAGCCTGCTCTCAGATGTTTAGAAAACAGATAGACAAATAGATGGCAGATCGATAAATTAATGGAATTATATATTGATGGATCTGGGTGTCTGGGTGGGGAGTATGCTGGAGTTCTCTGTATGGGTTTTACATTATTTTTGCAACTGTATTATACATTTGAAGTTATTTAAAAATAAATCTTAAAGAAAATAAACAGCCCTCCAGTGGTTTCCCATTTCTCTCTGGGTATCATTCTAGCTCCTAACTGCAGCCTGCAAGGCTCTCCATCGCCAGGTCCTGGCCTGCCTTTCTAGCATCATTTCAAAAATGCTCTTTCTCCTCATTCTCTAGCTCGGGTCAACCTACCCAGAGCTCGGTCCAGCATTACCAGCTTTGCCCGTGTGGTTCCCTCTGCCGGAATATTCTGTGCGGGTTCTTCCCAGCCCTGACTCCTTCCCGTCCCCCCGGAGGCAGTGCAATGCCTTCTCCTCAGGGCCAGAACACCGCATGGAAGCTGCTTTCTCTCCCCCTCCAGTCTCTCCCCGTCACCGTGCCCTACCCTATGCCTTCCTGGCACTCAACACCAGGCGAAATTATCTTGCTGATTTATTTGTGTACATGTTAATTGTCTGCATTCCCCGGTAGAACCGAGGGCCAGGATTTCAGGTGCCGCGTGCCTCTGCCTGCATACAGAAGCTGCCCACTAGACATGTGTTTGGCAGATGAATGAGTGAACATAAGGATACTCTGAAGCTGTTTAAAAAAATAAGGAAGGGTGGGCCACAGTGGCTCAGTGGCAGATTGTCGCCTGCCATGCTGGAGACCCGGGTTCAATTCCCGGAGCCTGCCCACGTCAAAAAATAAATAAATAAATAAGGAAAATCTCCATGTTTTACCTGTAAAGATGCCCCAGATATATAAAGTAGTGTGACACGTCCCCATTTATGTAAAAATTCTACATAATACATCAGCCGGGCCCAGTTCTGCCATTTTTATATTTTTGTGTCTTGTCTCATTTGATGTTCACAGCCACCATCTGGGGTAGATACAGTTTCCTGCATGACTCTGTATGTCTGAGAAGTATAGCACACAGAAAGGTTAAGAACTTGCCCCAGGTCACACAGCTGGGAAGTGAATCCAGAGAAGCTGACTCCCGAAAACATATTCTTAAAATGCAGTGTGAGTATCTCAGAGGATGGAGAGGGGCTGGGGGCAGATCTGGCAGCCGTGGGAAGTCAGGGATGGGTCCAGATGCCATTTCTACCCTAGGGCACTGTGTGATCTTGGGTAGGCCACCTCTGCTCCCTGAGCTCACCTGGGAACCTGGGTGGTGTCCAGAGCCGCCGAGAGGCATTAAGGAGAGCGCGGTGTTCCCAAAGTGCCAGCTCGGGGCCCTCCACGCATGCTCGCTATCAGCAAAGCTTGGGAATGTTTCAGAACCCCCAGTCACTGCCTCACAGCCATGTCCCTTCTCCTTCAGCCAGGACCCCGGGGGGATCCAGAGGACAGGGTAGCCCGGCTCAGGCAAGGGTGCCCTCGAAGCCCCAGTTGCTCCCAGCTGTCGCCTCTCCTGGCAACCCCTGTGCTGGAATGCACCTCCGGGCAGGCGGCCCAGCCAGGGGAATGCTCAGGGGTCAGTTTTGAAATAGCTGAGCTCTGAGAACAAGGTGCTAAGAGCGGGGCAGGCTGTGTCAAAGGGCCTTTGCCACATCTCCTGAAAGGTGAGACTTCACAACTTGTCCTGCATCAGCTTGGAAGGGAAATCAACACGGGGGCAGGTGGCTCAGGGATTTGGTGCCTGTGGGGGTGAGGGTGGGGGGTGGCGGCTCATTTCAGCACAGATAGGTGGGGCAATTGTGAGGTCGGGCAAACACTGGCCTGGATCACACCATTGGGTCCCTTTACCCACCCCTACCCCCCTTTTTACATACTTACCGCTGACTGCAACTCCTCATTTATTTTACTGATTATTTGATGATCTCCTTTCTTGCTTCCTAAGCCTGGAACTCCCCAGGACTAGGGACTTGTCTTTTGCTTCCCATGTGTCCGTCTCCCCATGAGCCACGCTTGATGTTCAGTAAATATTTCTCAAATGAATCAAGTTTTTCCTCCCCCCAGTTTCATCACACTGGAAAAGCCCTCAGGTTTGAATCCCGGGATCAAACCGTGACTCCAGGGTGATAGCTGGATAGCCCTGGACTAGATTTTAAGGGGACACACGTGGAAGCCAGCGTGTCTTGATTGGAACCCAAGCTCTACCTCATGCTAGCCACGTGCTTCGGGACATTTCCTAACTTCTCTGTGCCTCAGTTTCCTTGTCTGGGAAATGGGGCCAGGGCCAGGGCCCACATCACAGGAAGACGGGAGAGCAAATGACTTCATACACAGAATGACTTATACTCTTGGGGGGCCAGATAAAGAAGCAGTCCTATATTGTGTTATTGCTTACGTGCGATTTACAAATAAAAAACCACTTGTTAAGTATGCAGTCCGACCAACCCACTTGTGTAACCACCGCTCAACCGAGATAAAGACCATTTCCATCCGCACAAAGGTTTCCCGGGTCCCTTCCAGTCAATCCCTTCCCCATCCCTGCACCCACCTCTCTGCTTCCTGTCACTATGGATCAGTTATCCTGGTTCAAGAACATTATAGAAATAGAATCATACAGTGTATACTCTACAGCATCTGGCTTCAGTTGCTCAGAGTGTTTTTGAGATTCACTGGTATTGCATGTAACTGTGGTTTGCTCCTTTTTATTGCTACAACTTATGTTCTGACCAAGCATTTTCTGGGGCTCGTTTCCTCATCTGTAAGACGTCGATAATACCGTCCCCCAGAGAAGGCAGAGAAGTCCAACCCGGACAGGCTGTGGCTGCCACCAGCACCGGCACCCATTTCACACGGAGTGCCCTGCACCCCACCCTCGAGAGGTGAGCGCCCAGCACCTCCTCCTTCTTCTCCTTCAAGGGGCCCCTTCCAACCTCACAATGACCCTGGAGCCCAAAGGGCCAAGGCCACTGCCGAGCCGAAGAGGGAGAATTCTGCCTTTGCGATAGGTACGCAGCCGCGAGCTGCTGGCCCTGTTTATAAAACAAATTGTGCTTTCTTTCATTCTTTGCCTATGTCCTTTCCCCTACTTCCCTCTTTTAAAGATAATTAAAATGCAAGCTGGCGCTCCCTGCGAGGAGACAGCTGAAGATTTAATTGCCCCAAGAAAAATGTTCCAGCGAAAGGTCCTGAGGTAATGGCAGCTCCTGGCCTGGCTGCGCGAGCCGCCTTTCCATCCCGCACATAATATCAGCGATAATGCGTCAATCTGCATGGGCATGGGGTCCCTTGATGGGCACTGAGGGAGCCGTGGCAGGACGGGGCTGACAGTCTCCGCTGAGCCACAGCCTTCTTGCCATTAAACTCTCACCCGGCCTCATTCTGGAGACAGCCCTGTGGTCCAGATCCTCCCGCCCGGCGGCTGCACCAGCTGACCCTGCCCAGAGCCAGCCTCGGGGGCAGAAGGCCGCGTGGTTGGGAAGGCCACCAGGGCTGGGACTGTTGTCCTTGAAGTGGGGCCAGGAGGACACGTCTGTTATGCGGCCCAGCCCTGCCAGGTCTCGAAATTATGCCATTTACCAGCAGCGCCAGGATTGTGCAATGCCAGGGTGGAGAGAGCTCTTTGGGATGTTTCATCTTGATTTCTAAGCAGAGCCCTGACTTTACCGGCCGTGGCACCGAAGGCTCAGACGAGAGTCCCTGGCTCCTGGCCTGTAGAAGGGAAGCATGCATCCATTTTTTAAAAAGTGATTCCTCTGAACCCGAGACCTTGATGAAAGGCAGAGTAACTCAGTGGGAGACGTCAGATGGGCTGGGGTTTGAATCCTAGTTCCAAACTCTAGCCAGCTGGGGGACTTTCAGTTTTTCTAAGATGTAGTCTCCAACTTCTAGGCTTTTTTACATGCTCTTTTTCAATTTCTGCTGCCTTTCTTTCCCTCCCTTCTTCCCTCCCTCCTTCCTTTCTTCCTTCCATTCATCTGCCCATCCACCCATCCTCCTACTTCCAATCCATCCATCCATCCTCCCATCCATCCAACAAATACTCATCGGCTGCCTCCTAGGGGCTAAGCCCAGGAGTTACATTGGTGAGGAAAACCAACACCCTCATTGCCCTGAGGCAGTAAGCAGGACAGGGGATGAGAGGGATGTTAACCAACTAATCACAAGGCCAGCGTATATGTCAAACCAGGAAAAGTGCTACAAAGGAGAAGTGCAAACATGGCTGGTCCTGGGGGCATTTAACAAAGAAACTCAGCCTAGTCTCTGGATTGGAGGACAAGCAGGAAAGATTCGATGAGTATTGCAAGCAGAGAGAACGGCTCGTGCAAAGGCCCTGTGGTTCATTCCAGAAACATTCCAGAAGGCTGTTGCCAGTGCAGTGCGTGATGGGGAGAGGAATACAAAATGGAGAGAAACAGAGTCCAGCAGGCGCCAGCTCACACAGGGAGGCATGCATCTGAATAGTACTGGCTTGTCCGTACTGCTGTTGCCTGGCTTATTCCTTCTGCTCTCAGCTCAGAGATTTTCTCTTCAGGAAGACTTTTCTGCCCGAACAGGCTGGGTGGGACCTATGTACTGTCCTCTATTAAGAACAATTACCCAAAACTTAAAAATAAGGTAAAAGCAAGTGGCATTTCCATTCACTGCCTAAGAGGCCCACTAAAGGATTCATTAATTCTCTAGGAGAATAGACTTAAGCTTGGCTTTGCTCTTAGATTAGGGTTCAGATTTTGTCCAGTTACATGCTGTTTTGTGGATTTTTGTCCCATGGAGATACAAGCGACTTCTGTCTGGTAGAAAAGCTAACTGCAAAGTCCGTGGTTGTCTCACCCCGTAGAGTATTAACCAGTGAGTTGCACATCTAACGTAAAACTCTTACTCATTCTGAAAACATTCTGTTTTCAAAAGCCCATAAATAACCCATTTGCTTTTGGAAGCAGCTTCATGCTCCTGCTGGCTCACTCACTGAGCATTTCTGTGTTTTACAATGGCCTGAACGTTAGGCTCTGACATCCCTTATCCGAGCAGCCCTTGTCCACGAATGGGTTGGTGGTTACCCTGCAATGTCACACCCTAGAACTCCTAAGGCGGTGGCCCATCTTTTATGAACATTGTATCCTCAGAAATTTGCACAGGGCCAAGGTCACAGCAGAGATTGAAAAATCATTACTGACCGAGTTCATTGAGCTTACCTCTTCAACTCTCTGAGCCTCTGTTTTCTTATCTGTAAAACGCACATCATAGCACTCATCTAGAAAGGACCAGAAGATTCAGTGAAATTAAGAATTCAAGTGCCCGAGGTCCTGACTAGCACGTGGTGGGCTACGGTCCTGCCTTTTCTAGGGGCTGGATCACAAAGGTGGGAGCTGCAGTTCTGCGGATGGGGAGCTCATGGTCTGGTTGGAGGACACCAAGTCTCCAGGGAAGGACCTCACTATGTGGCCAGAGCAGTCCAAGCTGCCTTCCTGGAAGAAGTGGACCTGAAACTGGCGAGAGAGGATTTTCACAGGAAGAGGAGATAGGCAGATCCACCAGGTATTTGGTGGGACAGGAAGACTTGCGTGGCCGGAGGGTCCTTTCTGGGCTGGCAGGAGCAGGAAATCCCTTAAATAGGTCAGGTGGGGGAAGGAAGAGAGCCCAGAGTTGGTGAGAGGAAGCAATGCCAGGCCCAGGCTAACAAAGGAAGAGGGACTCTGTAAAATGATCTCAGTGAGAAGAGGAGGCCCACCATTGTTGGGCTTCTCTGAGAACCTGGCCTTGGCCAGGTGGTGTGTGTGTGTGTGTGTGCGCGCGTGTGTGTGCATCGGTGTGTGTGTGTCAGCACGTGGGTGTTGACTGCTCTCTGCACATTGTGCAAAGGGTCTTGAATCTATCACCTCCTTTAACCACACTAGAAGCCCATGAGGTGAAGAAAAGGGGGCTCAGAGAGTGGACGACACTTGCCTGAGGTCACAGGGGGCGAACTTCGCAATGCAGGGCTGCCTGACTCCTCCCACCCCCACCCCCCCCCCCACCCGGCCAGGTTGCCTCTGATGCCCAGGATGAGGAAGGAGGCCGGAGGGTCGGTAAAGGAGTCTTCGTAGATGAAGTGACGACAGCAAAATGGTTTATCCTTGTAGCTGTCCTTGGTCTTGGTGCCCAGCTTGGCACTTTTTCTTCTACAGTTTCATGAGCTATTTTTGGTCACTGGACTGCTGTCCTTCAAATGAACTCAACAACACTCCTCGGATGCTGGGGTTCAAAGATAAGGTGGCACAGCATTTGCAAGAAATGGGCAGTCTGGGACAGGCATCCAAGGTGTGTGGGGGGAGAGGGTGGATCTCCAGGGGCACAGGGCACCAGGGTTTAAAATACATATATATTTGGGTGTAACTTATACCCAGGCAGGTGCAGCGATGTTAGAGGTGCAGTGATGTCAGGTGTGCAGCTCGAAGGCCTTTCACATATGTGAACTTCAGTTCTGCTGCAGGCATCAGCTGGCCAGCCCGAGGCTCTCGGCTCTTCCCAGTCACTGCCTCCCTCTGAGGGTAACCACCCTCCTGCCTTCTCTTAGCAAGGGTTTGCCTCTTTTTAAACATCTGGGGCCCCTGTCGCTTTTAAAAAACATTTTTGATTTCATAATTCTGTATTCAGAAAACAAACCCAGAACTCAATCAAGCATAATGTCATGGTTAAGGGTGGGGGTGGGGACCACTGGAGCCGCCGGTGGTGGCAGGCCAAGCTCTAGGGAGACTCAAGGGTGCATCGGGGGCAGATGGCCAGGTGAATCGGGGCCTCCCTGAGGCTCTGAGGCTTTGGCGGCAAGACCATGTGTACACTTCCTGGCCCCCAACTGTATCTAGCACATATGCCCCAAACCCCTCTTCATGTCTCTGGCACACACACCCCCGCCGAGCCCCACCTACGCTGTACCCACAGGGGTATTGCTTCCCAGGTGGTGGCCCTTGAGCAAGATTCTTGATCCCTCTGTGCTTCAATTTCTTTATTAATTAAGGATATTCTTTATACTCGTCTTAGAGTTTCTTTAAAAGGATGGAGTGAATTAATATTAAATATGTTAATAGGGGCCCAGGCTTCAAGAACGATCTGATACCTAGTACGTGTTCTGTACATTAAATAAAATAAAGAAGGTTGGTGGGTATATACTAGGTGACCCAGGGGTGGGGACTGCAGAAGGCAAGGCCTCTGGACTGGTCTTGCCGAGGGAGGGAGTGCTATCCTTCTCCTTTGCAGGAGGAACTCACACGAGGGACCCGATAAATGCCAAATGCTTGACTGATTTCCTGGCGAGCAGGAAAAGGGTCACTTGGCTCCCATCAACTTTCATTTCACCTGCCAGCCCCCAGCCTGGGAGATTCGGGCCGTGGAGAAGTGAGGCCCAGGTGCTGCATAAATTGCACCCCAAGTCTCCTTGCCTGGCATCATTCCTCACCTTCCCCAGAAAATGGAAGGCGTTTTCCCAACCCACCGGCCTGGCCTGGATGTGGGCCCCCAATACCCATCCCTGCAAGCAGCGCGCATATGCACATATTTCACTGGTCCACCCCGGGACGCTGAGGGCTGAACTCAGGCCTAGAGCCAAGAGCCCAGCGAGCATTATGCGACAGCCACGGCCCTGGTCTGAGTACTAGCCGTCTCTCTGAGCCTGCAGGAGGCTCTGTGGCTGCAGTGGGCCCTGATGACACAAACCGGGCCGATGGCGCAGGGGTGATTCCAGGAGGGCTTGTGGATATGCATTCAAGTCCCAGCCTGACTACAGAATCACTTGGCGAGACTGGCCAGGTCATGTACACCTCCCAAACTTCAAGCTTCCTTTTCTGCAAAATGGGCACAACCACCATCTGAGTGTTAAGAAACTAATACTAGGCAGGTTAAGTTCAGTGTGGTGGGAAAGAGCCAGGCTCCCTGAGTTCAACCCCAGGCTCCACCATGAGATACGGCAGAAATGACTTAGCTTCTCTGTGCTTAGTTTCCTCATCTCTAAAATGGGAATAATAAGAGTTCCTTCTTTACATGATGGTTGGAGACTTAAAAAAGGTAATATAAGTGAAGCTCTGGACATAATACTTACCAGAGCAGGCATGAGCTATTATCATCATTGTTGTTAATTTGGCACACTGTTAGTGCCCAATTCACAGTGGATCGATTAACTCTTTGGTTAGGTTTTTGTTTTTTTTTTTAACATGGGCAGGCACCAGGAATTGAACCCAGGTCCTCTGGCATGGCAGGCAAGCATTCTTGCCTGCTGAGCCACCATGGCCTGCCCTTTGGTTAGGTTTTGGGCACTGAAATCAGACTGGAATTTGGTTCTCGGCATCACTCAGCTGTGCAACCTTGTCTAAGTTACACCACCTCTCTGTGCCCTGTCTATAAAATGGGGTCAATAAAGTTATCTACCTCCATGAGTTGTGAAATTTAAAGGAGTTAATCAATGTCAAGTGCTAGCATTAAATATTACTAATAGCATATTAGTATATTAATAGCAAACAATTAATATTAATCAATGGAAAGTAAGGAAACCAATATTTATTCAGCACCTGATTATCGACCAGCACTTTACTCAAATCATCCTGGAAGGATATCACAGGACAAGCACTACTTTTCCGTATTTGGTAGAGGAGGAAGTGAGGCCCGGAGAGGATGAGCTGGTTGTCCAGGAGCCCACAGGTGGGGAGGGGCAACCAGACATAGACAGGCAGTGTTTAGGGCAGGAAGGAAAGAAGCGACACTTGTTGAGTGCCTGCTCTGTGCCAAGCCAGGCTTGGCGCCTTCTTGTCCTCTAAACCTCATGGTGACGCTAGCCTGGGGAGGAGGAGTCACAAATATCCCGTCCTACGGACAAGGGGTCTACTAAGTGGTGGAGCCGGGATTCAAACTCAGCTATGTGTCCAAATTCTTTATCAACAGATGTTTTGTCACAATCCGTACTGACTCCCACTGACTCAAAAGCCTTTGGGTCAATAAGGCCCAAGTGAGTCGGCCCAGCCTCATGAGCAGTTTCCAGGCCCTGGGGCCACATCCTCTTTCAGGCTCCTGGTTGAACAGGCTGACAGAAGCCTCTAAGGAGACCCCTGGGACACACAGAGAAAAGGACACTCAACACCCAAAGGAGTCATCGTTACCCAGAAATCTTTATTACAAAAATATTTTGCAAGCCAAAAAGTTTAAGTTGCAACTATATACAAAATGGGGCCTGTTTCCTTCCCAGGTCTTAAAATAAACTTCTGAAACTACGTTCCTGCTGCAGTGTTTTTTCAAACTCTTCCTTTTCCTGGGATTCGATACACAAGGGGTGGGGAACCGCCAGGATGCCAGGCTGAAGCTAAAGCTATGTGTCTTCCTTGGCCTCATTCCCTTACTCCACTTCCAAAAGTTAAAATGAAATAAAATAAAAATGGCACCAAGAAAACATTCTTTAAAAACTCTGTAAGTCTGTGCAGGTGTGTGC
Organism: Tamandua tetradactyla; assembly: GCF_023851605.1. NCBI lineage: Eukaryota > Metazoa > Chordata > Mammalia > Pilosa > Myrmecophagidae > Tamandua > Tamandua tetradactyla. The sequence continues at coordinate 23,703,942 of NC_135327.1, read as the reverse complement.
GTGAGCGTGCAAGTGCATGTGCACGCCTGTGCTCTCTCTGGCAGAAGAGAAGGGATCCAAGGTTTATGAGCCAACCCTTTGGAATTTGGAAGTAGCACAAGCAGGTGGCTGGGTCACTGTGGTTCCCAGATGCCACAATGGCTCTGGTTGGTTGGGCCAAAACCGTCCACATGGCATGTTGGCTCAGCTAATCCCTGGATACCATTACGTGAAACACCAAGTCACTGTGCCCTGGAGAGTTGGTCCGCACTGCACTCCTGAAGCTACCCCTGTACAAATGCTGGAAGGCTGGATTGCTCAGCCCGTCACTCAGCCTGAGCCAGGAACCCTTCAGGCATCAAACAGCTGGCCCGAGGGGGCAGCAAATTTGTATTTTCATGCTAAGAGTGGATCAGTTATGTGAAGAGTGAATAAGCAGGACTTGCCACATGTGCTCACCCTGGGGCCAGCCAGACCCTGACTCCTTCTAGGTCTGGCTCCCCGAAGTAGAGGGGTAGGGGCTGGTGGGTTACTGGGGTCAATGCCTCTGCTAAACCTTCTGAAGTGGAGGGACAGTGGGTGCAGCAGCCCTAGCTTCACAGCGGCTCAGTCTTCCTGGCTGGCTGTGCTTGATTCCAGTTTGATCCTTTTAGGGTCTGAGAACAGAAGTGGAAAGTTTTAGGATCAGCTCAGAGAGCCAGGATGGGGAAAGGTGGCTAAAGGGGCAGGAAAGATAGCAGGGGTCAGTGTCCCTACCCAACAATGCCTAAAGTGCTTTGTGAGATCTTGGGGAGCCAGGCTACTTCCCTCCCTGCTCTGTACAGGTGAGCAGACTAAGGCTGATGGCCACCACAAGGCTATCCCACCATGGAGGTGGCCTGGAGAAGCCCTGGGTGCCTCGAGACTTACCACAGTGGGTCAAAGGAGGGCCCGCCTTGTGGCTCACTGAAAACACAGCCAATGTAGTCCCAGGCAGAAGCCTCTCCAAGGAACAGCCAGACTGGCCCCGATTCCCCATCCTCGGGGCTCTGTGACTTGATGGAATTCAGTTTCTGCTGTAAGAAAACCCCTCCAGGACAACAAACTGTTAAACCTTAGACTTCACAAGACCCAACTGTGTACTTGAACACATGACAAAGAGCCAAGAGAACGTTTTTAAGGAAAAAAAAACAAAACAGAACGAAACACCACAGATCAAATTTTCTAACACCTCAGTTTCAAGATTGCACGTTTCACGTTTCTCAATAATTTACAGGCGTCCACAGCGAGATGTTGCTGAGTTAGTGCTAGCCAGAGGAAGCAAGCTCAGGTCTAGAAAGGGGAGTGGATCCATGGGGAGGGCTAAAGTTGGGGTGGTGGGTCCTCAAGGGGTTGCAGAGGGGTGTGAAAAAGAGGGTTTTGTCATGTCGCCCTTTGGGGGGTTTCTCAGGGGGTGTCATCCTCCCCCAGGCTTGTGGCTTATTGGCCCAGGGATGGGGAAGGCCAAGATCTCATAAAGTCCTGGGTCCTGGACCGCAGAGTTCTTTTCCAGCTTCTCCATGGATGGGGCAGTTTGTTCTGAAGGGAAACTTTGTCTAAAAGCCCCAGTTGGGTGATGGAAGGACGAAGTGGAATTTTCTCCATCCTCACCCTGGAAGAGCAGGTTGTGAAGCATCAAGGAGCTGGTCAAGGGTCTCCAAGACCAAGACCCACGCATTTCCAAATAGAGGCACGAGAGTTCTCGGACCCCAGGTGGCAGCGGTGGCCAGTTCTTCGGAGTGTGGGCACCTGGTGGGCTGGCTGTCGCTGCCCTGGAAGTGCTGGAGAGCCAAGGGGGCAGGGAGTGAAGGGCCACCTCACCTCCGGGTCTCAGGGCCTGTGCCAGCCCGGTCCGCAGGAACTAGGCGGGCTGTCCTCATCACAGCTGCTCCACACGGGACGAGAAAGCCCTTGGGACAGGCCCTCAAGAAGACCTCACTCATTCCCTCTGGACCTGGACGCTGGCATACTCCGAGAAGGAAGGCTCGGGCTTGGGGGCTGGCTGCTTGGGAACCCGGTTGAGGTGGACCATGTCCAGGTCAGCGTAGGTGAGCGTGTCCTCGGGCCTGGGTGGCGGGCCCGCCTGGATGCTGGCATATTCTGTGTGGTTGTTGGACTGGGAGGCCCGGGGCACAGGCTTCTTCCCCTTGGGCAGGTTCAAGTCTGCGTATGTGATGTCGTTGTTAATGTCATTTGTGTCCTGGACCTAAATGAGTAAGAGAGAAGGTCATTCCGGAGCCCCCAGCCTGCTCACCCACCCACTGGGCACCAAGTCCTGGGGCTTCCGTCTCCTCCTGGCTCCTCCTGGTGTAGACCTAATTCAGGCGCCACTCTCTTCTCGTCAAGGTTAACCGAACAGCCTCCTCACTGGTCTCCCCGTGTCCGGCCTCATCCCTCCCAATCCACCTTTCTCTTCACACAGCCGGAGCTCTTGCTAAAATGTTCATACGGTCACAGCACAGCCCTGCTTCTGTGACCCACCCCTCCACTCCGCTCTCCTCCCAGCCTGCCCCACCTGCTGTTCTTCCACCTTTCCCGGAGCTGCTCCCTCTCCTAGAGCATCTGTTGCCTCCTCCTCCTAGGGGCAAATCCCACTGCACCCTGCACATTTCAGCTGAAGCATTGCTCCATGCAAGAACCTTACCTAACTTCCTCCCCTGCTGGGTCCAGGCTTTCCCTCTCTGTTCCTGTAGCCCATGCTTCCCCATCACAGCTCCCACCACCCAAGACTGGGAGTGTTCGTTTGGGGGCCAGACTCCATGGTGACTTCCCAATGGGCAGAGACATCCGTTCATTTACTCATTTATTCAGCAAATAGTCACTGGGCATCTATTGTGGTGCAGAAACCAAGGCTGGCACAGGAGATGCCTGATTGGTAATGAATGAATGGCCACAATTTCAGCTAGGGACTTCAGTGTCCTCACTTAGGGAGAAGCTGGGGACTAGGGCAAAGAACAGAGCTACATGAGAATAAGTGTGCCAGTCCATGGGGTGGTAAAGGCTCTAGAGTCTGGGTTCAAATCCTGCTTCTTCTCTGGCTGAGTGACTCTGGGCAATTCACTTAACCTCACTGGGCTTCCCTATCTATAAAGTGGGGATGACTTTACAGAAACAAGCCTGGCACACAGCAAGTGCTCAGTAAAGGTCATCACTCATCAACTGCTTAGCAAACGGGAAAACCTCCCGTGTTCCAGCCTCAGCACCCACTTCTGCCACCATTCAACATGAATTGTAACTGCTCCTTCCATGCTTGCACACAGACTGTGAATGCGGAGATCCCAACTGCCACCATGACTCACAGCTGATGCCCAATTACAGACACCATGCTTGGACATCTGCCACCTCATGGAGGCCTCACCCTGCTAGGTATTAACCCCATTTTACAGGGGAAGAAACTGAGACACAAGATTAAATAAGCTGGGCAAAGTCAGACAACTGTTGGATTTTAAAGTTGTGGTCCTACCACAAGTCTCCTCTGACCCCAACCTTGTACGTTCATTCAGTTGTCTCCGGGAAACCCAAACCAACAACCTTAACTTCCCTCCCCAGCCAGGGCTGGTGTCCGGGATTGAAAAGCTTGGACACTTGGCTGGAAACTCTGTGAGATCTGGACTGCCCAGGGCCTGGCACATAGTAGATGCTAGGTAAATCTCTGCTGAAGTTAAATTGTGTCCAGGTTCCAGGGACCAATTCTCACCATTCTCCATCCCTCCCCCAAAAGTCCCAGAAAGAAATCCGGAGGTGAAATGACTGGGGGAAAGGTATCACTCTCCCACAACTGGAAACTGGTTTGTGTGTTCCTAAGTATAACTTGCTGTGGGAGCCACACGGGGTCAGGAGAGCAGGCTGCGGTGCCTCAGCGGATAGATAATGGGGCCTCTCAACAGCCCTGCTCCCTTCCACAGATTACATCTGAAATGAAGACAAGCGCCTGGGAACTGTCAAGGACAGCTGGTGCTCTCTCGTTCCCACATTCAGAGCAGGGCCTGTCTTATTACAGGTTGCCAAGGAGCCCTCTGCCTCCGAGGGTTGACAGCATCAGCCAGTGATAAGCAGGGCTGGGCTTCTCCGGGACAGGCCAGCCGTGTTGCCTGAGATATGTCCTTGGCAATGTTGAGAAGTAGCCAACTCAGGGGAGTGTGCCCTTGCACAGTCTTTCCAACAGCAAAGACAAGAGGGACTCTGATGGGGCCATGCTGTGCTGTTACTCTGTGGACTGGATGGGCTGCACGGATGGGGGTAAAGTAGCAGAGGGCACACTGGGTGGAGGGAGAGGACCAGCAACTGTACTGAGGCCAGAAAGGACGAGCCACACCAAGAGATGGCTGCAGCCCTGTGCAGGGGCACCATTTACACAAAATATATTGTGCATGGTGTCCCCTGGAGTTGTGCAATGGGAGGCACTGAGTCAAGGCTTTGACAGACTCTGCTGACTGGAGGATGCTCCAGCCTCCACCCCCTCCCCACCCTGGGGAAGGAACATGGTTTAATTTAGAAAAGGATCAGCAATTTCAGTTCATGGGGGGAAATCACACCATTGAGTTTCCCAGGAAGGGCATTTCGGCAAAGACTGTACCTGGGTTATTTCTCTGGTGTTCTTCTCAGGCTCATGCAACCTAAAATAGAAAGAGACACCCAGATAAAAACATCCTCACTTTCACAAGTGCACACAGAAATTGATAAGAATAACATTTAGGTTCTACTTCCTATATGGGTGGAGGATGCGGACGAGTGATTCATAGAAGAAACTTGAGCGTTTATCAAATATTTGGAGAAAAGGGTCAAGCTCACCTCAAAGGAACCGTAAATGATATTTTTCTACGTAGTCTATCAGCAGGGATCTTTAAAAATGAAAACACTTGGTCGAGGGAAGCTATGGTGAAACGGGCACTTTCATACACTGTTGTTGGAAGGGGCAAACTGGCCCAACCCTTTTGGAAAGCAGCTCAGAGATACAGACCGAGGACTTGGCAAGAGTCCTCATCTTTTGACTCATAATTGTATTTTCTCAAAATTCAAAATATAGAAAAAGCTTTATGCACCAGGGCAATTGTCACAGGTGTGTTTACATCTTACAGCTAACTAAGGAAATGAGGACAGACCCACATTTTAGGATCTATCTTTAAGGACTTTAAAGGTTTATGAGATTTTTCTTATTACAAATGATTACATTAAAATGGTAAGTGAAAAGGCAAAACTCTCTGTGGAACAATCTCAGTTATGAAAAAATGCATGGATGATACTGGAAAGAAGTCCAGCAAAATGCTAACAGCAGTGGTCTTTGGGTGGTATTTTTCCTTTTTTTCTAGTTTTCCAGAGTCACCAAATGTTCTATATTATAGACATTTATGTATTATTAAAAAAGAAAAGAGAAAGAGAGAGATGTCTTAGTTAATCAAAGAAGTCGGTTCCTGCACTTGATTCTGTAATTGGAGGCTGTGGCTTGGCTCACTTGTGGGGTCACGGTCACAGCAGTGAACAAACCAGAGCCACTGGTCCTGCAGGTGTTGCATAAATTCTCAGTAAATTCTCCAGCTCGCAACTCTGGGGATGGCAGCCTGGATAACGTCAGAAATGAGCACTGGGGCTTGGCAGCAAGGTTATTAATGGATTTGGCATGAGTACTCAGCTCAGAAAGCAGTTCTGGGTCATGACAAGCCCCACGTGGCACAGAAACAGCCAACCGTGATGGGGGAAGGCCTGGGGTGGGGGCAAGCCGTCTGGTAGGGAAGACATGTAGCTCCACTTACATCCTGCCTGGTTCTGGAGGGGCTCCCCACTGCCTCTCTGGTTCAAGTCCAAGTTTCTACTCTGCTCAGAAGCCCCTCCCAGTCTGGCCCTGCTGACGGCCACCCTACTCTCTGCTCAGTCACTCCACACCATCACTCACCCACACACTGAATATTTAGTGAGGAAGGCTACTTGATGCTACATACTTCATGCTTCAATGACATGCTGGAATGACCTCCTTAACTGCTTTTTCTCTTGGTTAATTCCTGTTGGTCCTTCAAGACTCAACTATGGCATCACTCCTTGGGAAGGCCTCTTTGACAAGGCAGGGTTGGCCAGGATGGCTCTCTGTGGCAATCCCAAGCCTCCTTGCATTACTTTCACATCTGGTTTATGTGCCAGTCTGTCTACTGGACTTCCTCTCCAGATGGGTTCAGGTACTCAAGACATAATGGAATGAATGCCAGGTGGATGGCCCCAGGGCCTTTGCATTTCTCAGCTCTTCCCCACCTTCATCTACTTCACTCCTTCTTTTCCTTCAGATCCTATTTTAAACAGTCCTTTCTTGAAGAAACCTTCACTAAATCCCCAAACTCCATTCTCAGAATATTGGGTTCCTCTCTTTCAGAGCAGTATTTCAGACTAATCAATTACCCACTTGTGCAGGTCTGTCCCTCCCCCAGACTTTCCTAGCTCACTGAATGGCACTGCCATCATTCATCCCTGTGCTCAGAGGCTAAGGACGTGGGTATCATCCCTGACTCTTCTATCTCCTTTAAACCATGTCTAATCCACCCCAGGGCTTGTCCGTTCCACTCCAAAATATATAACAAAGCCAACCACTCTGTCATCCCCACCTAAATGCCTACAGAGCCTCCTCACTGGTCTGCTTTTAAGCCTGCCCTTCTGCACTCTGTTCTCATTTAAAAACCATAAATGATGTCGCATCATTTTTTGCTCAAAGCATTTGCCCCTTTTCACCACACAATGGGATCCAATTCCACATCCTAACAGGAAAAGCCCGCATGACATGGCCCTCTGCTGACTGCTCTAGTCTCTCTCTCTCCCTTGTTTACTGTACTCCAGCCGCCGTGGCCTTCTCCATGTTCCATGAACATGTCCAGGTGCTCCTGCCCAGGGCCTCTGCACTAGCTGTTCCCTCTGCCTGGTTTGCAGTCGGCCTTTGCCTCAGGTCTTCCCATGGCTGGAGCCTTCTCATCCTTCAGTTGCATTCTAAATGTCACCGCCTTAGACTAGCCTTCCCCAACGACCCTTCTCCACCCCCACTATGTGCCATCCCATACCAGGCTTTACTTTATTTAGTTAGTACCTACATTACATCATCTATCAGTACCCTGGCTTGCTTGCTGACCTGTTCCCAGTGGGCCAGGAGCTCCATGATGGCAGGGACCAGGTCTATCTTGCTCATATTGAAGCCCGAGCACTTAGTGCTGGCCGGGGACACTGATGGTACTCCACTGACATTTGTTGAATGTATGAATGAATGAATGAATGAATGAACATCTCTCCCATTAGATGGTCTGTATCATGAAATCAGAGCAGGTGTCTCTTTTGTTCCGCTTTACAATCCTCTAGCTTAAAAGGCCTGGCCCTGAGCTGGGCTCAATCCATATGAATAAACCAGGGAAGTCCTAAATATTCCAAGAATATACGCAGTGAATGCCTGACGAGTGAACAAATGGCTGACAGAATGAACCCCAGTGTCCAATTAAGGGAGCAGAGACACATCTCATCTGAGCAGGGGAAGATTACAGACCATGTTCTGTCTGCACATTTGTAACACAGGGAATTAGAAATAGCCAATCCCTCTAGTGCCCCCACAACCTGAAGAGCCCTTGGAGCTCAAAGCAGTGGCGTTGCTCCTTGGTACCCTCCCTGGAGGGCTCAGTTGCTACCAACACCAACGTCCTTTAGAGAGTGTCTGATCCCGGCAAGCCAGAGCTGAGGCTGGCAGCAGCACGGGAACCACCACTGCCATGCAGAGCTATTGCTCTGGTTTAGAGAGATGAAAGGGAGCAAGTGATCTCATGGCTCCCTTGGTAGGCTCGTGATGGAAAAATAAAAAACAGGCAGAAAATGGTCGGCTCCTCCGGGGGAGAAGAAATAGGCAGCGAGAGACTTAAGAGCAGCAGTGAGGAGTGCCAGTTTCTCATCAGAGAAATCTGGGTTTGAGTCGCAGTTCCAGCACTTACAAGCTGCGGGACCTTGGGAATGCTGCATGATCTCTTGGAGCCTCAGCTTCCTCGACTCCATAGCAGGGACAATAAAAACCTTCTAGAACAGGGGTCCTCAAAGCGTGAACTGGGACCAGCAGCAGCAGCACCACCTGAGAACTTGCTAGAACCACAACTTCCGAATCAGACACTCTGGGAGCAGGATCCAGTAATCTGCTTTGTAACAAGCCCTCCAGGTGATTCTGTTACACACTCAAGTTTGAGAACTGCTGCTATATAAAATAAGGATAATAGGAACTCATAAGTTGTCATGTGACAATTAAATCACAAATGGGTTACTATGTAAAGGCAACAGTAAATGTTGGCTGCTGCTATTATTACAGACACTACTTTTTACTTCCAAAAACTTACTATCTAACTGGAGAGATAATACAAGCAAAAAACAATTACAATGAAAACAAAACAAAACAAAAAAGGGAGCTCTTCTATATTTAGGGCTATGAAACCACCGAGAGGAGAGTTTTAGGGATTCAGAGAGGGAAGAGACTGGTGAGTGCTGCACTGGGTTGGGATGGAGTTCTTTATTTCACTCACTCATTCATTCAATCAACAAACCTTTAATGGAGACGACCTACCCCCATTTTAGGTCCAAGTTTGGTAATACAGCAGCAAACATGAGTCCTGTACTCAAAGGGGGTGGATTATAATATGGGGCCAGGTGTATTAAAAATCAACTCAAAATCAATCAAGGACCGAAATTAAGAGCTAAAACTTTAAAACTCTTAGAAGATAACGTAGGGGCAAATTTTCAAGACCTGGGGTTCAGTAATAGATTCTTAGATATGACACTGAAAGCAGAAGCAAAAGAAACAATAGATAAATTTGATTTCATCAGAATTAAAAATTTTTGTGAATTATCACAAAATTATTATAACCTATAGAGTAGGAGAAAAATAGTTGTAAGCCATATATCAGATAAGGGCTTAACATCCAGAACACATACTTTCATAATGCAACAATAAGACAAATAACCCAATTAAAAAATGGGCTAAGGCCTTAAATAGGTAGGTATTTCTCTAAAGAAGATATACAAATGGCCAAAATATCAAAAGACACTCAACATCAATAGTCATCAGGGAAATATGAATTAAAACCACAAGGAAATACCACTTCAGACACACAAGGAGGCTATTATTAAGAAAACAGAAAATAACAGGAGAGGATACAGAGAAATTGGAATTCTAGTGCATTATTGGTGGGAATGTAAAATGGTGAGGGCACCATGGGAAGTAATATGGCAGTTCCTAAAAAGGTTAAACACAGAATTACCACATACATATACTTCTATGTATATACCAAGAGAGAGCAAAAAGAGAGTCATAAACAGATACTTGCACACCAACGTTTATAGCAGCATTATTCATAATAGCCAAAAGCTACAAACAAACAAGCGTCCACCAACAAATAAATGGCTAAGAAAATGTGGTACATACACACAATGCAATATTATTCAACTAAAGGAAAAATGAAGTTATGAAGCTGCAACAAGGAAGAACTGTGAAAACATTATGCTCAACAAAATAAGCAAGACACCTAAGGGCAAAAATTACATGATATCACTTATAACTGATACCAGAAATAGCAAATTCGCAAAGAGAGCAAGCAGATTACAGGTTACTGGAGAGGGGGTGTGGGGGAGGGGGGAAGGGAAGTATTTGAAAAACAAAACAAAATGGAGCCAGATGCAGCAGCTCCATAGCATGTGGGGGCTGGGGCAGGGACCCCTTGCCAATGCAGGGGTACCAGGAAAGGTCACAGAAGGGACCCCAACCCCTGAGGAGGGAACAGAGCAGGAAGTTTCAGGTAAAAGGAGTGGAACCTGCCCTAGCAACTGTATCACACATTTCCTGGAGGTGCCCTATGACTGCTGCCCCCTGGAGGGTGGAGGTCCTGTGGGGTATGTGATCTGCGGTGGGAAAGCAGCCTTCAGGCCAGGTGACCAGCATGCAAGGGCTGGGAGGAGAGCAAGGACCCAGCAGGTGGAACTGGAGGTAGCACAGTATGGTGTGGAGCCCCAGAATTTGGGGGCTGGGCAGTGCGGCTGTGAAACTGTCCAAGTGGGGAGAGGCTGCACCATAGGGGTTTGAGGGCCTCCTTAAGGTGCTTGGACTTTGAGGGCCATGGGGAGCCACTGAAGATTTTTAGGCAAAGGATGGCAACAGAGCCTTGCCCTTGAAGGAGAGCATGTAGCAGGCTTAGGGATGAAGGGGGCACAACACTAGAAAAATGCTTTTCCTTGGGAGACAGTGGAGAGTCCCATTCTCTTGGAGTGGTGGCTCTCTGAGGCTGGGAGGGGGGCAGGGAGAACCAGGAAGCTGCCTAAGTAAGTGAAAGCAAGAAGCAAGGCACTGCCCAGGGGTACTGCGCATTCGCTGAACCTCTCTGGGCAGCAGAGGGATGCATGATGCTTTCCCATCCCAACTAGCCCCTGCCCCCAGGTAGGAAGATGCATCTGTGGGGTGTACCTACAGGACCCTGCATTTCCCCATCTCTACCCCATCACATGCAGCTCAGGACACAGCACCCTGGTTGCCCCGACCTTCGGAATATTCTTAATTCTACATTTGACCCAACAGCAAGTCCTCTTGGCTCTACCTTCAAAATATATCAGAACCTGACCACTGCCCAGTCCAGCCCTGCCACCCAGGGCAGGGCCCACTATCCCTTGCTTAGACCACTGCAGTAGTCTTTTTGCTGGTCTCTCTGCTTCCACCCTTACCTGCTCATGTCTGGCCTTCCTGTGGCAGTCATGTGACGCTTTTAGAAAAGTCAGATCACATCCCACTCAGTAAAGCTCAGCAGCATCCTTCTATGCCCCCCAACCCTAGACCACTGGGCCTCCTCAGTCATCCCTAAACTACAGTTGTAAAACCCACAAAGCTCAACAAAGCCCATGGCAGCAAAACCTGCTCTGAGTGGCCATGCAGCTATTTAGTTTTCATGCATTCCCCTTCGTTTGGAAGTTCTTGTGTTTCTGTGCAGATCCATTAGCAGGTTAGGGCCTGGGGTGATACCCCCACCCCACTGGGGAGAGGAAGGACCATCCTAAAAGCTGAAAAAGTTGGAACCACTAATACACCCAGCAGACAGTGGATGTGCATCTCCCCGCCCCCATCTCCTGCCCCTTCCTGCTACCTCTGCCCACCACTCGGGCCTCCTCCCTGTTCCTCCCACTCCACCACATAGCCCAGGTCAGGGCTTTCGCAGAGGCTGCTCTCTGCTGGGCAGGCTCCTCCTGGCCAAAGCTCCTGCTCACGCCACCTCTGCACAGGCCTCCCCCCACCCTGAGGCAGCCTCCACAGCCCCTTATGGGGTGGCACTCCTCACCGCCTGCCATGAAGTTACATGGCATTCTGCTTCCAGGTTTATTGCCTGAAGCCCCCCAAAGGCCTGGGCTGTAACTCATCTGCTGCTGCCTCCCCCCCTGCTGCTCCTCAGCACCCAGCACAGAGCTGGTACGTAGCAGGGACCCAGCAAATCACTACTGCAAGAACAAATACACAAACTAAGGTGCTGCCTGCAGTGCAAGAGGATGGCCATTCTGACGGGGCCGTGAGCTCTGGGAGGCCCAGAACCCTCCATCTTACCCACCTCAGCGCTCGCAGCGTCAGAACCACATTGAGGGGCTCAGTACTGGGTGAAGGAAAGGGCAGGGTATACGATTTGGGTCTGGGACGGGGATCCTGGTGGTGTGGGCTGTGCAGAAAGCATGGGAGGTCTCTGCCACCATCCAAACAGGATTCACTGAGGGCCTTACTACCTGGGGACAGCAGAAAGACATCGATGCCTCCATGGGCGGAAAGGCCTAGGCAGGAGCCGAAAGCAGACCTGGTGTGCGGAGCTCACCAAGACAAGGAATAAAAACAGGGTGTGGTGCGGGTGCGGTCAGTGGGTGTGGATTGTGCTTTGCAGTTTTCAGGTTTGTCAACTGACCAAATGACACCTGCAAAAGCATTCTAGCCTGAGGGTGCACTTACCTTGTAGAAGAAGTAGAACCCTTGGCTAAGAGATAAAAAAAAAAAAGAAAGAAAGAAAGAAGTAGTTAGTTAACCTCGAAACACACTTTCTTGGGTAACTTCTGTTTTTCCCTGGCAAAGGCTTGCCTCCAAGGGTGCAGAGAGGATTGCTGAAACCTCCGCTCAGAGCCACGGGGATCCCCCGCCCCCACCCTGGTGGGGGAATCCATTATCTAGCTTGAGAGAAAGACCACAGGTAGGGAGCAGGGTCCTCCTGCTCTACCACACCTGGGAGTTGCCAAATCCAAAAGCAGCCTCCAGCGTGGCAGGGGCCAATTGCCTTTCCTCTGTCTGGGTCTCACCTCCACTCAGCCACAAACCCTAGGGGAGGCTCTACCGCAAGGCCAGCTCCAGGTCAGAGCCAGTCACTGCTGGAGAGTAAATTGCAGCAGGGTTGGGAGTTAAGGGAACCAAGTTCAGGTCTTAGTTCTGCTACCAACCTGCAGTGTGACCCTGAATGGGATATTTCCTTTCTCTGCATGGGGATTTCACCTCCACAACTTGTAGGGTTTAGCTAGGTATGCATTTATTTACATGTCAGCACTCTCCAAGAAAAGGATTTTAGGAGGGATGAAAGGGTCCATCTGGTTCAGGGTTTTTAAATCTGTAATATGGAGCACCCCACAGAGTAGCCTCTGGGGTTCAGCAACCGTTTGACTCGGATTTCACTGTAAAATTGTAATTAAAAAGCAACATGCACATTCAGTTGTGCTCTGCGCCGCACTTTAACAGGCTGGAGGCTGCAACAATGAAAGAGTTCTCGCTTCTAGGTTAACGCTTGGTGCTGATCTTGAGAGGAATGGGTGCCAGTTGGGAAGGCTGCAGCTTGGCTTTCAGTATTTGATTGGAGGCTGGTGGCTTGCAAAATGCTGGGATATGAGTCATCTGGGGAACCCAGTGCCTGATTGCTCCCATTTCACAGGCGAGGAGACCAAGTGGTCACACAGCCGGCAAGTGGCAGAATTAAAAGCAGGATATTTCATTGGGAGCATTGAGTTGCAGTGGATGGGCCACCACCTAAACCGCCACCTCCAGGGCCCAGGTTGGGGAAGGGCGCCACATTAGGGTGAAAGCAGTATACAGAGTGGTTCTGAGTGTGGGCCCTGAAAACCTGCTGCCTGGATTTGACTCCTGGCTCCACCACTTTCCAGTGGGGAGGTCCTGAGCAAATTCTGTAACCTCCTTGTGCCTCAGTTTCCTCATCTGTAAAATCAGTTTGGTGATATCAACTCAGAGGTCTGCGATGAGGACTAAGTCACCATATGGGCTGTGCAGCCTTCATGAGTGCCTGTAGCTCTCTAAACCCCTGGTTCCTCTTCTGGAATCCCAGGTTGCTGATGCCTAACCCCACGGGTGTGAGATGTTACAGGCCAGGGACCCTGAAGGGTGTCAAAGGTGAGCTCCAAAAAGGGTGGTTGGGATTTGATTAGTGACCACCACAAATGCGCTGTCAAAAGGACTGCCTTTGTCACCTTGCAGGATGTCTTCTAGATGCCAGACCCTAAGGGGATATAAAGAGTCATCACAGCTAGCCCTGCAGGGCGGGAAAGGTGGGGGTTACAGGTGGAGGGGATGCAGAGGGAGGTGTGAGAGATACACTGCAGGGCTGTCCAAGCTCGGCCTGGGGGTCCAGGTGCAAAAAGGCAGCTCAGGTGGCATTTTTCACTTTGTAGGCCACGGCACACAGCAGGTTACAACCAACCTCTTTTAAAAGAAAATAGAACAGAATACGATGAAACATCAGAGTTTCTATTTTATACACAGGAGTGTATATGTGTTCTAGATTGAGATGTGAAATGTATTTCTATCTCTTATAGTCCAAAACATTCAGAAACACTGGCTTAGAATGGTCTCTTCCAAAAGTGGGGAAGAGAGCAGGTATTTATGGAGGTCCTACTATGTGTCAGGCCCATTAACACATAGGAGCTGATTTGGTTCTCACAACTATCCCCTGAGGGAGGCATGTCTAACCCCATTTTACAGATGTGGAAACTGAGCCATATGGAGGACAAACTGATTAAGCATATGTAATGAGGGTCTGGAATATTGATTTGTTGAACTCTAAAGTCAGGGCCTTACCACAGCAACAACCATACACACACAGGAGCCACACACAAGTCAAGGACATACAACTCATGTGTACACACACACATGCACAGAAACAAGGAAGATGGTCTGAATTTGAATCTGCACACTTCTGCTGCAGAGCTGGAGCTCACACACCTTGCCAATGTAAGAGGGTCTCTCCAGGGAGGTAGCTCACTATTTCTGGGCTCACATACAACACAGTCCAGGAGCTAACACTTACGGAGAACTGGCTGCATGCCATGTACTTTCCTAACGCTCTACCTGTAGTCACCTACTTTATCCTCCTGCCAGCCTCAGAGGGAGGTGGTGAGATTAACCACATTCCCTTCCAGCCACCTGTCAGGGGGCTGAGCACATCACCTAGGCATGTGAAAGGAAAGCAGAAGTTTACCAGGGAGCTCCTGCGAAATACTGTTTGCTCCGTGAGAGAAGCCAGGAGAGTCCCATCTTACTACTCCAGCAGCTCCCTGCTTCCCACCTCAGTGGGTGGTCCCATGAGGGTGTGAGGCCTGGAACAACGACAGGCATCTTGCAACCATGAGAAGAAGGCCAGTTATGGGAGTAAGCAACCCAGATGCCAACCTGGTGGAGCTGCTACCCTAGGGCGACTACTTCTGGACTCCTGGCTATCCGAACCACCTGGATGTCCTTCTGGTTTAAGCCACATGTTGCCCAAAGCACTCCAGCTCACAGCTGAAATGATTAGGGAGTAGCGGAGGGGAATCCACGCACCTTTCTTGTGTCTGATTCGGAGGAGGTAGAGGGCTGCGATCAGGAGGGCCACCAGCAAGGCACACACCACGCCCACCACGATAAACATATTCCAGCTGCTAGGGTTACCTGGGGGTCACACGGAGGAAAGGCTTCATGCACACAGATTAGAAACAGAGATTCAAACCCACCACTCCTTTTCACTGCTACACAGGCATCGTCAACTGCGAACAACTGCCTGGGCATTCTCAGATGGCTCCAGCCACATGGGCGTGCTCACAGGTCTGCACACACTCCCCGGCCCACATAGACAGTCCAGAGGGCAGTGCTAAGGGCAGGCTGAAGTTCTCGGAGGGGAAATATTTGTTGCCAACAGTAATGGAGGAACCAAGATGTGACTAGAAATCTCACTCGTGACTAGAAATCTCACTCCCGAGAGAAAAAAAACATGTTCATTCTCATCTGGAGTCAACACAAGAGAGCCGGCGCAACCAGGGCACCACAAATCCACCTGAACCCCAAATTGGCAATTCGGTGTAAGGTGGTGAAGATGAGGAGACCAGAGGAGAATGGGGAACATGGACTATGGACTCTGAAAAACTCAGGGGCTGTCCACCGAATTGTTCCTAAGACTTGAGCCATGTGTGTTGGGCTTAGGAGCTCACATAGGAGCTCTGAACCCAGGAGACTTGAAGTGGAGAGCAGAGGCTTGGCTGGCAGGGGATCCAAGACCAGAACATCATGGTTAATCAGGAGCCCCGCTGTAAGCCATGGGAAGTTGGCTCAGATCAATGCCCTTTACTAGTTGTGGGAAAGTGGGCAAGTGTTAACCCTTTGACTTCCTCTTCGGTTATTGGGGTCAATAATAATCCCTTCATCACTAGATAGTTCTGAGGATTAACTACCTATCTATCTACCTACCTATATAACTAACCTATCTAATTAACCAACCAAGCAAGCCACTATCTCTTTCATCCTTTCTGAAAGTATTTACTGAGTGCCTACTGTGTCCAGGCCTGAAGCTCCAATACTAAACAAGACAGCCATGGGCCATACCAGCAGAGACTGAGGTTGTTAGCTCATCTCCTTCAACTCCCCAGTGAGCAAACAGAGGCCCAGAGAGGGGCACAGCCTGGTCCAGGATCACATGGCAAGTTAGAGCCAGAGCGGAATTCCAGACATCCACTCTTCCAGTGCATTGTTCTGTCCATGAAAACCGGGCATCAATAAAATGAAAGAAGCCACCAAGGCTTCTTTAGAGCTTCCCTGTTGTCCTTGAAGGATACTTTAAGGAAAGAAATGGCCTCAAAATGAATCCTTTCAAAGTGTCTGCCATGTGCCAGGCATCAGCCATGGTGAGGAGGTAATGGAACTTTCCACAATGGCTCTGAAACACCAACTAGGTGCTGCCATTTGGAAGACGGAAAAGAAATACATTGACAACAGATTGGAAGGGGCTGAGAAAAGGATGCGCTGGCACCCTTTGTCTCTCCCAGGAGAGTAAATACGTACAGCCCTTTGAAAGGGCAACCTGGCAGTGTTATTGGCTTAAATAGGTTCAGAAATGCCGCTTTGGAATTTGTCCCATGGAAAGAGTTGCATGTTCAAGAGATATATTATGTCCAAGGACATTCATTGCAGCACTGATCACACTCGAGGCAAGACAAAACATCCTAAATTCTGCCCTTTCCCTGTGAGATGGCTGGATGGTATGCTGGGACAGGCAGCCCAGGGAAGCCAGGAAGACCAGGGGAGGAGAGAGAGAGAGAGAGTGAGGAAGAGGGATGTGATGTAACAATAGTCAGGTGAAGAAAACAAGAGGCAAGACATGATGATTAGGGTGGCCCCCCCTGCCTCCCTCCCTTCCCCTTTCCTCTCTCCCTTCTTTAACATATATTTATGTAAAACAAATATATACCAATTTTTACAGCTGTGGGAAACCCATGGGATGTGGGATTTGGGGGAAGGTTGCTCACCTTTTAATCCCACTTTATATTTATAGATGTCTAGATTATTCTATAAAATGCATGGATTATTACTTTAACATTAATAAGCAAAGATAAAATTTAAATGCAACTTAAATACAGCCAGGTGGGGTGGAGCGGAGGCCTCACCAGGCGGTATTTTGGGGTCCTGGTCCTTCTGGTGGGCAGAGCCCTCCAGGGTCTGCTGTGCGCTGACTGCTGGCTGTCCATCATGCTCCACCTGGCAGGTGACCACCACGTCCTCCCTGTGGGCAGACGAGTTCACCAGGAGCCAGCTTGTCAGGTTATAGGTCCCATCCTTGTTCTCTACAGGGATCAGAGCTGTTTCTGTTCGGGACATGTTTCCATTCTCCAACCAGGTCAGCTGTACTTTCTTGGGGTAGAATCTTTCCACCTGGCAGGTGACGTTCACCTGGTTCCCTGGCGGAAAGTGTGGCATCATCTTCAAGGTAGGCGGAACTGAAACAGCACAGGCAGAGGCTCTGATCGTAGGAACAGACAGATCAAAGGGAGGGGCTCGATGATGGTGAGTTCTCACCACCATGGCCAGGGAGTCACCCAGGACAGAGCCAGGCATGCAGAAGGCACTCAAACACTACGAGTGAAATCACTGAGCATGGTGCCTGGCACACTGCAGATGCTTAAGGACTGGTAGCTCCTATCAGCGTAACAATGAGTGAAATCAATAGCATGCAATAGGAGTATAATAAAGATAGCAAAATAAATGGGGACTGCACAGGGTAGGGACTAAATAATTGCAGCTGCTGTTCGTAAAATAAACGGCACTGACAATGAAATAAATGAAACCACCTAGCATGACACTTGGCACATGGCAAGCGTCAACCTGCAGCTGCTACTGAAGTAACCATAAGGGAAAGTGCAGGGCTGAGCACCCAGCCCTCACTGGTGCAGGGGCCTGGGAGGGACAAGTGGGAATAAGACTCCAGGAAAATCAAGCATTGGAGCGTAACCTGGGGAGCAGCCATGTTGGGGTGCAGCTAGGGCTGGGTGCGCGAATCTCTACCTCGGATGAACTCAGACAAGTTGGCTGTCCCACGGAGAGGGCTCTGCAAGGTGTTGTGGGCCACCTCGCAGATGACCTGGGAGCGGACATCCCCTGAGCTCAGCTCCACCACGGTTCTGCTGGAGATGTTGTAGGAGACGCTGTCGTTCGATGGGACCACGGTGGTCTGGACGGCTGGGAGCACGTTCCCATTTTTGAACCATGTCAGGTTGACATTCCTGGGGGAGAAGCCGTGGGACTCACAGGTGAAGTTCACGGTCTGCCCAGACGTGGCCCTCTCTGGGGAGCTTGAGACCACGGGGAGAGAGGGTTTGGCTATAAGAAGGAGCATTTATAAACAGTAAGCGTGATGGTGACAACCAGCAACAAAGCACCAGTACTGGTAAGGATCTTCCTCTCTGGGATACTGAACCCTTCTCTAGTGCTGGGAGGGGGCTACCGTTATGCCCATCGTACAGAGAAAGAAGCAAAGGTTCAGAGAGTACCAGGACAGAGGAGGAATTCCCGGCCTGAGTTCAAAGCCTACTTGGCTTCCTTGGCCCCAGGAGATCTGCCAGGAACAGACTGCTTGGTTCCCTCTATATTCACTATTCTCGCTGGCCTCATCTGGATACCTCACCAACTTCAGAGCAAGCATTTCGGGGAGTGCATGCGTACAGGGAGGGGCACAGCGAGACCTGCAGGTGGGCTGGAACCAGCTGACCGGCCCAGCTCTGCTGTGATCCAGGAGCCATGTGGCCAGGTCACGTCCCAGTTGGCTCATCTGTAAATGGGACGGGGTTGGGGGAAACCCTCTGCCAGGCGTCACAGAGAGGATGAAATGAGGCAATGCAAGCACTTTTGCTTTGGGTCAAACCAGAAGAGGTTAAACACAAACAAACAAGCACAGATCTACCTTGAAGTCACACTTTATTTGTAGCCAGAGCTTCCCCTTCAGTAACTCATCAATTTACTCCAGTTTTCATTCTTCCCACATGTTAACATTCGAGTGGGGCCTCATCTGTTCCATGCCCTGACCTTGAAAGGGAGGGGCAAGGAACGTTTTTCTGAATCTGGAGTCTTCTTTGGGATCAGTTTTGGGTTGAAAATAGAGATCACAGAGCGCTGAGAAGGCCAAAGACGGGTAAATTCTTCAAACAGACTAAGCGCGGAGACACCCATCCCTTGTCCTGGGAGCACAAGCAAATCGGAGAACCAGAAGAATGAGGGCAGCTTCTCCCTGCAGACAGGCCCTAAAGAAGATTCTGTGGTGTCTACAAATGGCTAATTATTACCCAAAACGTTCTGTAGCAGTTGCCAGCCAGCAAGTACTACAAACATTTGCCAAGGTCAATACTTACCTGGCTTCCAAACACCCAAAAAACCCTCTGTGGGCATAATAAGGAAGGCATCACTTGACTGAGTCAAGTTCTAAAATCAGAAAAAGCCCAGGCATCCCCAAAAGGATGAGATGTCGTAATCCATTACCGTTTAGTGAGCACTACTTAGCTGCCTGACACTGGCCGGCTCCCCCCCTTGCACCCCGGCTCTTTGTTCTTCCCACACGTCCTGGGAGGGGGTCCCAGTGTGGTCCCCATTCATGGGATGAGGCTCAGAGGAATGAGGCTGAACCAGGGTACATGGCAGGCAAATGGGGGAGTTCCCCATTTCCTAAGGGCTGGTTATTCTTGCATCTCTGTTCTTTCTCTTTCTGAGCCTGTGTCTGCTTCTATAAAAAGTGGATAAAACACCAACCTAGTGAGATTAGAGATGACAGATGTAAACCACAGAGCCTGGCATACGGTAGGTATATAATAAAGAACAATCATATTAAGATGTTAATAACAGGGCGGGCCGCGGTGGCTCAGCGGGCAAAGTGCTTGCCTGCTATGCCGGAGGACCTCGGTTCGATTCCCGGCCCCAGCCCATGTAACAAAAACGGAGAAACAGAATACAATAAAAACAAGAAAATGTTTAAAAATGTTTCCCTTTCTTCCTTCCTTCCTTCCTTCTATCCTTCCTTCCTTCTCTCTGTCTTTAAAAAAAAAAAAAAAAAAAAAAAAAAAGATGTTAATAACATCTGTTATTATATCATCTAGCTGCTACTAGTTCTTAAACTCCATATTTATCCATCAGACAATAAGAAGGCAAAACAAAAGCATAAACAAGAAAAGTCTCAAATCCTGCTCTGTGCAGCTACCTCGAAAAAGCCAAATGAAAAAGCAGCAGAAACCACCAAATGATGCTTCTCTCCCTCTTTTTAAAATAATCCCCTTAGGAAACAAGTTTGGCAAATTGGTTTTCAAAACACAAACAAGGTCACAGGCTTTTCCCTCTAGATTAGCTATTTACAGAAAGCTGGCATCATTTGGAAAGGAGGGAGGGAACAGATTTCGTCTGTGACATTTTGGTGTGCTGAGACTGGGAGGGTTCTAAGCCTGAACAGTGAGGATTTGTTGGGATTCCGGTGCCTGCTTAGACGCAAACATAGGGAAAGAAGAGACGTCCCCCAGCAGTGAAGCTGGGATCTGAACAGTGCTTTGTCTGGGCTCCCTTCCTCAGGAGTCTGTTCTAGCCCTAGGCGTGTCCGTAGGAGGGAGTTTCCATGTCACACTTGGGCCCTCAAGGAGCTGTCGCCTGCGAATGCTATTCTCCAGAAGGTCCATGTTATCAACATCTGAGGATGCCGAGACCCAAGGGGTAGAAGTGACTTGTTCAGGCCACACAGCTGGGAAGTGCACGGCTTAAATTCGAATCCAGAATGGGTGCTCTTGTACTCACTGACACCCAGTGATAATCCCAACCCAACCACAATCCAGGGCCCTATACACGACCTCTCCAGTTCTTAAAGAACCCCGAACAGTAGCCATGACTGGCACCATTGCACACAGGGAGAAACAGGATTCCTGCCAAGTCCAGACTTGTCTAGGACCCCACAGCTTTGGGATGACAATAACCACCACTCACTGGAAAGGTGGTCGTGCTCATCCACATTCTCCAGATGAGGAAGCCGAGGCTCAGCCGTCACCTGCTTTCCCCGGGACCTACGCCGCGTGTGGCGCTGTACACGCGAAACCTTTCAACTTCCCTAAAAGGAGCCCGCGCTCACCCCCATTTGCAGATGAGATGAGGCCTGGCGGATGAACGGGGTCCCGGGGGCTCCTGTAGCCCCCCGAGCCCTCTCCTGGGTGGCCCCACCTCCTCTGTCCTGTGAGGTTCTTCAACCAAGCCTAGGGAGATGTCGCCCTGCTGAGCCCCCAGGCCTAGTCGCCTGTGGCAGGAATAAAGGGAGGACGTGGAATATAAACTCTTGTTCACACGGGACCCCGGCACCCTCTAGAATAGCCTTCCTGTCACCATGGCTAGGTCTTCCCGGCCATGAACTACGGGGTGCGCGGTGCCTGCTGGGATGGCGCCAGGCCCCGCCCCTGCTTTCCCGCAGCTCTTCCACGGCGGCTGCGCAGTGAGGCGAGGCCCCCCCCCCAACAGGGCGCAGAGCCTCGGAAGGCTTCGTACCCAGATGGGCTTTTAGGAAAGGGTCAGTATATCACGACAAGTTGGCTGAATCTCTGTGATCTGGGAATGTAAATCTAGTCACTCCTTCCCCATGGGATTTTTTTTTTTTTTTTACTGCTTATTGCCTTAAAACAGAACAATGCAAGGTTTTTTAAAAAGAGAGGGCCAGAGCAGGGTATGCAGAAAGCAGAGGCAGCGGAGTCAGTCTGTTTGGGATTCAAATCTCAGCTTTCCTCCCTGCCCTTCTCTGAGCCTCAGCGCCCTCATCTGTAAAAGGGGTACAGCATGGCCTGGCCTTTGCAGATTGGGCATACGGAGTTTGCCATCCATTAATGGACAGTGCCGGACAAGGTGTGACACGGCAACTCCCTGCTCCCTGCCACCTCCGTCCTGGAGAGAGCATGACAAAGAGGAGTGAGGACTGGGCTAGCAGTTAGCTGTCGGGAGTCCGTGATGAGCCACTGACTAGGTATGATTGCTCAGATAAGGGAAAGGACTATATCACCTAGATCTTCAGTCTCTTCATCTGTTCTATCTGTAAAATCAGGATCAAGACCTCTGCCCAGCCTACGTCCAGGGATTGGGGCAGATGTGATTCCTATAGCATCCAGGTGGGGAATTTGGAAACACCCAGAGAAATAAAAATGCACCTCCTGTTTGACCCAGCAATGTCCTTCCAGGGGGCTCTCCAGTTGAGTAGAAGGACACGAGTAAAGGTCATTCTCTGCATCATTGCTTTAACAGCTTAAGATGGAAAACAGCTTAAATATCCACTAACAGGAAATTGGAAAACAGCTTAAACATCCACCATAATATAGAATTATGGTTGTCTATACCATACTATATTATGCAGCCGTTAAAAAGAAAGCAGCATCTCCATATATACTGATATATGATGACCGACGTGGAATGAGGCACTAACGTTTGTGGGGGGCTTTCTACTAACCAACAGACGTCAGAGGGCCAGGCCTTCTGCACCTTTGGGAAACAGAGGAGGAAGAGGGGATCTGCTGGCTTCCTGCTCAAGGGTTCATTCAGTTCGACGGGCTTTTATTCAGCACCTGCTATGCTCTGACTCTATGATGGAAAGAGCATCTCATGCTGGGGCAGTAGGAGCCTGGTCTGGAATCCTATCTGTGTTCCCATCCCAGTTTCATCAATAACTTGCCGTGGGACAGTGGGCAAGGCCCTTGTTGCTTCCTGGCCTCAGGAGCTCCATCTCTAAGGGGGGGCTGGGCTGGACACAGGCTAAAGTCCTTCACATGTTGACATACCAGGGCTTAGAAGGTGAAAAGAGAATCCCGGGCCTCTGGCAGAGACCCCCAAAT
Source organism: Tamandua tetradactyla (assembly GCF_023851605.1). NCBI lineage: Eukaryota > Metazoa > Chordata > Mammalia > Pilosa > Myrmecophagidae > Tamandua > Tamandua tetradactyla. The sequence goes on along the minus strand of NC_135327.1, from coordinate 23,681,313 downwards.
GAACCTGTTCTTTGCTGCCTCCACTGGAGCCCCCTGAGTCTCCCACCCAGGCAATCCCTTCCTAGAGTGAGGGACCCTGAGAAGATTCCGCTCTGCTAGGAGCCTCCAGTGACTCCGTGGGTGAGTCTGTCCCGCATCCCTCAAGGGATTTCCTCACAGACGCACGGTAGGAGCACTCGATACCTCCTCCAGCCAAACTCAAACAGGGACTCTTTGTCTCTTAGGAATTTCTCCTCAATGTGAAGTTTCTGAGACTAAATACACAGCCGTCCTCCCCAACCCTGGCCTGGACTTCCCTTCACTGTGTCAAAGGAGAGGAGCTTGGGCCTGCTTAGCTCCTTTCTGATGCCACCGCAGCAGATTAAAGGAAGACCCCACACTGCAGGGGGCCTCCCTGGATGTGGCAGGGGGCCCTGGGACTGGGGATCACTCAACCTTCAGTCCCCTCCTCTGTGGGATCAGTGGTGGGGCCAGATTGGAAAAGGCAGGTCTTGAGGCCTGGCAGACTAGGGTTCAAGACCCTTCTCCACCTTTTATCAGCCTGGGGTCTTGAGCAAACAGCGTGACCTCTCTGGGCCTCAACCTTCCTGGTCTGTAAAAGGGGCTGAACTGAGACCATGAGTATAAGCGCCCACCGCTGCAGCTGATGCTTAGTTTTCCTTTAAGAACAGAGGGTTTTATTATTGATGTACTGCCACTTTCCCGGGCACAGAGGAGCCCATGCTGTACTCACCGCTCACAGACACTCGCGTGCCGGGGCCAGACTTAAACTCCGTGTCTAGGATCCCTTTCTTGAACTTCACACAGTAGTAGGTGCCCGTGTCAGACGGGGTGATGTTACTGATGCGGATGGAAAACTCCAGGTTGCTTCCCTTTGTGGCGTCTGTAATGTTTGTTACTCGGGGAATGTTTGTTACGCCTCCTCTGAATGTGTAGATTAATTCCCGGTCTTCCCCATTCCCCTTGAACCACTTGATGGGCCCCACGGGGAGCAGAGAGGACACAGTGCAGCGTAGAGTGACTGACTCCCCGGCTTTGACCGACACTGACTTCTCAGGCTGAGTCACCTGCAGGTCCTTCTCCTTCTCCTCCTGTCCTGCCGCTCCTGGAGGGAACACAGAGCAGTCAGTCGTCCTGCCTGGTCTGCTGTGTTTTCCCGAGCACTTACCAACAGCTTTCATTTACTGATTACATTCCATGAGCTGGCCTTGTGCTCAGCATGCTGTATGAATTATCTCACTTAATCTTCACAACAGGAGAAACTGAGGCTCAGAGAGGTTAAGGTATGTGGCAGAGCACAGGTCAGAACCCAGCCTGAGTGCAGGGCCTGATTATTCTCTGGAAGTGCCATGTGTACTGAGCCCGGAATTCACTTCTGAATTCTCTGGGAAGAAGGGGGGGGCGGGGCATGGTTTTCCCGGAAGAGGGAAAAGCCTGGGCGAAGGCTCAGAGGTACATGGCAATGTTGCATGCCTGGGGTTCTCACGTGAGTTTAGGTTCTGACTCCAGCCTCGCCTAGGAAGCAGGCCCTAGAAGGGGAAACTGTACTCCAGTCTGGGGCTCATCCAGGCTGTGGCTCAGTGAAAACGACACCAAGTATGAAGTAGAAGCACTTGTGTTTGGGGGACCTTGAGTAATCAGTGGGGTGACCGAGGCTCAGCTGGGGACCCACTGCCAGCACACACGACTGTGAATGCTGCCATCAGTCTGGATGGGCCCCCTTCCTGCTCTCTGAGCTCGTGCCTCTGTAAAGCAGTTACTATGACCCCATCTTAATGGATCTCCAAAAGGACCAGGTAAGCCTTGGTCAGGGACTGTGTCAAATAAAAGAATCTGGTCCCTGGTGTCATCAGGCATGGTGTGAACCCCTTCTTCATGTGTGGCCCTAGTTTATCCACCAGTTTTGAGTCTTAGTTTCCCCATCTACAGGATGGGTAGAACACTCCCCACCCCCTGCTTGTCCTGAAAAGAAAATGAAAGCACAGGTAGAAGTCCCTGAGCGCTGAGCTGGGCACTGGGCAGGGGTTCTTGCCATATGCAAACAATGACTGCATGGGGGAGGGGCTGTGGTTGAAAGGTCACTCCCAGCTGCTGTCTCTGAGGCCCCCACGTGGGTGCTTGGGACATACAGAGGAACTCAACCCTGTCTGGGCTGCAAGGACTCCCAGGCTGGGAAGCCAGAAGGAACTCTGGAGGTGGGCCGTCAGGAAGGGCAGGTCCAAATGGGAGACCACTGGGGCAGAAAAGACAGGGAATCTCAGGTCGAGGGGACTGGGGGGAAGAGCAAAGATAACAGCCAGGGAGATGAGCGGGCAGGTGAAGTCACTATGAAATGCTCAGGGACCAAGTGAGCAAAACACAGCCAGGACCCCAGATCTGAACAAGGTGGAGAAGGAAAAAGAAAGCGGAAGATCACAAAGACTGGGGAGAAACACAGAAGGACAGAGGGAGAGACAGATGCTCAGAGACGGAATGAGAAAGTGAGACGGACTGGGGGGTAAAGAGAGAATGGGAAAGTTTCGGATGGGGAGTGGAGGCAGCCTGGTGGGCAGGGAGACCCGGGTGCAGGCCTCAGCTCTGCACCACCCTGCAATGTAATCTTGGGCAGGTCTCCCCAGCCTGGCCCACCTTTGCCTTGTGCATCAGAAAGAGTGGCCACAGAGGCCCAGAGTAGCTCCCGCCGGCTCTGGCCAGGGCAGGAGAGACCTTGTGAATTGGCCTTCCAATTATGAACTGGTGGTTCCAGGCCAGGAACCACCCTAGGGGTCTGTTCTCATGGCAGGGGAGCAGAGCCTCAGAATGCCAGCTAAGGGTGGCCCAATTCTCACAGCAAAAATTGGGGAGAAACCTAGGCCTGTGAAGGCAAAGCCCGGGTGGTGTCGCTCAGCTCAAGAGGGGTGGGGCTGGCGGCAGCGTGTGGGAGAGACACCAGAGGTACAGGCACACCAAGGCCAAGGGCAGCGGCAAGCCAGTGGCATCAGAGACAGCCCCAGCTGCTGCCACCAGCACCGAGCCAGAAACATCTCCAGTGGGTCTGCGTTTCAGTCTAGGAGACAGGACGAACTGAAAATGCTGCTTGGAAGCAGCCCAGGCTCTGGGACCAGCAGGCCTGCGTGAGGACCCCTGTTCCCCTCTCTGCCCGCTCAACCCCCACCCTCCCTGGGCCTCAAATGCATCATCCATAAACTGGGGTACCGACCTCTACCCCAGGATAGTCACAAGGATTATGGCAAAAGTCGTACCCAAGCACCTGCTGCACAGGAAGTGCTTGTTAAAGTCTGGCTCCCGTCCCTATTATTAATATCGATATATTATTTATATAGTCGATTTTCTCTTGATAGTCACAGTCTCCCACTAGGATGTAAGCTCCACCAGGGACCATTTCCAACCCCCTGCCTAGAACAGTGTCTGGTACTATTAAGCCTTCAATAAATACATATTGAATGAAGGCAGTAATGAGTGAATGAATGAATGAATGAATGAAGGGATTTACTCGCTCCATGACCCTGGGCAATCCCCTCTCTGATCCTCCTCTTTATGTGTTACCTGGAGCTCAGGAGGCAGGACAAGCCTGGGTCAAGCTGAACCTGGCTCACAGATGGCACAAGAAGTGGCAGTGTTATTATTATCTTTATCAATAACAGCACACGAGGCTGTGAGTCAGCAGGTGGAGGACAGCAGGATGAGCTAGAGATGACTGCGGAGTCAGGCATGCGGCATGTTGGAGCAGGGCTATTCTTGGGGTGCAGCCGGAGGCCTGTAATCACACCCCAAGCAGGCGACAATAAAATCTGGAGTTGTGGAGGGCTGCATCTCTTCTTCTTTTTTTTTTTTTTTAGCTCCTCTTGAGCTCTCTCCACCAACTGTAGCCAGATTTAGGCAGCTCAATTAATTAGCTAGTGTTTATAAAGCGTTTGAAGAATTTTAAAAGTGCGACGTAAGTGCCAAATATTATTTTAATCTGTGTATATGTGTGGGTTTTTTTCTTTCCCAGCACATAGTTTCTTCCTTTTCTCTTCCTCTCTCCCCTTACCCTTTTTTTTTGCTCTGCCGGTTCTGTTTTGGGAACCAGGCTTGTTAAAATTTGCTCCTGTGCTTCCGAGCCTGGGGTCAGTCTGTTGGCCTCACTCACACCGTTTCCTACTCTGTCCTGCCCTCTTGGTAGGGAGAGCGACTGTCTGAGAAACTGAAATATCTCTGGAGAGGAGGTGGCTCTACAGGCATTCTCGTGTGCTGTGGATGGGAATGGAAACTGGAACATGCTTTTGGGAAAGTAGATTGGCAGGATGTACAAAGGTGTGAGAACTGTGGACCGGCCTTCAGCCTGGTCATTCCATTTCTGGGACTTCACCCGAGGACATAACCCAAATATAGAGTGAGTATTCTGCCAATGATCTCCCCAAAACTGGGGGGAGAATCCAAAATGGCCAACGATAGGAGTTGGTTAAGTGAATTCTGGCCTTTCCCCTACATGAAACTACAGGCAGCCATAAAAGGCCATTGCCACCAAAGCCATGGTTTTATGGAAATTTTTAATGCATACTTTAAAATAATATTGTATTATGCAAATAAAACATGCTCACTGCAAAGCATTTAGAGAAAACAAAAGTACTAAAACAAACTAATCTCATATATCATCAAAGATCACAACAATCAACATTTTGATATAGTTAAAATATGATGAATAAAAACAATATAAAATCATACCGCCAGAGAACTAAGGAAGTGTGTATTTAGCATCATTCATGAAGCTGTTCTTACAAAAATGAAAAACTGGAAATAACCTAGAGTCCAAGGAAAGGAGGCTGGTTGATCCTATTTTGGTGAAGCCACATAACAGGCAAGTCTACAGCCACAAAAAATGACAGAGTATAATTACAATTGTGAACATGGAATTACGTTACGAGAACAGAGGTAATAAACCAAGCAATATGCTCAGTATGATCCCAGACTTCTAATTTTGAAAAAAAATGCATATATAACATTAAGGATTAGCAGTGATTAATTTTGAGTGGTAGATTTACAAGGGATTTGGCTCATGTTTGTATTTTCCGTTTTTCTTTTTAAGTAAAGCCGGATGTATAACTTATACAATAAAAAAAAAAAGATGAAGGGAAACTGTACTTTCAATATGGTCATGACTTTGTAAAGTAAAATACATATAAATATATATAAACAACTGCCAGGTATTATATACAAAGCTGTAATATACAAAGCTCTTCAGATAAGGACTCTATAACTAATAGGGATGCTCCTTTTTAATCCTTCTACTGTGAGGTTTTGGGTTTTCGTTTTGTTTTTTTCAGATTTTCTAAACTAGAACAACAGATACTTTTATAATATATCTCATTTCATTTTTAAAAAGTCTATACATGTAAATATGTACGTTACATTTGTGTTCACTGTTGAAATGACCCCTCCCCCAGGGACCTGAACTGCTTTGTTCACTGCTATTTCCCCAGCTCCCGAAAGAGTACTTGGCCCAGAGTAGATTCTCAATAAATATTTGCTGATTGAGTGATTGATTGAACGATAAACACCAAAATGTTTCAATGTGTTAAGGCTGGGAAATGGGAGAAGGGCATTTAAACAATATACTTAAGTCTTTGATCTTGGGTTTTTGTTCTTTTTTTTTTTTTTGCATTGAGCATTTATGATGTTTCAGAAAAAAAACTAATGAAATAAAACATGCAAATCAGTTTTCTAATGGGAGAAATCAGGGCAGTGGGTGGCACCTGGCCTGTGTATTTGTCATAAGGAACTGTGCATCAGCAGCAGGCTGGGAGCCCCCGGCACTTGGGCAGCCGATGATTAATTATACCAAATTCCTACCGCGTGCCAGGGCCTGAGCTAAGGTCAGCAGATAGGCTGTGGAACCTGCCCTCACAGAGCATGCGTGCTAGCAGTGAAAATAGCTTTTAAAAAAATTACTTAAATGACTGCATTTGGAGCAAACCCCAGCCCGGTTGGCCATGCTATGGCGCTTGCTGGGTCTCTGACGCCACCTCCTGCCCTCTCCCTGTGACTACCCTTGCTCCAACCACCCCAGTCTCCTTTCTCTTCCTCAATTAGGCCAAGGAAGGTGTGATCACCCGGGTGAAATGCTGCCAAGAGATGCAGCAAGATGAGGCTGAGAAAGGACCATCAGGCTTAGAAAAAGCTTTTTTTTTTACAATCTTCACATATGACTTTTGAGGTTTAAAAAAAAAAAAGAGGAAGACAATTTCCAGAGGAGGTGGAAAAATAAGCATGGATGCTTTTTCTAATAGGAAAATCAACTTGACTCAGAACCCAACTTGCTGGGAGGGAGGCAGGCCACCGTGATCCCTGGGGGTCATTCCTCCAGGAGTCAGCCTCTTCTGGGGCCAAGAGAACAGAGCTGAAATGTACATTTCCCAGGAACCAGCCTTGCCCAGAACCAGAGCTCACTGCCACTCGTACAGGAGCTTGCCCATCCCTGGAAGCAGTGGGCAGCAAGGTGACAGCTCAAAGCAGCCCTCTGGGACAGCCACCTGGGGGCCCCAAGAAGGAAAGGGTATTATTGCTGGAGCCAAGGAACAGGATAGAGGCCACTTCCACAGAAGTAAGGGGCCCAGGGGCCTGGAAGCCCATGGCTGGAGCTCGGCAGTGCCCAAGGCTTGGCATCCTAAGATGGTTAGAGAATGACACCTCCTCCCAGTCCCACAGAAGAGCCCCCTTCCCTGACCAGAGTCATTATTCACCATCCCCGGGGGCTGGGGGCTTATCACTCACCTCCCCTACAGCAGCACCCCATCAGATGTCACCTTTGGTATCTTTTGGGTTGTGATTTAATGGCTGGGTTCGAGAGTATACAGTGCAACAATGTGCAAAAGAACACTGAATATGAGTGTGCTGAGTCTGTGAGAGAGTACACACAGGAGTGAGGGTGGCATGAGAGTATGTGCATATGTGCACCACTGTGCAGAGCAGGTATACACACAGGCGGGCACAAAGGGTCATGTATGGATGTCAGCAGGAAGAGGAGAGGACGCATGTATACAGAAATGTGTGGAAGTGCAGCCCAGGAGTGTGTCCAAATGGGCGCTAGTGAACAGGCCATAAGGGGCTGTGAACTGTATGCAGGACAGTGTCTGAACTGAGGATGGTGTGTACAAGCACATCGGTGGAAGTGAGAGGGCATGTGGGGGAGTGTCAGTGCTGGAGAGTGTGAAAACCTGCGGGGGGGGGGGGGGTAGGGAGTAAGCATGTGAATGCGTGTGTGAGAGTGACCGAGGAGTGGCACACACGGGTGACTGTGATGTGCAGATGAGTGTGCCCATATGTGTGCAAGGTGGTAGAGTGTGTAGAGGGTATGCATGCAGGGCAGGTGTGCCCTGTGAGTGCACGTGCATATGAGTACAAATATGGGGAAGCACTGGGGAGCAGGGCTGACAGCATGTGTGGGGAGCATCATGTACACCCTGTGTGTCCATGCACCCGTGTCTGTGGGTGTGCCCAGCCATGAGGGTGCCTGGCATGTTTGAGTTTCCGCACGTGAGAGGAGGAGGAGCAGTGGGAGTGATGTTTCCCTTGAGTCCGTGACAGCTCCCGGCGGGCACGGCCTCGTGTAGCTCCGTACAGGGTGCCGCCCTCGACAGGAGGAAGCGAGAGCCTTCCCTGCACACCTCCTGCGTGACAGTGGTGGGCACAGCAGTGAACAGGCCAGCCTGGAACTGCCCTGCTGAAGCCCTAGTCCCTGAGGCAGCTGGTATTTGGAGCTGGCCGCGTGGAGGGGGCTGCACGGGTGGGTGACTGCGTGGGCTCCACAATTCCCAAGCAGGAGCTCTGGGCTCTGACTCAGCTGGAGTCAGGCTTGCCATGACAAGGCACACATTTTCCTCTGGAGCCAGAAGGATTCATGCACGCTCTCCCAGACAATTTGTTAAGACTTCGTTTTGCAGCCAGGCCCTGTCCTAGATGCCACGGTATACAGGGCCAGGTAAGACATGCCCCTGCCCTAAGGACATCTTAGTCTTGGACATAGGTCATGAAGAGAAGGGGTTTAGGGTTGGGGTCTTGGGAGAGGGATGGGACCAAGAAAGCCTTCCTGGAGGTGGTGGCCTTTACGCTGGGTCTTAAAAGCTGAGGACTGGGGCAGACAGAGGCCAGGGAGAGGGGAGGAAGGGACCATATAAGTCAAGGTGCAGAGGTGAGACAAAGAACCATGGTGGAGGCCTTAGGGCTGCTCTTTTGCTATGAGCAAGGTTGGGTGGGCTAACCTGGAACTGGACTAACCTAGCACCCGGCAGGATGGCTTCCATTACCCATCAGAACAGCTGGCCATCCCTGGGAGCAGTCTGGATAAACTCATCAGATGGGCATCCCAGGGGGTGTGGCAGAAGCTACCCCATGCATTAGAGCTGACACTGATGGGACCACTCGGCCTGGTAAATAAAGTGAGGTGGGCCTGCGGGCCAGGGTACACTCTTTGCCATCCCCACTCCAAGCAAGTCTGAGAACTGGGCATTGTGCCACATTCTTACAGTAAAGGGCAGACCTTGGTGGCCCCCTCCCTGTAATAGATAAATTCTGAAAGTGCCAAGATAGACTAAAGCTCAGGCTCTGGGCCAGAAGTCCTAGATTTACATCCCTTTTCAGCTCGTCCCTAGTGGGGTGATGTGGCAGTCCTTTTCCCTAAGCCTCTCCCTCCTCCCCTGTAAAAAGGAGAAGCCACCTCTTCCTTCCCAAGGCTGGGTGATTAGCGGTGAAGAGACCTGGACTAGGAACTGCACATCTCCTGGACTCTTCTCTTTCTCCCACATCCCCAAAACCCACCTGCTAGCTCAACTTTCAAGATCTGCCCAGACCCGGAACACTTTTTCACCATCTCAGCTGCACTTCCATCTCTCACTTGCATCCTTATCGTAGTTTCCAAACTGCCCCCTCTCCCCTGTAGCCAGAGGAACTTCTAAAACCTAAGGCAGGTTAACATCCTTCCTTTGCTCAAAACCCTCCTGCAGCCCTCACCTTACTAAGAATGAGATCTGGAATTGTTATAATAGCCATAAAGCCCACAAAGTTCGCAACTATGCCAGATTTTCCACCTGCCTCAGGGCCTTTGCACTTGTATCTCCTCTGCCTGAAACTCTTGTCCCTTAGATATCTACCCTGCTGACTCTCTTGCCTCCTTCAGGTCTATTCAAGAGGGCTTCCTTGGCCACTCTGTAAAAATGCTACCTCTCTCTGTGCCCCTTGCTTTGTTTTATTTTTCCATCTATCAACCACCATATTACATGTTTACCTGTTAGTTTCTTTAGTGTCCATCTCTCCCCCTCCAGACTTATTTATCAGCTCCTTGAGGGTATATATTTAGTTCTGTTTTCTGCAGTATCCCCCAAACTTAGATTAGTGCCTGGCATTTGTCGAGCGAATATTTTCCTTTGCATTCTAGCCCTGCCACCCTTGAGACCCTGGGAAATGCCGTATCTGGGCCTCTGATTCCCCAAATGTAGAATGGGGGTGATGATATTAACAACCAAAGCAGGAGCAGCAACAAAATAATAACAGGTTGCTCTGAGGATGAAATGGGGTAACGCATGTAAAGGGCTTAGCACATGCCTGGCACAGAGTGAGCCCTCAATACAGGACAGCTGTCACCACGCAGCTGGGTATTTAAGGATGAAGGGGATGACAGATGATTACAGCTTTAAGTCCTAGAGGCCATGAATTCTCTCCAAGGCAGAGCCAGCCCTGACCCAATGAATGCTCACGATCACCCTGGGGTGGGACCAGACTGAGAACGCTGTGGCAAGGAGGCAGGGAGGGCCAGAGGTACTGCTGAGCCTTTACTGGGTTTAGCTGGAACCTGGAGCAATGAAGCAATGCTTGCAGTGTGGCCCTGTCTGCAAAGCAGCAAGGAAAGAACTGTAAATATGTGTGTGCCTTTTAGTACTTACCAGGCCTGGAAGGACCAGAAGAGGCTGGAAGAGCATCCAGGGGATGTGTGTTGCCTTGACAACCTAACAACGTTCTGTTTCACGTCCCTGTTTTGTAGCAGGAGAAACTGAGGCTGGGAATGAGTGAGGACGAGGTGGGAATCCTTCCAACTTCCAGGCCCTGCCTATTCCTGTAGGACAGGTGCTGGGCTACAGAGCAGTGCTCACATGGGTGCACTGTGGGGACTGGGCCAGAGAACAGGGCTCCCCCATGTAACCCTCATGACAGCCCAGCGAGATGAGGGCTAGTGCGACCACCCCTCTCCTGCAGATGAGGAAACTGAGGCCCGGAGAATGGCAGGCCCAGAATTCAAACTTAGAAGTCTGGCATCCCTCAGAACCTTTCACCACCACTGCAATGGCTTTTCCCTACAAACGGGGTCCCCTCTAGTGCAAGCTTCTGGAAATGGGGTCCCCTCTAGCTCATCTTCTGGATCAAGCTTCTGGATGCAGAGATGCATCTCCTCAGCCGAGATAAAGGCCCCCTTAAAAGCAGCATGCATTTATTAAGCAACATTTGCCAAGGTTCCAGTACTCTCTGCTGCCGACAGCAGACAGTCCCTGGATAGGATTTTCCCCCAAGCCGCCACTATTACACTGATTCCTTTTATAGAGCTTTCTGCAGCTTGCAGAAGCACTTACCACGGCTCTAAGTTCCCTTAGTCCTCAGCGGTCCCTGCGTGGGAGGAAATAGTGGCAGCTTTTCCACTTTGTAGATGGTGAAACTGAGGGTCAGAGTAGGGAAGAGATTTGCTCAGGACCCCGGCCAGTAATAGCCTTGCTGGATGGGAACTCGGGAATGTGCTCCAGAGCTGATGCCCTCTCCGCTGCCTCCCCCAACAGAGAGGGGTTGGGGTTATCAAGGAGGAAAGAAGAGAGGGCAACCGGGCTGGGCGTCAGTGCCAGAAGGGACCGGCAGGAGAGCCATCAAATTAAGTCTCCACATCACAGAGGGAGAAACTGAGGCTGAGAGTGGCAGAGTGGTAGGTTTCAGGTCACCGATCATAAAATGACAGTAACATAATAGTAACAGGGACAGCAATGACGGCCAAGGAGCACTGAGCACCAATGCTGCTGAGAGCACGACAGGCCGTGCCTGATGTCCATGGTGACCCAGTAAGGCAGTGCGGTCATCACCCCCATTTCAGGGAAGGTGAGACTGAGGCTCAGGGAAGTACAGCCATTCAGCCAAGGTCACAGGACTGGCAAGTGGTCTGACCCCAGCACCTGCATCCTAACCCCACGCCCACCCCCCATACTGTACTGCCTTGAGCAAATGACCTTTGGGACAGGCTGACCCTGGGCCATGTCCTCCAAACTAAACCCTGGAGAAGAGAGTGTAGCACTAATTGCATCACATTTCAGGTCTGCAGGGCACCTGCTCATTCATCATGGCTCCTGAACGGGGCAAGCAGCTTTGTAAAGCTGGATTTTAAGTACAAATTCTGGGGATTCTTGGTGACGACTCCACCCAACCTTACACTGGTGTTTTTGTGCCCCCTGGAATTTCAGGGCTCCCTATGGCAGCATGATGGGCACGGATTTGTGGTGTGGTAGCCGACCTAGCCAAGGGGTAGGGCCGTGCAGTGGTTAAGGTCCGGCTTCTGTGTGTGGCCAGGGTTACTGTGGGTACAACTCGATGACCAAGCATCCTGTGTAAACGGGGGTTTTAATACCCATCGTATCCTTCATTCCACCAATATGTGCTAACCTAGCTCTTCTGTGTGGGCACTCTGCTAAGTCCTGGGAAGCCCAGCAGTAAATACGCCAGGCACAGCCCCTCCCTCCTGTAGCTTTTATCCTAGTGGGAGGGAGAGGGTGGAAATAATGAAGCACATAAACATATAAACATGAAAATGGCTAGGAGTGCTTAGAAGCAGAGAAATTTGGCGTCATGACAGGGAATAACAAAGGGGAACATCTTTTAGAATGGGGTCGTGGGAAGGCATCCCTAGCATCGGAGATGACATTGCAGCTGCAACTTGAAAGAAACAAGGTAGCCAGGGAGGGTGCTCCAGGAGGAGAGAATGGCATGTGCAAAGGCTCTGAGGTGGGAAAGAAGCTGGTACCCTATGAGGGCCAGAAAGAAGGCCACCCCGGCTGGGGCCCAATGAGGAGAGGTGTGTGGTATGAGATGAGGTTGAAGAGAGAGATGGGGTCCAGAAAATGCCAGGACCCACAGGCCATGGTCAGGAATTTGATTTTGCTCTAAGTGCAGTGGGAAGCATGGACAGTTTCTGAGCAAGGCCTAAGATAATTTGATTTGCTGGAGCTTTTTATGGGTGGAGAGCCTGAAGGGGTAAGGGCAAAAGCAGGAAAGCCAGTGATGAGGATGCTGTAGCAGTCAGGGGCCTGGGTTCCAATCCTAAGTGCTGCATTTATAAGCTGTGTGACCCTGAGTCAGTCACTTTACCTGTCTAAATCTCAGTTTCTTCATCTGTCTAATAGGTAAATAACAGTTCCCATCTCACAGAACCTGTGGGGAGAATTTTCTCCCCGGCACTTCTTTCCACATGATCTGATGTGTTTACTTGGGTTTGCTTTCTTCATCCTCACTAGAAGGCCAGCTCCATGGGGCCCAGTATTTTCGTGTTCAGTTGCATCCTCAATACTCCCGCTGCACTGGCCTCCGCTATTCCTGGAGCATACTAAGCTCATCCTGGCCTCAGGGCCTTTGTACATACTGTTCCTTCTGTCTGGAAGCTCCTCCCCTGATATTCCAGGGTTGCTCCCTCAGTTTTACTCAAGCCTCTGCTCTCTCTCTTTCTCCATCCCTCCCTGCTCTATTCCCTTGCCCTGCTTTAGTTTCTTCCCAGTACTTCTTGCTACATGATCTGACGTATTTACTTGGGTTTATTTTCTTCTTCCCCACTAGACTGCCAGATCCATGAAGGCAGGCATTTTTTTTCCATTGTGTTCATGGTTGCATCCTCAATACCTAGAACCACCAGTACATAAGAGATGCTCAAAAACATTTGTTGAATGAGTATCTGTAATTAAAATGGCTATGATAGAGACAACCAAGCAGTGATGAGTAAATCAAGGCTCAGACCCCAGCTTTAGCTTTCAGGGGTTGTAAGGCCTTGGGAGGAGCCCACTTTGGCTTTGAGATGCTTCAGTTTCCCTTATTTGTAAGATGAGGATAAAGGATCCCACTCTTTTTGGCTCATTGTGAGGATGAGATAATGATGTACATCAAGAAATGCACATGGGAGGCTCACTGGGTGAAATGATTTGCACCAACTCGCACGCACTATATAAGGCTGCCCCACCACGCCCTGGCAAGGTGCGGGGTAGGCGAAATAAGGACAGCAGAGAGTCTGTTGGCGCTGAAGCTGGGGTTCCCTACACCATTATTCCAAATTTTCTCTCTATTTGAAACTTTCCAAAAGAAAAGGATAAGGAAGCAATCACGTGTGTTCAGAGCCCAGCCTGGCCTGGCACACAGGACTCAACGGGCACTAAGTATTTCCTTCCACCATGAGCTTCCAATTCTGGAGGACACCGCCACCTTGAAGACTTGGGGCCACACAACCAGGCCAGGCTTCCGCACGCATGCCGTCCAGCACGTCATCCTATGGCTCACTCCCCATTCCAGTCGCCCTCCTGAGCTGTACACCTGATACATCCCCTCCAGTCCCTGGTGGTCACCGGCAGCCATCTAACACCCTGCGTCCCCAAGCGGATGTGCCAGGAAATCTTACAGACACAAAGAACCAATTCTATACCATTTCCAACTTCCATCTCAGCTGTTTTGTATCTCTGTGAAGGCCTGGCCAGGCACCTGGCAGGGAAAATCTGTCTTGCAGAGGGCTCGATCAGAAGACCCACTTCAGGAATGCCTGAAGCTAACAGGAAAGCAGTTTCAGCTGTGAAAATAGATGCTTCCTTCTCTAGTACACGGGCGGAAACTCATCCTGGGAACACCGGCTGCCCCCACTTCCCAGGATACACTGATTGACAGAAGTATGAGAGAACCACCAAGAGAGTGAGCTGCCGGCACCTCTGGGCCTCAGTTTCTCTGCCTAAGTGATGCAGCAGTTAACAACATGGGCTCTGCAGTCAGAATGATCCGGCATCCCAGCCTGACTCTGTCACTCGCTGTGTGGCTTTGGGCAAATCACTTGGCCTCTCTGAGCCTCAGTTTCCTCACTGGTCAAATGGCTCCATGGTAACTGTGAGCGCCACCAGGATCCTGTCCGCCAAATGCTGAGCCCAGCAAGTGGCCAGAAATAATGATTCCTATTATCGTTTCTTAAGCATTTTCTCATGGAATTCGAGATCCTGTCAGATTTCTGGCTTTAACAGTGGAAACTTCTAGCACAGCTCAGTTTTAAAAAGCCTTGGCCTGGACCACAGGAGACTTGGCGTCCCACCCAGTCCTTTTTTCTCTGCTGCACAGTGAGGCACTAGATGAAAGGATGGACAACTCTCTCAGCGCCCCCTCCCTCCCCGAACTCCTCCCCTAGCTTCGCAGGTTTGGAAATCCATCTTTCCAGACCTGTTGATTTGGACTGAGACACCTAGAGGCAGGCTCCACCACAGCACTCAGTCCCAGTAATAGACAATTCCAGCTGACACTGCAGTTGGATTTTCAATCACCTTCTCCACTCCCCGTCCCCAAGCATAAAATCTACAGGGGCAAACCTCAGGCTGAACAACATCCACTCATTTAGTGGCCTTTGCTGTCTTTTGAGTACTCACTGAGGAGGTGTGCTAGGTGCTCTACAAGTCCCAGTTTGATAGATTCGTAAATCAAGACAAATTAAAATAATGGTGATTACAACACTGGCTGGTGGATTCTGGATGCTTATTACATACCAGACACTGCTTCAAGCATTATACATCTATTAACTGATTCAGTCTTTGAAACAGGGTTAACATCCTTCCTCTTTCACATATGAGGAAACTGAGGCACAGAGAAGCTGAGTAAGTTGTCCTAGGCCCCCGGCCTTAGCGTGGGCTATGCTGTCTGTACCCGGAGAGGCTAAATAACTTTCCAACTTAGCAGAACGGCAATGTGAACCAGCTGTCAGAGTTAAGCAGGCACATATAGAGTGATAAAGCATGGAGCAAGGAACAGGCAGCCTCAGTGATCAAATGGAAAAAATAGGGCAAAATACTGGGGAGAAGGTTCAGAGGAGGAAGGAATCCCTTAGAGCATGAGGCCACGGCACACGTCAGACCTTGAAGGAGGAATAGGGTCTGGACAACTGAAGAAAAGGAGGTCCGTTCCCAATGACAGCAGCAGCTTCAGCAAAGGCACAGTGATGGGGGGTTGGGGGGAGGGCACGTGCTCAAGTCCAGCCAGGGCTTGTACAACAGCATCCACCAAAGTCAGGGAGGCCCCATGTCATGCAAACCAAGGAGCTCTTGTTCATGAATGTTTGGGGAATGTTGGAGCAAACCAGTCCATCTTGGGATCCAACATCGTCGGACTTCTCAGGGTCTTTAAGGTTCGTGAGGATGCAATGCATGGCCAAGAAAGTTTTGGCCAGGAGGGAGGAAGCCTCGTTATCTCACAGCATCTCAACAGGTTAGCTCTTTGGAAAACACATGGCTAGAAAATTAGGCCCATCTAGGCCCTACTGCAGGGTTTGTGTGTGTTTAAGGGAATTTGGACCCACGCAACAGTTTTGAGCAGGGGAGTGACATGATCTGAGTTGTGTTGACAGGCCAGAAATATGAGCACATTTAAAAAGAGAGAGAAGAAAAAAACCTGCCATCAGTCCGAGACTACAAATAAGAAAATAACCTGTCGCACGGAACCGTTGGAAGCAGTGAGCGAGTGCATGCGTGTGGGATCCGTACAACACTTTTAGATTCCCTTCCTCTCGCACACCCCCTCTCCATCTGCTGCAAAGGGCACCAGGAAGATGAAAGGAGGAATCTTCCAATTCTGGGGGCTCCAGAGCCTGGCAGCCCAGATAGGGGGGCTCCTACAGGAGCCATATCGCCCCCCCACCATGAGTTGTCATTTGTGACGGCCAAGGGGCTGCAGTGTTCCCATCCTTGAAGGGGCTTTCCGAGAAACAACTGTGACTCAGTTAAAGCCATCTCCCTCAAGAAGGAATCCTTCTACAAAACCTCTACCTGAGCCCGGGGTGGGTGCCTCTGGCCCTGAGCCTCCACACTCCCCAGCTGGACTAAGTGAGCTCAATTAGGCCACTTAACTTCTCTTTCTCTCAGAGGCCACCTTGCTAGAGGACTGGATTCAAAATGCGGGCTCCTCAACCACTTACTCCCTGGAAATGGTACTCCCCCCGTTTTGGACTCGATTTTCCTCATCCGCAAAATGGGATGGCAGCCAACTCATATTTTGCTTTGCTGATTAATGAAATTATGCAGATAAAAGTGTCAGCACACAGCCTGGCATGTAGTTGACATTCAACGAACATTGGTTCTGTTTCCCTTCTCTCAACACATGGTTCACATTAGGACTTTGTGCCTGCTGAATGGCTACAAGAAAAGGAATGAATCACCCCACGAGTCTCCATGGGGTTGGCAAAGGAATAATTAATGGCCAGAAAGTACCCAGAAAACACCACGACTTTAAAGGATCGTCTGCAGAAAACACCACGGCTTTAAAGGACCTTCCAACAGCCCGAAAACTTTGCAGCTGCAACCCCACCACCACCCCACTCTCTTTTTTCGAAAAAGGAAGTTTAAATTTCATTTATCACTTAGGGAAGCACAGAGGAGCCAGAAGCATGCCACCCTGTTACACAAAAGTCAGAGGTTCACCAGAGGGCCCAGCTGCACCCCTCTCCCCGCCAAGTCTGAACCCCAACTTGGCCTGGCTTCCTCCAGGCAAGAGCAAAGGAGTGAATGGGGGCTCAGCTGAGGTTTGTGGGGGAGGGGACCCAAAGGTTCAGCATGCTGGCTACTCCCCAGATGCACCGTGCAGGCTCTGCCCCATTAGCTGCTCAGGAGCCCCCAAGTCCCAGCCCCTCACTTCGGTCTGATTCTCAGAATCTCCTGCAGTAAAGTTGTCTTAGGAAACAGGTTCCAGGAACATAAGTTGGTGACTCCACCGGCATCTTTTACAAATTTCCCTTTCGCAACACTGACGCTGACAGCAGTCTTTGGAAACTTCTTCCCCGGCCTCCCCCCACCAAGATAATCCACATGACCAGCCCCCTCCACGCAGAGATCATGTGAAACCTCAGAATCACGTGACCCGCCCAGACTGACAGGTCTGCCTGAGATACTAGCGTCACTCAATCCAAAACTGCCTTCCTAAGCCTGACATTTGAGTTTCTCACTTGAACAAATCCATTTTCTTAGAAAATTGGACAACTGCCTTCTTCTACCTTCCTGCCCTCCTGCCTCTCCTCTGCTTTGTCATAAATTCTGTGCCTGGAGCAACCGAGGGAGGGGCCTGAGGCCCCATCCTTCAGGTGAATTCCACAGCTGGACCACAGCGTGACCACAGAACCCTAAAAAACATGAGGTGAAGGATGCTGAGAGGCTTGAGTTCTGACGTGACCCCATCCCTTCCCCACCACCATTGACCAAGACACCCACTCTTACCTCCTAAGATTTATTTATTTCAAAGCTAATTCTTGGCCCCTCTGCTGCTCCCACTTTTTCAGGCTATTGACGCTGAATGGATTGGAACGGAAGTTTTATGGCCTAATCTTTACCATTTTAAAGATTGTTTTTATAGGCAAAGCGGGGAGACCTGCTCACATGAAGGGTGCTGGTGTTCCCAGCCATGGCCCCGGGAAAGGCAAGCTGCCCATCGGAACACTTGGTAATCGGTGTCTCTGCTCATTTGACAAGGACTGAGCCACGGGGTCCCGGTTGGGGAAGGGTCTGGAACAGACATTTAGAAATTAGCTTGGGGGCGGGCCGCGGTGGCTCAGCGGGCAAAGTGCTTGCCTGCTATGCCGGAGGACCTCGGTTCGATTCCCGGCCCCAGCCCATGTAACAAAAACGGAGAAACTGAATACAATAAAAACAAGAAAATGTTTAAAAATGTTTCCCTTTCTTCCTTCCTTCTATCCTTCCTTCCTTCTCTCTGTCTTTCCTTTAAAAAAAAAAAAAAAAAAAGAAATTAGCTTGGGCCCGGTTCCCTACTTCAGGAAAACCGAGCAGTAGTGAGAGCAGCTTGTGCATTCCCAGACCAGGAAGGATAGAAGGGCAGGAACTCGGACTTTTGCAGGGTGCCGATGGCCGGCTCAGGCAGGAAGGAGCAGGTTGGAGGTGCCACTCACCAGGGAGAGAAGAAACATATCAGTGCTTCCTTCCGCTCAGCAAGGACCCAACGGTAACAGAAAGAACTGGGGGACGGAAACCGGAGTGGGGGTTGCCTGTGTGGATTCCCTGGGTTCAGGGGAATGACAGGGCAGAGAGAAGCTGCTGTCCACCTCCACTTCTCGCTCCACCCACTCTTTGCTGGTTCTCCCTTTCTCACTGCTATCAGATGGTTACCAGCCTTTAGGCAAATGCAAAATGGGGGGGGGGGGATGCGCAGCTCATCTCTATCTTCTTCATCAAGGGTTGGGAGGTACAGAGACTCCGCTGCTGCCGACACCACCACCTCAGGAGACCAAAAGACAGAATCCCCAGTCTCCACCCTCGCCAGCCATGCTGTGTCTCTGCCCCTCATGCCCTCCCAGGAGACCCACATTTTTGCCAACCCCCTTTAAGAAGTGGGACTCCTAAATGGTGACCTCACTCCTTGGCTACTGCACACACTAGCCGTCAGAGCCCGCCTGCAGGCGGCAGCCAGGTGTTGATGTAGGCCAATAAAAAGACATGCTTTCAGAGCCACAGGTAACGGTCCCACTGAGCACCTGAGCTGCAGGGAGCTGCCTGGAAGCCAGGGGAAGGCAGGAGGAAGGGGGTAGCCGGGAGAGTGGCACAGAGCACAAGCATCCAGCTAGAGGCAACCACAGGGGCAATGCTCCGTTTTCACATGAGGCTCTGTTGTTCCCAGCACCTCACCCCAGGGTAACCAGTCTCCCTTCCTCCCTCTCCCCCAATAAGCGGTAATGCTGTTTTCCTCTGCGCACCAAGTGGAGCTCTCACACTTTCCTAATTGCAACACCCTGTTACTGTTCCATTCCAGGCAGCATGGGATGACCTCTGCCCCACTCCCTCTCTCAGATCCTGAGTCAAACATGTGGAAAGCATAGTCCAGGGCCTGAGAGCTTTTAGAGCGGCCAGGAGCACCTTGCTCTGAGAGGTGCATACAGCCTGCCTCCTCCATCAGGCTGGACACTGAATCAACTCATCTCCCAATGCCCGGGTGCCCAGCACCCAGCCGGCACACCCAGAGTTAAGACAGACTGCAAGCGAGAACCCGAGTTCTCTCCTGGGCTGTGTGACCTTGGGCAAGTCGAAGGCCCTCTCTGGGCTCAGTTTCCGCACCTGTAACCCAGATTATAGGTATCTCCTCCCCTCCACATTTGCCTAGTAGCTCCGAGCCGCGGTCTGAGAGGCCTGAGCCTGCAATGTGGGGAGGACAGCGGGGCTGGAGCGGGGAATGCTTACCTGGCCAGGCGCAGGACGTGGCGAGAAGCAGGCAGAGCAGCAGCCCGAGGCGGCCGGGGACCGGGCCGGCGGGCTCCATGGGCCGCGGCTGCGGAGCGAGGAGGGAGAGCGGCGGTGAGTGCGCGTTCGGGCGGGCGCGGGCTAGAAGCGGGGAAATGACTAAGGCTCCCCCACTACTCTCCACCCCCCACTCCCCTCCCCTCCTGGCCGGGCTGCACCCCTCCCCTCCCCAGAACGGGCTCCTGGAGCGGCTTAGGAACCGCCGTCGCAGCCGCGATTTTCGGACACCCCCCTCCCTCCCCCAGGAGAGATCAAGAGACGGAAAAGGAGAGAGACCCCAAGCGCGCGAGAAATAAAGCCAGCGACGGCCAGGGAGAGGCGGCAGGAGAGAGAAACAGACCCAAGGGAGCCAGGGAGAGAGCCAGAGACACAGAGAGGAGAGGGAGAGAGAGAGAGAGAGAGAGAGAGGGAGAGAGAGAGAGAGAGAGTGAGAGAGAGAGGGAGAGAGAGAGGAGTGAGCGAGGCAGCGCGCGGATCCAGACAGAGCGCGGGAGAGAGGAGAAACGCGAGGCAGGGGCGCGGGGCAGGCACCGCCGAGCCGCCCCCGCCGCTGCCCACCTGCCCCGCCCGGGCTCCTCCGCGGCGCCGGCGGCTCGGCTCGCTCTCGGCCCGCAGTCCCGGCCGCTGCCCCCGCCCCCGCCCCCGCCGACAGCTCGGCCCCCTCCCTCCGGCCCTTCCCCCCTCTTCCCTCCTTCCCGCCCGAGGAGGCTGCGGGGCTCCGGCCCGCCGACACAGTCTCCGCGAGCGCCCGCCGGCAGCGCGCCCCGGGGGGCGGGGAGGGAGGGCAGCGTCTCTCCCCCGCTCCGCGGCCGCGCGGGGCCGCAGCACCTCCGGCCGGCCCACGGCCGCAGCCCCGGGAGGCGGCCCCGCGAGCCTCCGCCGCCTGCGCACCCCGCTCGGGCTCGGGACCAGACGAGCCTGCGGCCCCAACAATGTGCCAGTTCAGAAGCCTTCGCGGCTCGTCTCCCCGCCTCCCCTCCCGCCTCCCCCCCCCCCCCCCGCCCCGTCTCCCTGGCACCCTCCCGGTCCCGAACCGTCACCCTCCTTCCTCCATCTCCCTCTCCCTGCCGAGCTCGGACCTGAGCCGCCAGGGAGGGCTGGAAGGCTGTGCAAGCGCCGCCGGGGGCTGCCCAGAGGCCGGGAGGGCCCCCCGCTCCACTTTGCGCAAACTTGTTTTTCTAAGGTCAGCGCCGCGAGCCGGCTACATCGTCCTCTTAAGGTGGACCGGGGAAGTTGCGGCCGACCTCCCCTGGCCTCGGGACGCTGGTCGTCCCTGCTGCCCGCTGGCCAGACGCTGGAGGTGGCCGAGGAGTGGAGGCTGGGGGGCGGGGACACGCCGACTTTCGCCCTCCCCCAATGGCCCCGCCCCAAGCCGTGTCCCGCAGCTGAAGGGCCCCTCTTGGGGGTGGGTGCAGGCCAGAGGGGCCCCGATTCTTTCAAAGCTGGGACGAGGTAAAGGAAAAAGCAGGAAGTAAGTGAATGTGGGGGGAAGGGGAAGAGGAAGGAGAGAGTGATGGTACAAAAATAGCGTGTGTGTAGGCAGGACTTCAGTACGCCTGGAAAAGAGGCGGAGGGAGGAAGGGGATTGCGAAGGGGGCTGGGGCAGGGAGGTGAGAGGACAAGCGTCCCGGGGCCCTCCCCAGAGGGGCTTCCCTGGGACCTCTTGCCTCTCTGTCAAGGGTGGCAGGTTCAGGGGGTGGGGACGGCTCAGGCAGCCGCAATGTGGGCCGGGAGAGGGCACTGAGGCGGCTCTGGGAAGATGGCAAACAGTGAGGAAGAGGAGGGAAAGGAGGAGACCGGGAGAAGAGACCTGGGTCGGAGAGGAGAGGGCCAGATGGATGAGGAGAGTGGGGTGCCCTGGGCGCCTGGCGGAAGAAGGCTGGGGGCTGTGAGAGGGGAAGGGGTCCAAGACCCTCGGATAATTGGGTTGGAAATAAGCTCAGAAGAAACCACTTTTGCCTCACGTGGCAGTTCAGAGACTCTGAACAAAGAGGGTGAGGGTAGGGGTGAGGTCTAGACTTGAAAACAAGAAGTTGAGGAAGAGAGAGAGAGAGAGAGGAGAGACCTTTCCTAAGGCCACACAGCAAGAGCAGGAGTAGAAGCTAAATTTGAATTCCTGGTTCCCAGGCTAAAAGCTTTTACCAAGTGATATCCTTCCCTACCCCCAGCCCCCACCCCCCATCCCACAGGGGCTTGGCCAAATACTGGGTCCTGCTGTCCTGCTGTCCTGCTCAGAAAGGGGGGGGGGGCAGGCAGGGGGCAGCTATGGACTGTGTGGACCAGACTCCCTGGGTTCAAATCCTGTCGCCACCTCTTAGGAGCTGTAGCATTGGGGAAATAACTTATTTCTGTGCCTCAGTTCCCGTATGTGAAATGGGGCCAACGTGGGTATCCACTTCAGGAGGCTGTTGGGAAGATTCTCTGAATTGATATTTGTAAATCACTTAGCCCAATGTCTAGCCTGCCACAAGTGCTCCAGGTGTTTGATAAATAAATAAAATGTTTGGCTACAATCTTTGGGAACCCGCAGGGTTCTGGGCAACATTGACGTACAAGGGAATTCTCATGTCTTTGTGTGTGTGAGAAACAACAGGGAGCAACATCAGGTCTGCGTCCACCAGGAATGTCCACTGCAGAGACCAGACAGACAAGTGAAATGACTCATGAAGCGAGGGAGACTGAGCTTAAAGAGTGAGCGGGGTGGGCTCGTTTCGATAAGGGTGGTCAGGAAGGTTTTCCTGAGAACGTGGGAGCTGAATCACAAGAAGCAAGGTGAAGGTTTGGGGAGAAAGGCTTGGCTGGAAGAGGGAACAGCTAATGCAAAGTCTTGGCTGGTGGGGAGTGAGGGCAGGGTCTGGGAGAGCTGTCCAGCGGGGGTGGCGTGGTGGACCTTGCTAAGGAGGTTGCAATCACTCTGCAGATGGGAAACCAGTGGAGGGTTTTAAGCAGAGGAGTGCTACGGTCTGATTTAAGGCTGTGAGTGGAGAGTGGGTTGGAGGGAGGGGGGCGTGGAAGCAGGGAACCAGGGAGAAGGCTGTTCTGGGGAAGTTCTTAGTAGCTACAGTAGGGGGCAGGGAAAAGTCTCCAACTGTCCAGGCAGGAGTTGGCTGGGGACTATGAAGGTGACCAGCTTTGAGGCCCCTGGGAAAATCCATCATCCACATCCAAAGAGGATAGGAGAGGGCAGGGGTGGCTGATGAGGGTCAGAGAGGAGGCAGCCTCCTGACCTGGGCTTCCAGAAGGCTCTGCTGTTCATCATCCCCCATGACACACACACACACACACACACACACACACACACACGCGCGCCTGCCCAGATTAGGAGACTGCAGGGATTAAGGAAGGATAGTAATGGAACCACCAGCTATTTATATACAGCACCTTTGGCAAAGGCGCTAAGCAGGGCTTCCAGACACGGGCTATTTTCATCCTCACCTCTGCTCCTGGGCTTTGAATTCCTGACCCCGAGTCCACAGGAATATCACCGGTGAAGTTGGGGGGCCATTGAGATCAGTGGGCAGGTGGGTACCAGTAGGTAAACTGAGGTGGGGAGGGGAACAACTTGCCTGAAGTCACAGAGAAAGGTTATGGCAGATCATTGATGTGAATCAGCCACCCCCACAGCAGGTGCTGGGGCTGCCCTGGATTAAAATAGAACTGCCTTCATTCACATATCATTCATTCATGAACTCAACAATAGTTATTAAGCAGCCACTACACACCAGGCAGTGTGCTGCGCGCTAGGCATGCCAGCAGTTGGAAAAAGGCAGGCAAAAATCCCTGCCCTCAAAGAGCTGGCATTCTAGAGGCAGGAGATAAGCACATGAATAAGTAAAATATTTAGTATATCAGACAGGGAATAAGTGCTACAGGGGGGAAACAAAGCAGAGAAGAGGGCCAGGGGTGCTGGCGAGAGGACTGGGGTGCACTTTTAAAAATGGATCGGGGGCGGGTAATGGTGGCACAGTGGCAGAATTCTCGCCTGCCATGTCAGAGACCCAGGTTTGACTCCTGGTGCCTACCCATGCGAAAAAAAAAATTGGATCAAGGAAGGCCTCAGTGAAGAGGCGATGTTTGAGCAAAGACCTGAAAGAAGCGAGATGGGAAGCCAGAGGCAGCGCCATCCTTCCAGTTGCACCTCCCTCCCCGACTCTTCCCTCTGCAAGTTGTCAGCAAATCCTGCCTAATCGCCTCTGATCACATCCAGAACCAAACTACTTCTCAGCCGTCCTCTGCGGCCACCTGGTCTGAGCTCCCTGCTCCCACCCTCAGCCCTCCTGACTCTTCTCCATCCAGCAGCCCAAGGGACTCTCTATAGAAGTCAAACCCCATGTCTGGAGTCTCCTGGACAGATGATTTGAATGAGAAAGAGGAGAGGAGGATCCAGGGCTTTGAAACCAAGACTGTTAGTTTTACTTTCCAGCCTTGGTTTTGTGAAATAGGAATAATAAGGAATGCCCCGATGAGGGGTTGGTGGTGGCAGGGCTGTGAGAGCAACCACACGAGAACGTCACACCTGTAGTTTTGCTTCCGCGGGTTGGGGATCCCATTGCACCAGCTGGGTGCCAGGCAGTCCGTGATACATCATGTTGTTGGAGCCTCAACAGCCGCTCCGCTATGTGCCGGCTCCCAGAGCTAAGGAAACAAGCTCACAGAGAGAGAAAGCGACTGAGCCAGGGTCATTCCACCAGGGTGTGCTGGAACCTGCCGGCGCGCAGCTCTGCCTGGCACCAGGGCCTGCCCGGGCTCCACTCCTCACTTCCCGTAACCCTGGGCTGGCGTCAGCAGGCAGGCTTGCCAGGCGGCCTTGGTGTGGAGCCTGTCGGGAGGCTGGAGCTGCCAACGACCTATTTTTCTGGGGAAGAGGAGCCATTTGGAGTTAGAAGCCTCAGCTGTGGAGCCAGAACAATAAAAAATAAAAACAGCGGGGGACTTCTGGACAGGCCTGGGCCAGGGGACCAACTGCCCCAGGGGGAGCTGCTGGCTGGGCTGGGGAGTGAGCAGGTTGGGGGTGGGAGATGGGACTGATGACACTGTGTCCCTTCTATGCCCTCCACCCTTTACATGGTTCACAGCAACCCCTCTGTGGGGGAGACGGGGTAGGAGTGGCGGGGCTGGGGGTGGGCAGTTATCATTCCATTATAGTTGAGGAAACTGAACTCAGAGGGATGGAAAGACTAATTAGTTAGTGACTGAGCCAGACAGCATTTGACCTCAGTTCCCCAAATCATAACCACAGTTCCCATCTATTGTGAAATATTCACACCACACCTGCAAGGGGGGTGCTACTCGTTCTCTCATTTTACAGATGAGAAACCAAAACTTAGTGAGATCTCTGCTCACACATCACCTCCTTAGAGAGGATCTACCAGGCCACCCTGTTAAATAGCCACCCCTGCTCCTGTTCTGCCATTACTGCATGTCCCTGTCGCATTATGTCCGTCTCCCTAACTAGCCACAGGCCAGGCCAGCCCACCGTTTCAGTTGGTGGCTCTGGAAGCAGATCCTACGCTAAAATCCTGCCTTGCCTCACATCAGTCCTGGGGCAAATTGTTTTGTTGATCTGTGTGCCTCACTTGCCCAGATTGGAGAAGTGGTAGAACTGTGCCTAAAAGGGTTCTTGCAAGGGTTAGAAGAGTTGCCATATGTAAGGATATTGGCTATCACCATTGTTTTGTCCCAGCATGCAGTCCTAGAGCCTTCAACAGTAAACAGTATGTTGTTGGTTAATACCTACTGAATGAGTGAAAAGAGTGTCTTGCCCAAGATCATGCAGTAAGGAATTGGCAAAGTCTGGATTTGAAAGCAGGTTTGTCTGAGCCTGTGCTTTGGCCCACCCCACTTTATGCAGTAGCCTCCACATGGGCCCCCACCTGTCCACTCTAGCAGCCCAGGAATCAGAACATTCTCCAATGTCATTGGGCACTGGTATCACCTGCGGGACTTCCTAAAACACCAACCCCAGGGCCTCACCCCCGGAGTTTCTGATTCATTAGGTTTCGGATAAGGTCTGAGAATTTGCATCTGACGTCCCGGGTGATTTTTTTTTTTTTTTTTTTTGTATGCTGTATGGCAGGTTCACATTTCATTATTTTTCCATGTGAGTATCCCATTATTGCAGCACCATTTGTTGAATTTTTGTTTGTTAGCTTTGCTTGTTTTTTGGGAAGGGCATGGACTGAGAATTGAACCCAGGTCTCCCTCATGGCAGGCAAGAATTCTACCACTGGACTACTCTTGCACCCCCAGTCTCTGGTGATTCTGACACTGCTTGGTCAGGGGCCAAAGCTCTGAGAACCACTGAATAGACTGAATTTCAAGTGTCGTGGAAATAGTCCTTGAGCCCATCACCAGCTTCCCTGTTGGTTGGTCCATCTGTCTCTCTGGTTTCTGTCCTCCCCGGGAGGGGAAGTCAGAGGCAGCCACAGCACCCGCTCAGAGACTCCAGCCAATGGCCCGAAGCTGAGGGGCTGTGACAGATCAGGGAGCCAGGGCCTAGGGGATCCATGCTGTAATTAGTGCTTTACCAGGGAAAGCAGCGTGACTTCCCAGGGAAGGCAGGCAGGCAGCTCGCCCGAGCTCATCAGGGGTGGGGTGGCACTGTCAGGCCCTAAATGCTGTTCTCAGGCACTGGGGATCTGGTTCCACCCAGAGCTGAGCCCAGCTGTGCAGAGCAGAGCCCCCCACCTCACACTTCTGCCGGGAGGTGCCCTACAGGGTGGTGATGCAAGGGGTGGCAGCAGGCCTAGGAGCTAATGTCCTCGGCATGCACCAGGAAACCTGGGTCCCAGGGCTGATTCTGCCCGATAATGATAGTAATAACAGCTGAGGGGTAGGAGCACTTCTGAAGGTCCAGGCTGGAAGGATTCTGGAATGACTCCTCACTATGACTCTCTAACGCAGACACAATTCTTAGCCCTCTCTCACGGTGAGGAAACCAAGGCACCGAGAGGCCACGTGAGCTCTCTTGCAGTTTGTAAGCTCCAGCTACGAGGTTGTTCCACAGTCCTTGCTTCCAACCTCTGCCCATTCTGACTTCATCTTCACCAAGAGCTTGGGGGCAGAGGGGGTGCCCCACAATGCCTCCCCTGGCTCTCCACCACCGCCAAGGGGCTGGCTTGATGATTTCCAGGTCCCTCCACGTGCCCACCACCGAGCCTGCAGGTGGGTGACATTTGATGAGTGAGATAATGAGTGAATGGAAGACTGGAAGTCTTCCCAGCCCTGATGGGCGAAGCCAGCACGGTGGCTGAGAGACCCGCGTTCAACTCTAGACTCTGCCCTTCTCCCTCCGTGTGATCCTGAGGTTCTCAGCCTCAGGTTGAGGGGAGGGTTAGTAGACAAAATAAAAACAGACAGAGCTCAACAAATGGCAGCTGAGAATGATGTTTGGGGAAGGCCTGAGGACTTGCATTTGAAACAAGGTCCCAGGTTACGCCATCGCTGCTGTCTGCTGTCGCTGCTGGTCTACACTTTGAGAACTACTGAATATACTGAAGTTCAGGCTGGCCTGGGGATGGTCTGTGAGCCCTGGGTTTCCCACCACTTTTTTTCACTCCTCAGTCAGCACTACCTTGTCTCTCCTTCTCTTAAAGCCTCCCCATAGCTTTCTACCTCATCTCTTGGAAGAGAACCCAAGGTTCTCCCTGTGGTCTGTGTGATCTCAGCCCTTGCCCCTCTCTCGACCCCACTCTCCTCCCACCTCACCCCTCATGCTGCTCCTGCCATACTCGCCTTCTTGGTGGTCCTTGAACTTGCCCAGCAGGGCCCCACCGCGGCGCCTTTGCCCTTGCCATTTCCTGTGCCTGGAAACCTCCATCCCCAGTCAGCTGTCTGCCTTTGCTCCATTGCTTCCTTTGGGTCTCTACTCAGAGAAGCCTGCCCTGACCACTCCATCTAAAATTGTCCCCTGTCACTTCCTACCCCCCTACCCCACTTTATTTTTCTTGATAACATTTGTATTCCTTGATACTATATGAATGTTATATCGTTATTGGTTGCTTTCTCTCTCCCCCACTCACATCTGGGCTCCCCCACAGCACCTGGAGCAGTGCCTGGCACAGAGTTGCTGACAGAGCAAAAGGAGCTGAGCAGGAAGCAGGAAGCAGGAAGCAGCTCCGTCCACGCGTGTATATGTTGGCAGCTGGACCAAGGGGTTCAGGCCCCTCCACCTCGAGGGCTGGCTTGGCCTGGGTTTCCTTGAGGAACAGGTACCCTCACTGAACTCCGGTTTCCTTCCCAGGCAGGGCAGAGAGGCCAGAATTCCAGTGGGCCTCATTCCTGTTCCCGAGAGGAAGTGTCTGACACAGGGCAGGGGCTGGCCTGGCTCTCAGGGACGACCAAAGCCACGCGAACCAGTTTCTCCGCTGCTGGCTTCTGGCAAGCTGAAACCATGGCCTCTGGGGAGGCCCCCCACAGAGCTGCTTCCAGGGACTTTGTTCCCTCGTGGGAGGCTCACAGTCACACTGTTCCCATGCAGGGCTCACATGCCGGCCTGGCCCCGCTGAGCTTTGTTCCATGCATCTGTACCCATTTGTACAGATGTGCAGACTGAGGCTCCCTGAGCAGGGAGGCTGCCTGGGTGATGTGCTGAGTTAGTGGCTAAATAAAGTGAGAACCCACATGTTTTGATATCAAGTCCCTCCTTCCCCCTCCTCGGCTCCCTCCCCCTCTCTCCACCAGAGGCCTTGGGCACTGGGTTTCTTTCAAACCTGAAATCCAATCGTTAGAGTTTCCTCTCGCTGAGTCTCATTCCCTGTTGAGCAAAGAGAGCTGTTAACTGTCCCCGGCAGTACTGGGGAGGGCCAAGGCCTCCAGGGCAGGCTCATGGTGCCCCCGGGGAGCCAGACCCAGGCCCCAAGGCCTCTGGCCTCACGACAGGCCCCATAGCCTGAAGGAGCTGCTGAGCCTGAGGAGGCCTCTTGGGCTGGGTCAATGGGCACCGCCTTCCTTTAGTCTACAGATGCTTACTGAGCCCATCTGAGGGGCCGGGGACCATGGGGGGTGCTGGAGTGAGACAGTCACAGCTCCTGGGCTCCAGGTGTGCACATTCTAGTAGGGGAAATGAAGAAATAGATGCATGAGAGATGAAATACTATGTATACCACAGGGAGTTGTGGAGAGTGACGGGGGAGTGGAGGCTGGTATCCCACAGAGGGTGGCAGTGATGGTCTTAGCTCAGGAGGTGGCATTTCCTGCAGAAGTAGGAAGGAGAACTCCAGGAATACTGGGTAAAGGCAACAGCCAGTGCAAAGGCCCTGTGGTGGCAGGTTCAAGGACAGCGGGCCGTCCAGAGGCTGGAGTGAAGTGATGGGGTTGGAGATGGGGCAGGGCCTGATCCACAGGACCTCCCGGTCCCCACCAGAGTGAGGTGGGGGCCACTGTAGCATTTTGGGCAGAGGAGCTGCAGGGAACCCTTGGAAGCCACCTCAAATGCTCGGGGCTCTCTAAGACCTCAGAACTGAACAAACTCTTGAGAGAAGGGAGCCCCAAGAATGACCAAGGTTGGGTTTCCCAGCATCCCAGTGGGATAGGATCACAGTCCAGATTAGTCTAGTTTAATCTGGGGCTTCTCACACTTTACTGTGCCCTGGAATCCCTTGGGGATCTTGTCAAATGTGGGCTCTAATTCAGTAGGGCAGGGGTGAGGCCTGAGAATCTGCATTTCCAACTCCCAGGTGAGGCCAGAGCTATTGCTCCATGGACTGCACTCTGAGCAGCAAGGATTTAAAGGAAATAAAGAAATGGCCACATATTGCCCAGCTGTGGCTGTGCAGTGTCAAACCCAGATTCTCCAGGGTGGCCTTCGAAGCTTGTGCAGCTTCTGCAACTCAACTTGAGCATCACCCCTCAGCCTTGTGCTGTGGCCTACACAAACCCAGTGGGTCTCTTCCCGACTCCATGCAAGCCACACCCCTTCCCTGCATGACGTGGGCGCATCAGGGTGGGGACAGTGGGCAGAATATGGGCTTGGAGCCAGCCTGCTTGGGTGCAAAACAGCCCTGCCAGCTGCAGGCAGCAAGGCCTCGGGTAAGTGACTTTTCCTGTAAGTTTCTCATCTGTAAAATAGAAAATTAAAAAAAAAAAAAAAAGGTAGCCCCTTTACAGGGGTATTTTGAGGATTCTAAGAAATAACATATCTATCCAAACTCTGGCAAATAGGACATGCCCAGTAAATATTACACCACTATCCGTCCAATTCTACCTGTCCTTTAAGACAGTGTTTTATTTATTTTTATCTCATTACTTAAAGTGTTTCTATTTTTGTGTATGTTCTGTGAAATATATATAACATATGAGTCTAAAAAGCACATTATATGCTTATCAATAAGGAAATAAACATATGTTAGGGGTACATGCTTAAGCTGTTTTTATTTATAGAGACTGTAATAAAAATTTTGAAGACCACCATTTTGACGTTCAGTGGAATGGACAGACATAGAAAATGCGGGTTGGAAGGGATTTGAAAGGCCTTCAATTTCCCTGGCTTCCTTTCTCCCATCTGATGCAAATGCCCCCTCTGTTTTATTAGATTGCCTCCAGTGATGGGGAACTAACTACCTTTCTGAGAAATCTATTTTGTACAACTCTGGGAACAGTTTCCTGACCTCAACACCTATACAGGTTCCAGCTGCCTTTAGATCCCACAGCCTGATTGAACTGACCCCTTACCCCACTCCCGGCAACTGTGTCACAGCTCTGGGATTGGGCAGGGGCCCAGTGCCAGGCTGGGTACTTAGTAGGCACTCAGTGATGTCTGATGAGTGAGGGGGGGTGGGAGAGGGATGAGAGGGAGCTGGGAAGGGTGACAGTCAGTTGGAGGAAGCACTAATGACTTGGTGTCATTGTCTCTTGGGAGTATACTAGTCCGTGTAACTCCAACTAGGCCTGTATTTGTTAGTGCTTGTTTGAACCTATGTCTGTACACAGGTGCAAGGATGCACACCGCTGTGTGCTTTGTTCTGTGGCTGTTTCTCTATGGACATGTGTGTAAGCCACTCTGCAAATGTCCATGTGTGTGGTGTATGCCTTTCTTTGTGTCTTTGCATGCCTGTGTACCTGGGTGTGGGTCAATGTGGAGTTGTGTGTGTGTGTGCCTCTGTTTGGTTTGTTTGCATGTGTGTAAGTGTGAGTGTCTGTGCTGCCTGGGAATGTCCATGTATGCCATGCATGTCTCTCTCTGTGTGCCTGTGTGCGCAGGCCTTCCTCTGTGCATCTGTGTGTGTATGTGTGTGTGTGTGTGTGTGTCTGGGTCTGCATGTGTGTGTCTTGCCTCCCCTGCTCAGCTCTTCCAGGGAGCTGACTCCCTGCAGCCTGGGAGACTTAAGACCGTCTAACTGGCAGGCAGTAAGGGTTCCACACCCCTCCTTTCCTGCTCGGCTGTGCTAATCACCGGGTTATATGCAGATGGCAAATGTGCGGCTGCCAGGCTTGGAGGAGGGACTGTGGAGGGGGTGTGCAGATGAGCAGACACCGAGGAGCTCGAAGACAATTTAGAGGCAGAAAGGGGGAAAACAAGCCTGCTTGGCTTTAGAGTTATGTGGTGTGGGGTTCTCTCCAGAGGCGTGCATTTTATCAAAACGAGTTGATGGCTATGACGCTTTCCTTTCCCTAATCAAACTAGAGTCTTAGGATCACAGGATTCTAGAATCTCAGAATTTCACATCTATAGAATTCTAGAATCTTAGTCTAATGTAATTCTAGACTCTTCGAACCACACTCAAGGACTCTAATTCCCCTGGGGTCTTAGCATCTTTAAATGCAGTTCTCTTCCTTCCCCCTTCTCTTGCCTTTCTTTGTACAGAATCATGGCCAGGGAATGACCTTGAAAGTTCATTTCATCCACCCCTCTGGCTCCGGGCAGGGCAGCAGAGAGAGAGGCCCAGCCAGCTGGGACATTCTTGGGAATACTGAACTGGAATCTTCCCTCCATGAGGACTTCTTGCTCGAATGGTCTGGGGCCTCATAAAATGCCCCCATCACCTTCTGCAGGCTCTGAGTTCCCAAAGACAAAGTTGTCTGTGTTCCCTAGGATATGTTTCCAGCTGCTCAGGAACTGGCCTAACAGGCTGCAGGTGTGAGGAGAGTGAGTGTGTGTGTGTGTGTGTGTGTGCGTCTTTTCTATGATCCTGGAGGTAGGATCGGGTAGGCAGCTAGTCATTCACCAGGGTACCAGTGGGAGTGTCTCCTCTCTCTTATTACTTCTCAGGAAGGCAGCTTAAAAAGGCTATATCCTATCCCAGGGATCCTGGGAGCCATGGACTGTCCCTGAGGGAGGTCATTTCGCTGTACTTTGAAATTCTCCAGGGACCCACCCAAACTTTTTAGTAGTGGCAGCTTCCTGGGCCCCATCTGCTAGCCACCCCTTCGCACCCTCCCACAAATGTCCAGCCACACCTTGAATCCACTTTATCTCTTCATGCCTCCAGATCTCTGCATGCACTCTTTCCTTTCTGCCTCTTCTTCACAATGCAAACGCATAGTCACCTGTAGAACACAGGCTCCCACTAAACTGTAAGTGCCATGAGAGAAAGATTTTGATTTAATACTTTAGTTCTCAGAATCTGCAGCAATGTTTGGTACACAGCAGGTACTCACTGAATGTTTGTTGAATGACTAAGTAAGGGAATATATCCTCCAAAGTTAGCTCATCCCCCACTCTGAAGCCCTTTTTCTCCCCCTCGCCCCCTTCCAGGTGTTCCCCTCAGATTACTTGGAGCCCATTACTTACCACCATGAATCTTTGCCTTTGTGTCTTCTTCAAGAGTCAAGGAACCCCTGGAATATGGGACCATGCATGGCCAATCTTTCCACCTGCAATGTCTAGTTCAGATCTGGTGATTTAGCAAGTGTCCAGTAAAGTCAGGGCAATTGCCAGCAGCCTGACTTGGTGACTTAAAATCCCTTGTTGATCCCAGCCTTGAGCGCCGGTCCAAGCTGTTGGCAACATTTGCTTTGGCGTCTCATTTGCAATTATACGTTCCCAGGCCCTTGCCACTTAATATTTAATAACCAGGAGGCTGGCCTTCTCTGGCAGCCACTTAAGCCCCTGATTTCTTTTCGTCTGAACTTGGCCCTGAGCGAGGTGGGGAACACTCTGGGGTTAAGTATACAGCCTGTATCCCGAGTCTGGAGCCAGTGTAAGGCCGGACCCTCGGGGGCCGGAGGAAGGAGTGCCCACGCCCGCTGGCTCGAGGCTCCTGGGCGCCCAGAGCCGGCGGGAGGCAGGCCGGGCATCGGCCCCAGCTGGCTCCGCTCCTCCCCTGCCCTGCGGAGCTGTGCCCGCTCAACCCTCATGGGCTGCTCTGGAGGAGAGAGGAAAAGTGTTGAGAGGAGCTTCCCTGACTCACATCCGAGCTCGGCGAGAAGGAGGAAAGGGAGATTCCGCCTGGGTTGGGTCCCAGCAGGAAAGGTGGTTCTATCCTGGCCCAGCAGCCAGGGCCAGTCCGCATGGGGCCCATGGCGGCTGGGAGGGGAGCGTCGGCAGCCGTGCAGGCTTCCCCGGCACGAAGCAGGGAAGTCCTTCCAGGTGGGCTGTGGACAGGGATGAGGCAGCGTTAATGACCCGCCCTGGGAAATCCAGCAGGTCCGGGAGGCCCGGGTCAGCTCTGCTGGTGGCCGCTGGTGACTGCTGCAGAATTGCTGAGGCCAGAGGCGGGCGAGGAGCCACAGGAGTTCAACAGTCATGGAAAGGTCTTGGGAAGAGGGAACAAGGCTTTGAGGTTGGACTTTCGGCACCACCAAAACTCTAGGGGTCCAAAGAAGGGTCAGGAAACAGGCTTCAGAGCCAGCGGATGTTGGAGGAAGGTGCTGCTGGGATTCACGCCTGGGAATCATGGGCTTTTGGGATCCCAGAATGGATTTTGCAAGGTCAGGAGACTTGGTTTCCGGTTCTCTCTCTGCCTCTAACAAGCCCAGGAACCTTGGGCACCTCCCTGCCCAGTGCGCATCTGTCACTCACATGTTGGATATCATGTCTGCCTGTCTCCTTCCGCCCCAGGGAGCCCTCATTCTCCCCTCAGAAGTCATCAGGCCCAATCTGATGGGACACTGAGGCCAGAAACTTCATCCTGTGGGATCTGTTGGTCCCAAGAGGGGGCCAGGCCTGGCACAGAGTGCTCCACTCTTAGGCTGTGTCATATTAACTGAGCACTTACTATGTGCCAGCTGCT
This sequence comes from Tamandua tetradactyla, assembly GCF_023851605.1. NCBI lineage: Eukaryota > Metazoa > Chordata > Mammalia > Pilosa > Myrmecophagidae > Tamandua > Tamandua tetradactyla. The sequence continues at coordinate 23,647,625 of NC_135327.1, read as the reverse complement.
ACACTAAATGCTTTACCAGCATACACGATCTCATCTAACCCTTGTCATCCTTGTCCCCCCCCTCCTTTGCCTCATCCTCGCATCATTTGCAGGTCCTGTCGGCAGTACTCCTAAAACCTGGCTCCAGACCAGCCATCTCTGTCACCTCCCCTGGTGGCTGTGCCAGCCCCTCTTAGTTCTCCTGCTCCTGCCCTGGCCTCTGCAAACCACCCTCTACAGCAACCAGGAGCCCTTTGAACGATGGAAATCAGACCGTGTTCCCCCTCCTTTGAACCCCCAGGGGTTGCCTTGGCACATCAAGTAAAACCCAAATCCTACAGCCGAGGCTGCTGACCAGGAGCGGTGCCTCCAGCCTCTCCGCCCTGAAGCTGTGCCACCTTGCTGCCCACGCTACGCCAGCCACAGAGGACCCCTCTTTCCTCAAATGTGTCCTTCAGGTCCAGCCTAGAGCCTTTGTGCTTGCTGTACCCTCTTCCCAAGACTTTCCTGTAACAGCTGCCCATCACTTGGGCCTCGACTCAAATGTCACCTCCTTGAGTGGCTTTCCCTGAGCACCTTCTAAAAAATATCCTTCTTTCCTAGGCCCAATCCCTCATCATCCCAATTCTGAATTTTATAGCACTTATCGCCTTCTATATTTTCCTCATTTACTCTTGTGTCTCTTCCACTGGAAGACAAACTTCCTCAAAGTAGGGTGTTGGCCCATTTTGCTTCCTGCTGGGGTTCCAGGGCCTGGAGAGTCCCTGGCACGTGATGGGTCCTCCATGGGGGTTGGTAGAGGATTGATTACACTGCTTTGGAATACGAGCTAGATTATGATTAGCCTGTCGTAGAGAAAGCTCCGAGAGGCTGAGTGCCTTGTACAGCTTACCCCCCCACCGGAAAGGGTGAATAAGCATTCAACCCCCCCCCCCCCGCCCCCATCTCCCTGGCTCCAGAACCTAAGCTTTTTTGAGGAGGCTGAATTCTGGGGAACCCAGAACTCAGTCCCAGAGGGAAGGTATCACGGATGTGGTGTTTGATGTTGCCCCAAGCTGGGCTGCCTGCCCTGCACACCGATGGGGCTTCTACTCCTAGGATTCAGGTCCCAGACACTAGGCCCCAGCATGCGGTCCAGCTGCACCCCTGTCCCTGTTCCAGCCGAGGTTGCTGAGCCCCTGGGGGAGCCCTGGGCTGGTTGCTGGTCAGGGATCTCATCCCCGGACACCCTGTGAGTTTCCAACCCCCTCTCCCCCTCTCCGCGGTTGTTACAACCCAAGTTAAAGTGGTAATGAGATGCTTTCCCCATTATCTGATGCAGACTTCTGCTGCCCCCGCCAGCTCTATGGCTCCACCCAGCCCATGGGGCCACTGTCTCCAGCTACAGCAGGTGTGCAGGCCAGGGCCCACATTCCTCCCCAGCAGCCCCTGCAGTGCTGGGGGCGGGGGTCAAGAAAAGAGGGGGTCAGAGGTGAACTGCTGAGTGAAGATGGGGGCTGTGTCCGGCAGCTGGGGACTTGGGGGTGCCCCAGGGGCCTGGGCACCAGTACTGGTTACAGGCTGTGTAAAGCAAAATACTCGCAGCTACCTTAGAGTGAGGCCCACTCCGTGCCAGGCATTTCGCATGTTTAATTTTCACGTGATCGCAGCTCTGCACCCCACTGGGCAGACGAGGAGACTGAAGGCACGTCCAAGCCTTCTCAGGCCTCAGGCGGGGTCTGGCGCTGATCTGGGCTCATCTGGCGCTGATCCCGGCTCTGCCGACCACCCCAGGGCTTGACCCCATCTCCCTAAGGTCCGTGTGACCTCTGAGTCCCTGTTTCTTTAGTAGCCGCATGCTGGTGTCTCTATTTACATTTGAAGATGCTGGAGGCTCAGAGGATCCGCGGGGCTTGACAACTTGCTCATAGCCGCGCGGCTGGCAAGTGGGACTCCAAACCCATGCCAGGGAGCCCAGGGAGGCTATGTGTGAGTGTGGGGTGCTGGGCGGGAGGTAGAGGCGCTCCCCAACCTTGGCCCTTGAGAAACTCCCATTTTGTGACCTCATACCACCAAACAGCCTGGCCTAGTTCCCGTTGAGTGCCTTAAGCAAGTACAGAGCATCTGGCAGGTACTGGGGGCACCCAGAGAGAGGGCTGACTTCCCCCCAGTTGCACAAGCCTCTGAGAACAGCAGGACAAATAGCAGTTCCTCCACCTCCCCCCTTAGGAGAGGAAGTGACAGGGAGAGCATGTGCATGGCAGTGTCCGGGAGGGGACTTCTTCCTCAGGAAGGTGGGGCACGGGGAAAGGGCAAAGCCTGGGAGGCAGGATTTGAGAGGATGCTGCCAAAGGGGCCTCCTCCTCTCCCTTCTCACCTTGGGGGCCTCTTCCCCCTTCAGGCTAGAAGGTCTGCCTCCACCCCCATGACCCACCCAAGTGTCTCTGACTTCCTGGAGGCTCCTCCCTGATGCCCCATGGCCTCCAAAAGGAATCACCATCTGCCCCTAGCTTGCTGCTCCTCCAGCCAGAAGTTTCCCAAACCTCCATTGCTGCCGTCCTCTTCCTCCCTCTCCATAGTCCCCAGGCCCCAGTCCTGTCTGATCTGCCTGGGAAGTGTTTCTCACATCTGTCCGTCTGTCCGTCAGCCCCTGTTCTCAATGTCACTGTCCCAGCTCAGCCCCAGTTGATCCCAGAAGCCTGATCTTCCTGACCCCCTTCCAGGTAGCCTTCCTTTGTCACACGCTCAGGCTTTCCAAATGCGAAGACTGTGTCACCCGCCCTCCAGTGGCATCTCCACTCACTGTCCCCAGGACTGCGAGGCCCTTTGAAGCCACCGAGCTGTCCCCCGCCAACCACGTGGCTGTCATGTGGCACTTCTCTGACCACCCTTCCAGATCTGCCTACACTGGCTTTTCTCTGCTGTGAACGCATTCTGCCCACATCTGCCTGGCAACTCCTGTGCCTCTGTCAAAGCCCAGCTCTCAAGGGCCCCCTCTAAGGGGCCCTTTTCTGACAGTTCCCTCTTCTACATGAAGGGTCCGTCTCCTGGACGTGAATTTACCACCTACGCACACTTCTTCCTTCTCCCCTAGACTGAGAGCTCCAGGGCTGGAGTGGGAAGGGAGAGAGGACAGCTAGAGATTGGGCCAGGTCTTCAGCTATAAGAGTGCAGGCCCTGGGGCCACCACCTGGGTTCAAATCCCGCCTCTGCCAGCGTTCTACAAGGGAAATTAAGCTCCTTGTGCCTTGGTTTTCTCCTCTGTAAAGTGGGAAAAATAACAATGCTACTTCCATGGGGTTGTTTTAAGAATGAAATAAGCATGAAGCACACAGCGAGGGCTTAGCCTGTATAAATGCTCAATAAATAGTGGCTGTCACGATCACTTCTGGATCCCACATGGACAGTTCTTCTGAGGGTCGATTCACAAATAAAAAGCTAGTTCTGACTGGGTCAGAATCGTTTTCCAACTCAGGTGTGCATCCGAACCACCAAGGTGGGGTGAGAAAGGCAGTTTCCAGCCCCCACGGGCGTGGGGAAGACCTGGGTGCAGGCCTTTCTATAGTGCTCCCTGGGATCCTCCTGTAGGGAGCCCAGGGCCAGGCTCAGAAACGCTGCCCGAGGGCAGGGGAGGTGCGTGTGTGCATGTGTGTATGCGTGTGCGGGCGTGTGCATGCATGAAACATGAGGCCTGGTCACCAGCCTCGCTCACGGGTCTGCCGTCCGGGGAGGGAGTTCTGGCTCGTGGCCCTTGCAGCCAGGAGGCCTGGGTTCAAATGCTGACACCTCTTTTCCCAGCAAGTTGCTCCCCTCTTTGTGCCCCCATTTCCTTCTCCGAGAAGCTGCGATTCCAGAAGTCCCCACCTCCCCGCCTGTAGGGTTTGATGAGTCCACGCTCATCAAAGTCCGCACTTAGAGTGGGAGCGGGTCTGAGACACAGCTAGTGCTCAGCCAGAGCCAGCCGCCCCGTTACCTTCGCCCTGCGGCAGTTTGTCTTCCCAGGGCTGTTCTCCCTGAGTGTTTTATTTTCTGTTGATGGATTCCAGTTCATGTTCAGGGACTGCACCTGCATACAAATGCCGAGAGGGCTGGGCCCGCCCCCGGGATCTGTCCTCGCTTGCACTGGGCTGCGAGTTCTTGAGTTCCCGGCAGGCCTCCTGCGAGGCTGGGACCACCGCGGCTGCCCAGCCTCCCCTGTCAGGCCGGAAGCAGCCAGGCTGCCGGACCTTTTGAACGCAGAGAAAGTGTCGCCGTGAGAAGAGTGGCTGCTGGGAGGTCTTCAGAGCACTTGGGAGCAGCTGGGACAATTGGTCGCTGTTTGGGGCAGTGAGGTTGGCAGGGCCCTGCCCCTCGGCTTCAGGCCCCTGCCAAACCCCTGCCAAGTTCAGGCCTGGTTTCTCACTGTCTGCCAGTTCCCGGGTGCTCGGGGAGGGGTCCAGGGCAATTCATTGTCCCTCTTTTCCGAGCCTCTGCAGTGGCCGAGGATGCCCAAGCAATGGTCAGATTTGCGCAGCTGCAGGCCTGCTCTGACTAGGCTTTACTGTCCGCCAGGCTAGGGGGTGGGAGGCTTGGAGCCAGCCCACCCTCCCACCCCCCATCCCACAGATGCCTGTGCAGACCCTCCTCTGGGCAGCCAGGAGGTCTGCACAGGCCATTGGACACAGAAGGTCTGGTTGAGCCCCTGCATGCTTGTTGGCTCTGGGGAGCCCCAGTCCCACCCCTTGGCAGGGAAAGCAAGTGAACAAAACAAAGTTTCTGCCCTCACATAACTAATGCAGGGACAGGAATAAAAGTTGGTGGTAAGGCAATGGATCAAAACAAAGCAGGGTAAAGAGAATACAAGGTGATGATACAGGGGCCATTTTGGGCAGGGGATCAGGCACAGTCTCTCTGAAAAGGTGACATTTGAATGAGATATGTCGCTAGCTGGTGGAAGAGTGTCTGGGCAGAGGGAATAGCATGTGCAAAGCTCCTAAGCAGGGAAAGGACCTGGTATGTTGAGAAGAGCAGGGAAGCCAGTGTGGCTGGAGCAGAGGGATGGTGAGGAAGAGGGATGGAGATGAGGCTGGAGAGGTTTTCACTCTTCGCAACCACCCAGACAAGGAAGCTGAGCTCAGAGAGGTTGTCTAACTTTCCCAAGGTCACACAGCTAGTAAATGGAGGCACCTGGACTGAAACCCACTCAGTCTTGATTTCAAAGCCTCTTATTATGTACTGAAATGCTCTACTATAAAGTAGAGAGGGCACCTTGTCATCAGCAACTCTGGCTCGCTGAGTACTAGTCATTTGCTTTTGCTTTTAACTATGACCCCACCTCCAGGGGCTTCACGTTAGGCACCCAGGATCTGGGCCATCTCTAAGGACCCTTCCTGGAGATCTGGAGTCTGCTAGGCCCGGGTTCGAATCCCTGCTCTGCACTCACTAGTCACTGGGCTTTTCCAGGCCTTGGTTTCCTTATTTGTAAAGTGGGACTAATTCTACCCACCTCACACGCTTGGCAAGAAGTGAATGAGGGCGAGGACATGGAAGGGGATTAGAAAACATTTACGCTCTCCCCTCCCCCCCAGGCCTCTAAAGCTGTGGTCCTGACCCTCAGAGTAGCCTCCCCGGGGCAGCATATCAGGAAGAAACATCCCTCCACAGGGATGCTGAGTCTGCAGGGGGTAGGGGTGGGTTAGACAGGCTTCTAGGGGGTTCTGATGAAGGTGCCAGAAGCTCACTTTGGGGCCAGGCTGCTGTAAAACCTTGTGCAAATGTGAGAACCGAGTGTCCCCCTCTGTCCCCTCCCAGGGCTCTCTCTGCATTTCCTTTGTGGCATCCATCATGCTCGTAATTACTTGTTTAGCATCTGTCTGCCTCTCTGGACCACGCTCTCATTCTCGGCTGGCCTTGTTCATGGCTGGGTCCCCAGCACCGAGCAGCCTGCCTGGGGCGTAATAAATGTTTGTTGGGAAAACAAACAAACAGACGCCTGGCTGGCTGAATGAATGCACGGATGCTCGTGGAGCAGCTGGACTCAGTGTTCCCCACAAGGCCTGGACTCTGACATGGGCTCTACAGCCCCTTCATGTGCGATCTTGGGCCAGTCTCGGTGTTCTCTGGACATTAGAATGGTTCCTGGGGAAAGGCGGGGTGGGGCGGGGCAGAGGGCCTGGGACAGTTCTGGAGGAACTTGTAGGAATGGATTCCAGCCAGAGGGAAGTGCACGGGCAAAGGCCCGGAGGCATGAACCTGTGAAGCCCATTCGGGGGACAGCCAGATGGCCAGTGGGACTGATGCTGGGATCCACTGTGGTGTGGGGTTAGTGCGGTGTGTGTGTGGTGTGCCACTCTGATTGTGCATGTGTCTCAGTGTGTCCGTGAGGAAGCCAAGCAGGTGGAAGGCAGTTCCACCCTTTGGGAGACGGGCTCCTGAGCCAATGTCCTTAGTCTCTGCTCTCCCCAGCCTCGGAAAGTGCCGGGCTCTGGGCCAGGCACTGGGTGTCCAGTGGCGACACAGGTGGACATGATCCCTGACTCGCTGGGCTGGTGGTCTGGGTGGCAAGCCCTTCCTGCAATAGGGCTGATGCTGCTCGGTGCGGGGACAGGGCCAGCCTCTCCAGGGAGGCTTTCAGGCCTGTGCTGGGGACCTCAGGGCCCAGCTGGAGAACTCAAGGGGCCCCCGGAGGCATGGAGGAGAGGAAATGCCCCATTAGAATAGTCCTGGGATGGAGTCTTCCCCACCCCTTCCTCGCAGAGGGACCACAGCAGCAGCTTCTCCCCCCGGGGCAGGCGGGTGTCCTGGTGACTTGACTCAGTAGCTGGTGTGTGTGTGTGTGTGTGTGTGTGTGTGTGTGTGCGCGCATGCGCGCGCGCGCTTGTGTGTCTGTTTGCACATGCATGCGTGTTCAAGGGTGACTCCGTGCTTCTGCGAGGGGGAATTCTATCATGGAAACCATTTGGTGGCCCTCGGGAGACATGGGTCGCACAGCAAGCTGGCACTAGAATATTTTGAGCTTGCAGTAATGAAAGCAAATGGCAATTTGGCGTGTCTTCAGGCTTGAAAGCTGCGGCGCAGCGTTCGGTCATCAGCGGCCGTTATTCCCCACCGCTGATGGGGGCTGCTGCGCCCGGGCGGGTGAGGAAGAGCAGGGCTCAGAGAAGTTAAGTGACTTGCCCAGCATCACCTGGCCGGTAATGGGAGGCAGAGTTTGGCCTCTCCCCCTCCCCCAAGGCCAGGCTGCTCCCCTGAATGGATCATCTCTGAGCGTTTCCTGAGCGCTGGTTTCCATAGCAGCAGGGCCATTCCTGCACAACAGATCCCCCATCTTCTCTGGGCTTTGCTGCTCTAGGGGCTGCAGGGGTGGGAGGTGCTGTGGGCAGGAGATCGTGGTGGTGCTGCACGAGGAGGAGCGGGACAGCCTATTTGGATGGCCTTGGGGTCTCCAGCCTTTATAGAAGAGCTGTCCCTGTTCCATTCTTTCATTTCTGCTCAGAGATTGGGTCCACTTTCAGGTAGAGGGTGGAGCAAGAAGGGAGAGAAAGCAAATGGAAAACACCAGAAACAGAGAATGACAAAGAGACGAAAGGAAATCTACAAAACACAAGACAGAGCAAAACAAGACGTGTGCACTCTTTCCCAGGCATAGGATTTCATTTCCTCTTTGCAGCCCTAGAGGTGGCTTCTAGGTCCACCCCCCACCCCCCACCCCAATTTTACAGATGAGGAAGCTGGGGGCAAATGCAGTGCTTCTCCAAAGAGTCCAAGAGTCAGCCCATCTCACGGGTTGGTCAAAAGGCAAATTCCCAACCCCGGACTGAGTCTTCAGAATGGGAATCTCTGGGGTGGGACCAGGAGCCTGCATTTAGGAGGCTTCCCCAGGAGGGTTTTCTTGACAGTGAAGCTGGAGAAAATTCACTGTCAGGACAGCTGCCCTGCACTCTGCTGAATAAACTTGAGCCGTGCATAAACACAGAGTCAGGATTTAGGACCCAGAAGAGATCAAAAGAGAGAGGAAAGTGACAAAGAGAAGCTTTTCAAAGCAAGACAGAAATGCCTCGGAAGAGATGATAGAGAGCAAAGAAAGCAAGACAGAAAAGGACCAGGGGGAGAAGCACCCAGACTAAGAGAAGGAATAGGTCAAGAACAAGCTTTTTTTGGACATGGGCTCTGTCGCTCAGCGTGTGGCCCCTCACTCCATCCTCCAACAGCCCTAGGGTGAGGCCCCATCATTCCTGCTTTCTGGATGAGGAAACTGAGGCACCAGGAAGCGAAGTTTTGAACCAAGCTTTGATCCCTGGCAGCCTGACTTTGGAATAGGCCATGGCTTTAACCGCCAGGCTAGGCTGCCCCTTAAGCAGGAGGGGCCCCAGGGGAGGGAGGAGAAACCAGCCACAGAACCAGGCTTCAGGCTCCAAGGGGCAGGAGAGCACGTCCATTCTCAGAGCAGACCCTGACGGCTGGCCTGGGCCACTGGAGCTGTCGGCCTGTGGCCTTACTGCTTTCACTCCTGCCCCAGGGAGGACAAGCGTGGGCTCTGGCTCTGCCACATACTACCTGCGTGTCCCTGGGAAAGTTACTTAGTCTGTCTGTGCCTCAGTTTCCCCACCTGTAAAAGGACGGTATTAATAGGCCTTATCTCAAAGAGTCGTAGGGAGGCCCCATCTGAGATGGTCCATGGAAAGAGCAGTGCCTGGAGCTAGTCAGTTCTCCTGAGCAGGTGGCTGTCAGGAAGCACCTGTAAAGCCCAGAAGGCATGTAAAGAAGCTCCTCCCAGCTGGTGGGTTACTTGGGCTGGGGATGGGGGAGAATTCCAGTGAGTCCTGTTCCCCTCTGAGCACAGAGAAAACCTGACAAACAGAACCATTGATAGAGCAGAGACAAGGGCCCGGCTCACAGCCCCACTTGCAGCTGCTCCCTGGCCAGGGGTGGATGAGGCCTCCCATTTTACAGATAAGCAAACAGAGGCCCAGAGATGGACAGTGACTTGCCCCAGGACACACACCTGGGAAGTACTACAACCAGAACATCCTGCCTCTGGCTGTGCTCTGATGCCTCGGATAAGGGTTTATTGAGTCCCTGCTGTATTCCCAGCTTCGGGCTCATGGCATGGGTGTGATCATCGCCTGCCTCTCTCTCTCTCTTTGTCTCTCTGTCTGTCTCTCTCTCTCTCTTGCAGGCCAGACAGTGAGGCAAGGAGGCTATTCCCATGGGTGTGAGGGGCTGTGGCACAGCCTGCAAAGACGGCTCACGGCGGGATTGCTCCCATCCCCACCGCCCTGTGATCAGGCAGACGCGAGTGTGACCTGGCTGGAGGGCGGCATCTGTCCGAGTTCCGGCCCTGGGTCTTGGGTGGCTGGAGGAAGTGAGGCCTCGTGACCACTGGGACCGCTGGTGGCGGGCAGGCTGTTTTGCTTCTTTACTCCGTGACAGAGCAAACAAACGTCCTAATGTTCATTAACCTTGTAATCACACTGCGCTGCCTTTTACACAATTGGATTTTGGGGATTTCACTTACCGCGTGAGGGTGGTGTTTGAGTGTCCCATGATCACAACCCCCTCTGAGGTATGGAGCGTCTAAATAAGGACTCGAACCGTGCGTTTTGCTCCTTGGTGCTCAGGGAAAGAAGCACAGAGTGGGATGAAGGCGAGCCTGGGGCTGGAGGCTGGCTTCCAGGGCAGGTGCGGTCTTCTCTGGGGTGAGCAGGAGTTAGGCAGGGAACTGGGGAAAGCAGGAGGATGGACAGGGGTGAGCACCAGCTCAGGCTTCCTGGGGTGGGGGGTTGGGGGGTAGGCAAGTATGACAGGAGTGCAGAGGGAGGGGGCAGGAGCAGCCACAGGAGGTCTGCAGAGGTGACAAGACCCATGCTGTAAGCCCAAAGCCCAGAGCACAGCAGGGACTCAATAAATGCTCTCCTGCGCCATGGAGAGGACAGCTGCATGCTCATCTTGTCACCAGGGTTAAGCACTGTTAGTAAAACGAAAAGTGAGGTCACGCCCCCTCTGGCTCCCATGCCCCCCCCCCCCATGGCACACAGAGTCAATGCCAAAGTCCTTGCCGGAGCCTGCACGGGCTTGCCCTGGCTGACCCCGGCTGCAGCGCTGACCTGGCCTTCAGCCAGCCTCTCCCTTGCTTACTCAGCTCCGGCCATGGGTCTGTAGGGCATCCTAGTGGCCCTTCTGCGCCGGGAGCTCATCTCTGAGAGATGCTCGTGGCCCCCCCAACCCTGCCAAAGTCCTCCCTCAGACAGGAGACTCTCTTCCCCAGATATCGTATTAAAATTGCCCCCCACCGCCACCCCACAACCCCCTTTCTTGGTTTATGATTACTTTTTCACAGCTCTTACCCTGTGTATTTGTATATGCCACATATCTTGCTGGTGTATTAGTTCAGCGTCCTGCAGCCCCTATGATACTGTTTTTATCCATCCCTATGATAATGTTTTGCTCCATCGGGGCAAGCACTTTGCCTCTTTGGGTAACTGATGAATTCGCAGAGCCTGGGACAGGGCCTGGCCTGTAGTAGGTGCTCAATAAAAGGAATTGTGGCATAAATAAAAGTGGCATCAAGGATCTCATGTCAACTCCAATATTCTGCAAGTTATCTTCTCCATTTTACACATGAGGAAATTAAGGCTTAGAAAAGGCAAAGGACTCGCCTGCCCAAGGCCACATAACTAGGAAGAGGGCATGGTGGACCCTTGAGATACAGCCTACACTGGCCTCGGAAGGAACGGCTTTCTGCCCAGCTGCTTAGCCCCCTCCATAGGCAGCCCACATCCCAGGACAGATGGATGCAGAGGGCCAAGGCCCACCCCAGTCACTGACCACCGTCCTGGGCTCTGGTGGGGGAAGAGAGAGAAGCACAGTCACTTTAGGTGATAAGCCCTGGGTGGAATGCTTTAGATGCATTGAGCCATCTTGTCCTTGTAAGATCTGCAAGGTAAGTGTTACAATTACTCCATTTTGCAGATAAGGAAACAGGCTCAGAGAGGGGGAAGTGACTTGCCCTACTTCACATAGGTCAGCTCTACCCTGACCCCAGAGCCAGAACCTGCATGAATGTTGCTGTGGCAGGGGGTGGAAGTGGGGGGCTGGGGGGGGAGGCGGGTAGGGGAGTGAGGTGCACAAGCCAGCGTGATCCAGGTCCATCAGGCCTCTGCCCCAGTCTCTGAGCAAATGTTGCATGAGCTCAGAGTGAATCGGGAAGACTTCCTGGAGGAAGCAGAAATAATTGGGTCTTGAAGACAGAGTGAAATTTAATTCAGGACAGTGAAACGAGGAGGAGTGGGTGCTGTAGAGGGTACGGAGGCAGGAATCCTCATGGCCTCCTTGGGCAGATGTTTAAGTTGATCTGTTGGATAGAGCACAGGGTGTAAATGGGGAAATAGAGAGAAACTAATGATAGAGCAATAACATATAATGTATATTAGGCAGTTACCACCTGCCAGCCGTACTCAACTTTTCAGTCTCAGGACCCCTTTACACTCTTTGTAAAATTATAGAGGACTCCAACAAGCTTCCATTTATGTCAGTTTATCTATTGTTATTTTCCATATTAGAAATTAAAACAGACATCTTAAAAACACATTTCATTAGTTGTCAGTGCACTGAGGTCTTCATATGTCCTATATGTGCCACTGTACACTCGAGAGAGAATGGGGGTGAAAAAGACATACAACATCTTACAGTTGTGACTTCTGGGTCCCCCAGAAAACATCTTGGGGACCCTAGACCACACTTGGAGGACTGTGGCCTCATGCACCTTACTTGTAAGAACTCATTTCATCTTCCCAACATCTCTTTAATGAAGTTACTATTATTATCACCCCATTTTATAGATAAGAAAACTGAGGCCCACATAAGCTGGAGCAAGTAGTCCAAAGTCTCACAGCTAATTGGTGGCCAGAGCCAGGATTTGAATCCAGGCAGTCCAGCTCTAGAGCCTGAGCTACTAAAATTACTACATTGTGCTGCTTTGACATCCTGATCCCCCACCCCAGGCTTGGATGGAGAAGTCTTGGGATAATGCCTGGAGCCTCTCTCCAGCAAGGAGAACCAGGCACAAAGGGTTAACATTTCTGAGATGAGATTTCAAACCCCGAAGGAGAAGCATAACCTAAGAAGCACAACAGACTCCCCACACCCACCTCCACACCCCAGCAGAGGTGAGAAGTCTGTTCTTGCTGCAAAAGCCTTCCTTTGGAAGTGTCATCCCTCCCCTCCACAGCCCACAACCCTGGGTCTGGGGCTCCCTCTGCAAAGCACATCAGAAGACTCCGATCTGCCAGCGCCCCTTCTCCTGCCTCCAGTCTGGGAACCAACCAGAAACCAGAAGGAACCTGGCTCCCTGGAGGGTCTGAGATAGACTATGTCCCGTCTAAATTTTGCCCTCTCTTCCTCAAACACCTCTATTTAGCTCATTTTCAGATATTTGCTGTGCCATGCTGCTTCACAATCAGAGCCTCATTTAAGCCTCCCAACAATATTGTACAACTGATCATTTTGAAAATTCAACCAATATTTATTAAGTACTCACAGTGTGCCTGGCACTAAGCTGAATACCAGGGACAGGAGACAAATAAGGACCTGGCTATTGGGGGAGCCTATGTTCCAGGTGGAGACGACAGACAAGGAAAGAGGCCATCGTGGGTGGTCTAGGATAAAGGGAAGCCCAGAGGGGCTATTGAAAGCACACAACAGGGGCACAGTAAATATTGGTGGTCAAATGAAAAGCTCCCAGAGTCTCTCATGTAGCTCTCCAAAGTGCTGGTCAATTGTATTGGTCAGAGCAGGATATCTGCTGCAACAAACAATCCCTAAATCCCAGCTGCTCAAGACAATGCATATTTTTTCCAATTCGTGTCACAGTCCAACATAGGTAGACCCTTCATAGTCATTCAGAGATCCAGGCCTTTTCTATCCAGTGGCTTTGACACCCTCTGGGCTCTCAGGCTCTTTTCTGGGTCTTTTGCATCCCCCAGTAGAGGAGGGGAAAAAGGAAGGCCATATAGGACCATGTGAAAGGGTTTGTGGGCAGGTTTGTCAGGGACTGATGGCCAACTACCCTGGTCTGTGTTCATCTGTATTTGGGGTGCAGGTATGCACCCTGCTGACCTAGGGGTGAGGGATAGAGGGGTGTCAGCACCCAGTTAGGAAATTCTACCAGATAGAGTCAATGGAGAAGAGGTGATTTTCCTAACCTGTGAGGTTTCTTCTTACTCCTGTATATCATATAGCCATATATAGGCCCATGTATCAATCCCCCCAAAATACTCTGGTCCTGCATGGGACTTGCATCAAGGCACCCTTCTCTTAGTTTGGGGATAAAAGCTCCATGAAGCCCATGCCATGCTGGGGAGGGACCACTTCCCCAAGAATGGACCCAGGCAGACAGCACCATTGAGTCCACTACCAGGGCCTGTCCCAGTGCTCTGGTTGGAAAGGAAGTATGCCCCCTAAGAAAAGCCATGTTTCAATATAAATCCCATTTCTTAAAGGTAGAATAATCTCTATTCAATACTGTATATTTGAAAGTGTAATGAGATCATCTCCCTGGTTGATGTGATTTAGTTAAGGATGGTTGTTAAACTGGATTAGGGGATGACATGTCTCCACCCATTTGAGTGGGTCTTGATTAGTTTCTGAAGTCCTATAAACGAGGAAACATTTTGGAGAATGAGAGATTCAGAGAGATTCGGAGAGAGCAGAGAAGAACGACATAGCCATGAGAAGCAGAATTCACCAGCCAGAGACCTTTGGGGATGAAGAAGGAAAATGCCTCCAGGAAGCTTCATGAAACAGGAAGGCAAGAGAAGAAGCTAGCGGAGGACGCCATGTTCACAAATGTGCCCTTCCAGATGAGAGAAGAACCCTGACTGTGTTCGCCATATGCCCTTCCAGCTGAGAGAGAAACTGACTGTGTTCGTCATGTGCCTTCTAAGCTGAGAGAGAAACCCTGGACTTCATTGACCTTCTTGAACCAGGGTATCTTTCCCTGGATGCCTTTGATTGGACATTTCTATACACATATTTTAGTTGGGACATTTTCTTGGCCTTGGAACTGTAAATTAGAAACTTACTGAATTCCCCTTTTTGAAAGCCGTTCCGTTTCTGGTGTATTGCATTCTGGCAGCTAGCAAACTGGAACACCCAGGAACTTGCAAGAGCCTTGGGCTTGTCACACAGTCCTGGAGGTTGGGAGCTAGGAAACTTGAGAGAAAGATAGAGGCTAATATCTTTCATACTCGGTTTTCAGGAGCCAGGTGTGGGCCATATGATTTCAGGGTATGAACATATGAGTTTTCCTTTACCCCCCACTTAAGTTCAGAAACAGTAGAAGAACGCTGTTTTAATTGCCAGGATGCTAAAACAAAAAGCATGCAATGGGGTTGGCATCTCGGAAATTTATTAGCTCACAGTCTTGAGGATAGGGGAAGACAAAACTGAGGCATCAACAAGGCAATGCTTTCTTCCAGAAGACTGTGGCATTCTAGGCCTGGCTGGGAGTGTTACTTGGGTCCTTGGCTTTTCAGACACACAGCAATGCATATGGCGGCACCTTCACCTTTCTTTCCGGTTCCATTGACTTCTAACTTTTGGCTGTTTCCATGGCTTCTCTCTCTCCATCTGACTTTCACTCTGCTGATAAAGGATTCCAGCAATCCAGATTAAAGCCCAGCTAGATTTAGTTGGACCACACGTTAAGTGAAGTAACATCTTGAAGAGCTCTTATGTGCAAGGGGTCCACTCTCACTAGAATGTGGGCCAAGTCCAAGAACATGTCCATGGGGTGCAAACTTAACCACACCAGAGATCCAGAAGTCAAGAGATCTAGCCGTTTCAAGGATGTGGCTTGGGAATGTGAACAAAGGGACCCGCTAACACTGATCCTCAGAATTGGACTGTCTCAGTCACAGCTAAGTGAGCAAGCAGAGCCCGCGGGAGCAGAGCCGGTCTTCACAGGTTGGAGAGAGCTCAATACCCAAACTCACCTCTGTGTTCACCAATCAGGGAGTCCAGGTTGGTTGCTCTGTTGGACGTCCCCCCTGAGCAAGGACAGATCAAGGGAAGGTTGATCAGCAAAGCTCTGCAGTGGGGGGTGAGGGTGGGACCTGAGACCCTTGCCCTAATGGTGGACCAGCTCCTGGTTCTCAGGAAAGCAGATGCAATTTGTGATGGGCATGGAGTCAGAGAAAGCAACATGTTTG
Organism: Tamandua tetradactyla; assembly: GCF_023851605.1. NCBI lineage: Eukaryota > Metazoa > Chordata > Mammalia > Pilosa > Myrmecophagidae > Tamandua > Tamandua tetradactyla. The sequence goes on along the minus strand of NC_135327.1, from coordinate 23,632,479 downwards.
TTTTCCTTTCTTTTTAAAAAATGACTATTCAGATAATAGCATCTACTGTGAAAATTTTACAACAAAGAAAAAAAAAATGGAGAAAAGAGTTGTAAAAATGTAAGCCAGCTTCAATTCCACCATCTAGTCTTAACTATTGTTACATGTTGGTGTATATCCCCGGGGCCTTTGTGAGTGTGTGTGTTTAAACAAAATTAGCGTCAGCTTTGTGCATAATTTTTATCCTGCTTTCTTTAACGTTCTATATAAAGCATTGTAGCATGTCCACAAGGCGCTGGGCATGTCCATGAGGCTGCAGGCAGCACGAGGGCAGGAGCTGTGTCCGCTCTGATGATCCATGTTCCTGCAGCCCGGCCCACACTGTGTGCTGTGCTCAAGAAGTGTGGTCGAAAATAATAATAATAACAACAGATAACATTTACTGGGTGATTGACTCTTCTAGGCTTCCCGACGCATCATCTAATCGCATCTTCACTACAAGCCTCTGTAGTAGGCACTTCTATGAACCACAATCTACAGATGAGGAAACCGAGGCCCAGATAGGTCAAGCAACACATCCAAGGTCACACGTCAGTGCCATGTCTCTGCCAGGCACACATCCTTGTATGTGCATTTTCCCCACTCAATATGCTTTCTTGCTGCATCCTGCATCTAATCAGAGACGGAGGGGGCAGCTTTGCTTCTCCGAGACAGGGATCTTTGTGGGAGGAAGGTCTAGCCCACCCCCTGGGCTCTGCTGGGCTCCCTCGGGACCAGATGGAACCCCCCCCACTACCACCACTACAAGGGCTGCATTGGGCCCTGATGCTCAGCATTCAGTCATTCCCCACTGGAATCTTTAACCAACCTTGATCCCAGTGGCATTTGGGTCTGTCCTTACCTGGAGTATGTGCCCCACCCCACCCCCTACCAGGTGGCTTGTGCCTATGGGTCTGCCCTTCCTCCCAGGGTCAAGGTCACCTGTTGGACCTCCTTACCACTGATCTTTAGAACTCCACTGGGAGATGCTGCAATACACTGCCCATCCCTTTGGCCTGTCCTATTTTAGGACCCCTTTGCTCTGCCTCCAGGTGCCAGCCCACCAGTCTCTGAGTGAGGACTCTCTCCGGCCACTGTAGCCTCACGGCCAGACGTGCCAAGGAATTGCTGCCTCCTGAGAGCTGCGCAAGCCTGTTATAATAGAAATCGGCATTTAAATAGCAACTCTGAGGAGTGTTTCCCCCTGTCTCCCAGAGTTCCTGGTTTGATGATAAATCTTTTACTGGCTTCTTTCCTGCCTTCACTTCCCCAGCCCCGTTAGTGCCTCCAGGGATCACCTCCCAAATCAACCTGAATCCTTGGCTCGGGGTCAGGCTTCCAAGGGAAACCAAACTAAGACTCCACACTCCTCTTCTCCACAGCCACTGTTCAGTTCAGGGAGGTGAAGCCATCCTGAGTCTCTGGTTCCTCACTGGCTCTGTCTCCAGACTCTCCAGACCCACCTCCCCACACTTGTCCCCAGAGACATCTAAAATGTTTTGTCCACCCTGTTCCTTTGCTGATTTCTCCTTCCCTCCAAGCTGAAGTCCTCAGCACAGCATTCAAGGCTGGCAATGTCCCAGCACACATCCTCCTGATGCTCAACCCTCCCCCTATGCTTGGCCATCCTTACCTGCCTTATATACCCCTGCCTGTGCACTTGCTATCCCACCTACCAGCCCTTTTCTGTCTTGGTCATTTAGAAAACTTCTATTCATCCAGCAGGACCCATATCAGAAGTCACCTCCTCTCTGAAGCCTTCCAAGACTGTTTCAGATATTGACAACTTCTCTCTTCTTGTGTGCCCCATTTGTACATCATTTGCCTCTCTTATCCATCCAAGACTCATCTTATTGTAATTGTTGATATGACTGTCTCTCCTCTACAGGACTGTCAGTTCTCTTGCCCTAATGCCTCGCCCCACCCCTGGGACAAATTTGGCCTCCAGTGAATACAGCTGTCCCTCACTGAGCAAATTCTTGCTCCTGTCCACTCAAAACTTAGCAACCAAACAGATTGGGAGAACATGATGGCATCCTTCATGATTCAGAATCTATTGTCCAACACCCTGCTCCTGAACTCCGGGGCCGCATAACTGTGGATGGGAAAGGATGCTTGTAGACGAATGAGTTAATTACTTAATGAACGAGGGTGTTCAAAGCTGAGAATGTTCATCTACTGTGGGCACAGACCTGCGTGAAGTTGGTAGAGAGCGGGGAAGGAGGGAACATGGAGATGCCAAGCCAGAGCCAAGAAAGTTGTTTTGCTTTGGAATATATTATTTTTGCAGGTTGCTATAGTTACCGCTGTGAAATTAAAAATTAAAACCTTGTGAAAGAGAGAGGGTTGACTGAGATGAGGCAGTTCCTTGACAGGCTGAGTTATTTATCTTTTTCCCATGTAACATCTGGTTATGTGCTTGCAAATTTATTTTTAATTCAGAGCTCTAAAAAGGATTTCGCGGCGCTGTGAGGTGCCCGGATGAACAGCTTGGGAGGGGAAGGTGGAGCGAGTGGTGGCCAGGAACTCATGGGTGACCCCCAGTTTGTCCCTGGCCCTTGCTCCTGCCTCTGACACAACCTCTAGGAGACGGGGGGGGGGGGGCAGCTCAGATGCGTTGTGGACCCCCTGCCAATCAAAAGGCAGCCGTAACCATGGTTCCCAGAGGCAGAAGTGGGGTGGAAGCTGCCATCTCGCTCCTGTGGCTCTCTGAGCAGGAGGATAAGCGTGGCTGGGGGTGGGGGGGTCTTTGAACTCCTGTCTGTCCAGTCGGTCTCCCAACCTGTCTGACCCCAAGTGTCTCCCAGGATCTTGCTGGACCCCATAATCTGATGCCCAGAAGGACAGTTGCCTGTGGCTGAAGGGAGGCACCCCTGCCTAGAACTGGAAGACATGGAGCTGTGACCTTGGGAAATCTTCCCTCTCTGGTCCCTGTTCTCCAAATGCTTCGAGGAAGGGCTGGAGTCAGAGATAATCCCTTGGGCCCCTATTCTAGGAGTCTAAGTAAGTCTAAAAAGTCACCAGGTATTATCGGTACCTATTTTTGTGCTTCTGCCCAATTACACAACCTGGCGTGTTGGAAACCCACAGCGAGTTGCCCTGTAGGTGCCCTTGCCTTGCCGAGTTCCTTCCTGCCTGGGATGTCTGTGCCTGGTACTCCCTCGGCCTGGGACACCTGCCTCCCCCAGGTGTTCTCTCCCTCCCCATCCCACCCAGGGATCTACCTCCTCGGCCGAGGCCTTCCCTCACCTGCCCATCTGAAGGGCCCCCCTGCCCCCACCCCCACCGCCACCCCACCCCCTCTGCTTTTCTCTTCTGGCATCCATCACTACCTGATGGTACATTATTGTTTTCATCTGTCTGTCTGTTGTCCGTCTTCCCTTCTGGCACGGAAGCTCCACGAGGCCAGGAACTTTGCTGTCTTACCCATAGCTGTGTCTCCAGTACCCAGAGCAGGACCTGGCCCCTGTAGAACTTAATTAATGCTTGTCAGATAAATGAATGGGCAAATGGGAGTGAAATAACCATTTGTTTGTCCCTGCCATATGTCAGGCTGGATTAGGAAAAGTTAGGATGGGTTAGGACGGAGGGAAAATGAATATAGATGAATGAGACCAAAAACTCACAGGCTGGGAAAAATGAATGTCAGAGGCAACTTTAAAGGAGGAAATAAATATCCTCAAAATGGCTGGTGTGTGTGTGTGTGTGTGTGCGCTTGCAAGGGGGTGGTGGAGCTCTTTTCTGCTGTGAAAATAATGGTCATAAGGGTTGGATGATAGGGAATCATCCTGTATATAAAGCCTAAATTCTCTTACAATAACAGCAGTAATCGTTACTAGAAACCAAGCACATATTCTATGCAGGACATAGCGCCTTAGATACATTAATGCCGAGAATTACAAAAGCCCCTGTGTGAGAGTAGGGATGCAGCTGTGCATCCCCAGTGCCTGGCACATATTGGGGGCCCAATACACCGTTCTGGAATGAATGAATCTCCAATTTACAAACAGCCTGATCAGAGAGGGTAAGTGACTTGACCAAGGACACACAGCTAGCAAGTAAGAGTCCAAATTTAAACCAGGCCCATTTGGCTCCGTCCCTGTTGACAGAGTTCTCCTCCCTCTCCAGTGACTTCTGTGAGTCACTGCCTACCTCCCACTCCCCTGAAGCAATGACGCCATCACCACCCCACTCCCCCAACTTGCCTAACACTGCTTAGCTCAAAGTCCAAAAGATCATGGGCTGAATGAATGGAATGGAAATCAGGCCAAGAGGTTTTAGCCATCAAAACTGCAGACACAGCCTGGGCGCTGGTGTCTTTGAAGCATCCTGACTTATTGTCATGGCCACTGCGCCTGACGGGGCTCCTGTAGGAGGACCAGGGAACCCTTTGTGGGCAGACAGACGCCGAACTTCATGACAGGTCTGGACCCATAATCCAGGCTCCCCACCATGGCTGAAGTTCCGAAGGAATGAATAATTAAAGAACCATCAGGCCCAACAGCTTGGCGAGGGGGGTGTTGTGTAACTTGGCAGCACTGTGTCCCAGCCTGACTGTTTGGGGACGGAGGCTGCTGTTTCTGAGGACTGTTTCAGTGGCATCTAGAGCAGTGGATCCTGGTGGCAGAGGGGTTTGATGTGATTGTTCCAGGGGACAGAGAGAGGTCCCTGGGGAAAGGCGATTGCAGTCAGCCTGAGCAGAGTTTGAATCCTTGTTGCCTCCTGGTCATAGGGTTTCCTCTCCCTCCCTGTTTTGTGCCTTTGTTTCTTCTTCTGTAAAACGAGTTAATGGTCCCTACTTTGTGGGGTTGTTGAAAGGGTAATGTTAGTTGATGCAAACTGTAAAGTGCCTTGGAAAGACAAGGAGCGCTGTCAAGAGGGATTTGTCTGCCTTTTCCACTAGGATGGAGGCTCTGAGAGCAGGGACTCTGCTGGCTTTGTTCACCTGAGCACCTGGAACTCAGTAGCACCTCGATGAGTATTTGTTTAATAATCAAAATGAACGATGGATGTGCTTGATAACTGCGGGCTGGATCATATGTGTCGCCTAGAAGTCCTAGTTGCTGGATCCTTGGGACCATGGAATTCTCATGGTGGGTGGTTTGAGGGCAGGACCCTCGCCCCATTCCTCACAAGTCTCAAATGGATGGTTGCTGGCACCTTGATGTGCTGAGGGGCTCTTGCCCAAGAGCCTTTTCAGAGCCCTGATCCAGGCATGGTCCCAACACTGGTGCATTTTGGAGAGCCTAGCAAAGGAGGAGGTGTGGACCCCAAGGGCATGGGTTTGGGATCAGGCATGACCTCAGGTTCTTCCCACCTCCCCCCCCCCATTGGAATAGTTAGGGATGCACTTAGCTACAAGTAACAGAAACCCTGCTACAGAGGCTTAAATGAATTAATGCATATTATCTTATATGACAAGAAGTCTAGGGCAAGCTCTGTTTGTCATCTGTATTTGCCATCTTTAGCATGTTGTCTTTTGTCCTCATTCCTGGTACCTCATGGTTGCAAGATGACTGCTGGGTCTCAGGCATTGCACCCCTGTTCCATGTAGGGAGATTGGGAAGGGGTTAAGTGTAAAGGAAAGGAGATTGTAGAAGAACGCTGTCTCCAGGATGATGCCTTTCGTCTCACTGTCCTGATCAGTGTCACGTGCCACTCCTAGCCGAAAAGGAAGCCGGGAAAGTTAGTATTCAGGCTTTTTTGGTAGCTGGTGTGAGAGGAGCTATTGTCTGTGTGGAAGGCAGCTGCTGCCACGTGATTTCAGCAGCCTGAGATACTTCCCTAAATCCTGAAGTCTCATGCTCACCGATGCTTGAGCTTCCAGAAAGAAGGTCCTCTCCCCTCTGGCAGCACAGAGGTCAAGACGTGAGTAAGCTGTGCAGCCAGACTGCCGGACCCAAATCCCCGCTCCACCAGAGTCAGCCCTGTGGTCTCAGGCAGCTTCTGTTACCTGAATGTGCCTCGGTTTCCTCCTACGTAAAACGGGGATCATGGGCCTTCCCATGTGCCTGACTTATTGCAGGCATTCAAAAAAAAGGAGGTATCATGCTACTTGTTATTGTTAGTGTGACAGTGTTCATTAGGATACGGCTTTGATGTCAGTGTCAACCGTAAGGTCCCATCCTGCTGCCTGACCTGGAATGGGCCCCTGCCCTTGCTGGGCTGGTGTCCCTCTGCGCGGGGAGGGCCTGAAGCCCAGTGAGCCTGGCTGGGAATCCCATCTGTCAAACACTCCACAGGGGGCCTGTGGTCCTGTCCTCCCCAAGAGTATGTCTTTCAGGGAGGGCAGCAGAGCCCTGGCAAATCTGGGCGCTCTCCTAGGTTTGCTGGTTCCTCCCTCCGGGGTGTGGTGCCTGCAGCTGGGCCGGCCTGGCTGAGCCTCTCTCAGTCTCTGGAAGGCCCAAGCCCCTCCCCCCTCCCGGCCCCACCTCCAGCCTGAACCTGCCGCCCTCTCCCCACGCTTGCTCTTGGCTCCTGCGGCCTGCTTTCCTTCCTCTAAATGTTACTTCCTCCTGCGACTTCTTTGTGGACAGCCAGCTGCCCACAGTGGGAGGCCACAGACTGACAGGCAGCATTAAGAGAACTCTCTGGGCTCCTCCGTGCGCGTCCAAAGAGGGACAGGGGAGGCTGCATGGGGACTGTGACCTGGGTTTGTTGTTTGTTTGTGTCGCTTCCCTGAAAATGGAGCTGAGAAGCCCTCTGCCCTGCCAGGGGAGTCTGTGCCTCAACTGGCTGGCAACCTTGGCTCCTCTTCTGGGCCTCAGTTTCCCTGTCTGTGAAATGTGGCAGCTGAATGCTCTAGTCTCGAGGGGTGATCAGAGCAGCTTTTGACAGGAAGCATGCCTGAGTCTTGGGGCTCAGCCTCTGAGTTGAGGGGCCTGTGGGGGCCTCCAGCCTTTCAGATCTTGATGTAGTTGAGACCGTTGTGGGAAGGTGGAGGATTTGACAGGGATCTTGGGCTCCCACCCACCCCCTCCTGCCAGAACAGCTTCTTTTTGATTTCTCACTTATTATGGAATCCACTAAAATGCAAAGTTTGCCAGTAATAGCTGATGCTTTATAGACCTACTGGGTGCCAGCGCTGGGCTAAATGTTTTGTGCATATTGATCAATATAATCTTACAGCAATGTAGTTACTACTGCCAATTTTGTTTCAAGACAAAGAAATTGAGCAAAGAGAAGTTGAGTAACTTACCCAATGTCACACAGCAAAGTAAGTGGGGTTTGAACCCAGTAAGTCTGGCTCTCAACTCCTTTTGTTTTTCTCAGAAAACCATTAATTTATTCCCCACCTGATGCTGGAATCTCCTCTACAACCTTCCCTAAATTCATTGCCAGTCTCAGCTTGCACACTTGTAGGGACGGGGTCCTTACCACCTGCTGGGGGAGCTGGGGTCAGCTGTACCAGTTTAAATATCTTCCTCAACTTGGTGGACTCCTTAATAAGTCCTCAATGCTCAAAATGGTTTCCTAGGAAACAAGGCAGCTTGCTCAGCCCCCAGAGACCTGGTGTGGCCTGGATTGCAGATGCAACAAATTTGAAAGGAGCCAACAAGGTTCACGTTTTGGGGCAACAGGAGAGGATTCAGAAGGGACATTGGGGTGGTGGCTGCTCTGGAGTCGTTTCTCTCTCTAAGCCTCAGTCTCATCGTCTGTGAAATGGGACTTATTATGTCACCTTCCACATAGAGTCAGGGTGAGGATTAAACAAGATCATCCAAATGAAGTGCATTGAAGAACATTACCTCCTATCACCTTGGAGTCTTATCGTTATCATCATCATCACTGTGAAGTCTACAGTCTCACTCCGAACTTTAGACATGAGTTGGTCAGTGTCCTGATCATGGCACTAATGAGGTCAAAACATGATTCTTGAGTCCAAATACTCCTCTTTGGCACAGAGGAGAAACTGAGGCCCAGCAACTATTAGGGACTTTCTTAAAGCTGCCTAGCCAGTCAGTGACAGAAGAAATAGAGCCCCATGGAGCAACGTCAGAGAAAATTTGCCGGTCCCACTTGGCCCTCTTGGAAATGTGAGGTCAAAGGTCATAAATGGGTCCAGAGGGCAGGCAGGGCTGGCTCCTTTGCACCCTCTTGGAAGGGTACAGTTACTGCTGGGAACCCAGTACAAGGGGGGTGAGCAGGTATTCAAATCCAAACATCTGGATGTGTTCCTATGCTGTATCTGGGTGTGAGACCGTTGGGAAGGGTATAGATTGGCCTGGACACTCTTTGTGGGCTTTCTGGAATATTCCTGGAAGATTTGGAGTTACAATTACATTCTTGGGGACACAAGAGGCAGGGCCCATGAGAAGTTGAGCGATTCAGCAGAGAAAGCAACATCTTAGAATCACGCGTACGTTCAAATCCCACCTCTTTCACCTATTTGCTGTGTGACCACTCTGAGCCTTGGTTTCTTCATCTGGTAAATGGAGATAGTGTTGCCATAAGGATTAAAGGCGACCCTGGTAGTTGAGCAGCTAAAAAAAGAGGCTAACCAAGACTTTGTCTTAACAGTATTTAAAAATTTGGAAATTTCACATACAAATCCAGATTGCCTCCCTCTCCTGAAGAATCAGAAAGATCTAGCTTCTTTGGAACTGCTTTCTCAAGAGGCCATGCCCCCTCAATCCGGTGGGCAGAACATGCTTGTTTCCATTAGTCACCACGCCCAGCAGGTGGGTCAGAGGCCGAAGGTCAGTAGGTCTCCCCGCCTTCCCCAACAAGCCTGTGGAAGCATGCGGAAAGAGACTTTGGAGAGTAAAGTTCCCCACGCCGGGAGGTGTTTGCTCAGGGCTGCTCCAGGATGAATATTTCCTTTCATAATGTTGCTAATCATTTCCCCCTCCAGGCAGGAGCAGAGGCTTTCCCCAGCACCACGCAGCTGCCGTGCCCTGTGGGCGCTTAATCAATGTTACATGGTAATTAATAATAGATCCTCCGGCTCCAACTGTATCACTCCCAGCTTCCCGCTCCCTCTGACAAGCTGGCATCTTCCCGGCCAGATGAGGCCGAAATCAAAGGCCTGAAATTGAAGCTGAAAACTTTTCCTTGAGTAGCTTGTGGAAGGGAATCGGAAATGCTTGCATTCCCGCTGGGTCCCTAACCCCACCGGATTATCAGCCCTGCTTCGGCAGTGGGTGGGGCAATGGGTTTGGGACGTCCATTCATTGGTTGCAGAGGCTTTCACACTCCAGGGTGCATTTCCATGATTCAGTAGGTCTGCAATCGAGCCTGAGAATCAGCATTTCTAACAAGGCCCCCAAGAATGCTGACACTTTGATCTGAGAACCACTGGCTTATTTGACTAATACTCATTGATGGTCACTCAGTACCAGGTACCGCCCTTGCCTTCTTGTTGAGTGGGCTCCCCCTGGGGCTTCACGTGGTGGGTGGAGACAGGAATTTCTAGAATCAGATGTGCCTGATTTAAGCCCTGACTCTGCTGGTTACATTCCATGATTCTGGACAGTTTCCCTGACTTCCCAGAGCCTTAGTCTCTGCAGCTGTCTAATGGGGATAATTACGTTCCCTGCCTCGGAGATTTGATGTGAGGATTAGATGAGAAAAGGAATGTGAAAATACATGCTCACAAATATTAGCTATAAAAAACACATCATTAATAATTATGCAATTGTTGTTTTATCATTGTCCAAATTGGTGTAATAGGTCCTGGGCGAGTTGAGAGTCATTTATTCATTAATTAATTCATTTGACGTGATGTTGGGTTGGGAGAGACAAGGTGGCTGATGCTCTTTTAGGAGGTCAGCTGGGCCCCTCCGGTCCGGTGCCTCTGAGCAGAGAGCTGCCCTGGGAGTCAGCGAGCCGACTGCTGTCTGCAGGGAGGGTCTGGGAAGGCCCCAGCAGTGAAAATACTTTGCAGGTCTGACACTTAGTAGCTGCTTAATGCATGGTGGTTGTCACTGGGCTTCTCCTCCCTCCTCCTATCCTCCACTCCCCTCACTTCAGTGAAACCCAGGAATCCAGGTGGGAGCTCAGACCCAGAATTCCCAAACTTCCCCTTGGGACTGTGCTTCCTTTGCATAAATTTGCATAAGGCCTGGAATGGTGAGTGCCTCATCTTGCCTTTACTTCCTGTGAGCTCACGTCATCATTTAAAAATAGGGTGTTGATCTTCCCCTTTCCCCACCACTCCCTTTGCTTCTAAAAAGAGGTTCAAGCTATTAATCAAACATACCAGTTTGCAAGCTGTTTTTATTTTGGCCCTGTGCACAAGGGGTCACTGGCTCTAGGCAGCCCTTGATTATCCACTTTACTGGAAGAGAGAAGACAGCAGTGATCTCACGCGGTAGAGGGTCCTGGAAGCTTTAAAAAGAAAAGCAATTTGATTTTTTTTCTGCTTATAAAAGTAGTGTATGTAGGCAAAGTGGAAGAAAACCTTCCAAAGAGCACCTGTAATGACCCCAATCAGGCACAATCACTGTTAACATATTATTATATTTCTTTCCTTGTTTATTTTTTCCCATGCAATTTTTATATACTTGAGCTCATACCATGTATATAAAATGCTGCAGCTGGCTTTCTCATTAACATATATCATGAATATTTCCCTGTGCTATTACACACTTTGTAAGCATCATTTTTAATGGTCACGTAATATTCCCTTGAGCACATAGTTTCTTAACTCTTACCTCACTGTAGGATTTAGAATTGTCAGGTTTTTTGTTTGTTTGTTTTGTTCATATATATGTGGCTGGGATAAAAATGCTTGTGTGCCTGGCTTTTCATCCCTTTATATTCCATTCTTTTCTCAAGAGAGATCCAAGAAGTAAGATGGCTGGGCTCGAAGGTGGCAATAAATTTAAGGCTCTAGATATATTTTGTTGAATTCCAATCAGTGTCTGGATTCAGTAATGTGCTTTGTATTGGTGTCATTATGGGCCTCTGAAATAAGCCCCAGAGCAACTCCAGGGAGTCCTGTCACAGAGGCAGACGAGGCATGGGGTCCCCTCAGCAGCCTCCGCCTCTGCAGCTCCTGGCACCCCACTCAGTGCAGAGAGCATTTAACTCTTTGCTGGGGTGGATGCAAATATTCAGATGATCTGCTTTTGCTTGAACTTCTCTGTGGTAGTGTATGTTTAATAAAACGTCAGGGATTCAAGGAAACTTGAGCTGTGTCTCCATGCTCTCACAGTCCCTGTTTGCCAAAAAAATGACTTGGCTTTATGTCATTTAAGAATGCCTTTGGCGTAAACAAATATGCATTTCCCTTTTTTCATAATAAGAGGTCTACAGAAAACAGTCCAAAGTAATGTGCAGATGCCCATCGATGTTATCTCGGCCTCAGGTTACATCTTTCTGTTCTGCCCCCTCTAATGTGGTATCCTGTGTTTTTAGAGTTGTTGCTTCATGGCCCCAGGATGGCTGCCACACTTCCTCATTCCAGGTGGAAAGAAAAGGAAAGGTAGAACGGCAAGGGAAAATGCCACCCAAGTCTATTCTTTATAACAGGATGGCAAAAGCTTTCCTAGAAGGCTCACCCAGCAGGTTTTTGCTTGCACGTCATTAGCCAGAATAATGTTACGTGTACGTTCCTGAACCATTGATATGAAAGAGGAGTAAGCTTACCATGACTTGTGGACCAATCAAGATTTACCCCCCAGGGCTCAGGTAGGGGCCCACCCTCCTTGATATCAGCTGACCACCAGCGCTGGAGGGAGCGAATCAATTTCCTTAGCAGGGAAGAATAGAGTGGGGGTGGGTTGGGTTAACTGGGGAAAGGACAATGTCTATGATGGCATTATGGAAGACATTATGATTGCCTCCTCTTCCTCTGTGCAGTGGGGTGTTCAGTTGTGATGCCCAGAACCACTGCAGCCATTTTGTTCTCAAGAGGGAAGCCAGCCTAGGATGAAGCTGACTTGGAGACAGAGATCCAAGGGAATCCCCAGGAAATGGTGTCAGAGCTTTGATCTAACTGTGTTTGAGGCACACAAGACTTCTAGACCTTGTGGTTACAAAAGTTGACATAAAAATGAGTGGGCCATGGTGGCTCAGCATGCCGGAGACCTGGGTTCGATTTCCGGGTGACTGCCCATGCAAAACAAAATGTTGACATACTCTCCTTGTTGTATAACCTAGCTCAATTGAGTTTTCTTTGTAATTAAAAGAACTGTAACTGGTAGAGAGGCAAAGAGGAACTTTGAAAAAAAAAAGGATTGCATGGTTAAATAAGTTTGAAGAAGTTAGGCAATTTTTTGCTTGATTTAGAATCTTTCATATGCTAATATGTAATGTGACTCTGCAAAAGGGGTGGATCTCATGGAGATTTCCAGAACATATTGTCCCCAGAATTCTTTATCATGGACACCCTTTAAGGTTCTGTGGAATAGAGTTTGGAAAATGCTTCCAAACCTAACCCCAACCCTATAAACTTCAGGATTTTAACTTAAGATCAGGCATGTTAGTTAAAGAGGACAGAGTTAGGGGTGAGCCAAGGTGGCTCAATAGGCAAGAATGCTTGCCTGCCATGCCAGAGGACCTGGGTTTGATTCCTGGTGCCTGCCCATGTGGAAAAAAAAAAAGGAGGACAGAGTTAGGAGGAGAGTTGAGAGAGAGAGCACGGGTTTCAGTTTCCCAAATGTCTCCACAAATGGTCTCCGAGATTTCTCCTGAGGAAGGGCCTCTATTAAACAGGACAGACAGAAATGCCGATTGGAGTTGGGCACAGAGGAAATCCCAGGAAGTTCAGTGTGGTCCAGACAGCGTCAGTGGGGTGAGGGAGGGGGCACAGGGAGAGGAGCTGGGGGGAGGTGATGGGGTTTTTGCCCCTGCAGGCCCTGCCTTTAACCTTCTCTGTAGCTTTGGGCAGTGCCTTCTCAGGGGACCTCAGTTGTCTACCTGTGAAATGTGGGGACAGGGCCAAGTTGTCAGTGACATTTCCCCAGTTGGTTCCAGGCCATAGTAAGGGCTGGATTTAGGATAAGACTTTGTGATTTCTTCCTCCCCTCTGTGGGGTCCTGGGGAGAGAGAGATAAATAAGACATTAGCCCTGCCCTCCAGGAAGCCATGAGTAAAGGTGGGGCGTGTGTGTGTGTGTGTGTGTGTGTGTGTGTTTGTGTGTGTGTATGTGTGTGTGTGCACCTGCAAGCAGGAGGATGTGTAAGCGGTGGCAATGCATGTAATTAACAGGGGTTGGGAAGGAGAAAATAGGTTTTAACTTGTCTGTGGACCTCTGCGATCCTGAGGCCATACCCAGGTGGGTGGGAGAGCGTGCAGGACTGTTCAGTGATGTGTGCCATGGACAGTGGGGAGGGTGGTTTGCTGGTTGTGCATTTGTTGTCAGTGCGAATGGAATAAGGGAGCGTAAGCACAGGAGCTTTAGGAGCCTTAGGAGCAGAAGGAGCACACAGCTTGGGGTGGTTAAAGGAGGACTTGGGGATGAGAGGCCTTGACATCAGCCATGAAGGCTGAGCAGGAGTTTGCCAGGCAGGGGAAAGTGGGAAGAGGCCTCTGGGTTAGGAGCACACACGAAAGCCTGGAGCACTGGTCTGGACACAGCTGCCTGCAGCCAGCGGGTACTGCGGGCGGAGGTAGCAGGAAGGGAAGGCCTTGAAGGCCACCATAAGCCTTCCGGATCTCGTCCCCAGGACACTGGAGGACATGTGGGCATTTTAAGCCTGGGTGACACTGTCTTATCTTTTAGAGCGGCCCCTCTCCTGTCCTTATGGAAGTGATAGGAAAGGGCGAGATAGAGGCAGGGGAAGCAACAAGAAGACCGTGAGAGAGGACAGCGGCCAGACAGGGCAGTGCTGTGGAAAGGGTGGAAGGTGGGGCAGAACCAACTGTGCGTTCCTTGGAGAGGGTGGTGCCTTCTTCCTCCATCAGGTGGGGTGCAGGGAGAGGGGTAAGGCCTCCAGGGCTGCCCATGCAGACAGGAGCACCTGGAGCTACCGGGACCAGCTTCTCCAGATGAATCTACCATTGATCTTTGCTGGCTGAGAAAACAAAGAACTGGAGCCTTGCAGCTGTGGAGCTGGGGGCTGGGGTAGACTTGAGCCTGCCTAAGCTTGGGGCTGTCTGGGGGTGGGGGGGGTGGGGAGCGATGAGCCTGGTGGGTCTGGCTCTCGGGAGATGGTGCTTGGCATCCAGGCCACCCAACGAGATCAAGGAGATGCCCCTTGCAGGAGGGCCCAGGTAGGCAGCTTCACTCCTGCTGGTCTTGGCGGGGACTCTCTGAAGATGCCTGGGGGAGCCTGGATGTTCCTAAAGACAATGATGATAGCACTCACCCCGACACTGCCTGTCCTTCCAAATGCACCCCAACTCCAAATGCCGGCCATCGTCTCTTTCGTCACTAACTTCATCCCAGCTATCATAATCTCACCTGAGTCGTCACTGCAGACCCTCCCCTGGGTCTTACCCCCAACCTCCTCCAATTCATTCTCCACCTAGCAGCCAGAGCGGTCCTGTTAAAACAGAGACCAGGTCACATCACTCCTCAGATCGAAATCCTCCAGTGGCTCCTTTCTCACTCCGAGTGAAAGCCAAAGTCCCTTCATGAAAATCTGCTCCCCTCATAGTGTCTCCTCGCCCGCTGTCCTCTCTGATCTTATTTCCTTTCATTTTCCATCCCTCAGCTCTTGTCACCTGGGCCTCCTGACCTCTCCACTAGCTGCCTGGGAGCACTCCTGCCCCAGGACCTTGGTAACAGCTGTTCATCTTCCTGCCATGCTCCACCTACAGATTTTCACATGGGTCCCTCCCTTACTCCTTTATGTCTTGGCTCAAATGTCACCTTCTTATTGACGCCTTCCCTGACCATTCCATTTAAAATTGCATCCTCCACTCTTCCTGATCCTCTCAGGACTTTTTCTCCATAGTCCACCTCACCATCTCACACGCAGTATATTTTATGGACTTCTGAGTCTGCCTTTCCCCCTAGACTGTGGGCACCCTGAGGGCAGGGACTTTCGTCCTTGAGATCACCGTTGAGGTCTCAGTGCCGAGAACACCGCCTGCCCTGTGCAAGGAGCTCAGTTTTCTAGGTGAGGGAAGAGACGAGCCATTGAGTATCACATGCCGGGCCTGGGCTGCAATCTTAGCGAGCTACGAAGCCCAGACTCTGAGCTTTCATTCTCATTTTCTCTTTTCAGTTTGGAGTATTTCTTTTGACCCATCACCATGTTCACTGAGACTCTCCACTCCTGGGTCCAGCCTGCTGATAATCCTATAAAAAAGTTCTTCCTCTCTGATCTTTTCTTTTTCTTTTCTAATGTGGGTCTGGCATTTCCAGACAGCTCTCTTTTTTCAAGCCTCCTTGTCTTTTCTGAATCTTCCCCATCTGTTCATGCATACTGTCTACCTTTTCCATAGATCCTTTAATCTATTTGTTATTTTAAAGTCCTTGTTGGATCACAGGTAATCATTTATTGAGTGCCTTATTGGGCACTGAGCCAATGACTCTAATCTTTTCAAGAAGTTCAGAGGGATTCAGATGAGAAAATTGAGATTCAACAACAGCAAATGACTTGGCCCAAGGTGCCCAGGCCAGGAAGGGAGGGAACTGAGATTCCAATCTTAGACTAATCCCCAAAGCCTTTGTTTTAACCACTCTGTTAGTCTGCCTTCAGCCATGAGCTCTCTCCATGACCTGGGCTCAGCTCAGCAATTTTCCACTAAGAAGGATCCAGGTGGCCTGTCCCCACGGCACCTCCACTGTGGCCAGTTCTCTGAAGAGCGGAGCTGACCCTGTTCGAGCCCCGGCGCCTGGCTTTCCAGACCCCACCATCTGGCCCATCCACCTCTCTCTCCCCACCCCCAGGGCTCCCCAGAGGGAGACAAGCTGGTTCTCTCCTCTGCCAAAACCACTCTTGACTTTTCCTCAGCCTCCTCATGCCCTGGGAACTTGTTTCTCTGCCTCTTGTTCATTGATCCACTCATTCAACATAGATTTGATCAGCTTCTACTCGGAGAGAGATGATGTAAGAGTGCAGCTTCTGAAGGCAGACAGTCTGGTTTCAGTCCTGGTCTTTCCACTTTACCAGCTGTGTGATTTAAACAAGCAATTCAGTTCTCTGGGTCTCAGTTTCCTCATTTGTAAGGTAGAGATAATGGCAGGAGCTAATCCGGAACATATGTCAGAATTCAGAAAGTTAGGCCACAGTTAAGTATAGAACAGGGCCTGGCATGCCTCAGGCCTCAGTGACTGTTTGCTGTCATCGAGAGTGGTGGCTGTGATGTGGACACACAGAGGAGACCCCGAGGGAGCCTCAAGCATGTACCCCCATCCTTGTAAGGGCTAGAGATTTCCACAGCACCGGCCCGGCAGAGCCCGAAGCCAGGGCCGTTCCTGTGCCCACCTCTCTAGTTTTTTGGCTGCTTCAAGGGACAGAGTCACTGGGCTGTGAAAAGTCCAGCTGGCCAGGCTGTGAGGGCAGCCCCTCCTGCAGCCCTTCCCCCAGGCTTGACCCAGCTGGCCACATTCGAAGAAGAGATTGGGCCCTGCAAATGAGGGATAAGACCGAGGTTGGGCACACAGACGCACCCAGACGTGCCAACTGCCACACACATTACATATCACCATAAATGTGTGCTCTCAACCAGACAGAGAAACAGACTGACACATGGACAGAATCCTAACATAATAACAGCTCAGTCATTGCTCTCTGTATGTGCCAGGCACAGTTCTGGGCATTTCACAGACATTAACATTAATTATTTATCCTCTCCACAACCTTAGGACATGTGTTCTACCCCATTTTATAGATGGGGAAATTGAGGCAGAAAGAGGTCAGGAGCTTGTCCAAGGCCATACCACGCAAGTGACCTCCAGTGCGGGGAGTCTCACTCCTCAGGCAGAACGCTGCACCCTTGCACAGACACGTGACCCCCACGCACAGTGATACACGTGTTTTTAGACACGCAGATACAGACACATGCCTGCTGGGCCCGGAGACCTTACCCCGGCCCCACAGATGCTCCCAAAGCCAAGGCAAGGAGGCCACACCCCTACCCACGCACCCAGACATGGAGGGGAAACACGCAGTGGACATGCTGGGGAGCTGGCCCAGTCACGCGAGAGGAAGTGCCCTCCCACAGAGACCCGCTCAGAGGCGAGCGCCAGCTGCTGGGACTGCCTCCCGCCCCCACCCCGCACCCCGACGAATGCCTAGATGGAAAGCAACCATCGCAGGTTCTTAAAGAAAGCTGCCTCGGTTCCCAGCTGACTTCTAACACGTTCCTTCCTTCCATTGGAGGGGCAGCCTAGGACGGTGGGGGTTTCCCCATGTGATCCCCCAATCCAGGCGCTCCTGTGGCTTCCCTCCTGCTGGGGACTGAATCGGGTCCCCCACAAAAGGCACGGTCAGGTCCCAACGCCTGGTGCTGGGGCTGTGAGCCCATATGTAGTAGGGCCTTTGAAGATATCATCAGTTAAGGTGCCCGAACAGCATGGGGATGGCCTTAAGTCCAGTATGGCTGAAGTCCTTACAAGTGAAGAATGCTGGATGAAGAAAGAGAAGCTACTTCCAGAAGCTGGAGGCCAGAGAAACCTGGAAGAGAAAGGAGAAGCGCTGCCATGTGCCTCGCCGTGCAATGGAAGAGCCAAGGAACCCCAAAGATTGTCGGCCCGCTAGAGGATAGGAGGCAAGCCTTCTAGCCCCTGAAACTGGAAGTTGATAAATTCCTATTAAACCCATTGTGTGGTATCTGTTTAAGCAACTAGGAAATTAAAACAGCTCTCTAGGAATCATATCAGTAGCTTTGCAGTTAAGAACTCTGATTTTGCAGTTAGCTGGGCCCAAGATATTGCCCTGAGCTCCCTTCTACTCCTGATGCAAGTGAGTTTCCCTTTCTGAGCCCCACGCCTTCCCCCAGGGCCTGCCCCTCCAGCCGCAGTGCCTCCTGCCCACTGTCCCAACATGCCAGGGCTGCAACCACCTCAGGGCCTTTGCATTTGCTGTCCCCCTGCCTGGGTTGGCTCCACGTGGCTCACTCCCTCCTTTCCTTGAGGTCCTTGCTTAAAAGTTACCTTCCCAGCCAGGCCTTCCCTGGTCTCCTTATTTAAATATTTAAGTAGCAAACCCTTTTTCCTTTGCTTCCCCTGCTCTCCCTTTCTCCTATCCCTCCCCTATTTACATTTCTCCATGGCATCTTCCACCCACTGATGAGTTTTACTTACTGTTTATTGCATGTCTCCCTCACTAAAGAGTAAGTTCTGTGAAGGTGGGGATTGTTTCTTCCCTCTGGTGTCCCCTGAGCAAGGACGGTGGCCGCAGGTGCCAGGAGCTCGGTGACTCTCGGGGAATGGGCGAAGGGCTCTGCTGTGAAACCATGGTGTGGCCAGGAAGTTTAGGTGAGAGGGTCACACCGTGATTGCTTATTATAGGGGACAGGGCATCACTATCTCAGAGCCTCAAAAAAATGGCCTGTGTATCACATGGACATTTCTCAAGAGGGAAGGTTTCACACAATACCTGAGAATATCTGTCAGCCAAAAAAATACCCCTTGCTGGCTGTGTCCACTGCCCCCTCACTGACTCGCCACCTCAGGGGGCTTCTTTGCAGGCCTTTCCCCATATTTTTTATTTATGCACATTTCTAACAAAACGTGTATGCCTATAAACATATATTGCACATCGATGGAATCATTCTCCAGCCATTCAACAAATATTTATGGAGCCTCTGCTATGTGTCAGGCACAGAACTTGGTGCTGGGGATACGAGAGTGAGGTTCCTGGCCTCTGGAGCTGATGTTTTAACAAAGTAAACGGCAGATCAGAAATCGTAGTTTCACGTGGTGATGGCACGACAGAGACATTTTTGGGCAAAGGAGGTGGGGTACTGGGAGTGGAGGTGGGGCTATTTTATTTTAGTCTAGGTGGTCAGGGAAGCCCCCCGAGGAGGTGACATCTGACTTGAGAGTTGAAGGATGGAAAGCAACAAACCCTGCAGCTACCTGAGGGCAGAGGCTTCCAGGCAGAGAGAAGAGCAGGTGCCAAAGCCTTGAGGTCTGCGTGAAGGTAGCAGGCTGCAAAAGGAACTGGGGGCTGGCGGGATGGGAAACAGGCAGAGAGGTGTCATTGAAGGGGGAGTGGGGTGGGCAGAGCACGTGGGCTCTTGGGGGCTACAGTGAGCAGTTTGAATTTTAAAGTGCGATGAGGCCAGGGGGAGATGGTGAGTGGAAGAGAAGCCTTCTCTAGTGTGCCATGTGACAGAATCCAAAGGCTGCTGGGAGAGAATGGTTGCCAGGGAAGGGCAGAAGCAGGAGGCCAGAGACTGCCACTGTGGTGTGGCCCCTTGCCTCTCCTGACCATAGTCCCACAGACCCTTCCCGGTCAGTGTGGCTCAGAGCACCTTCTTCACATCCTTTAATTCAGGCCCCGCCCACCTCCGGGATGTAGGTGGGACAGGGCTGGGGCTCCTCTTTGCCCAGGTGAGGACACCAGGACTCAGAGTAGGAGGGCGTCTCACCCAGATGTCCTGGCTGACAAAGTGTGGGGGGCGGAGCCCTCCCAGCCTCCAAGGCTGCTTTGAACCCCAGGCCCGCCTTGGGCTGATGAGGCGGTGGGCATCCCTCGAGCCCCTCTCTTGTCCCCATTCCTGCCAGAAAGGGCTGGGCAGCCGGAGACTTCATAGCCAGAGCAGGTTCTGCCATCTGTGCCAAGATAATAAAGAGCCTGAAATCCAACCCAGGGCACCCCTGGGGGGCATGGAGTAAATAAAGGAAAGGCAGGGCCTTAATTAGCCACCTGTGGCCCAGGATATGCATTCTGCTGGCCTGAAGCTTGGGAGTGTCCCCTGGGGACCTGTGTCTGCTCTGCGTCAAGGCTGGGGGTGTATCTGGGCAGGCTCAGGAGTCCCCAGGGTGGCCACGGCTGGCTACATACCTCCTCTCTGTGCCTCAGGCCCAGGAATGGCTGTCCTAGGGTGCAAAGGGGTCTGGAGGGAGAGTGCCATAGAGAGGGGCTCAGCGGGGACCAGGAAGACAACTGGATGGGTCCCTTAACTTCTCCGGTCTCTGTTTTTTTGTGTAAATTTGTAAACTAATGCCGTATCTTCTCTTGGGTTCCCCTTAGAAGCCGACTTTGGGACAGGGATTTGGAGGCAGGTAATTTACTGGAGATGTAACCCCAGGAAGACTGTGGGGGAGGGAGGACAGATGAAAAAGGTTGCAGGTTGGCACTGGCTGAAGTGGGGGCTCACCACCCCCCCCCCCCGAAACCTTATGAGAGACTGTGGAACATACCTCGGCTTCGGCCTGTGGAGGGAGGGGAAGCTCCCTCTTCCCCGGGGTGCTTACCCCTGGACACTGCAGCTGGGCTGAGGACGCCTGCATTGGGCAGATGCAGGAGGGCATCAGCCCACCTGGTAACTGGCCGCTGAGGTCCTCTGGGGAATGCCAGGCGCACATGGGCAGGGCACAGGCCACCAGCTGCTGATAGGAACTGCTCGATGGGTGGCGAGCGTTCCACGAGGTGATCGGTCAAAACCCCCTTTGAACAGTGCTTGGTACATAGTTTGCCCTCAGCCAACAGCAGCAACCACAGCAAATCACTGCTGTCATTCCCGGGCCCCAGGCCCTGTGTTGGCGTCTGCACTGCACGCTGGGACCCATTTCTTCCCCACAAGGAAGCCACAGGGCAAGTCCCTTATTAGCCCATTTTGCAGAGGGGCAAAATGAAGCTCAGCGCGGGAAGTGGTTTGCTCATGTTGCAGTGCTGGATAGACAGGCCTGTGGCTGACACCGGGATTGAGGTTTGTCTCCCAAACTCGCCTCCTGACCATCAGTTGAGGATCTCTGTGCCAGGCACAGATGTGCCAGATGCTGGGGACACAGAAATCCACAATGCAGACGATGTCACCGGCCTCACGGAGCTGATAATAATGACTCGTTGGCGCAGATCAAGCTCAACAGCAGGACTAGATGCATCCCGACAGGGTGGCAAAGGGGATGCTCCAGGGCGGAGATGTTCACTTCATACCACTCCACCCTGGGGAGCCCCCTCCTCCCCTCTTCCTGATAGAGCCTGCCCAGTGATCGCGCGGGGCTCTGCCTTCGCAGGCCTGTCCCCTGCAGGGCATGGCCACCCCCAGACACAGTCTACCTGCAAGGTCCCTGCTCAGCAGAGCGAGGGCGGGCGGGCAGCCTAGGAGACACATGCTGCTTGCAGATCCGGGCCAGGCCCTTTCCATAGGAGCTCTTGCTCCATCCTAGTACCTGGGGTGGGGGTGGGGGTAAGGGTAGAGGGTGTGTTCAGGTCACCAGGAAACAGGCTGGGGGGTAAGTTGGCCAATGTGTTAGAACCGGGCTCCCCCCGGGGCTTCCTGACTCTGAAGCTCTTGTTGCGCCCCCCCCACCCGCCGCACCACCCCTGCTCCCCTCCCCCGCCCCCAGCCCTCCCTTTGCAGCCCTGGGACAGCCAGAAGTCCTGTCCCAGCTGGGCCCGGGGCTCTCCTGGGTGAGAGCATGACCTCAGTGGCCTTCCTCCATGAAGCCAGTGACATCGTCTTCCTTGGGGGCTGGAAGGAGGAGGAGATTCTGCTTCCTTGGACCAGGGGCTTCGGGGGCACCCTGAGTTCTGTGAGGTCTAGACCATTTGGAGAGTCTGTGTGTCTACACATGCCTCTGAGGTCTGTGTGTCCGTGCGGGTGTGTCTGGATATTCCTGTGTTTCTTTATCTGCATGTGTGTCTGTGTATCTGTCCACACGGGTCTCTGGTGTCCATGTATCTGCATGTTACCAGCTATCAGGTGCATTGCCGGGGGAGTCCACATGTGTCCCTGTTGCCTGAGTGTCTCTGTGGGTCTGTTTGCATTGGTATGTCTCTGTGTGTGTGTGTGTCTGTGTGTCTGTCTACATGTCTGTGTGTCCCTCTGTGTATCTGTGTGTGTGTCTGTGAGTGTTTCTGGATGGCCATGTGTCTGTATATGTGTATATGCGTGCGTGTGTGAGTCTCTGGTCACCCAGGCGTCCCTTTCTGGACCTGCATGTCTGCCCCGGTGCCTGTGCGTGCACAGCTCTGTTTCTGTGTGTGCAGGAGGGTGACTGTGCATGCACAGCTCTGTTTCTGTGTGAGCAGGAGGGTGACTGCGTGTGCACAGGACGAATGGGAGGCCACGTGGGCAGCTGCGTGGCTGGGTGCTGGCGCCCGCATGGCTCTCTGTGTGTCTCTGAGGGTGTGTACCCCTCCTCCAGCTCCATCCGCGCTCCATGCCCCCACTAGGCAGCCTGTCTCACTCCCCAGCCTTCCCAGGACCCTCTGGGTGCTAACTGGCCTGTGAGCTCCCTGAGTCCTCAGGACACTCTGGGGAGCCAGTGCAGAGCAGAGAGGCGGACGGACACCCTCCACCAGCAGGCCTCACAAACCCCACCCTTAGCTCCCCACAGCCCCCAGAACTGACTCCCGATTAAAACTGCCAATCCCGGATCGAGCTGCCAGGAGCCCCGCACAGGGCTGGTTCCCATGGTAACGTGGAAGCCGCCAGCCGCACTCATAAAACAGGTCATAAAGCGGAGGGGTGGGAGGGGAAAAGGGGGCTGCAGGGCTGAGGAGGGGCCGCTGCCAAGGCGGGTGCTGGGCTCCCTTCCCCTGAAGACATGGTCACCCAAGTGGGGGGCAACTAGGCCCCAGTCCCCCCTCTGCCCTTACCTTGGAGTGGCCTCGGGAAAGACCCTCTGCCCGCTGAGCCTCAGTTTCCTTCTCCATAAATGGCAATCATAGCCATACCATAGGCACACCCCCAGGTTTGAAGGGCCTGGATTCAAGAGGCCCTGGGTGGAAAGGTCCAGCAGAACTCGAGCTCTCAGAGCCTCCCCCAGTTTCTCAATCAGTAAAACAGAGCCAAGCCGAAGTGGCATGATAAGTGGAAAGTACCAGGTTTGGGCTGAGCTGAGAGTACTTGGTTCAAATTCAGTTCCACTTAGAAGCTGTGTGACCTTAGGCAAGTGTCTCAAGTCTCTGAGCCAAAACTGCTCACCTCCAAACTGAAAGCAAAATGTCCCCTCATAGGATTTTTTCCCTATTTCCCCTCATAGGAGTTTTCTAAGAATTACATTAAAGCTTGTCAGTCACTCAGCATGATTTTTAGTAATAATAACAGCCATCGGTAATGACAGCGGTAATGACAGCGCTTGCTCGGTGCCAAGCGCTCGTCTGAATGACGAGCATGCAGCTCGGTAGCGCACAACACTAATTTATTTAATCCTCATAAATTAGTATTATTCCCATTTTATAGATGAGAGGTAAACCCACCCACGAGAGGTTATATGACCTGCTGAAGTTCACCCAGCTGCTGGAGGCAGGGCCAGGACTCAAGTCTGGCCACTTTAGTCCTGGAGTTTGTGTACACAAACTAACTACCTTCAACACCCCCTCCTCCATTGCCCAGATGGAGAAACTGAGTCCCAGAGCAGAATGGTGACTCGTACAAAAGCACAGAGCAAGGTGGTAGCAGAGAGAGTCCAGCCCAGATCCCCTTTCCCTGAAGTCAGTGATACTTCTAATAAACGTTGCCTAAGTAGCCCCAGGCTACTGGCAAAATTGGGAAGGAAGTAAAGCTATCATAAGTGCCACAATAGTAATTTCCATGTGTCAAGTGCTTAGTGTGCACAAGGCACGTGCTGCTTATTTAGTCCTGCTGCAGCCCTATAAAGCGCATATTATCAGCACCCTCCCCATTTTAGAGGTGACACTGAGGATCAGAGAGGTGATGTGATTTGCCCCAGGTCATAGGGCAAGAAAGTGTGGGACGTGACCCCAGACCTGTCAAGTCCAAAGTGGCACACGCCACGAATCCTGGGGTCTCTGTGATGTGACTCTCGGGAAGCCATGAGGGTCGGGGGTCCAATCTGGTCCTCTCGTGTCCCTAGGGGCCTGCGGGCTGGCCACAGCCGGTGCCTTTGACAGGAGGGGCAGGAAGGAAACCCACATTTACCTGTCTTTTTTCGACCTCATTTTTTAATTCATTCATTCACTCAACAAGGATTTACCAGGGCCTGCTCAGTGCCAGGCACTGGGGAAAGAGCTGCAAGCAAAGCAGTCCCTGGCCTCTCAGACCCCCGGGCCAGTGGAGAGAGGTAGACAATAAACAGAGAAACAATACAGAGGTGTCAGGGGCTGATGATGCTGATGGAGAGGGGCAAAGCAGGAGGGGAGGACCGCTCGTGATGGTGGGGGTCAGAGGTCTCCGAGGAGGTGACATTTGAACAGAGAGCCAAAGCAAGGGAGGGAAGCAGCCATGTGGGAATAGCCAGTGGGAATAGCCTGTGGAAAAGAGTTTCTGGCAGAGGAAACAGCTGGAGTGAAGGCCCTGAGGTGGGAGCGTGTCTGGCATGTTTGAGGAAGAGGGAGGCCAGTGTGGCTGGAGTAGAGGGAGTGCCGGGAGGGTATAGGGCTGGTGGACGGTGGAGTCTGGGAGTCGAACCTTCTAGGGCCTTGTAGGATTTTATTCTGAGCGAGATGCGAACCTCTGCGGTTCTGAGTGGAGGAGTAGAGTAATCTGATTTAGTTTGTGAGAGGATCCCTCTGGCAGCCGGGATGAGAAAGGTCTGCAGGGAGCAAGGACAGAGGCAGGGAGACAGGTCAGAAAGGGGATGGCGGCTCTGGCCTGGCGGGAATGGAGGGGTGGGAAGGAAGGAGGTTGAGCCACAGGATTAGGGCACAAGAAAACCCTACTCGAGACTGACTGCGGCTTTCCTGGTCTGGGCAAGAATGCAGTTGCCACGTAGGGAGGCGCGGAAGACTGCAGGGAAAGCTTTGCACGTCTCAATTCATCTCAGCCTGCCTTTGCACCAATGGCCCTCACACTAGAGCGGGCGTCGGGTATACCTGCGGAGCGTGTTAAAACCCGCATGGCCGGGGGCCTGATTCAGCGTGTGTGGGGTGGGGCCCAAGGACCCCAAACCTCGCCGATGGACTGGTTCCTGGGGTGCACTGGGAACCTCTGCTCTCCACGGTGAGTTGATTGTTAGACAGGCCCAGGGTGGAGAAGTGGCTTCGAGTCCACATGGCTGGAAGGGGAGAAAGGGGGGCCCCTGGGAGCTTCCACTCAAGGCTAAGACCTGAGGAAGGGAGCAGGCAGACAGGGGCTGTGGCCTGAACTCCCAGGGGCCACCAGTCTCAAGGCTGTTGAGACCTTTCTGCCTCTGTGGTCACGGAGGCCGTGAAAAAGGGGGTAGGGGGCGGCGGGGCTGAGCGCCACGTCTGTTCCCCATGCCAGGCTCTGTCCGCGCTGGGCTTCTTCCCCCCTGGCTGAACTGAGCCCTGAGTGCACGAGCAAGTCAGCGGAGGTTTATTGTAAAGCACGGTGTCCTCCTTCCTTCGTTTTGCCACCATCTAGCGTCCGGTGCTGCCTAGCCCTGCTTCTCCCACCCTGGGGTGTAGAGAGGGGCTGAAAGCTTTTGCCCTGGGCAGGGCTGTGCAACTTAGCCGAAAGTTCATGAGCGAAAGCGATTGTGCGTCCTGCGGGGGACAAGCTCGTGAGCAATCTGCCGTCCCCGTCCTCTGGCTGGGGTGGCTGGTGGGGTCCTTGGCGGGAGGGCTCGGCCAGCCTGGGCCCCTGCCAACTCGAGCTGGACACGTAGTGTGGGAAGGAAATAAACTTTTGTTGCCAACGGTTTGCAGACTTTTTTTTAAGAGCCAGGTAGTGAATATTTTAGGCTCGTGGGCCCTTGGGTCTCTGTCATGACGATTCACCTCTGCAGCCACAGGCACAGGGTAAATGAATGGGCTGGGCTATGTGCCAAGGAAACATTATTTACAAAGCAGGAGGTGAGGCTTCGGACCGTCATTTGTCAATTATCTCGAAGCCCTTGAGAGCTGGGGGTGGTTTGTTTCTGCGGCGTGATCCTGCCACGCTGACCGTGACACATTCCTGGGCAAAGGCAGGGTGACGGAGAAGGAAAGGACACTGGACTTGGGCTGGACGGCTTCTATTTACCCACCTTTCCCCCCTGCTCTCTGCCCTGGGAGGCTGACCTGCACAGACCACATCAACAGGCTTCCTTGCCCTGAGACTTCCCATTGGGTCTGGCACGTGGGGAGCCCTTGCAGGTGTGCAGGGCAGGGAGGGGCATTTCGTCTTCCAGCCTCCAACCAAAGTCCCCAGCCCCTGCCAGGGGCGCTCTGTCTCCAGGTTATAGTAACTTCTCCTTCCCCTCACCCCTTTGGCCTCAGGGTGGTAACAGCTCAGCTGTAGCAGCCCCGGGGTACTGCCTTGTCTTTTGTGATTTCCTATATCCTGCCATCACGTTGTGAATACTCCTCTTATATTAAACTCTAATGAAATTACCCAATCAGACCCTGACCCGTACTTTGAGGCACTTGTGTCTGAACTTGAATTCCGTTAGGGTCACTGCCTTGGGAGAATCATGTCACCACTATGAACCCCCTGGGTTTTCTCTTCTCCAGAATGGAACAAAAATAACCTCCAGAGGAGGATGTGTGAACCATGTCAGAAGGCATCAAAGCTGGTGTTAGGAATGAAAGAAGGAGTGGAGGAGGAGAAAAGAATTCCTACAGCGGCTGGAGGGCAAGCTCATTAGCCCCATTTGCCAGTTGAGGAAACTGAGGCTAAGGCAAGTGGGATGGAGTATTGAAGAGTCTGAGCTCTGGGCAGAGGCCTCTGCAGCCCCCTGTGGCTCAGTTCCTTCTTGGGATGCGGCTGGAAAAGGGTTCTTAAGAGCAGAGAATCAGGCCTCAGCCTGGCCCAGATACAAATATGGACTTTGCCATTCCTTGCTGTGTGAACTTGGGCAAGTCACACTACCTCTCTGGGCCTCATCTAAGAGTGGAGGTAAAACCTTCTCCATTGTGAGAGGATGATTCATGGGCCCTGGGAAGACAGGCACCCTGACTCTCCTTTTGAATGCTCTTCACCTGGCGTCCACAACAGTACGTGGTAAACAGTAGGTGCTTAATGCTTGATGGGCGAATAAATGAATGAGTGAATCATCGTAAGTGCCAAAAAATGGTGGCTTCAAGTAAACAATGATCATTACCTGCACTTTGCCTTTGCTTGTTTAGCAAGAAGGGGGAAGGCCCGGGGGATGGTCCGGGCTCAGGACCTGGCCTCCAGGGTTCAGGCCCTGGTTTGCCAGTTTCCAGCTCAGTGGCCTTGGGCACCGAGCTTTGAACTTCGTCCTGTAGAAGATAATTTCAAAACATGTTGAGGATTACATGGATTTTAGGGTCTACCTTTAGAAGAAAGTCAGGCACAGAGTAAGCACTGATGAATGCAATTCTCCCTGGTCACACTTTTGCTGGGGGGCAGACTCCCTAAGCACCAGTGGGGTTTACTGGGGTCACCTTGCCCTGGGGACAGGGACCTGGGCATCTGGTCATGTGACTTGGAGCCATCACTGTCCTCCAGGAGCCTCAGTTTTCCTATCTGTAAAGTGGGAGGTAGAGCTGAATGGGGTGCCCTTGAGGTCCCCTGTAGCTTGTCTCCCTATTCGGGCCATTCTCCTGACCTGGCCCTTGGTTGGCAGGCCTACCAGGGGACAACATCTGGAGGGAATGACCCTGGGCAGGGCGCAGGACCACCACCCTCCCGCTGGCATCACACACAGCTCAACCAGTGCGTGTCACTGTCCTTATTACCATTACAAAGCAGCAAGGTGGAAGGAAGGCCTCACAGAGTGGGGTCCCTGGCTTCTGAGCCCCTCCTTTGCTGTGTCAGGTCCCCCCACCTGCACACCATGGTAGAGCCCAGCTGCTGGGTGCAGGGCGAGGTGGCAGCTCCTGGTGCTCAAGGCTGGGAGATGCGTCCTCACAAGCGCCACCGAGGCTGCTTTTTTTAACCACCACGAGCTGACTAATGCCTGAGTGTCAGTTCTCCCCCTCCCGTCCCCACCCAGGTGGCAGCACAGGTGCCAGGAGAGCAAGACTGCAAGGTGGGGTTCCTAGGTCTGCCTGGGGGGAGGAGGCTGCTGCCTCCAAGTGCTCCCAGGATGCCAGGGACACTTGTGGGTTCTGAGAGTCAGAACCCAGCAGCTGGGCTCGTGACTCCCTGTAGTCATGCATCTCTGAGCCCCATCCCTCTGTCAGGGCTTCTGTGTTCTGAGATCCACCCCTTCTCTGACCCCCAACTCCTTCTGAGCTCTCAGAGTCTGCTCTGAACCTCAGCCTCCCTTCTGAGTCTCCATATCTTTCTCTGGGCCCCTCTCCCCTCTTTGAACCCCAGCCTACTCTCTGAGCCCTGTCTACCTCACTAGACATCTGTACCCTCTCTGTCCCTCCTTCTCTGTAGTAGACCCCTAGTAAATGCTGGTGGGGTTGGCTGTAGAGGATTCAGTCCTGAAGGCATCCTGACTCAAGCTTCAGTTCAATTTGTGACCCTTATGGGATTTTGTGAAATTCTTGCTCCATTCTGGGACTCGATTTCCCCATCTGTGTAAAGAGAGGGTTGGACTGTGCAAGTGAGAAGATCCCTTTCTGCACAGAATAGCTAAGGGCTCCTAGAAACCCAAGGGCCTTCTGACTGGGCTTGGCACCCCAGAAACCTCGCCCTCCATGGTGATGGTGCCCTTAGCCAAAGTTCATCTCCTTTGAGTACGAAGGGCCCTCAATAGCTTTCTTTTTGGTGCTTTAAATTTGTTGACTATTGCAACCATAGCTCCAACTTCCCCTTCCTGACATCAGCAGTGTCTGGTCCAAATGGGCCCCCCATTTGCTCTGGTTTCTATCACCCTTCCCACCTATACCAATCTAAAACTTGTTCAGGTTGTGTGTGTCTTGGCCTCCCCTGAGCCAGTTAACACATCAGGCCGAGGACATGGAACACTGGTTCTTACGGGCTGATACAGGCCCTCTGGCATTGTGGTGGCCATGAGCACGCTCTGCTCGGCTCTCCTGTCATGGGGCACTTGACTGATTGACAGCCCAGCTTCTGCCCCTTACAACCCACCCCCAGGCCTGCCCTGAGCCCTTGCTTCCTGTGGTCTGCTCTCAGTCAACGACTGAGCATCGGGGCAAGAGGTGGGCACCAAAGCAGGTACATTCTGGAGACAGGCTGGACTATTCCAACGAGAACCACAGGCTTGAGGGCCCCCCACTGGCCTCACTGAATGTTTCTTTGAACAATGCTGCAGTTCCAGACTCTTCTTACCCAATGTTTCTTTGAACCATGCTGCAGTCCCAGACTCTTCTTACCCAATCTGCCTTCCTTCTCCCTCTCCTCTCCAGGTGCCAGACCCACCCAGGTCTGAGGGCTCTCCCTGCCTTGCCCTGCTCCCGCCCCAGTGAGTCTCTGGCATATCT
This sequence comes from Tamandua tetradactyla, assembly GCF_023851605.1. Lineage (NCBI taxonomy): Eukaryota > Metazoa > Chordata > Mammalia > Pilosa > Myrmecophagidae > Tamandua > Tamandua tetradactyla. Next base: position 23,603,236 of record NC_135327.1, on the reverse strand, counting down.
AATTCAGTCCTGGCATCTGCATCTCAGCGGACCTGCACGAACACGGCTAGGTGGGAGGCTGCACTATGCACACCCACAGCAACAACTCATGTTTAAGGAGCACACATTGTGGGCCAGGCCCCTGGGCTAGGCCTGATACAGGCGCTCTCTACTCCTTACCACAACCCCGTGGGGGAGCAGGTCTAACCATCCCATTTTACAAGAGGAAACTGAAACTCAGAGAAGGTAGGAATTTACTCAGAACCACAATTAGGTGGTAAGGGACGACCGGGTCTACAAATTTTTCTGTTAGTATCTCCCTCCCTTGTCTAGACAATATAAGCCCATGAGTGCAGGTGATAAGACTCTGTTGATCACCGTGTCCCGCTTCTCAGGGTCCCACGTCACCCCTGGCATATGGGAGGCTCCCAGTCGGGAGTCGTTGAACGTGCAAATGACTAAACGAAGAGCCAAAGAGCTGTGAGCGATGGCCAGGTCATGTGAAAACATGATCAAGAGGCTGTAGGTAAGAAAAGCTTTTGTTGGAAAGGCCTCAGCCCAGTAACATACGAGGGCATGAGTTTCTCGAGTTATTAAAACCTATTTAGCTTCTCTTTTTTTTTTTTCATGCCAAACTTGGAGGTGGAAGGGAACAATGCAAGGAACCAGTGGAGCCCAGTAGAACTCCCGGCTCTGCCACCCATGCCTGGTGGGTGATTTATCTTTCCAGGCTTCGGCTTCCTCACCAGCCAAGTGGGGGCGGTAACGGTCACGTCACTGAGTGACTGGCAGAGGGAAGACCGAGCGGGCACCCAGACGGTCCCGTGGAGGTTGGGCACAGCCCAGTGTTGGGTTGAAACGAGCCGGAAGGAATGGTGACTGCAGTGGCTGGAACGTCAGTCCCCAGCAGGGCTCAGGAAGCCCAGAGCTGGCCGCCTGCTCCCTCCCCCCAGCTGCATGGTGGCGTGCTGCCAGCCCTTCCCAGCCTGTGGGTGAGTCTCAGGTCCCTGGCTGTCCCAGTTTCTTCTGACAGCGCAGGGACCATGTGTGAGTCACCGCATCACCCCCAGGTTTTCGCAGCTGCCCTTGGGCCAGCCAGGCCTGACTGGATTAGTAACTGGATCACATTCCCTGCCTCCAGAAGTGGCAGGACTTAGGGGCTCAGGCTGGCCGTCCCTGCTGCAGGAGACGGTGGCATCAGCCATTCGAACTCTCAGAGCCTCGTTCATGGAGGGGGAAGCTGAGGCCCAGAAAAGGGAAGGGACTTGCCCAGGGTCATGCTGAAAGCAGAGGCAGAACAGGGACTAGAACCTAGATCTGCTGACAACCACCTCAAGAGCTCATTCATTCATTCATTCATTCATTTTCTGGGTCCTATCTCCAAAATAGATATCTCAATTCTGTCTACTCTCCCTGCAGCCAATGCCATCCCCTATGGGCGCAGCCACTGCCTGCTCTCACCTGGACACCACCACCACCTCCACCCCAGCCATTCTCCACACAGCAGCCAGGAGGGCTCATGAAAAAATAAATCAGTTCATGCCTCCACCTTGCTTGGATCCTCTCACAGTTTTCTATTTTGCTCAGAATAAAACCCTAGGGCATTCCAAGGAGCCACGAAGCCCTGTAGGTGGGCTTTGCCACTCTGGATCCTTCCTCTTCCCACCATCCCCGCCGTGCACCCTGGCCGTGTATCCGGAAAACCCCACGTCGGTCCCACCCCAGAGACTTTGTACATGCTGTTCCCTCCACCTGGAATATCGTCTCCTGGCATTTCCCATGGCTGGGTCCTTCAGCCCTTCAAGTCTCAGGGCAAACATGTCTCACTTCTTAGGGTGACTGGCCACAGCAGCCCTCCCATCTGCCCCCAGACCCTCTGGCCTAATGCTTTGCCTTGTACCCCCACAGCACACACCTCCACCAGGATGAGCTTGTTAGCTCATTTGCTTACTTATTTATCAACTATATCCTTCACAAGAGGGAAGCTTCTTGACACCACTTCTATTCTCTATGTCTTCAGTGCCTGGAAGTGGTCTTGGAGCAGAGTAGGTGCTCATCAAATATTTCTGGAAGGAAGAAAGGGAGGGAAGGAGGGAACTGAGCAATAGTTGGTGAATATGGAGAGAAAAGGACTGATCTTGGGAGGAAAACTACCGAAGAAAATGTCTGCTTTTATTTTGTCCTTCACTTAGTCCCCCTTCTTTTTTGAGTAATATTACCCCCCTCATATCCCTTCTGGGCTCCTAGTGGCCCATCCCTTCTGCTGTCTGATACACCCCTATTCTCAGGAACACTAATTCACACTCAGGTACTATAACAGGAAACTCCCATTGAAAGGAAGTTTTTATCTTTAGCTGTCTTCAAAGGTTGAAGCTAAAGAAATGAATAGCTAATGGTGGAATCTCTGCCCCTAGTGAGATTGGGGGAGTGTCCTGATGCTTGCAATCACACTTAGTATGGAGTTATCTTTCTTTCTCAGGTAAAGGTTGGGTGTCCATCCCTAAGTCAGGCTGGACTACGCAGCCTTCTGGATTGTCCCCATCTCTGTCGCCTCACTCCCCTCCCTCACCCATCACTTTCCCAAGATAAATCAACCAGGTCAGTCAACACGTTTTGATGAAAAAGAAACAAGTTAGTCTTTTGACATGACAAAATGGGCTTTTCTCGAGGCAGAGAGGCTGGGGCCGTCAGGAGCATGTGGAATCAGCACTGCTGGGCCAATACAAGGCCGCTTTTGTGTCCAGGGACAAAGATAGAGTGTCCCGGCAAGATGGGGCCAGGGCCTTTCTAACGCCAGCTCCGGCATCCCGGATTGGCTGGCAGTCAGACAATTCCCCCCCCTCGCCCCCTGTGACTGAGACGGCCCAGGCTCCCAGCCACCAGCCCCCGCCACCCCTCCACCCCTCCTTTTGACAAGCAATTGGTGGGGATGTGTGTAAAATAAATCGTGAAACCAAACTCTTGGTCCGTCCTGACCACCTGGTACTCTTGGAGTTCAGAGCTCTCAAATCCTACACACTTCATGTTTGTGAGGTCAAAAGCCCTCAAATTTGCTACTTCCACAGCCTTTAGAGATGGACAGACTTGGGCTTGGTTCCAGGCTCAGGGCCTTAGTTGGATGCCCTTGAGCAAAATCACTCCACCTCTCTGAGCCTCTGTTTCCCCATCCACAAAATAGCACCATCATAGTTCACCTCCAGCTGTTGTGCAGATTCAATGAGATGGCATATCCAAAAGAACAAGACATATGCCCGGCACAGAGAGGCCACTCAGTCATTACGATGCACAGCACTTTACAGTGTATACATCACTTCACTTTTATTATTTCATTAGATGTTCAGAAGATCCCCAAAAGGCAGGATAATCATTCCCACTGATGAAGGATGAACTGAGGCTGGAAGGGAATTTGGAGAATCTGAACTTCCAGGGAGCTGAGGCATTCTGGAAGGGGCTCCTGATGCCTCAGCAAGCTGTGAGATGGCACAGGGTGACAGGCCCTGAGGGGCTGGAATTCTTGTAAGCACCAGAGCCAAGTGCTGGGTCATACCTCTGGGTCTTTGCACATCCTGCACTTCCTGCAGGATATGCCCTTTTCTTCTTTTTCCAGATGAACACTGCCTTCCCTTTTAAGCCCAGGGAAGGAGGAAATCCACTTTCATTGCAAAACCTTTTGTACTGTTTGACATTTTTACTATGTGACTAACATTTTTAAAATGGAAATGTTTTGTTGAATTTATTTATTCACCCAACAGATATTCATTGAATACCTTCTGTCTGCCATCCGTTAAACAGGAAGGCAGTCCCTGCCCTCGTGGAGTTGACATTCCAGTTCATGAGCTCTCGGCCTTGGTGACGCATTAAGATCACCTGGGAGCGTCACAAAGTCCTGCTGCCTGACTGGCACCCCTCAGGGGGGCACTGGGAGCTTAAAAAGCTTCGCAGGTGATTCCAGTGTGTGGCTGGATTGAGAACCACTGTTTTGGGAGAGGAGACAGATGGACAAATTGCCAAACAATGTATCAGATGGTGGTACCTACCGTGCAGGAAATCAACACCGGGAAGAGGGTGGAGGGAGCTGGGGGTGCTCTTTGAGAGAACTTGGTCAGAATGGTGTGGGGAGCTGACACTGGAACAGGGAGAGACCCAGAGAAAGTGAGGGAATGAATCCTGGGACCAGGCAAAGGGAGCAGCCAAGGATGGGAAGGCCCAGGGAGGGGAAGGCCCAGGGATGGGAAGGCCCAGGGAGGGGAAGTGCCTGATGTGTGAGGTGTGTGAGGTGACCTGATGTATGAGGTGACCAGCGAGGCAGCCGAGTGGCTGGAACTCAGGGCAGGCAGCCGGGGAGAGAACTTGCAGATAGAAGGAGGTGGCTGGGCCTTGTCAGGATCTGCCTTGTAGACCAGGGTTTGCGGGGAGGATTCTAAATGAACAGATGGATCCTTGGCCAAGAAAAAGTTCCAAAACGACTGCTCTAGCTGATCCTAAAGCTCCTGCAGTCTTGTGTTTCCAGGTCTGTGGGCATGAGGAACAATTGCTGCCTCGAGGCCCTGACTTCTGGCTACCCTGGTACATCCTCTTGTTCCAGGCCCTGGCAATAAACCAGAAGCCGGGAAGAGAGAGTCCTCATGGGTCCCTCTCAAAGTGGGATCAGAGCCAGCCTTTTCCTCCTTCTCCCTCCCCTCTCCCCACCCCCAGCCTCTAGGTGCAGGGGGCCTGGCCGGGAGCAGGGTGGGGGTACAGGTCACCACCAGAGGCTGAGGAGTCCAGCCTGCTGCCTTGGGGCTCTGTGCCCTCTATAGGGCTGGGAAGCTGCGTCTGTCCATCTGACAGGGTTCCAGGGGCTCCCAGAGATGGGAACTGCTCTGGCCTCAAAGATCAGAAGCAGGTTGGGCATGGCTAGGTATGGTCACAAAGTTGGAGAGGAGGGGGTGGCCAGGTCTGTAAGGAGCCCTGAGCTCTGGTCAGCATGACTGGGGCTCAGGGTCACCTTGTCCAGTGGAAATTCCAGAGGCTTTGAATCTCAGATTCTTCCATATTAGGGTAGTAACTTAGAAAGTTATTTTAGAGTGTTGCACATAATTGTGTTCAAATGATAAAGAAATGTCATGTTGTGTTAGCAGCTTAGATTTGAATGATGTGTTATAACATCTGATAACATTGTATTAGAACGTTACGTAATGTTAGGATGGTATTTTTTTTTAGAATGTTAGATTAGAATGTTGGTTAGCATTGTGCTAAAATGTTGAATTAGAATATCGAGTTATGTTAGCATATTTGAGTGCTATGCTATAATATTATGTTAGCGTGATATATTAGAATATGATATTGTGTTGGAATGATTTGTTAGCATATTTTCTTAGAATGCCATGTGGAATCTTAAAATCCTAATAAGCCAGCTCCTGGAATCGGAGGTGATTTGAGAGGGTGTAGTACGAAGCCAGGCCTGGAAATGGGAAGGTGGGGTTCAGATTCAACTCTCACACTGACTTCTTCCCCATCTCTTCCTCTCTCTGAACCTCAGTTTTCTCATTTAAAAAATGGGCCATTGCAATCCTAAAGAACACCTAGGGCAATATATAAGACTCCACAAGGGTTCTTGCGCTAGAGTAACTTTCCAGAAACCTACAACCTCCAGATGGGTCCCTGGACCAGTTAAGTCCTGAGACCTAGAGGGCCCAGCCTCTCCAGAACATCAGATAGTTCCATCTCCCTACCCCATATTAGTGACAGTCCCTTCCAATATGAAAAAGTTAGAATGGTCATAGCCCAAACACCCCTAAAGAGAGGGATGGAAAGATTAAAAGTGATGGTGGAGTTATACAGAGAAGGTAAGATTTAACAAATGAATATGATTACTAAATCATTAAATTGATACCTTTCTTTAGTCTCCAGTATCTTAGAGCAGCTAGAAGTAAAACCTGGGGCTGCGGGAATGCGGCTGAGGGACAGTCCAGAGGTATTAAGGTGGGAGAAACAATAAGGCTGAACAACGACTTAGAAGGAGCTTGGGCAACTGGAGGGTTGCAATGGGGAGCATCAAGGGGAGATGAGATGCAGGGAGGACGATGGCAGGGGCAGCGCTGGACACCCTGCGTTTGAGGGGCCCCAGGGCAGCTGACTCTGTGGATCCAGCCTTAGAGAGATCTCATGGCTGGGGTGGGTATTTGACCCTGATGATCGCCCCGAGTTCAGCTGGTTTGCTGAGGGGGACAAGTAGAGGAGAGGAGGGCGGGGACTGGCTGCTGCTCTTCCCCAGCCGGGCAGGGGCTGGGCTCCCTGCTTGCCATCTCCCATCCTCTCATCTCACACTCCCTTTCTGGCCCTCACTTAGCTGCGTCATTTTAAGGAACTTGGAAACCAGGCCTCACATCTTTAACTTAGAAATTATACACTCCAATGAGCTGGAAAGGGGCTTTTGGAATAATTCTATCGAAAATATGTGGGTTTTCGCCTTGAAATGATCTTCCTGAAATTATCCCCTTTCTCTCTTGATAAATATTAAAAAGAAGGAATCAGAGCTTAGTGCTTTAAATCCCTATTCAGAGACTTTCTCTTCTGTCTCCCAGGAAAGCAACTCGACATTTCTAAGGAAGGAAGGGAGGAGGCTGGTTCAGTTGCTTTTAACATGACCCACCTCCCCTCCCCACCTCTCAAAAATCCACCTTTTGGGGGGCTCCTGACCAATCCCTCCTTGTCCACCCCCTGCAGCTCAGCGGGGATTTGTCAGAATATCTTGTGTCAGTGTGGGGGCGGGAGAGAGAAAGAACAGGCTCCAGGAGGGCAGGGAGAGCCAAGGCAAGGAAAGCTGGAGAGACTGAGGTAGAGAGACAGACAGACAGAACTAGAGAGGGAGACAGACAGAGGATGGGGAGAAAGAGACAGAGACAGAGAAAGCAGGTTAAGATAGAGGAGAGGCACAGTGAGGGTGAGAGAGAGAAATAGGACTGGGGAGAAAGGGGGACACAAAAAGAGAAAGTGAGAGAGAGACAGGCTGGGGAAAGAGATAGAAATCCAGAGCTAGGGGCAGAGGATTAGAAATATGGAGTGGGGGTGGGGGTGGGGCATTGAGGAGCGAGAAAGTAGCACACAGGTGCAGAGTGACAGATCGGGAAGGCATGGGAAAAGAGAAACTGGGAGGTTTAGGGGAAAAGACAGAGAGAAAGGGGCAGAAAGAGATCCAGAGAGAGAGGCCCACAGAATAGGGGCAAGGGGGGACCCACCCACCCAGATGGTATCGGAAAGAGCCAGAGAAACTGTAAGTCAGAGACACATGTGGGGGGCGAAAGGGAGAGAGAGAGAAGGAGACCAAGGTACAGAGAAGGTGGACAAGGAGAGCCTGTGCCATCCTTAGGCCAAAGGCAGGCCTTGTGCATGGGGACAGATGCCTGGCCTTTGTGGGAGCCTCCCCTCCACTCCCCCTGGTACATGCCTGGACCCCACGACTTGGGGTTAAGCACCACCTGTCTGGGCTACACAGCGGGGAGCAGTAGAGCAGAGGGGTGACGGGGAGACCCTCAGACCTGCACTCAGGTGCCAGCCCTGCCAATGACTGCTCTGTCACCTGAGCACAGCACCGGGAAAATCAGGGCCGATAACACGGTCATCACAGCGCTGTTATCCTGCGCCGGCACCCTCACCAGTCCCCTAAGAGACAAGTCCGTGGCCTGTGGGTGTGACCTCATTGGTGGATAGACCCTCCCAAGGGCCTGTTCAGATGAGGCCAGAGCCAGCGCAGGCCTGAGTCCAGTAAGACTGGAGCCCTTATAAACCAAGAAATTGGGACGGGGAGACACAAGCCAGACACCGTCGGCCCGTGGTGGAAGCGGAGCTCGGGTCTGGGCCGTCTGGCCTCCACACTGTGAACCGACAAGTTCCTGTAGTTTACGCCAACTGGCGGGTGGCTTTTGCCGCAGCAGCCCTGGCGTGCTGAGACCGGGTGGCTTTCGCAGCAGCAGCCCTGGCGCGCTGGGACGGGACGGGGTGGCTTTCGTCGCAGCAGTCCTGGCACACAGATGGTGTACCTTGTTGACGCGTCACCACCGCGCAGGCCCCGCCCAGCTCCGGAGTGGTTCCCGCGCCGTGGATCAGGACGCCGCTGGAGTTGGGGGTCCGGAAAGCCTGGGGCGCCCCTGCGGTCCCTTCGCAATTTCAGAATGGACAGCGCTGGCCCTGGAGACCTGGTTGTACACACCAGATCCAGATGCACAAAGGGGAAGTCCGGGGGAGGGAGGAAGTAAGTAGGAAGCTTTTGTGGCTGGGAGAGTTCCAGAAGAGGCTCTCTTGGGCCGCCTGGAGATGAGGGGGTTTTGGGGGGGTGTAACTGGTCTCTCCCTCCCTGAAAGGGCACCGGCTGAGGAGGGAAATGCTGTGGCCTCGGGCGGGTCTCTGGCCATCTCAGGGCTGCTGCCTGCCCACCTGGTCAGAGGGCACCAGACTCCACACTCTGAAAGGGTCTTCTGAGCCCCAGCATTCATGGGTTCTGGGATTGAAGTAGGGAGGTAGGAGGGGAGGGTGTCCCCTGCACCCCCCCCCCCCCCCCCCCGAGACTGCAGCGGGAACAGAGGCCTGCTGCCTTCTGAAAGATCTGTCACAAAGCTCGGTGGTCGGTTACCGGTTACCCCATAAGCCAAGCCCTTGATCTGCTGTGTTTGAGGAAACCCTTTGTTCCTTTCAAGCCTCTGTTCTCTCAGCCAGGGCTGTTGCAGAGGCCGAAGCAGTGAGTTTTCTCTTTCTTCCTTTTCTTTTTGGATTTTTAAAAATAACTGGCTTATCAAGAGTGGAATTGCAAGGATATAGGAGATATGTGTGTGTGTGTATATATATATACACACAAATACACACACATAATGAGGAAGAGAGCTAAATATAGATAGATATAGATTTTATAGACATAGATAGATAGATATTGGCATAGATACAGACATAGTAGATTTGGCCAAATAATTTTCCCAAGTTGTACTATCACTTGGTTTTCTCCTACATTTCCTAAGTGGCCTGCACCATCAGTGTCATGCTTTAGTTCTGTAAGGGTAGGCACTTGGCTGCAAGCTCTTGCAAAAACCCACTTCCCTTTTTTCCTTCTTGTGGGTAGCTAGCAGAATTGCTGGGTGCAAACCAGTAATGTGTGTTTGGTTATTAATAACAATATAGGGCATTAAATTCCAGTTACCACAAATTCACCTTTAAAGAACAATGTTAGCTTCAAAATATGTTTTGTGTCTGAATATGTGTTTAGATATATAAGTATTTACATATGTAAAGTGTATAAATTATTAAACTCAGAATGAAAGGATACACATACATGCACATACATACACACACAGACACACACACACACACACACACACAAATAACTGGCCTGTGCATTCAGGCAGTGTTCCAGAATTGGGTTTCCAGGCTGGGGCTCGGGGCCAGGGACTTCAGTGGACTGAAATCCTGGGGAGGCCCACCAGAGCCTAAAGGCTTGGGTACGGGGTGCACTGAACAGGTGCCTGAAAGAGAAACTCAGATTCAGGAACCAACACAAGCCACTATGAGGCAAGTTTGAAGAAGTAGATACAACACCTGGGTTTTAATCTTGGCTCTAGCAATCCCAAGCTGGCTGACACAGGTGCGTTCCTCTCCCCCTATGAACTTTTTTAAGTGTAAGACTAGAAACCAGAGCAAAGAAAGCCACCTCTGTCCATTGCTCACTCCACGTCAGACATTACTAATCGATAGCCCTTCCCCATGGAGCTCAGGTGAGCCCGTGGGATCCTTTTCAACACAGTTCTCTGGGAATGTACTACCAAGGATGCGGCATGAGAAATCCTACCACCTATCCTGGTTCAAGACAAAGTTTGTCTCCAAGGGACCAGCATGAAGCAGTTATTCAAGAAATATTGTTGTCTGAGGTTCTTTTTAACTCTTACTTCGTTCTAAGCATTGCTCTAAGTTCCCAGCAGTTAACAAAACAAAATTCCTGACTTCAATCTAAGGTGTGGGGGAGGCAAGCAATAAGCAAATAAGCAGGTGATGATCAGTGCTATGAAGAAAAATTAATCAGAGAGCAGCAGAGTGTGGAGGGAGGACTCACTGTACCTAAAGTGGTGAGAGACAGTCTTCCAAGGAGGTGACCCTGCAAGAGAGAAAATAAAATTAAGTGTCTCTTAAGATTCCAGAACTCTAAGACTTTGAGTTGAAATTTTTATGATTTTAAGATTCTAATTTCTTTTGAGTATGATTCTAGAATTCCATGAAGCTAGGAGCCTGTAACCAGAATTATAGATGTTCACTGCTCTCACATGCCATGACAATGATTCTAGGATTCTGTGACTCTGAAATTCTAGGATTCACTGAAGTATCTTTTTGCTTGAATAGACTAGGATTCATTGCTTATCCTCTCCCCACTATCCCTAGGAAACGGTGCTGAAAATAGAAATCGTCAAAAACAACAAGCCATTCCAGCTCTAAGTACCATAGTAAACAAATGTTGCTCTGATGGTTTAATTGCAACAGTTCCAGACAAGCCCATTCATGAAGGCTCTTCAGTTGATGGAGAGGAGGTGTGAGTCCCCAGGAGAAGGGATGCTTGTGGCTAGCCCTGGAGGGAAAGGCGCCATAAGTGAGGCTGGTGCTTTGAGGAGCTGTTTGGATTTCAGCAGTCAAAGGCCTGGTGAGCTGATTGACCCCCTTTGCCTTGGAGAATCAAGATAGTAGGTATTTGAACTAGAAGGGTAAAGAAAGGCATCTTTGAGGAGGTGGCATTTGGCCTAGACCTGAAGAGGATGCCAGGTTCACAGAGAGCCAGAGGAAGCTATTCCCAGGAAGAAGGAAGAGGAGATTCAAAAGTCCTGATGTAAGAGAGAGCTTAGCAGTTTTTACCAAAGTAATCAGAGCATACGACAGAGGAGTAAAGAGGGGCTGCCTCCTGTAGGAGTTTATAGGCCTCCATTAAAAATGTGGAAGCTACTGGAAGGTTTTTAGCCAAGGTTTAACATGATACAAACCTATATTTAGATGATTGCTTGAGTTCTCTGAGTAGAATGGACTACTAGGGAGCAAGAATGGACACCAGAAGATTGCTGCAAGACTGTAGTATTTGTCCAAGTGAGAAATGATGGTGGCTTGAATTTAGATAGCGGTAGTGGATTCATCTGTTCAGCTGTATTTCCTTTCTTCCCTTCCCTTCTGTTCCCTTCTCATCCCTTCCTTTCTACCTACCCATCCATCCTTCCATTCATCCATCCATCCATCCATCCATCCATCCACCCACCCACCCGTCCATCCGTCTGTCCATCCATCCATCCATCCTTCCATCTATCCATCCATCCATTCTTTTACTAACCAAACATTTAGTTTGGTGCAGTGCTGGGATTACAAGGATTAACATACATGGTTCCCAACCATAAGCAACTCCCAAAAGAGCAAGAGGATACAAAATTGCAACCCAACGGAGATACTGATCAAAAGCAGTGGATTCTTTGCCCCATGCACTCAAATGACCAATTGGTGAGACCCCAGGGTTTCAAAGAGAGAGTTTATTGCGAGGCACAAAGCAGGAGATCAGAGGGCCTATTAGCCCAAAAATCTGTCTCCCCAAACTGCAGTAACTCTGATAGTTTCGTAGTATCAAAAGATGGACAGGTGGGGTGGCCACAGTGGCTCAGCAGACAAGAATGGTTGCCTGCCATGCCAGAGGACCCGGGTTCAATTCTCGGTGCCTACCCATGTAAAAAAAAAAAAAAAAGATGGACAGGTTTTGGGCTAATGAGCACAATGGTCTAGAAGATGTACTTGATGGGATCTCATTACTGAGCATCTGTAGATTGATTACATGCTTAGTCACAGAATGTATGTAAGAAAATGGTACCCTTAATATGATGATGGGCGTGATTTTAGTATTATAATGAGGTATAGGTCACTAATAGGTTAAAGTCCAAGTTACTGTGCAAGTCAGGTGGGCCAATTTTGGTTAGATCCAGTTTTGGTTCTCAAGATAACTTTGGACTTGGGTGGGTTAGTTCTGGGCTGACCTAAGACCCTTCATTGATAAACATTAGGGGCTGTCTAGAGTGATCTTAAGACTCCAAAGTTGAAAAACCGTATAAAATGGGTACTAGTGAGGGCCAGTCCCAAGGTTTTTATAATCACAAGGGCACAGATAAAGGCTATACAAAGATTAGCAGAGATCAAGGAAGTTGGATTACAGTTCAAAGATTTCAGGCATTTCCCTCTGTCTACTTTAATATACCAGAAAGTAAAAAAGGAATATCTGTATGATGATTCAGTAATCATAATCATCCCTTAAATCCTAACTTCTCATTATGATGGGGGTGAATGGCCCAATCACAGACTACATAAGGTGCTGGCAGGACCCACGGGAGGGTGATTCACTGTGCCCAAGAGGTGGGAGAAGCTCTCAGGGAGGAGACTGTGGTGTTTGATTCGGGGCCTTTCAAAGGACAGGGAGAAGTTGGATGGGCAGGAGGAGGGTGCTCCCGGCAGGAGGACAGCTTGAGTAGAGTCCAGGAGGTGGCTTCAGTGAACCCGCTGCATCCGGGAAATGCACAGATGTCCAGGTTGGCTGGCTCAACAGATGTGTGGAGGGACACCTCTGGGGGAGGAGTTTGGATTGGCTTGGGAAGAGGTGAAATATGTGCTTGAGACTCAGCCTACCCCTTCCTGCACAGCTCCGCCTGCCCCTACCCGAGCTGAGCAATTTAATTAAGTACCAGCCCTTAAACAAGATGCAGCTGTTGAGCAGATGTTGCCTTCCACCCCAGATGGAGGTGCGTCTTGGCGACCGGCACAGCATTTCCGGGACGTCTAATCTGTAAGAGGAAAGGAATTTAAGATGTTGTCATTATTATTTAATAACCAACATTAATTACACACACCACATGCCAAACATTCAAGTTGGCTTCAGACTGGACTTAGAGAGGCTGCTGGCAGGCGGGCTGGGGAGTTTGACTTGTAGATAGCAAGAACAGAAAAGTGAATGAAAAAGTCGCCAATCCATAGAGCCCCGAAGAACTTTTATGAGAGTGGAAAGTCACTTATCCTCCATTTTACCAGAAACGGAGCACAAATAATAACCAGAAATATCGAGCACCTACTTAGAGGCAGGCATTGGGCCTGGCGCTTCGCACATGCTGTCTCTGATTCTCCAGTCCTCTCAGCATCTTGCATGGTCCCACCTCAGGGCCCTGGCCCTTGCTGTTTGCTTTGGCTGGGACAGCTCCTCCCCCACTGCTACCCCCCTCCCCCCACCCCCCACCCCATGTTCTTTAGGTCTCAGCTCAGATCACACCTCCTCTGAGAGCCCTTCCCTGATCTAACCCCTGAAACTAGCACCCTTCATCATCCTCTACTTCATTCCCCTGCTTTATTTTTCTTCATCACCTGATATGTGTACATGTGTTTAGCGTCTCTTTCTCTCCACTAGATTTTAAGTTCTGCGAGGCCAAGGATTTTTGTCTGTTTTCGTCTTTGTGTTCTGCTCAGCACTCTAAATGATGCTTGTCACAAGATAGCGGCTCTCTCTCTATTCGGTCCATGGATGGATGGATGATCATTGGATCTCATTTAACATATGAGAAGAGTGTCAGGGAGATAAACTCACTTTCCCAAGAGTTAAACAGCCAGCAAAGGGGCAAGCTGGGATTAATATGTAGGTCTGTCTGATTCTAAAGCTCTGCCCCTTTCATTGAGAGCTTCTCTTTTTTTTCTTCTCCATAACACTTATCACCACTTCACATATTAAATGTTTATCAGTTCCCGGGTTTAGTGTCTGTCTCCCTGACTAGAATGGCAGTCCTGCCGAAAGCAGAGTTTAATCTATTTTGCTCATAGCGAAATCCCGACGACCCTAACAGTGCCTGGCACCCAGGAAGCACTTCATAAATCCATGTTGAATGAAGGAAGGAAGAGCTGGGAGATGGAAGGCCAGTGGTCTTTGCACCCTTGCTGTGCCGCTGGAAGGTAGGACGGGGAACTCTAATGCTTCATCCTAATCTGTCCAGGTCAGCTAATCAGTTAATCTGCCTTATCTTTTTATGGGTTGGAAGATGCTTTCCACTTTCCTAACCTCTCCCACATACATACTTCTCCTTCAATCCGTGAAGCAACTCTGCAAGATAGGTATCCACTATCTTGCCACTTTCCGGATGGGGAAATTGAGGTGCTGACCATTGAAGTGTGTGGCCCAAGGTCACCCAGCTAGTGGGTGGTAGAGCTGGGATTTAAACCCAAGTGTCCAGAGCTCTAAGTCTGTACTCATTTGTCATGTACAACGTCCTGCCTGCCTGCTTGGTTCACCTAAAGGCCACAGCTCACCTGGCCAGAAGCAGGGAGGACATGCTTTCCCCCTCAAGGTCAGCGGCGTCAGTGCCAACGTGAAACTCGCCCTTAATTCACAATTTCCCAGTTTCATCTATTTAAGTTAAAACTTTCATGCTGTTTTAACCCAAATCCCCCGTTGACTTCAATGGAAGCTTTGAATCCACGAGGAAGGTCAGGCAGGGTTTTTTTGGAGGTAGCACAGGCACAGGGCACTGGTGGAAATCACATTAGCATACTCATTATCATCAGGGCCCTTTGAATGTGGTTTTTTAGCTGCTCCCTTAAAGTGACTCTGTGACAATAGCTCCTTTCTATTCCTGGGCCTGATGCAGGACTGAGGCTGGTTCCTGTAGGTTCTTCTGCACTCTCCAAAGGGTGAGTGAACCGTGTTGCATAAGTTTCACGGAGAGAATGACATTCCCCAGGAGTCCTTGCGGCGACCGAAGCACATGTCCAGGTTAGAAGGAAATAGCTCTCCAAGTCAGTTTGGTCCTTGGTCCTTATGGTGGGTCACCCCCACCCCAGGTCACAAAACATTTGGCTAACCTGAGCCTGGATCCTAAGAGTCAGGGATGGCTCTAGGTTGACAAGATGGTTGTTTAACTCTAGCAAATACCAGAACCACCTGCGGAGCATTTACCAATAATCGAGACCAGCCACTCCCTCCAGACCATTCTGTCCAAATCTTGGGACACAGGGATGGGGGTGGGGGACAGTCACTGGGCAGCAATGATTTTTAAGTGTCCCCTGATGATACCAGTGTGCAAAGTGGAGCTACCAAGTGGAGCTGATCTGTTTGTGAGGTGGGGGTGAGGGGGTTTGAGAAGTTGGGGTGAGGTGAGGTAGGGTAGGGGTGATGTAGAGAGGGAGAGACAGAGGGGTTGGTGGGGGGGGGGAACTTCACAGAAAAATATTTACTTTCTTTTCTTTTTAAAAGAAAGATTTCAAACTACAGAAAAGTAGAGGAGTACAATGACTCCACAGACCTTTTATCTATTGGCTGTATCTGTTGTCAACATGAGGTCTTTCCCGTTTGTGGGGTTTTAACATGTGCTGCTGCAGGCAGGTGATATACAGCAGTTCCCTGGCCAACCTTCTGTAAAGCCCACCTGCTCACCAGTGGGTCTGTGACAACAGACCACTTCGCGAGAACACAGAGTGCCAAGCTCAGAGGGAAGGACGAGCTTCGAGACAAGCGCCAACAGCTGTGCTACAAGTACTTTTGCATTAAGGAAGAAAAAATGTTATAATACAACGTCATCCCTACCTATTTGGACAAATTCCTCCTTCACTAGCTTTTCCTTGATTCTCATGTTTTGGGACATGGCCTTGGGGTGCTTACCCCTAAAAGACTCCAGGAAGCATGGGTGACAAGCCTGGGAACCCACAGAGCAGTGGCAGCTGGGATAGCGGGACCCAGGCCAGCACGTCTCCAGGACTCCTCTGATGTGTGCTTCTTTCTTTAACAAAGATTTACTGAGCACCTACTATGTGCCAGACACTGTGTTCTACTTAATGGGGATATGGTGGCAAACACAGTGGATGAAGGGGCACACACAGCTCCCATTCAAGTGCGGGGAGCTGGACAATACACAAATAAGTAAACATATAGCATGTCAGGTCGTTTTAAATGCTATGGAGAAAAATAAAGCAGGGGAGGAGACAGGGAAGGGCATGCTGTGGTAGGGCAGGGGTCAGTGGCAACTGTTAATAAGGTGCCAGGGAAGGTCCCTCTGCCGAGGTGACAATGACAATGATATGTGAACAGACCTGGGCAAGGTGAAGCAGGGAGCCGTGCAGGGAGGAGGTAATGGCATGTGCCGAGGCCCAGGGATGAGAGTGCTCCTTCCACCTGTCACAGCTGGAGCAGAGGGAGTGTGGGGGAAGAGGGCCTGGAGGTGAGGTTAGGGACACAGGTCAGTAGGGGAAAGAGTGGTGAGGTCAGGCTGCACAAGGGCTGTGAGCCTTTGTAAAGACTTGGCTTTCCTTTGAGTGAGGAAGGGAGAGCTATTGGCATCTTTTGAGCAGAGGAGTGAAAGATCCGGCTTTGGTTTCAGTAGGACCTCTCTGGTGGTTGGCTTCAGAGCAGTTCATAAAAAGGAAGGACAAAAGCAGGAGGAGGCTGTCCCGGTCGTTCCCGGTGCGAGATTATGGCAAATCATACCAGGGAGGTCACCGAGAGCATGGTCAGGCTGGGCCTGCTTATGGAGACGTCTGGAGGGCGGAGCCTACGGATGGGTTGACTGAGAAATGGGGAGTATGAGAGGAGAGGAGGCAGGGCAGGGAGGACTCAAGGTATCTGAGCTCGGCACCTTATTTGATGAGATGGAAATCCTGCTGGAGAAGTGGATTTTAGGGGCTCTTTGGGATGTCTGTTCTGGACAGATTAGAGGTCAGATCCCAAAGTTAAAGGTGAGGGCTGAACTTGCCTCATTTAGGTTGAAGACAGCAGAAACTCTCAGGTTAGCTGGAGCCACGGAGGCTGTAAGGGATCGGAGGGCAGGCCCCGTGGCCCCGCACCAGGGAATACAGTTTAGTCACGAGAAAGTCATCCAGGGGCCGGCGCTGCGGGGCTGAGTGGGCCACGGGCCCCTCCTTACAGGGCCGGGTGGCTCCTCCTCCTCCTTCCCCCCTTTCCCTTGGCTTACTCATTGCCCTGCGCCCTTCCGTGTCTTTGAATTATCCGACCTCCTTGGGTCTTTTGGCTCTTAGGCACTGGTCCAACTCCCTTTGATCCAAACTCAACGTGGCCTGATTAAGTTGCCTTCATTGCACTCAGCCCCCCATGGGCGGAGCTTTCGTACCAGGCTACATCATTGGCTGCTGGCCAGCCTATGTTTGAACGGCCCTTGGGTCAGGTGACTCCTCCTGCCCCAATCAGCTGTTAGGACAGTTGTGGCGTGGGGACTGGGTACAGAATTCAAGGTCAACCATTGTACTGGCAGCAGGAATGTCACCAGTGCATCGTGTTGAGTGAGATGGACTGGGGAGCGGACAGCCTGGGTGCAGGTTCGAACCCAGCTTCCTCCACTTACTGTGTGACCTCGATGGCTTATTCAACCTACCTATGTCTCCATTTCTACGTCTAAAACCAGGGATCATGTTAACTACATCTTAGGGTGGCGATGAAAAATAGATAAGTTTACATAATCTTATGGAAAGTTCACAGCCCGGCAGATAGGGTTCAAAAAAATGTTAATCACCATCATTGCTGCTATATGTTAAACAGTTTAGCTGCACAAAGTTAGGTGCTTTGAATGCACTTTCTCATTCAGTTCTTCACATGAGCCCAGTGAGATAGGCTGTGTTTTCAGCCCCACATTATCAATGTGAAAATGGAGGTCCAGAGTTTTGTGAGTTGTGCTAGGATCGCTTAGCTCATCAGCCATCGGGCCTGGGTGTAAATGCCCGGCCTGCACCACTTCCTCTGTGAGGCATGGGCAGAGGTCCCACAAAGGTGCCGCCCTCTCCCTGAACCACGGCCCCTTCCCCAGCCCTGTCCGCCCTCCAAGGTGATAATTCCTAGTCCTTTGTGTCCCTCCCTGGCTCTGGCTGGCATAGGCTGCTCCTGTTCCTCGTGCTGTGTGGCCATCAGCACCTCCACAAGTTAACACGGAAGGAATGGTTCTCTCCCACTTGACAGGTGTAGAAACTGAGAACCTAGGTCTGTCCCCACTTGACTATCTCCCCCCACCACCACACGCACACACATACATCCTTGCAAAAGTATTTGGAGAAGGGGATCTGGGAGCCACAGTGGGTTCTTAAGCAGGGATGAAATAAAACAGGAAGAATCTGGATTCAGAGGAGAGCTCCTCAGAGCCAGAAGGCACCACATTTAACCAGGCTTGGAAATGCCAGGAGATCAGGAGGCCCATACCCTGCCCACTGCTACCCAGTGGAGCCATTTTTGCAAGGTCTCCTATCATGGCCTGGTATTCATTTGGGATATGAAGGAAATGGAATGCCATGAATTGGTGGTGTCAGTTTAATTTCATAAAATATGTCCTAGGGCTTGGTGCTGGCTTCCTAACCGATCCCAGGGTCGATGGAGGCATTCGCAGGCTTCTCGGCTCAAGTTTCCTTCTCTTCCAATACTCGCACACCAGAGTGGGCCTTCCCCATGCACCCTGATGCATGTGTGTTCTCGGTACATGGTCCTTTGGCTTCACAGATATGGATATCTCAGCACTTCCCTGGAGCCTGACAGATCAGGATTTGAATTTCAGCCTTGCACTGTGTGGCCTGGGGCAAGTAACTTAACCCCCCTGGCCTTCTGTTTCCTCGTCTGTGATCCTCCCTTATTGGGTCGCTGCAAAGATTGAGTAAGACGTGCCATAAAGTGCTTGGCGTAGGGCCTAGTGAATGCTATAATTATTGTTTTAGGCCTTAAAATCCCACAGCCCCCACACAAAAAACTTCAAACATTTGCCGTTGGCATGGGAATGACAAAAAGATTTACCTATTAGAAATATAAAAAAATAAAAATTAAAAGAAAGATTATTTTGGTGACAGTGTGGAGGATGCATTAGAAGGGACAAGATTAGAAGGGAAATATGTCTGTTAGGAATAATTGGTGGTTGGTAGCAAGATATCCAAATGTGGAACAGATTTCTAGATGCTTCTTAGTATCCACTCTCCCCCTTTTCC
This sequence comes from Tamandua tetradactyla, assembly GCF_023851605.1. Taxonomy (NCBI): domain Eukaryota; kingdom Metazoa; phylum Chordata; class Mammalia; order Pilosa; family Myrmecophagidae; genus Tamandua; species Tamandua tetradactyla. Next base: position 23,584,285 of record NC_135327.1, on the reverse strand, counting down.
TTAGTCATTAGAAATCCCTAATTTTAAGTTGTGCCCATAGCATCCTGGAATAAAGGTTACAGTTTGCAGCTTCCCTTCAATGTCCTAGGATTGTCATGAGTTCTGGCCTGTGGGAAATGTATGTGACTTCTAGAAAATGTCTTCAAAGAGAGGGTATCCTCCTTCTTGCTGGCTGGAATTTGGGATGTGATGACTGGATCTTAAGCAGCTACTTTGGACCATGTGGCAAATTAAAGATGGCCACCAATTCTCTGACCCTCCTTCCTTTAGAGAAGACGTTTATTTCTCCTCTACTTGAATCTGGGCTGAGCTGTGAATTCTTTCACCTATAAAGTATGGAGGCAATGATGCCATCCAATTCTGTTCCCACCTTTAAAAGGACTGGCAGCTCTGGTCTTGACCTCTTTTGAGCCTTGAGCTGCTATGTAAAAGGTCCAACTACCCTGCTGAAGGTCCTGAGATTACATGGACCCCTACAGCTCAGGGGACCAGGGGTCCAGCTGAGCTTATTGTTCTAGTCATTCCCACCAACTCCAGGCATACAAGTAAAACCATTTTGTTTCTCCAGATCCACCCACCCATTAGCTGAGTTACTGCCCAGCAGCTTTAGTCAATGGCATACAGATCAGAAGAATTACCCTTCTGAGCCCTGCCCAACTTTCTGACCCACAAAACTGCTAAAATAAAATGGTTGTTTCATTGTTACATAGCAATAAATACCCAGAACAGACCACGAGGTAGAGGTTGCTTGCTTAGTACAGCAATTACGCCAGCCCTGATCTGGCTACCTCTACATTTCTTGTTACATGAGAAAAATAAACTCTATTTGTTTAAGCTTTGTTGACACCATGGCTATTGTTTCAGGCTTCGGTTTCCCCACAACTGTTAAATGGAGCATTAGCTCCTTCCCTGGTACCTCCCGAAGGTGCCTGAGAAGGTAGTGTAAGAATCAAGAAGAGAAGGTCCTTTTCATGTAATATAAACAGTGCCTATGAGTTTATGATCTATGGCGATATGCTCCTAATGGGTACGAGCTTGTCATGACCAGTGGCAATAGATTTTGGAATCAGACACATTGGAGCTCGTGGCCCAGCTCTGCCCTTTTCTAACCGGATAAATTGAGCCAGTAACTAAATTTCTCTGAGCCTCAGTTTCCTCATCAATAAAACACAGGCGATGCTATTTCCCTTGTGGGGGTTTTCTGAGGGTTAAATTAAAAGAGATTAATCCATCTATTGATAAATATTAAAATTCTTTATGTGCTAGGCCAGACCCACCTCTAATATTGGTGGCACCTGGGGCAGGACTACAAATAGGGGATCACTTACTTTTAAAGATTTAAAAGTAATATAACAATCAAGCAAATCAATAATTTAAAATGTGTTTTATCCCTCCTGATGAAGATATCTTCATAACAAAACTGGAAGGTCAGGTTCAATTTAGAAATCTCTGACGAATTGGATATCTGTACTGAAATGCAGGGATGTGGGAGAGGCCTGGCCCCCATCTCCTGGGCCCCGAGGCCCCACCCTGCCACGTCCCCTCTTTCCTTCTCACCCCCAGCTCCGTTCACGTTGTGCAGAGCTTCACACGCGCATGTGTGGACACCTTGGGTTGCAAGCCCCAGCTCCACTGAGCCACCATTCTGCATAGCACCCCCTTGGCTCCCCCTGGCCTTGAGTTCTTCCTCAAGAAAACAATCCCAGAAGAGGCCTAATGGCTTTTGGGCAGAGAACTCAGGGATCCAGGAACCTGGAGTACAGTATAGAAAGGGGGTGAAGGCTTGCATGGGTATGTCCCCTGGGCGCTGTGGACTCTGCTTTGTGGGTATGTCTGCTGCTGGAGGAGGGCCACAGTGGGGATCAGGGCAGGGCTCCCCTGGCCTGGATCTAAGGGTGAGTCTGGTCAGCCATGTGCTGGCTGCTGAAGGCACACCAATAAATGAAACAGACACTGCCCTGGCCCCCCAAAAGTTAGGGACCCATTCCTTCAGTCTGGGCCTCTGTCTCACTCTAGTTTGATCTGACATCTCCAAATGTATGATAGGAACCAAAGGCTGGGGATTCAGCAAATGTCAACGTGAATCTCCCAGTCTACCCACGTAGACTGGGGTGGGGGGTGCTTAAGGCCTAAGTGACCAACTTTCTTCTTGAACTCAGGGCTGGTAGAAGAGGTAGGGCCTCTGCCATGTGGCTTAACCCCTGCAGCCGAACGAACAGCACCTTCAGCAGTCACAACAGCATAACTTCTTGCCACGCCTCGAAGAAAATCCCAGTTCCTTCCTAAGAGCAGCAAAGCCTGGTCCAGAGCCTCCGACCACCTCCAACCTCATCCCCCACCCTCGGCCCAGTGCTCACTCAGCTCAGCCTGGCCTCCCTCACGCTCATGAAATATACTGAGTTCATTCTTCCCACCACAAGGCCTCCTCCTAGCTGCTTCCCTCCTGAACACCCAGCTCTGTGCCCTGCTGGATCTGCTCTCATCGTTCCGCCCCGGCTTGGATGCCCCACGTGATTGAGGTGTTTGCTGACACCCTCTTGGCAGTAGATCCCCTGTGGCCTCAGCTCTCACCATTGTATGCAACTCGCAGCATAGGGAGAACTGATGGACAGGAGAGATGGGGATACACCGCCCCCTTCCTGCTCCCCCAAGCAGGACTGTGGGTCCAGATCCTGGCTTCCCATCTAAGGGCTCCTTGCCTAAATTGTTTGAACCATTTTCCCATGAGTATATATTTTTCAACCTTCAAGTATCCTTGAATAGATCATCCAATCTTCATTTTCCCATCTGTAAAGGGGGTAATAATTACTGTATCTCATTGGCTTCTTGTGAGGACTAGATAAACTAATGTATGCATTTCCAACATTTAGGACAAAGCCCGGCACAGCCATTACATTTGTTCACTGTTTTATTAACACTTGTTGCCATTTGAAATGATCCCGCCTGTATATTTCTTTACTTGTTTGTCGGCCCCCTTCTCTCTCAAGGCGAACTCCCCACAGCAGTCTCCTGCGCAGGGCCCGGAGCCTGACACCTCCAGGTCATCAGATACACCGCGGAAGCCGCACTGGATGGCATCTCCCTGGACAGGTGGGAAACCGAGGCAGGGCTGGATACGCTCCTTGTCCGCGTTTACCCGGTGTGAAGACCTGCAGGGACCAGCCCCGGCCGGGGTGCGGGCCCCTCTCCGCGCGGCTTCTCGCCCGCGCGCGGGAGACGCCCCCGGTGTGCGGCTCCCGCGGGTTTCCGCCGCGCCGGCGATTTTCCTCCCGCGTTTATCTTTCACCGTGGGATAAAAGCGAAAATGGAGAAGCCGCCCCCCCGCCTGCGTCCCCCGCCGTCCCTTCCTCCTGGTTCCCGGGGTGAGAACAAAGGCGTTTATTTGCATGAAAGCAGGAACTCCTTTTGCGGGAAGGTCCCGTTTGGGGTGCCTCGTGCGCTCCCGCGCCCTGCGGCAGCGCGCCCCAACACCGCGCGGGTAGGTGGGTTTTAGGGGGGTCGCCCGGCCGTACCGGGAGGGGGCCCAACGGGCCCAGCGGCTCCTTCCCTGCCGCCCCCCTTCCCTCCGCACTTCCCCCCACCCCCACCCCCACCCCTTCGGCGGGCGGAAACGGGCCGTCTGCGGGCGGCGGGCGAGCTTCTGCCGACTCATCTAGAATATTTTCAGAGGCGCCAGAACAGGGGCGCAGCGCCGGGGACCCCCGGCCCGCAGGAAACCGGCTCCTCCTCGGCACCGGATTGGAGCAGAGGGGGAAGAGCCCGGCCGTGGTCTGGGGTCCCAGCCCGCTCCTCCCGCAGTCCTGGGCCTCGGTTTCCCCACCTGTCAGACGCGGGCGCCAGATGACAGGGTCGGAGAGTTGCGGGGTGGGGGGGGGATTCAGTGAGGTAATGGGTGACTTCTCCCAGCGGCTTTTGGAGGCAAGATGAATTAGGTGCAAGGTCAGGGGTTTACAGCCAGATTCAAATCTTGCTTTGCCTTTTATCAGATGTGTCACCGTAAGTAAGTTACTCCGCCTCTCAGGGCCTCAGTTTCCTTGTCTGTAAAATGGGGACAAAGCAGTTTACAAGGTGCTTCGATCAGCCTGTTATCTGTCACAGACCAAGCGCCCAATGCGTTCTCGTGATCACCACCCCATTACAGATGTAGAAGGAAGGGGTGAAATGTCCTCAGGTCCCACCGGGGCCAGTGGCAAAGCTCCAGGTCTTCTGATGGTAAGGATTTCCCATCCTCTTCAGCAGCCTAAAGGGAGAGTTTCCCAAACGGTTTTATAGAGTCAGATAGAGGTGAGGGTCAAGGAAATGCGGGCCATCTCCGTGTCCCCTCTCTGAAGGATGCGCGGACTTCTCCTGCGCACCTGCTGCTCCCCTTGGGATGGGCCAATAATGCTTGGCGGACCCAAAGCCTGAATGGGGTTCTGGGATGGTATTTTTCCCCCCAGGTCGGTACTTTTTTGTTGTTATGGAAAGGCTGAGTCCTTCCTTTAGCAGCTGGCTGCAGTTCCTCCCTGGGAAGGAAGCCTCGCGGTGCCCTCCAGTGGCAAGCGAGGCTGTGCTGCCGGGTGGAAGCTCACAAACCCGGGGAACTGCAGAACCCAGCCTCCTTCGGCATGTGGTGGGGGCTGCCTGGGAGGAAAGGAAGGGGAGAATTAGCCCAGCTCCTCCATTGCTATCTGTGGTCCCGGTGGATCTTGGGAATCTTGGAAACAAAGAATAATAGACTCTCTGAGTTTGAAAGGCACAAGAGTTTTTTCATTCTGCTTTTATTTATTTTTTGAATAGATAGCACATTTACATGATTCGAAAGATAAAAAAGAGGATGCAGTGAAAAGGAAGGCTCCCTTCCACTCTTGTTGCCCAGCCACCGGTTCCCCCTTCCTAGAGGCAGCCGCTCTTGTTTTTCTGTATTCTTCCCCGAGATAGTCAATGTAAAATCAAATACTTTAAAGGGTCAGTAGCTTACTCTATATCCTTGTCTGCATCTTGCTTCTGCACTTAAAAATTTATCATGGGATTGGTTCCATATGGATTCACAGGGACCTGGCCCATTCTTTTGAACAGCCGCATAATATTCCACTGTATGGATATCCTCAAATTATTTGCCAGTCTTCGATTGATGAGCCTTTAGGCTGTTTCTAACCTTTCGTAATCAGGAGCAATGCTACAGGGTGTGGCCTTGTATTTACACCACTGGCATGCCCAGGTCCAAGTGTGTCACTTAGTTGTTGCAGTATAACAAACCATCCCAAGATTCAGCGGCTCTGAGACACAAAACTTTAATTATTGCTCAATTAAGTTGAGCTATAATTTAATTAAAAGTGGGTCAACTGGGTGGCCGTAGGATCTGAGCCAGGCTCGGTTCACTTTGCTTGGGTTCCTCGTGTCTGGGATTAGATGGTGGGTCCGTGGAAGGCTGACTTATCTAGGATGCTGGCAGTCTAATGCCTGGCAGTTGTCTGGCTGCGTGGGCCACCTGGCTCTCATCCTCCAGCAACATGCAAGTCCTCTGGAGGCTCGGCAACTGGCACGTGTTTACTTCCATTCTGTTCCATTGGCCCAAGCAAGCCATAGGCCAGTCAAGAGGGGGTGATAGAAATCACCTCACCAACAGACGAACCACAATGTCACATTGCAAGGGCTGTGATGGGTGGAACGTGAATTCTTGTGGCTATTTAAAATATATATATATAAATAAGCCTTGAATCTTAGGATACTTTTAGATATAAAGTTGCAATCAGTTCAAGTTCTTGTATTCCCACCCATCCCCACAAACACCCAGTTTCCCCCATTATTAACATCCTACGTTACTGTGGTACATTTGTTGCAACTAAAGAATCAGTATTAATATATTGTTAATAACTAAATCCATGTTTTATTCAGATTTCATTGGTTTTTCTTTAATGTGCCTTTTCTCATCCAGAATAGCAATTGTTTGGTTGCATGCCTAGTATTTTTTTTTATGACCTTGAGAGTTTTGAGTATATTCTGTTATTCTGTAACAATCAGTTATTCTGTAGAATGTCGCTCAGTTTGAAGTTTGTTTGATGTTTTTCTTCTGATTAGCTTGGGGTTATCAGTTTGGGGAGGAAGCCCACAAAGCGGAAGTGCCATTCTCAATACCTCATATCAAGAATGCATGCGATCAACCTGCCATCGCTGATGCTGGTGCCCATATCACCTGGTTGAGGCAGTGTTTGCCAGATTTCTCCACTGTAAATTACTTCCCCCCACCCCTTTTCCATATTATACTCTCTTAAAGGAAGAAATTAGGCATCGCCCACACTTAAGGGGTAATGAATTATCTTCCACTCCCTTGAGGAGGAGTAGCTATATGTTATTTGGAATTCTTTTTGCATTGGTTTATTCAATCATTTATTATATCAGTATGGATTCATGGATACTTATTTTATTTTATACTTTGGGTTATAATCCCAATTATTAACATTATTTTGTTTTCAAATGGTTCCACTTTGGGCCCTTAGGAACTGTCTCCATTGATTCCTCTGTTCCTTTGGCATACCTCTATCGTTTTCTTTGTTGAGCACTTCCTTCTTTTATGATAGTCGGACATGCTCCAGGCTCATTTTGTTTATTCTCTACTCCAGCCCTAAAATCAGCTGTGTCTCCAAGGAGCCCTGGTTCCTTCAACTGGAGAATGGAATTAGAAACCAAAATCTGGGTGGTGGATGTGCTCACTGCCATCACAGATCTGCTCTCCATGGGCAGAGATGGGAAATACATCCATGTCCACTCACCCATGTGTGTGCACACATCTATAGTAATTTTACTGTACTAATGTATAGAGGTATCATGTTGTTTTAATTCGCATTTCCCTAATTACAAGTAATGTCTATCTTTTCATATGCTTATTTACCATCTGTATATCTTCTTTGGTGAGGTGTCTTCACATCTTTTACCCATATTTAAGTTAGGCTGTTTGTTTTCTTATTGTTCAGTTTTAAGTCATTGCATAGCCTAAGTATAAGTCTTTTTTCAGATATGTGATTTGCAAATATTTCCTCCCAGTCTGTGACTTGTCTTTTCATTCTCTTAATAGTATATTGCACAGAGCAAAGGTTAGAACTGATTCTTTTCATTCATGGATTGTGCTGTTTAGATATAACACTATCTAAAAATTTATTCCCAAACCTAAGGTGAAGCAGATTTTCTCCTAAAAATTTTGTAGTTTTGTGTTTTATGTGTAGGTCAATAATCCATTTAATTTTCATGTAGTATTTAAGATCTATATCAAGGGTATATTATTGGGTATGAGCATCTGATTGTTCTGACACCATTTGTTGAAAGGACCATCCCTTCTTCATTGATTGCCTTTGCACTTTGTCATAAATCGGTTGACTGTGTCTGCATGGGACTATTTATGGGCTCTCTGTTCCATCCCACTGGTCCATGTCTATTCTTTCAACCATCCTGTCTTGATTACTCTAACGTTATAGTAAGTCTTGAAACAGGGTAATGTGAGTCCTCCAGATTTGTTCTTTTTTCAGAATTATACTGGCTATTCTATTACTTTTGCTTTTCCATATAAATTTTAGAATCAGGGTGTTGATATCTACAAAAGTGCTTGCTAGGATTTTGATTGGAGTTGCCTGAATCTATAGATCGAAGTGGGGAGAACAGACCTCTTAAAAGTATTGAGTCTTCCAATCCATGAACACAGAAGAGTTCTCCATTTATTTAGATCCTTTTAGATTTCTTATATTAGTATTTTGTAGTTTTCCACATAAAAATCCTGTACATACTTTGCTAAACTTATACCCAAGTACTTCATTTGCGGGAGGGGTGGTGGTGGTGGTATTATAAACGATGATTTTAAAATTTCAGATTCTAATTGCTCATTGTTGAAATACAGGAAAGCAATTGACTTTTTTTGTTGTTGTTTTTATGCTGTACAGCAGGGATCACATTTCACTTTTTTTTCCATGTGACTGTCCCATTATTGCAGCACCATTTGTTGAATTTTTTTTTCGCTTGTTTGTGGAAAATGCATGGGCTGGGAATCAAACCTGGATTTCCTACGTGGCAGGTGAGAATTCTACCACTGAACTACTCTTGCACCCCCTAATAGTATGACTTTTATATATTGATCTTATATCCTACAACCTTGTCAGACTCCCTTATTAGTTCCAAAAGTTAATTTCTTTCTTTCCTTCCTTCTTTCTTTCTTTCTGTCTCTCTGTCTCACTCTCTCATTTGTGATTCTTGGTGGTTTTCTGAATAGACAGTCATGCCATCTACGAATTAAGACAGTTTTTTCTTCCTTTCCAAAAGGTATATCTTTTACTTATTTTCCTTGTTTTATTTGGCACTATTTAGTACATCCAGTATGATGCTGAGTAGGGGTGGTGAGAGGTGGCATCATTGTCTTATTCCTGATCTCAGTGGGCAGGTGTTCAGTTTATTCTATTACGTTTCCTCATGTTAAGTATGATATTAGCTACAAGTGTTTCATATGTACCCATTATTAGGTTAAGGAATTTCCCTTCTCATCCTAGTGCTTTAAGAGTATTTATCATGAATGGGTATTGAGCTGTAGCAATAATTCTTTCTGCATCTATTGCTATGCTCATATGGTTTTAATTATTTAGGCTATTAATATAGATTACATTGATTGATTTACAGATTCTGAACCAGCCTTACATTTCTGGAATATACCTCACGTGAACATGATACGTTATTATCCTTTTTATATATTTCTGGATTCGATTTGCTAATATTTTGTTAAGGATTTTTGCATCTATGCTTATGAAAGATATTAGTCCGTATTTTCTTTTTTTTGGCTGGGCAGAGGGGGAGTGCATGGTCTGGAAATCACACCCGGGTCTCCCTCCTAGAAGGCTGGCATTCTACCACTGAGCCACCCGAGTACCCCAGTCTGCAGTTTCTTTTAATGTCTTTATCTGGTCTTGGGATTAGGGTAATGCTGGTCTCGTAAAATGAATTGGGAAGCGTTCCTTCTTTTATGTTCCGGACATTGTGTAAAATTGGTATTCATTTTTCCTTAAAGTAGAATAATTGAATTTCTTTAATAGATATATTCAGGTTATCTATTTTCTCCTTGAGTGAGTTTTAGTAGTTGTGTCTTTCAAGAAATTGTTCCATTTCATCTAAATTATCAAATTTATGGAAAGAGAGTGGTTTGTGGTTTTCCTTTATTAGCCTCTTAATGTGTGTAGAATTAATAGTGATGACTCCTCCTTCATTCCTGATGAATTGTGTCGTCTCTGTTGTTTTTCTTGGTTAGCTTGGCTAGAGGCTTATAAATTTTATTGATCTTTACAGAGAACCAACTTTTGGTTTCCTTGATTTCCTCTATTTTCAAAACGTTTGCAAATTCATTGATTTCTGCTCTAATTCTTATTTCCTTTCTTCTATTTGCTTTAGATTTAATTTTTTGTTCTTTCCCTAGTTTCCTAGGTGGGAGTTTAGGTTATTGATTTTAGATCTTACTTCTAATTTCTAATGTACAAATTTATGCCATAAATCCCCCTCTAAGTACTGTTTATGCTGCATCTCACAAATTTTAATAATATGTATTTTCATTTTCATTTAGTTCAACATGTTTCTCATGAGACTTCTTTGACTCAGTTTATTTAAAAGTATATTGTTTAATTTCCTAGTATTTGGGAATTTCCAGCTTTCTTTCTGCTATGTATTTCTAGTTAAATTCTACTGTGGTCTGAGAATGTACTTTGTCTCATTTCTGTTCTTTTAAATTTGTTAAGGTATATGTTTTATGGTCCAGAGTGTGGTTTGTCTTCGTCAATGTTTCATGTGCTTTTGAGAAGAATGTGCATTCTGTCATTGGTTAATGTGTATTATAAAGATCAATTAGGTCTCAAGTACATAGATGGTGCTGTTTAGGTATTTATACACTTACTGATTTTCTGTCTGCTTTATCTGAAACAGAAGGATTGACATATGTAACCATATGGTGGATTTATCTGTTTCTCTTTTCAATTCCATTATGCCTCATGTATTTTGACACTTTGTTATTAGGTACATATGTGTTTAGGATCATTATGTCATCTTGGAAAATTGACCCTTTATCAATATGAAATGCCCCTCTTTAAACCTGATAATCCTTTTTGTTCCAAAGTCTGCTTTTTCTGAAATTAATAGAACTATTTCAGCTTTCTTTTTTATTAGTGTTAGCATGGTATCTTTTTTCATCCTCCTTTTGTTTGAAATATTTGCAAATACCAAAAAATACACCCTTTTAAGGTGTACAATTCAGTGGCATTTAGTATATTTACAAAGGCATGAAATCTCTATCTAATTCCAGAACATTCTATCAGAAGGTTTAAAAAAACCCCTTAGAAATTAGCACTCTCCATTCCCTTCTCCCTTCAGCCCATGGAAACCACTAATCTACTTTCTCTCGATAGAGATGTGCCTATTCTGGACATTTCATATAAATTGAATCATACAATATATCTGTCTTTTATGTCTGGCTTTTTTTTTTTACATGGCATAATGTTTTCAGGTTCATCCATGTTGTAACATGTATCAGTATTTCATTGTTTTTTTATGGCTGGAAAAGATCCATTGTATGGATATACCACATTTTGCTCATCTGTGCATCAGTTGATTGGGTTGTTCCACTTTTTTACTAATATGAATGATGCTATGAACATTCCTACACAAGTTTCCCTGTGCACATACATTTTTCAATTCTTTTGTGTGTATAGGTAGGAATGGAATTGCTGGGATAATAATTTTTTTATTATTAGAGCACTTGTAGGTTTACAGAGAAATGATGTAAAAAATATAGACTTCCCTTATACCCACCCTCACAGTTTTCCCTGTTATTATTTTTTTTAACATTTTGAGGAACTGCTTTTTCAAAGTGGCATGATTTTACATTCCCACCAGAAATATAGGAGGGCCCCGTTTTGCCCATATCCTTGCTAACACTTGTTTTTGTCCACTTTTAAAATGATACCCAATTAGTAGTTATGAAGTTTTCTCACATTGTGGTTTTAATTTGCATTTCCTTGATAACTAATGTAGCTGAGCATCTTTTCTGTGTTTATTGGCCATCTATATATCTTCTTTAGAGAAATGTCTATTCATATCATTTGCAAATTTTTAATTGCATTAGTAATCTTTTTATTAAATTGTAGAAGTTCTTTACATATTCTGCATACTACAGCATTATCTGATATGTGGTTTGAAAAAATTTTCTTCTCCTATTTGTGTATTGTCTTTTCACATTCTTGATGGCATTCTTGGAACACAAAAAATCTTTAAATTTTGATGAAGTTCATTTTATCTATTTTTTTCCCTTGGTTGCTTATGCTTTTGATATCATTTCTAAGATATTATGACCTAATCCAACGTCATGAAAATTTGCACTTATGTTTTTTTCTAATTTTTATAGTTTTAGCTCTTGCATTAAGTCAATGATCTGTTTTGGGTTAATATTTTATATGGTAGGAGATGGGGTCCACCTCATTCTTTTGCATGTGGATATCCAGTTGTTCCAGCACCATTTGCTGAAAAAACTACCCTTTCCTCCAGTGAACTCTCTTTTTAAAAATCTATTCCCTTCATCTATATGTCTATCTTTATGCTGGTATCACATAGTCTTGATTACTGTAGCTTTGTAGTAAATTTTGAAATCAGGAAGTGTGCATCCTCCAACTTTGCTCTTATTTTTCAAGATTGTTATAGCTCTTCTGGATCCCTTACATTTTCAGATGAATTTTAGAATCAGCTTGTCAATTTCTGCAGAGGGCAGTTGGGATTTGATAGGGATTGAATATGTAGGTCAATTTGGGCAGTGTTGCCACTGTATGATACATACAGCATCTCCTACCTGACCAAGGATCGGTCTTACCCCCACCGCCTTCCCCCCCAACTCAGGCATCCCTTCCTGTAACTCCCTGGAAGCAGATCAAGCTTTGACTGCTATATCTTTGAATATCGCACACCCCAAGTACATCTGGTTTTGGTATAAAAGCATATACCCGGATATTTTCCTAAAACTTACATGTAAGCCTGTGGTATTCAGCCATTTTGTCACCCAGCCCTACATATGGTAGAGACTGGTTGCCATAGGGGCAGGCATAACCACGTGATCTTGCCAGTCTTGGCGTCCTCTGCAAGGTAGCAGCAGCTTTCTGTACTAACTTTAGGACTGATCACGCTGGTGTTCAGCTTTGGCACCTCAACAAGCCCCATTGTGGGGTAGCTGGGGCAGTCCTGGCTGTGTCTCTTCCTATTGCTTTTTTTTTTTTTAATTTTTTTTTCTTTTACATGGGCAGGCACCGGGAAGCGAACCCGGGTCCTCTGCCATGGCAGGCGAGAACTCTGCCTGCTGAGCCTCCGTGGCCTGCTCTCTTCCTATTGCTTCTTGTAGGGTAAGTCTTGCTGCTGGTTCAACAGGACACCACAGTCATTAGTACTAAATTTTCTGGTCCGTGAACATGGAATGTTTTCCCATTTACTTAAGTCCTTTAATTTCTTTCAACAATGCTTTTGAGTTTCCAGTGTACAAGTTTTGCACATCTATTGTTCAAGTTAGTCCTACATTTTATTTTATTTTTTAAAAACATTAAGAGTTTATTTGGGTAACAGAAGATTCGAGAACAAAACAAGCCTAACAGCAAACGGGGAGGTGCACCCTAAATTTTATTTTTTGATACCATTGTAAATGGAATTATTTTCTTAATTCATTTTCAGATTGCCCATTGCCAGTGTAAAGAAATACAACTGGTTTTTGTACATTGAAATTGTACCCCACGACCTTGCTGTGGTCACTTATTAACTCATGGTTTTCAGTGGATTCCTTGGGATTTTCCATATAAAAGATGAAGTCATCTGCAAATAGAGATATTTTTATTCCTTCCATTCCAAAATGGACGCATTTTATTTGTTTTTGTTTCCTAAGTCTCTGGCTAGAATCTCCAGTAAATGTTGCAATACAGCGGTGGGAACACACTTCTTTTCATTGTTCCTTAAATTCAGGGGAGAAAGCTTTCACTCTTCCTCCATTAAGCATGATGTTAGCTATGAGTTTTTTTAATCATGAATGAGTGTTGTATTTTGTCAGATGCTTTTTTCTGCGTCTATTGAGATAATCATATGGTTTTCCCCCCTTTTTCTATTAATATGGTATATTACCTTGATTTTCATTAATTGAACAAAATTTACATTCTTGAGAAAAATCCCACTTTGTCATGATGTGGGATGTAATCCTTTCTGTGTGTTTCTGGATTTGATTTTCTAGTATTTTGTGGTGGGATTTTGTGATTATATTCATGAAAGATCTTGGTGTGTAGTTTCCTTTTCTTGTGATCATTATGATTTTTTTTTTGGAATAAGGTAAACTGGTTTCAGTATCAGGGTAATATTGGCTTCATAGAATGCGTTGTTTTAAGTGTTCCCTCCTCTTCTATTTTTGAGAGAGCTCGTGAAGCATGAGTGTTAATTATTCCTTTAATATTTGGGAGAATTCACCAGTGAAGTCATCTGGTCCACAGCTTTTCTTGGTGGGAGGCTTTGTAATTGCTAATGCAATCTTCTTAATTGTTATAGGTCTATGCAAATTGTCTATTTTTTTCTTAAGTCAGTTTTTGTTGTTTGTGTCTCTCTAGGAATTTGTCTATTTTATCTTGTTTATATAATTTGTTGGCACACTGTTGTTCATTGTATTCTGTTATAAGCTTTTTTTATTTCTATAAGGTCCGAAGTAATGGGCCCCTTTCATTTCTGATTTTACTAATTTGAGCTTTCTTTCTTTTTCCTTGGTCAATCTAGTTATAGGTTTATCAGTTTTACTGATCTTCTCAATGAACCAACATTTGGTTTCATTTATTTTCTGTGCTCTATTTCGTTTATTCCCACTCTAATCTCTATTATTTCTTCCCATTTCCTTGCTCTAGGTTTATTTTGTTCTTTTTATAATTTCTTAAGGTTGAAAGGTGTTTGACTTGAAATCACTTTTCTTTTAAAATATAGGCATTTACAGCTGCAAATTTACCTCTAAGCACTGCTTTATCTTCTTTCTCTATGTTGTGATTTTGTTTTCAAACATCTAAAAATGTTTTTTAATATTCCTTCATATCACCTTGGCTGTAGTCTATTGAATACATTCTTCATTTCCATTACTATGCTTTTTGTTTCTAGCATTTCCTTTCTATTCTTTCTTGTAGCTTCCATCTATCTGCTGACATTGCCATCTGTTCCTGCACGTTGTCTACTTTTCCCGTTAGAGGCATTATAATCGTTGTTTCAAATTCCCTGTCTAATAACCCCAATATCCTGGGTCATGGCTGAGTCTGCTTTGTCTCCTCAGTCTATGATTTTGTTTACCTTTTGGCTTGCTTTCTACCTTTTTTTTTTTTTTTATTGAAAGCTGGGCATGTTGTATAGGGTAATGGATACTCAGGTAGAAGGTCTGAGTGTGAGAATTTATGTTAATTTATGTTAAAGCTAGGAGCTGGGCTGGGTTTAATGCTTGTTGTAGCTATAGACACCAGAGGCTTCAAATCCCTCTAGTACCCTCCCCCCACACCTTTCACTTTAGGTTTTCCCTTTGTTTGCTCCTCAGAAAGAGTGTCTGGCAGCACTCTCAGCAGCCATCTATTACTATTGTGCTAGAGTCTTGTTGGTGAGGTGGTAAGTTGTGGTAGAAGGCAGGTGTTCTCTAATCTTCTAATGAAAGAGGTGTTTGCGTTCCTCCTGCATGGGTGGGTTTTATCCCCCCTGCCCTTAGTCCTTTCTTTGGCTACAGCCAAAGTAAGCCAGGTGTATTACTCAGCATTGTCCAGAGAAACAGAACCAACAGGAGACACCTATAAATATGAGATTTATGAAAATGTCTCACATAACCGTGGGGATGTAAGAGTCCAAAATCTGTAGGGCAGGCCACGAGCTGGCATCTCCAAGGAAGGTCTTCAATGAACTCCCCAGGAGAGGCTGGCAGGCTGAAGCAGAGAGATTCTCTCTTCTGAATTGCCCTTAAAAGCCTTTGGGTGATTAGATTAAAATCACTCACTGCAGAACAGTTAGCCAGCTGCAGATGTAATCAGCCATGAATGCAACCACTCATGATTTAAGTCCAAAGTCCACGAAATGTCCTCACAGATGTCCTTGACCAGACAACTGGGTATCATTGCCTGGCCAGGTTGACATATCTGACCATCACACCAGGCTGTTTCTTTGAAGCCCTCTTATTGGTTGACTATGACTTTTATATATGTTTTTTCTTAAGTCAGACAGGAAACTGGAGAGGGCTGATCTAGAGCAGAGTTCCTTTTCTCCAGCTGGGTTATGGTTTTAAATGGAAGTGCCCTCTGGCAAAGCCCTTCCCATTGGAGATCAAGCCTTTGTCTCTCCCTGTCCCCCTCATCCCCACCCTCCATCCCCACATCAAGATCCTGGGGGGGTGGGGGTTCCTGGAAGATAAACTTGTGAGAGTCCCCACTAAATATCCCCCTTTAGCTTCTCACTCTCATGCTAGACTACACCCAGCCTCCAACAATTTACCAAAATTATTAAGTGTTCCTACCAAGTTATGGCATCTGATGGCCTCTGTTCCAGAGAAGCAAATCTTGGGTGCTATTTCTCTCTGGATGTCCCTGACTGTCTAAATTTGGGGTGGAAGTCTGCTCTGCAACCTCAGATCTCTGATAGTTCAAGAAAAGTCATTGATTTTCAGTTTGTTCAGCTTTTTCTTCTAAGTACAGGAGTAATGACTCCCAAGCTCTTTACATGTCAGAGTTGAACCAGAAATCCCTACTGTGGTCATTTTTTATATCAATCTATCATAGCAAGTAAGAATTATTAAAGGTCACAAAATCATAGGGCCATAATCTCTGAATCATAAAGACTTTGGCACACAGGCTCATAGAGTTTTGCACCTGGGGAATCATAAATTCCAAGGATAAAGATTCCCCTGATTAAAAATCTCCATGGACTCTCAACTGCTTACAGGATGATGTGACATAAAACGTTTTTAATGACCTAGCCTGTTCCACCTCTTCAGCCTCATTTATCACCATTATTTCCCCTTGCACCCGAATCCTACCCACCCATCTCCCCAATTCCCATCCCCCAACTGTGAACTCTCTGTCTCATGGCCCAGGTTCTAGTCATGTACTAAACTACTTGAGATTCCCTGATGCACTTTGAACATGGCCTGGAACATGGTAAATCCTCAACAATCATTTGTTAATCTAATGAATGAATAAAATTACAAAGCTCTTAGCACATTGTGTAGCACATAGAAGTAATAACAATGGCCTACCTCTATCATGCACCTGATACTCTTCTAAGCACTTCACCTGCATTAACTTATTTTATTTTCATAACTTTATATGGTAGATACTATTATTATTCTAATTTTAAAGATGAGGAAATTGAGGCACAGAGAGACTAGCAACTTGCCCAACGTTAGCCAGACGGTAGATGGCAGAGCTGGGATTCAGACCACTCATAAATGGATTATAATTAGTATGAAGCTCCTACTGTGGGAGCTGTGTTAGGTGTGTTACCTATATCATCTCTAACTTCATGACAGCTCCCATGTAATACATGAAGAAATGAAGACTCAGAGAGGTTAGGCAATCTGCCCAGAGTCACATAGCTAATAAAAGCTGGAACTAAGGTTGAAAGCCAGGTCTACCTGCTCTAAATCCCACAGTCTTTCCTACTCCTGGCAAAGCTTCTGGCCTCTTTTGCCACTTTGTCAAGCCATCAAACTCCTGCCCTTCCTTCAAGACACAACTCAAGGGCTCCTTCTTTGACTTCTCCTCCCCTCCACGCCCAGCTGTCCCAGTCTGTGCCTTCCTCCTCTGAGCCTCTGCCTTTCCCCTCTACAGGGACTTCACACAGCATTTGAGCCTCTTGGTTAAAAAGACAGGCTCTGCACTCAGAAAGTCTTGTTTTCAAATCATGATTCTTCTGGGTGACCTTGATTGACCTTTATTGTACCTTTTGAGCCTTGGTTTTTCTCAACTGTATAATTGTGCTAAGAAAAACACCTCCCTCTTAGGATTGGGTAAAATATGTGCAAAGCTTAGCCAAGTGCTTGCCATAGCACTTAGTGCAATGTATTATAATTATCTGTTTAAATATCTGTCTTCATCACTTGACTCAATGGCAGAAAATGATTCTGATTTATTTCTTTGTTCCTAGCACCTGGCATAACTTTTAGAATGGGTATTTAATAAATGTGGAGTAAATGAATGAAAAAGAAACAAATGGATCTTACAATTCTGATCTCATAATTTCATACAGAGAATCTAAAAACTTTACCTCACATAACTGCAAAGTTGGAACGGATCTTAGGAATCATTTTCTAGAAGCTTTTGCTTTATTGACTATCGTTCAGTTAGTAATACACTCTATATTTTCATTCAGTGCAAACACACACACACGATGAAAGTTTCAAGAAACTGTTCTTGCCTTTACTTTGTAAGACACACAAATATTTCCTCTCTTCTTCCTTCCCGTCCCCTTCCCTCCCCATCCCCTTCCCTTTCCCCTCCCCTTTCCCCTTCCCTTCTCTTTCTTCTATTTTTTTCCATTAAAAAAAAAAATGCTCGTTTAGGTCCACTACATAAATTTCATGACCAATGAATGAGTTGTGACCTATAGCTTGAAAAACACTCATCTAGCCCAACCCTTCAGCCAGAATCTTCCTCCAGTACCCCTGAAACGAGTCCCATACTTGCACACCCCTGGTGAAGGGAAGCGAGGTGAGAAGTTTCATTGTTGGACAACATTCAATTGTTAGAAAGCCCTTCCTTCTCTTAAACTGACATGAGCCTTCCTGTAACTTCCTCCCATTGGTTCCCATTTGACTCGCTGATCTTGGCTGCATGTAATCAAGCAATCATTTCATCCCACTAGTTTCAGTTTCCTTCCTCCTGCTCCTGCCCATGTGCCCCAGTGAAGTGCGTAAAGCCTAGAAGTCCATCATTAAAACCACACTTTGGGGTTGAAGCGTTGATATTAACCATTGTCTCCCATTATTGTATTAAGTGTGTGGATGGGGGTGGGGTGCAGAGAGACACGTTACTGGAGCCAGTGCATCTATAGTGGCTAAAGTCCCCTGCTTTTGGAGCACAGATGTTTGTTGGAATTCTGTGGGATATTAAAAGAGGATTTTGCTCCAAATATATATGTATTTTTAATGGATACATTGTAGGTTTACAGGAAAACCATGCATAGAGCACAGAGTTCTCATATACTGCCTTATTATTAACACCTTGCATTAGTGTGGTACATTTGTTACAATTGATGAAAGAACATTTTTTTGTTTGTACTGTTAACTACAGTCCACGGTTTACATTTGGGCTCACTATTTGGGTTGTACAGTCCTATGGTTTTGCTTTTGTCTTTACTTTTTGTTCTAGTCACATATTTACAACCTAAAATTTGCCCTTTTAACCATATTCAAAAATGTAATTCAGTGCTATTAATTATGTGCACAATGTTGTGCTACTATCACCACCATCCATGACCAAAACTTTTCCATTAACCCAGATAGAAATTCTGTACAATTTAAGCATTAACTCTTCATTTTCTTACAACCCCAAACCTGCCCATGGTAACCTGTATTCTAGTTTCTGACTCTATGAATATGTTTTTTCTAATTATTTCATATTGGTGAGATCATACAATATTTGTCCTTTTGTGTCTGGCTTATTTCACTCAACTTGATGTCTTCAAGGTTCAGCCATGTGTTGTGTGTACCAAAACTTCATTCCTTTTTATGGCTGAATAATATTCCATTATATGTATATATCACATTTTATTTATCCATTCATCAGTTGCTGGACACTATCATTTGACAATTGTGAGTAATGCCGAACACTGATGTGCAAGTATCTGTCCAAGTCCCTGCTTTCACTTCTTTAGGGTGTATATCTAGGTGGGATTGCCAGGTCATATGGTAATTATATACTTAACTTTCTGAGGAATGCCAGTGTCTTCCACAGTGGCTACACCATTTTACATCCCCACCAATGAATGAGTGTTCTTATGCTTCCACATCCTCTCCAACACTTGTAATTTTCTGTTGCTGTTGTTTTACATGGACAGGCACCAGGAATCGAACCCGGGTCTCCGGCATGGAAGGCGATGGCAGGCAAGAACTCTGCCTGCTGAGCTATTGTGGCCCACTCTATATCAACGTGGTTTTGATTTGCATTTTCCTAACAGCTGATGATGTTGAGTATCTTTTCATGTGCTTTTTTTTTGCAATTTGAATAGCTTCTTTGGAGAGTCTATTCAAGCCCCATTGTTAAATTGGGTTGCTTGTCTTTTTTGTTGTTGAATTGTAGGATTTCTTTACATATTGTGGATATTAAACCCTTAGTGCACATAAATTCTTAATTTTGATGAGCTCCCACTTACCTATTTTTTCACTTGTTGCTCATGCTTATAGTATAAAGTCTAAGAAACCATCATCCAACACAAGTTCCTGAAGATGTACAATGTTGGATATCAGTAGTGACAGTGGGCATCTTTTTCTTACTCCTGACGTTAGAGGGAAAGCTTTCAGTCTTTCACCATTGATTATGATGTTAGCTGAGGATTTTTCATATATGACCTTTATTGTATTGAGGAAGTTTCCCTCTCTTTTATTTTTTTCAATGTTTTTATCAAGAAGGGATGCTGGATTTTGTCAAATGCCTTTTCTGCATCAATTGAGATGATCGTGTGGTTTTTAAAAATTCTGTTAATGTGGTGTATTACTTTAAGTGATTTTCTTATGTTGAACTACCCTTGCATACTGAGGATAAATCCCACTTGATTGTAGCATATAATTCTTTTACTGTAGTGTTGGATTCAGTTTGCTAGTATCTTGTTGAGGATTTTTGCATCTATATTCTTAAGAGATACTGCTGTGTGAATTTCTTTCCTCGTGGTATCTTAACCTGGCCTTGATATTAGGGTGATGCTGGCCTCATACAATGAGTTAGGGAGTGTTCCCTCTTCAGTTTTTTGCAAGAGTTTGAACCGGGTTGGTGTTGTCTTCTTGAAATGTTTGTTAGAATTTCCCTGTGAAGCCATATCTAGTCTTGGGCTTAAAAAGATTTAGTAGATTTTTAAATTACTGATTCAATCTCTTTACTAGTTATTGGTTTGTTGAGATTTATTTCTTCTTCAGTCAGTATAGGTAGTTTGTGTGTTTCTAAGAATTTTCCCATTTCATCTAGGTTATCTAATTTGCTGGTATGCAGTTGTTCATAGTATACTCTTATACATAAAAATAATACTGACATTTATAATTACTTTATGGTTACTGGAAGGTTTAGGAGGCGAAACGGTGAGAAAAAAGGAAGGTAGACTGGGAAATTAAAGTGGGTGGGTTTATTTCTGTGCTCCCGGGCAGAGCCCACCGAACCCAAGATGGAGAGCCGTGAGTCCGCGGTCGGCTTCGGTGCGGGCAGCTTTTAAGGATGGAGGTCAGGCAACTTCCAGAAAGGGCGGTTCATTAGTTCCGGAAGCCATGTTGGGAGGGGTGACACAGCCTCCGCAGCTCAAGTTGTAGTGCCCTTCCCCGTTCCCCCAACCTAACAGTTACCTTTCACGGAGGTCTTTATTTCTTTATGCTATTCTGACACACTGTCTAGTGTCTCCTTTCATTTCAGATTGCAGGATGTCCTCTACTATTGCTTGTAGGGAAGGTCTAATTGTATTGAAACCCCTCAGCTTTTGTTTATGGGGGAATGTATTAAACTCTCCCTCATTTCTGAAAGAAAATCTCACTGGATATAATTTTCTTCACTGGCAATTGTTTTCTTCCCATGCTTTAAATATTTCATACCAGTGCCTTCTTGCTTCCATGATTTCTGATGAGAAGTCAGCACTTAATTTTATTGGGGTTCCCTTGTACATAACTTGGTGCTTTTCTTTTGCAGCTTTCTGAACTCTCTCCTTGTCCTTGGCATTTGATTTCTTCCTGTATGGGGTTCATTGAGCTTCTTGAATGTGCATATTCATGTCTTTCATTAAATTTGGGAAGTTTTCTGCCATTATTTTTTTTGCATATTCCTTCTGACCTTTTCTCTCTTTCTTCTCCTTCTGGGACTCTCATAATGCATGAATTAGTATACTTGATAATGCTTCACAGATCTTTTAGGTCTTGTTTGTTCTGTTTTATTCTTTGTTCTTTCTGCTTCTCAGTCTAAATCATTTCAATTGTCTTATCTTCTAGATCATTGATTCTATCTTCTGCCACCTCCAACCTGCTGTTGAAAGCATGTAGGGAGTTTTTATTTTCAGTTTTTGTGTTCTTCAACTCCAGTATTTCTCTTTGGTTCCAACTGGGAATCACAGAGAGATTCTCATATTGTTCATTCATTGTTTTCCTCATGTTCTTTGTTCTTTATCCGTGTTTTCTTTGGTCTCCTTAAGCATATTGAGGATCATTTTTTAAATAGTTCCTTCCCAGTAAGTCCAAAATCTGATCCAAAGTCCAATGAAGAATTGCTGGTTACTGGATTTTTATCTTCTTGCATTGGATGGGACATCACTTCCTGTTTCTTTGTCTTGTAATTTTTTGTTGCATGCTGTACATTTTAATATTTTAATGTGTTAACTCTGGTATTTAGTCCCTGAGCTGACTGCTTCTTATGCTTATATCCAGCTAGTGACATGACAGAGATTTTCATGAATACCAGGAGTGGTATTTATGACAATTTACCCGCCTTTTCCCCCTACTCTTCCTTGGATGCCATACAGTGTTCAACTGAACTCTGGAGTTTCAAAATAGTTGATTCAAACAACTATAATCAAATAGTTGATTCAGTACAATAGTTGTCTGGTGAAAAGACTGATTTCTGAAACATTCTCTGTTCCCCCCAATTTTTTTCCTTGTTTCTTTTCCTCTTCTACTTGAATCTTCCCAACGTGATATTCAGTTGGGCAAACAAGTAGCATTTCCCGAATCACATCTACTATGGGAAGATGAAAAAGTATATTAGCCTTTCACAGATTAGTCTTAATTTCCCCCAGCAAATCTTCTCCTCCATCACCCTAGGACCAGGGAGGGAGTGGTAGTTTTGGTGGCAGTCCTATTCGGGCTCCTCAGGAGTGGTGCAAGAGTCAGTAATCAGTCCTCACTGTGGGGTAAATGTCACCTTCTCAGAACTGAATGACACTCTTGGTCCTGTCCATCCACACTCTCTCTCTTTTTCATTAATTCATTCCACAAGTATTTATTGAGCACCTTTTATGTGCTAAGCTTTGTGCTAGGTGCTAGAGATACCTAAAAACCAAGACAGTCTCTAACTCTGGCCTCCCTGGAGTGCATGGTCTCTCAGAGATAAGGAAAATTAACCAATTACTGTATAATAAGTGTGATGAGTGCTCAGCTAAGAGAAGGCTGGAACTTGGGGGTGCTCCAAGCAGGGTCTTCTCAGCTCATTAGGTGGGGTGGGGTCAAAGGCTTCCTTTGAGCTGAGACCCAAAGGATAAGGAGCCTGTGGTTGAATAGAGAAGAATGTGAATGGTCAGTCTCTCTCCCTGGATTGCCTCCCCTGACTTCCAATCCAGCCACCTTTTGTCCCCTTCAAGGTCCCTTTCCCAAGCCTGGCTGGTTCACCTGCCTAGATTATGGTGATCCTCAAGCTTTAACTGAATCAGAATGCCGTTGTTTTATTTAAATACAGATTTCAGGACCCCACTCTCTGGAATTCTATTTCTATAAGTCTGGGATGGGGCTGGGAATTTGCATGTCAGTCCATGGTTCATATTTGCCAAACCCGAGACTACATCCCAAAGTCCACAGTTGTAGCATTCACCGTCAACTATTTGTTCAGTTTCTGAAAGAGAGAAGAAAAGGAAATTGAGGCAAGAAGCAAGAATGCCAAGGCCCTGTCTCTGCTGTTGCAAAGGTGGACGAGGTAATGGGAGGCTAGTGCTGGTGATGTCAGCAGCCAGGATGCCCCAGGGGGTCCAACAGGGGTCCCTCAGGTCCTGTCACCCTGCAACCTGAAGTGCCTCCCATCACGCCACCCATAGCATCATGCCTGCTCCCTCTGTGATAGCTCACCCACCTCACCTGGAAGGCCTGGGGCACTCGGCAGCACTGCTACATAATTTGCAAGACCCAGTGCAAAATGAAAATGTAGAGCCCCTTTTTCAAAAAATTCAAAGAGTTTTGAGACAGGGACAACAAAGCATTAAACCGTGTGAACACCCCAGACATGGGGCTCTGTTCGACTGCAGGGCTCTCATGCCGTGTAGCCGGCCCTGGCACTCGGCTCAGGAGCAAATCTCAGCAGACCTGGGTGAGTAAGGCCTGGGTCCCGGATGTGGTGCAAAAGATGAAGCCAGGCTCATGAATATTCAAGAGAGAGGGGTCTGTAGAGATCACCTGGCCCAATCCCCTCTGGGTCAGGTGGTACATTCAGAAGCCCAGAGTCATGGGCAAATCGGTGGCACAGCCAGATCAGAGCACCAGCTCCAGGACCACCAACCTCTCTTCCTTTCCTCTCTAGCTACACTCCCAGAGGTGGTCTCACCCAGGCAATGCCTTTAGAAACCATCCATATGCTGACAACATCCCAAATCTCTATTCCTTTCTCTTCTCCACCACTCCAGCCCACCCCTAGCTCCAGACCCCTGTGTCCAGGTGTCTACAAGAATAGCGGCCTCCTAATTCCTCTATTGCTTCCTCTCTTGTCCTCCTCCAGCCCATCCCCCACATAGCTACTAGCATGTGCATTCATCATTTGCAAATTGGGCCATGTCACGGCTCTGCCCCCAGCCCACTAGTGCATTGCACACAGATTAAAATCCAATCTCTACCACACCTCTCCCATGACCTCCCACCCCTCTCTGCTCCCAGCACCGTGCCTTTGCAGATGTACCCAGCTCATGCCTACCTCACCTGTTGCCTTCCTCTCTCTGGAACTCTCTTCCCCCAGATCTTCCCATAGGGCTCCCTTCCTCCCTCCATTCAGATCTCAGCTCATATGTCCTCTCCCCAGAGAGGGCTTCCTAGACACCTGGTCCCAAATACACCCCCATCACTCACCTTCCATTCCCTACCTTCTTTAGTTTTCTTCATACCACTCAACCCTACCTGAAATTATATTACATATTTTCTCATTTATTTAAGGTAGCCTCCCTGAGGGTAGAGATCTGCTTTGCTCACTGCTGAATCCTCAGTGCCCTGAATGATGTCCAGCACATAATTGGCACTCTATAAAGAGTTGTTGCATGGATAAACTGATAATGAAGTTAATTATTTTAACAAACAGGTGTTGAAAGGTTACCCTGTGCCAGGCTCTGTGCCTGGTGCTGAGGCCTCAGATGCGGAAAAGAATGAGCAAGAAATGGTCCCTGCCCCCAAGGAGCTGAGCACTGTCTTGGGCAGAGACGGATCTTTGCTTGGAGAAGCAGCAGAATGATATGAGCAGCTGGTCGAAGCTGAGTCTGAGCCCCAGCTCAGGATGATGGGGGAAGGTGAAATACCCATGTGTCCTTGCAGAAAGGGTTGCATTTTAGGGACCATCAATGTCCCTTATAACCCAGATTCCGAGGAGCTCTGGACTCTCTGTCCCACTCCCAACCCTGAGCCCATTAGACCAGGATTGGGTCCATATTCACCACGAGAGCTCTTGGGGTGCCATATCAGATTTTGTTTACTGAGTGGGTGAGATTCATTTCCTTCCTGCTGGTTCTGGAATCAGGAAGAAAACTGGCTAGGGTTCCCTCAGAGGCAGCTGAGCAGCACTCAGTGGGCATGTAACCAGCTCGGGTGGCCCAGCTTGGGTAAGCCACCTTGGTATTCCTCCAGCCACCCCTGAGGGTCCCAATCACCCCACTTCCCCTTGAGCCTTCCAGCCTTACTTGACAGGCTGCCCAGAGCTGCCCACACTGACCCCCTGCAGCCCAATCCTGGTGACCCTAGTCTCCTTCTGCAGATGGTGTAACTGATGCTGAAGGCCTAATGCCAGGGCCCTTGAAGACAAACTGTGGGAGTTAGATTCAGGTTTCAACTTGGCCAGGTGAAGGTGTCTAGATCTATTGCTGTGGACATGAGCCAATGACATGTGGACCTCATTTGTTGCTCATTACATTCGCAGTCGGCTAGAAGGCGTGCCTGCTGCAATGAATGAGGTTTGATTTAATTCACTGGTACTTAAATGAGAGACTCAACATAGCACAGTCCAAGCAGCTCAGCATACCTCCTCTCAGCACTCGCAGCTCAGCCCAGGCCTTTGGAGATGCAGAAAGAAATCACCCCGGGGAAAGTAGTTGGAAACCAGAGACCTGGAGAGAAGACCAGCAGAGACCATCCTGTGCCTTCCCACGTAAGAAAGAACCTCAGTTGAAAGTTAGCTGCCTTTCCTCTGAAGAAGTAACGAAATAAATCCCCTCTTATTAAAAGCCATTCTGTCTCTGGTGTGTTGCATTCTGGCAGCTAGCAAACTGGAGCACAAACCTCCCTCCAAGAAGCCTCCTTTGCTTTGTCGTTGGTGGTGCTTCCTCCTTTCCCTTACCCCCATACTACCCTGTCTTAGTTTATTCAATTATCCATACACCTGTCTATCCATCCATCTGTGCATCTATCCATCTGTCCACCCATCCAGCAAACAATCACCGAGCACCTGTGATGTTCCAGGTGCTTAGGCACAGTAGTGAACAAGGACATGGCCCCACCTTCATGGTGTTTACAGACTAATAAGGGAGAGAGCCTCATGCAACTAATTGTGAATTCAAGATTTAATTACAGCTGTGATAATATAGGGCACCTGAGCTTACAGGCTAGGGACAGCCAGACAGGGAAGGCTTTCCCGACGAAGGAACGTTTCAGCCAAGATGGTACCATCCAGTGTGGCTGCCACGAGCCACATGAGCCATGGAGCGCTTGAAATGTGGCCAGTGCAACCGGGGAACTGAATTTTTAATTTAATTTAATTTTCATGTATTTAAATTGAAATTTAAAAGCAGAAGCAGTGTAAAATATTTTTATGTTAAATACAACTTTCTTGTTCTGGTAGGACTACATTTCATTTGATTGAAAATTTCGAAGACTTAGTAAGAAAAAAGAATGTAAAATACATCACTTTAATAAGATGGTGAATGTAAACAATAAACTAACTCAATATTTTTATTTTGTTTTATGTGGTGTACCTGGTAAAATGATGACATTTTGGATAATGGATAAAATAAAATGCATTGGTTAAAATGAATTTCATCCTTTTTTTTGAAAAGGATGACCTAACAGCACTTTCCTTCTCTATGGCTGGAATCTAGAAGCTGCCACCTGCCTCCCAGGCACAGGCATGGATGCTTTGGAGGGCCCTGTGTGAGTGTGCAAGCGTGTGTTCACGTGCAAGTGTGTGTGTGTCCACTGCAGTTTCTCTCATGCAAGATCTGTCCCGGCGCCACACCTCCTGCCCCTGGAGTTCATGATGCAGGCACTTGCTCCTACTGTCCTCTTGCCAGCACCTGTCCTCCTGGGTGGGCTGCCATGGGGTGCTCTGAGCTCGGCCCCCTCACCCTGGCCACTGCACGTGGGGAAGTTCAGGCTGCTCCCCTGCTCCCCTGCTCCCCTGTCTCCCTGCCCTGCGGCCTCTTTTCAGTTCTTTTTTCTTCCTGCTCAGAGACATAGAGGTAGACCTGCAAGCCCAATGTCTGCTTCCAGAGACAGCCAGCCAGAGAAAAAAGCCAGCCTCCTCTCCCTGTAGAGGCCCCATCGCCGCGAGTTATCTTCTTGGAGTCCCTTGCTTGGGGGGGGCTAATTCACGATAGCATCACATAGTTGCATCCCCTTGCTTGGCTGGGATGGCATTGAGGGTGGGAGGGCAAAAAGATACCCTACTACTCTTCCCGGATTGACAACTTCCTATGCCAATCTCTCCTCTTGTTAACTGAGTTTATAGACCACAGTGGAGAGGGGATGGCCGGGTGCAGCAGCTTCTTTTTTTTAAATAATATTTTTATTTTATATATTATATATACTTATATGCGTGCAGTCTAAGAATTATATCCACTATGTATAGCTTAATTATATTCAGGAACGACATTTCTCATGGAGGGACAGTGTTCAGTTAGCCACTTCAGTCTTTCCTAATAGGTGTTGAGGTTCTAGAAACCAAATGGCAAATGTACTATCTGCCGTGAAAGCAAAGCCAGAAACTGGAGGAAAAGTCCCCTCCCTAATGGTCAGTTGTCTATATTTTCTGCTCC
The DNA here is from genome assembly GCF_023851605.1 of Tamandua tetradactyla. NCBI lineage: Eukaryota > Metazoa > Chordata > Mammalia > Pilosa > Myrmecophagidae > Tamandua > Tamandua tetradactyla. The sequence continues at coordinate 23,557,102 of NC_135327.1, read as the reverse complement.
AAGAATCAAAACAATGATCTGAAAAGAGTGAATATCTCAGAATGTCAACATCAAAAAAACTTTTTTTCTTAAACGCAAGCATGATATTTACTCTACCTTTTTTCTTTCTTTTCTTTTTTTAATTAATTAAAAATTTTTTTTTAAATACCCCAAAAAAAAAACCACACCAAACAAATGCAAACATTCGTAATTTTTGATCATTCCGTGCTACACATATAATCAGTAATTCACGATAGCATCACATAGTTGCATATTCGTCATCATGATCATTTCTTGGAACATTTGCATCTATTCAGAAAAAGAAATAAAAAGAAAACAGAATAAAATTCATACCCCCACCCCTCCCCCTCACCGATCACCAGCATTTCACTCTAAATTTATTTTAACATTTGTTCCCCCTATTATTCATCTTTATTCCGTATGTTTTACTCATCTGTTGATAAGGTAGATAAAAGGAGCATCAGACACAAGGTTTTCACAGTCACACAGTACATTGTGAAAGCTATATCATTATACAATCTTCAAGAAACATGGCTACTGAAACCCAGCTCTACATTTTCAGGCAGTTCCCTCCAGCCTCTCCATTACATCTTGACTAACAAGGTGATATCTATTTAATGCATAAGAATAACCTCCAGGATAACCTCTCAACTCTGTTTGGAATCTCTCAGCCATTGGCACTTTATTTTGCCTAATTTCACTCTTCCCCCTTTTGGTCCAGAAGGTCTTCTCCATCCCCTGATGCTGAGTCTCAGCTCATTCTAGGGTTTTTCTCAATCCCTTGATGCTGAGTCTCAGCTCATTCCAGGATTTCTGGCCCACGTTGCCAGGAAGGTCCACACCCCTGGGAGTCATGTCCCACGTAGACAGGGGGTGGGGGGTGGTGAGTTTGCTTGTTGTGTTGGCTGAAGAGAGAGGCCACACCTGAGCAGCCAAAGAGGTTCTCTTAGGGGTGACTCTTAGGTCTAATTTTAAGTAGGCTTGACCTATCCTTTGTGGGGTTAAGTTTCAACATAGCAGCTTCTTAATCAGTCCCGACAACATCTGTGGCCCCAAAGTCTCATTCATTACTGTCGAGGCCCCACTATGCACCCAGCACTATGCTGTGTGTTGGTTACAGCAGCGAACAAAAGAACAATCCCCGCGGCAAATTGTCTGTCACAGGGGAAACAGATAAAAGCAAGCAGATATGCTGAGGCTGACCATTGCGAAGTCGAAGTTGAGTAAGATAGAGTGTGTGCGTGGGGGGGGGGGGGAGTGGGGGAGGGGGCCGTGGCGAGGGACCAAGGTTGCGGGTTGGGGGGAAACTGGGAGCTGTCTTTAAAATTCATTTTCCCACAACTTGGGGCCTAGTAGACAATTCTGGAGGTGACAGGAGAGGCCCCGTACAATTGTGAGCCCAGTTAAGTGGGAGGCAGGGATTGGATTTCCACAGTCAGTGCCCTTCCCTCTTTGCACTTGAACGCGTAGTCCACCAACGCTTCTAGGGCCTGTCTGGTCCATCTCTGCATTCCCAGAAGCCTTCCCGGGCCTGGGGCAGAGGAGGCGCTCTGGGATGTCCCTTCCGTGCGGAGGTACCTCCAGGGTATGGGACGCGGAGGCCCCAAGCATGGGAAGCAGCTCCACGGCTTGAAGCTTAGGGCGGAGCCCACTCCTGTGCACCCTGGCCCCTGGGGCATCAGGGACGTTGGCACCCAGGCTGAAGGCAGCAGGCGCCTTCCTGGCTGGGCCCCTGCGTGTGTTGCAGGAGCCCTCAGGCCTGAGGGCTTGGGGTCTGGAAAGAGGCCATGGCCACACTCCCACTTCTCTCCCTGTGGCTCAGACCGCTGCACCAGGCCTGGGGTGGGGTGGGCGGCCGGGACGCCCCCCGCGGTCAGGAGACCAGGCTCAGGCCCAGCTTCATGCGGGTGCCGGTGCCCACAGACCAGGGACCAGAGAGCCACCCGGCCGTGACTGCCACGCCTGGGCAGCCTCTGGGCCCCTCCTACCCACCCTGCTGCCGGGGCTCGCAAGTAAGTGCTTCCCACAGAGGCCCTCGGGGAGTACCCACCCCAGCCACCTTGTGCCACCAGCTGGAAGCTAGACCCAGAGGACCTGGCCAGGGGGCCAGGTCCCAGCCAATCAGGCACAGCGTCATTTTCCTGCCTGCCAGGGGACTGCTCTGCGTCTTTTCCATAATGTGGACCTTGTGGGCAAAATGGTGATGTGGGAGCTTGGAGGGCAGGAGGTGGTAGACGGGACACCAGGGCGAGGGCTTGGGAGGAGAGTCAGAGGATAGAAGATGAGTCTCGTCTCCTGCCCAGCTTCGCAATGTCAGCTCCAGTCTCGGTCAGAGAGGGTGGGAGGGAGAGAGGCAGTGAGAGAGAGAAATCCCCCGAGTGATGGAGCTTCTGCCATCGTGGGAAGAGCCCTGGAGCCAAAGGCAGATAGATCTGCTTAAAATCCCTCTTTGAACCTGACAGGCTGTGTGATCTTAAGCAAGTCACCAAACCTCTCTGAGTCTCTTGTTTCCTCTTCTAGAAGGTAGGGGCAATAATGCTGGCCTCCCACAGCTGGGATGCAGAGGAAAATGAGGACACGCACCTGCAAGCGTGCTGGCGTGGGTGGATGGTGATTATCATCAGCATCTACTCAGAGGCAAGCAGGATGCAGAAGGCCCTAAGGCGGTTTTGTAAGGGGTCATGTGCCTCCCTTCCCTGCCCCCACCTCCTAAACTATCTTCTGTCACTCGGCACCCTGTATTGTCATTACTGGTTTACATGTGTCCCCCGCCCCCAACCTGACCGCATGCTCCTCGAGGGCAGGGGTCCTGCCTGACTCGGTTTTGAGTCCCCAGCACTCTGCATATGACCTGATGAAGGGTAGGGACTCAGGGAGAGTAGCAGACCCAGAGAGGTCCCTGCCCTCAGATCTCAACAGGGCTGTCCAGAGAAGGAGGGATAAGTCTAGTCCTGCAGTTCTCCAGGGGTGGCTCTGGGCGACACATCTGAGTTTGACGTGGGAAGTGCATTAGCTGCATGAGGATGGGTAGAGTGGCCTTGGGTGAAGAGAGCTCCCTGTGGTTGGAGGTGAGCAAGGAGACTCTGAGGTGTTGATGGGAGCGACCTGACTAGGAGGGTCAACCATCCCTGCTTGCCGTGAGTCTTGATTTCACGTTTACCATCGCCAGAAACTTAGGGTCTAAAATGGAAGTCGTCGTTCCTCACTATACCCTCCCATTCCTACCTGATCCTTCTCCAGCTTCCCTATCCCCAAAACACGTACCACCCTGCACCCAGAGGCTCAAGAGAAAATCCTGGGAATCACCTATCAGAGTTCTCTCTGTCCCTCATCTCTTACAGCCCATCCTTTGCCAAGCCTTGTTGGATATATATAGCAAAATATCTCAAATCCCTCCACTTCTCACTGCCCTAGGCCAAGCACTGTCACCTCTTGCACAGGCCTCTTTGTCAGTCTCCCTGCTCCCATTCCTGCCTCCCTCCATCCCACTATCCACACAGCAGCCCCAGTTATCATCTAAAAAATGGAAGTGAGTTGTCATGTCCCAGCAGGCTCTTCTCCGTCCGCACCTCCCGGTCCACAATGCTGAGCTCCTCCAGAAGTCTTGGTTTCCCAAGTCCACTGAGCTTTCCCTGCCTGAGATCCTTCTCTCCTGCTGTTCCCTCCATCTGGAATGCTGTACCTGTGCTCCTTCATCTGGCTCCTACTCATGCTTCAGTGTGAGCTCGAAATAGCGCCTCCTCTGGGATCCTTCCCCCCCACCCCCCTTCTAGAGTAAGTTCTCCGAGGCTCTGTCTCTGCAGCCCTTGTGTTTCCTTGAGGGCACTGAGCCCCAGCTGTAATCACATCTATGTTTGCTTATTGTTACCATTTGTTATTATCTGTCCTTGAGCTCCTGGAGGTTGGAAGCAGGCCCAACACATAGTAAGTCCGGGGTGGACACACCCCAGGCTCCCTTTCCAGACTCTTGAGTGGTGGCTGTGGCTGTCACAATTGCTCTTTTTCTGAGCTGGGCAGCCCTTCATCTCTCTGACAGGCCCGTTTCAAAGGCCAACTCCTGGAGATTCGGTGCCTTTCAGCTGCACTGGCCCCTTCGACTCCTGGGACCTTAATGTCACCTGGTTGAAGGGCAGAGATGAGCATCCAGGTTCAGCTCAGCGCCTGGTGACGGAGGACAAAGGCAATTCCTCTGTCACCAGCAAGGCATGAGTGACGCCGAGCAGACAAGATGGCTCATTCAAGATCATCTGCATTTCAGGGCCCTGGCAGAGCCCCCAGGAGGCTCTCCCCAGTGCTCCGAGGTGAATGGGCAGCAGGGAGGGCTGGGGCAACATTAGTTTCTATAGCTTTTCACCCAAAGGCCCTGTGACACAGATGGGGGAGCTGGAATTCCACTATACTGTATCACATCGGAGAGGGCCTCAAAGCACAGAGTCTGGAGGCAGACAGGCTGGCTTCCATCCTGGCTGCACCACTTTACAAGGTGTGTGGTCATCAGCAAGCCACTTAACCTCTTAGGGCCTCAGTCTCCTTGTAAAATGGAAATAAAAGTAAGACCTACCCTGACAGGTTCCTTGTGAGTATTAGATGAATTATTCCTTATAAAGCACCTAGAACAGTGCTAGCAGCTGTTTTATATTGTTATCTGGCCCCAATCTTCCATGACAAACATCTTTGTTCTATTAATTTATTTGCTTTTTAAAACTTTAAATATTTATCTTCATTCAATAAATAATGAACATTCACTCTGTGCCAGATACTGTCCTAGGTGCTAGGGATACAGCAGTGAATAAAAGGAAGCATCTGTCCTCATGGGCGTTGTATTTTAATAATTCTCAAAATTATATTTCATGATATGAAATATGAAATATGAAATATTTCAAACATGCAGAAATGGATACACCAGACGCCCATGCGCCACCACTCAAATTGAACAGATACTCGCATTTAGCCATATTCACCTTACACTGATGTAGGCAAGAGAAAATGATTTCTTTCAAAATAAAGGTACGTGATGAGAAAGTGAGATGCTTTGCAGCTGGTTCCAGGAAAGAGAAAAGAGGGGGCGGACGGGGGCTAATCTCCGCAGCTCTTTCTCTCTGTTCCCCTGTCTAGCAACTTCCACCCCCAGGGTTCAGCACTTCTGTGGCCCACGGCCAGGTGCATCAGTGAGGGGCCTCAACTGCCCCGCGGACCTCTTCTACCCCTCGTCCCCGGGCCTCACCTGGATGGAGAAGGGGCGCACCATGCAGACTGCGGAGTCCCCCAGGTCAGGGGAACCCCAGATGGGACGTACTCTCTGGCGCACAGGTGGCAGGTTGAGGCCAGGCTGGACAGGAGTGTCTGCCTGCAGGCTGTTTCAGGATGAGCAGCCCCTGTTCTGCGCCCATGTCACCCTTTGGGCTCAGGTGTCCAGGCAGTGGAACGATGGGTGCAGCACCAGACCTCCGGGTGGCAGGTCCAGTGAGGACCAGGCAGGCCAAAACAGAGCACCTACCTGGGGTGAAGACAGGTGAAGGTGAAGGTGAAGGAAGAGAGTGCTGGTGACAGAACTCTCACCCCATCAGCCCTAAACTCCAACCCTCCTCCTCTGCTGCACCGCCAAGGAGCAGGCGTAGGACCTCCCTCCCCTCTTCCATGCACTCTTCCGGTTGGAAGTTCTCCGCCTTCACACTTGACTGCAGGAAACTTTGGACATAACACTGCTTGACATCAAAATCCCATTTAGTCGAGAATGGATGGGTTGGGGTTTCTGAAACTCAACTTTAAAGAGAGGTCAGAAAGCTTGACTTGCTTAACTGGGCAAGGGGATGGATGCAGGTCCTCAGACAGCAACCTCAGGACTCATGAGCTGCCACTCAGCTGACTCTTCTCCTCCTTTTTTCATCTTCTCTCTCTTCTCCTTCTTTCTCCTCTTTTTTCAACTCTCCCCCCTTCTCCTTCTTTTCCCCTCCCCCTCCTCTTTCTTCCCCTCCCCCCGCTTCCCCCCACTCTTCCCCTCCCCTTCCTTCCACTGCCCGCTCCTCCCCTCCCTTACCCTCCCCTCCCTCCCCTCTCCATTCTCTTCTCTCTCTACTTCTTGGTGGCCTCAGATGCCTTTGTCCACCAGGGGGAGCTGCCCACTGGCAGTTCAGACCCAGAGGAGCTCTTGATTTGTTTTGGTGTTTTGGAGAATGAATGACTCCTGGGTATAGGGGCGGGGGCGGGGAGCAGGCCCCAGTGAGCTAGGGATGAGGCACAGCATGGAACGGACAGCTGTCCAGACCACCTCAGCGGGGAAGGGCCATTCCTAAAGGTGTAATTGTCTGCACGCACGCATTATAGCACAAGCCACTGCCAGCAAAGGGGTGGGGATGCTGGGCTGGCAAAAACCCCACATCTTCCCAACAGGCGCTTCTACCCTGCATTTCACTTCTTCCTAGAAAATTGGCCATGCCTGCCTGCATTAAGACTTCCCAGGGGGAATGAGCCCACGCACATGAAATGTCCCCGTGTCCTCTTTGTATTCTCCAGTAGAGGTAAAAATGTTGGCCCAGCGGGATAACAGAGGTCTGGCTGAATACATCCATACTGGTCCTTTCTGAGCAGAAGCAAGATGCATTATTTCTTTATTGACTCACTCTGAGTTTTCTCCCTCTGTTATTTTCCTCCATCTGCATGCAGCGCACGGAGGCCTTTTGGCTAATACTAACCTCCTGAGAACATCACACCTTGAAAGCTTGTGTGTGCAGGGAGAAGGACAGACTTGCCTCTCCGCAGTCAGGCCCCTTCTATTTGGTGTCAACACACCTTTGCAACTCCATTCCCTGATCTGGCCCACGAAACCCTTCACTGTCTCCTCAGAAAGCTGAGTACAGAATATTATCATATGACCCTGCAATCCCGCTACCAGGTATATACCCAGAAGAATTGACAGCAGGGACTTGAACGAGTATTTTCACACCAGTGTTCACAGCAGCATCATCACAATTGCCAAAGGATGGAAGCAACCCAAGTGTCCCTTAACTGATGAATGGATAAACAAAACGTGGCATATATGCACAATGGAATATTATTCAGCCATAAAAAGGAATGAAGTTCTGGTGTATATGACAACATGAGGACATTATGTTGAGTGAAATAAGCCAGACACAAAAGGACAAATATTGTATGATCTCACTGATGAGCTAATTAGAATAAGAAAGCACATGAATTACAATCTAGAATAGAGTTTGCCAGGCATAGACCGGGATTAGAGAATGGAGAGTTGAGGCTTAATTTCTACAGAATTTCTATTTAGGTTTCTTGCAAATATTTGGGAATGGATGGTGGTGACGATAGTACATTGTTGTGAGTGTAACCAGCAGCACTGAGTTATATAGGTGAAAGTGGTTAAAACGAAAACTTTAGATTATATATGTTACCAAAATAAAAATTAAAAGATAGAACACAGGACTGTACAACAGTGAGCCTTATTGTAGACAATGGATAATAGTTAATAGTACCAGTGTAAGAATGTTCCTTAATGAATTAAAACAAATATATGACACTAATACAAGATATTAATAATAGGGTGGTATACAGGGAAATATATACCTAATGTAAGCTATGGAGCTAGTTAACCATATTATTTTAATAACCCTTCATCAATTGTATAAAAGTTAAAAAGTAACTTCTATTAAAAAAAGTACAATTATACACTGAGTAGATTGAAATATTAGTGGTCGATGAGAGGGAGGAGTAAGGGGTATGCTATGTATGAATTTTCTTCTTTTTTCTTTTTCATTTCTTTTGCTGGAGTGATGCAAATGTTCAAGAAAATGATCATGGTGATGAATACACAACTATGCGATGATATTGTGATCCATCGATTATACACCCTGAATGGAATGTCTATATGTCAAGAATGTTTGGATGTTAAGTTTTTACAATAAAAATATTAAAATTAAAAAAACAAAAAAAAGTACAACGATAAAACAAAAAAGTGCTATTATCGGTTATAACAAATGCTCCACACCAATTTAAGGTGTTGGTGGTGAGGTGGTGTCTGGGAATCCTGTATTTTATGTATGATTCTTCTGCGAACCCACAACTTCTCTAATGAAAAAAAAAATTTAAACCCTTCACCATCACCCCCACCCATTGTACATCCCCCCTCTGTGCCTCTGTTTGGCTTTAGCTGGCACCTACACAACACTTCCTGTGTCCTAGGCGTCATCTCAGGCCTTATCTGACCCTGTGACAGCTGGAAAGGAATGGAGGTGCCCAGGTACCAGTGGTGATTACTATGTGCCAGATATTCAACGCCAGTTGCTTCATTTAATTTTCCTGACTTTGAGAATTAAGATTCACCCCATTTCACAGATGAGGAAACCAAGGCTTAGAGAGTCCAGTTGCTCAGGCTCACCCAGCGCATAGTGGAAGGGTTTGGTGACCTAAAACCTACGCTTAGCTTTTCCTCTGGGCCCCCTGCTTTCACACGACCTGGCCAGTGAGCAGGAACGTGTTCTTCCCTTTTCAGGGACTGCTCATGGAGGGCAGGACTGGGTGATGGTCAGGGGCGCCGACCTGGGGGCCAGAGTGCCTGGCTGAGAACCCCGACTCGGCCACTGACCAGCTGTGGGCCTGGGACTCGTGATCTAGCCTGCTTCGGCCTCAGTGTTCTCAGCTGTGAAATGGAGACAGTAATAGCTCCAGTTCTCCTCAGGTGGCTGTGAGGACTCAGCGATGGAGGGAAGAGACTGAGAGCAGACTAAGCACAACACGGGTGTTTGCAGGGAGGTGTCGGTGGGAGTCTGCCATACAGACTGCCCTGGTTCCCTGGCCTCTGATGCCAGCTCAGGGTCTAACTTCTGTCGGAAGAACTTAGCCTTTAGGCCCTTTGGAAGTGGAAGCTTCGGGGCTTCGCAACAGCAGAACAGAGGGCAGGCATCCTCTCATGGGAGGCCTCTCTCTCCTCCACCTTGCGAGCCCCCCCCTTCAGCGATCTGAGCGGGGCACAAATATCCGAGTGATGCACACAGCCTCTGGATTCCCCATACATCAGGGTACAGTGACCTAGTTTAAAAGTGACCACAAGCTCCCAGAGCCCCCAGACCAGTGTCCACCTTTTCGGAGATGTCTGTAATGTGCGCAGCTGTGTGTCTGTGCCTCTGCTGGACAACAATCTGCTCTCTCTTGTTCTCTGTTGTCACTGGTATTAAAAGAAAACCACTGGCCTAGACTAGTTCCTGTGTGGTAAGGACGCTTTTCTCGCTGGGCTGGGTTAGTGCAAACTTGGGCTCGAGAACGGTGGACTTCTCTGACCCTCAGTTTCCTTATCTAAGAAATGACACATTCCTCATGTGCTTGTTACGAAGATTTCATGAAATAATGCCTGTTATAATCCTTGACACACTGCCTTACTCATGCTAACCAATCAAAAATGGCAATTATTGTTATTACTATTATTAATTATTATTATTATTATTTGCATCAACTTTCAGAACTCACTTTCCTCATCTGTAAAGTGGACATGAAATATTTACCTTCAGATATTTAATTTTAAAAAATCTCTTTAATAAATGAAAGTATTTAATTTTATTATTATTAATTTAAAGGGTTCGGAGAACTAAATTTTAGAGACCGTGATGTCTATAGATCATTACATATACCCAAGGATAGGCCTAATTTTTCTTCTGATTTTCCTGGGCTGGACCAATGCGGAGCTGTGAATTCAATAAGGACATAAAATATCATACCTACAAGGAATATTAGCGATCATCTCATTATTGATGATAAAATCCAGAAAAGGCAAGCAAGCATGTGGTCCAAGGATGCACAGCAGTTTAAAATTAATTCCTCAGATGTGGATTATACTTTAAAGTTTACACAATATCATCCTCTTCATTTTCTCTGGCACAAAATATTAGGGAAGGGCTGTGCTGGTCTCCTGCAAGCAAACACATCATGTTAAGTGGAGAAGAATACATTAATGTCTTGGATAAGCCCAGCACTTCACAGTCAGTAAAGCAGCTTCCTGTGAATTGACCCATCTGTGGGTGATGGAAGGAAACCGAGGTGGAGAGGAGAGCTTGTGAAGTTCGTGAGTGAGAGGCTTTGGCCGGAATTCAGGCTTTCGACTCTGCCACGTGCCGGCTGTGGGACCTCCTGCAAGTTACTTAATTTCTTTCAGCCTCAGTATCTTTTGCTCTCAAATAGGAAAATGCTAATTCAGGGGGTCTTCCTTATCTAAGTATTGATTGTGCAATTCCCCAGAGTTAGGGCAGTTGTGCAGAGAAGCAAAAGTCATTGGCAACACAAATGAACCGATTACTCGACCACCGCTTGGAACCCCTCCTGCTCTAAAAGAGGGGCTGGGATGACCTGCGTGGCATCTCACAGTCTTGGAGAGAGGCGGTAGACGTTGCGGGGGGCGGGGGTGGGTTGAGGTGGCGCGCGGGGCTCCAGCTAGGACCGCTGCGCTGCGATCGGGCGCGGGGGGGGGCGGTGGGGGAGCCACCAGTAGGCCGGGTGTGCCCTGATTGAAGTGTGGGAAACACCAGACGATGCTGTGCAAATAGAATCCAAATCTGTTGCAAAGCGAAATCACAAAATTCTTGCAACAGTTGTAGGATTTCAACATGTTGATGCAAATGATGTTGGGGAACTGCTGAGATTATGGCAAAGCCTTGGAGAAGCTAAAAAAGGGGGAAGAAGAGGAAAAAAACGTCCATAATGATAATGATACTTCAAAAAAAGGATGCTTGGAATAAAAGAGGCTTCTGTGAAAATTGATAGTCTCAAATTCAAATACTTTTCAAAAATAACCCTACGTTGATTGTGCTGTGGACATGAGTCTTAAAACAAAAGATTGCTTGGTATTATAGTATGAGTTTTGGGGAAAAAATTATGCCAACTTCTTTACACTCCCAACATTTCACTCCTTCATGTTCCTTCTAAGAATTAGTGCATAGCTTGGCTATATCTATAATCAATTTAAATGATAAGTAAAATAAAATTAGTTTTATAGTTTAATTTTTTTCAAGATGAAGTGTCAACCCATTCTTTTTGGACAAGTTTTATAGAAATTGGGGCCTGATTTTGCCCCAGATACCTTTTAATTGGATTTTTTTTTCTGATATCAACTAAGTAGCTTTCTGTGTTTACCTCATTTGGCTTTATGAACATTAGATGAGATAGCACATGTACAGTACTGCAAACACTACCATTCAATGCATGGAAAGAGTTATTATCAGCTGTGCCTAAGCCTCTGTCCTTCTGACACTGCCCCTGGACACTGAACAGCCAGGAGAACTCACTGTGGCTGAAGTGAACTCACCTGAGCCTTTCCATCCCTTTTTTAAGTCCTTGCCTCCTCCTCCTGGCAATTGGGGACCAACCCAATTGCCAGGTCTTCACTGTCCCTTCTCAGGCTCTTGTTCTTTGTTTAGTGTGAATTCCTGCCTGGGCATTGATAGGGAAAGAGTGAGGGTAGGTGGTGAGCTTCTGGGGAGAACGACTTGTCTTGGCTGTCAACAGCATCACTGATACAATTTTATAGGTCTGTGTGGGTTGGAAATGGCGAAAAGATATTTTGGCATCAGATGCCCTGAGTTCCTTCAAATTGCCCTACACAGACCCTCTCTTTCCTAGATCAGGAGCTGAAATCCATCTTAACTAGACTTACAAGAGCTGATCTGACCTTAGCGAATTTTACTATTTAAAAATCCTGGACATAGGCGCGACTTCTAGAGGCGTCCCCCGCGCGCAGCGAACTGGGCGCCCTAGCCCGAGGCGCAGGAGACTCCCGACCACGACCAGCATGCTGGGCCTTTCCCTCGCCCGTCCGGGCGGCCCCGGCCCCAGCACCGACCGCGCCCCCGCGCGCCCCCGCGCCGGTACCTTCCTCTTGATGCCTTAGTCTGGACATTTTCATGGCCTTAGAACTGTAAACTAATAAATCCCCATTGAAAAAACAACAACCCATTTCTGGTATTTTGCATTCCAGCAGCTTTAGCAAACTGAAAAATGTGTGCACCTTCTATAGGTAATAACATGTTTTACAGTAATGGAGAGGCAATAGTGAAAATACCTAAAAGGCTCATGCAATCACATAACTAATTCACTATAAGTCATCACTCTAGGAGATGGGGTTGAATAAGATACTAAGCCTACACTCAAGAGAATTTGCTTGAGAGACAGAGGCAAACATGTAATATGGTCAAACTTTTATAACAAGTACTTTAATAGTCAGATATAGAAGAAGCCATGGGAGCATGCTTGAAAGTTTTGTTACCCAACATTAATATCAGTCAGGAATTTCTTGTAGGAAGAGTATGGTAATTACAGAAGGTGACTTGTTCTAGACAGAGGATAAGGAAGTGAAGGAAAGAGGCAATAAGGAAGCACATCACAGCATAGCATTTGTCATCAGTTTGCAGTTTCTAGTGCATAAAACATGAAGTTAGTAGATAATGAAGTTGGATTTTTAATTCAATTTTATTGATATGTTCATGTGCTATATAATCATCCAAAGTATGCAATCAGAGGTCCCATCATATACTTGTGTACTTATCAACATAATCAATTTCAGAACATGTTCATTACTTGAAAGAAAATAAAAATAAAAAAAAAACACTCAAAACAAAAAAAATAAAAATAAAAATCCTGGACATAGAAGGGGTTTGCACAAGTTCTTGCTGTTGGTCATGGGACCAGATATCTGGATCTCCCAACCCTTGGTTTGGTATGAGAATTGAACTATACTCTTTTTTAAATAGGAATTCTACTGAAATATTTAATTTCTGTTATTACAAAATTCCCCATATTTCCCTCATTATAAATACGTTTGCCTACACAGCTGAAAATCTAGTTGAAAAAAATTCTAGAAGTCATTAGATCATCATTTCAGAAGACTGGAGTCATAAATGCTGATATCTTTGTATTTCGGGTGTCAGAATAACATAGTGGGCAAACAGGCTGTCTCTGGCATTGTTCCAGTTTTACCATTTGTGACCTTGAGCAAATTAACTTGACCTTTTCAAATCCAAGTTTCTTCCTATATAAAATTTTAGTCTCTTGGAATCATAGACCTAGAGTCTCTGCATCTTCAAATTGTAGAATTATCAAATCATAGAATGTGTCAACTGATTCGTGAGTTCTTAAATGGATATAAACTTTCACTTCTCTTGGGTAAATATTTAGGAGTGGAATTGATGGATCATATTATAAATAAACATTTAAGAAAGTGCCAAATTGACTTTAATTTGTCCATTTTTTTCTTAGTTCATGCTTTTTGTATCTTGTTTAAGAAAAATTTGTCTATCCTAAATCTGCAAAGATCTTCCTTCTTCTGTATTTTCTTCTAGCAATTTTTTTTTTTTTTTTTTGCATGGGCAGGCACCAGGAATCGAACCTGGATCTCTGGCATGGCAGGTGAGAACTCTGCCACTGAGCCACCATTGCCTGCCCTCTTCTAGTAGTTTTATAGCTTTTCCTTTTATTTAGGTCTGTGATCCATTTTGAGGTATTTTTATTATGATATTAGGTATAGTTCAATGTTCATTTATTTTTTATGGGTATCCTTTTTTTTTTTTCAGCACATTTTTTTTTTGGCAAAGACATTTTTTACCCCATTGAATCAACCTGGTAATCAAATGAAAATATATGCATGGGTCTATTCTTAGGCTCTCATATGTGTCTTATTGATCTATATGTTTCTCTATAGGTTAAAACCACGCTGTTTTCAAATCACATACTCCGACTTGTTTTTTTATAAATGGTTCGTCTATTCTAGGTCCGTTGCATATTCAGTAACATTTTACAACCCACTTGTCAATTTCCACATAGGGATTTAGATTGGGATTGCATTGATACTTTGACAATATGATTCATCTAACCCAAAATCATAGCATATTTCTTCCTTAATTTAGGTCTTTAGTTTCTCTCAGCAATATTTTATAGCGTTTAGTGTTTAAGCCTTGCTCATCTTTTGTTAGAATTATTATTGTTATTATTATTTTGCATGGGCAGGCATCAGAAATCGAGCCCGGGTCTGCCTGCTGAGCCACCGTGGCCCACCCAGAATTATTTTTAAGTAGGTCTTCTTTTTAGATGCTATTAAAATATTTTTAAAATTTAAAATTTCTTTTTCATTCCTTATATATAGAAATTTGATTTTGATTTGATGTTTTTCAAATGAAATACATTTGATTGTGCTATACTGATCTTACATACTGCAAAACTGAAAAAATTATGTTTTATTTCTAGTAACTGTTTTGTAGATTCTTTGGAATTCTCAATGTAGATAGTCATACTGTCTGTGAGCATAGAGACAGTTTAATTTCATACTTTCTAATCTTGCTTTTATTTTTTTTTTGTTATCCTACTGCAGTGGCTACAGCCTTCTGTATGATTGTGAATAGGAGTTATGAGTGCAGATATCCTTGTGCCTTATTATAGACCATCAGGGAAAAGCACTCAGTCTTCACTGTTAAGTATTATGTTAACTGTGGGTCTTTTTCTAAGATGTTATTATGTAATGAACTAGTAAAGAAGTTCATACCTTAGTATTTTACAAACTTGTGTATTAATATTAGGATAACTGCAGTTCATTATGATTGATTTCCTTTGTAATTATGTGTTTTAAACTTTTTAAAGTTTTCGTTTTGAAATAATTACAGATTCACAGGTAGTTTCAAAATAGTACAGAGAGGTCCTGTGTATAGCTTCACTCAATTTCCCCCAATCTCAAGTAAGTACGTCTACTATCAAAACCAAGAAATTGACATTGGTACAGCGTGTGTATGCACATCTATGTCACTTCCTCACACACGTGTGCTTGTGCAACCACCATCATAAGCAGGGTACAGAAAAACTCCGTCACGATCTCTCTTGCTACCTGTTTCAGTTTGCTAAAGCTGCCAGAATGCAATATACCAGAAGTGGGTTGGCTTTTACAATAGGGATTTATGAGCTTACAAGCGTACATTTCGAAAGCCATGAAAATGTCCAACTTTAGGTATCAAGAGGATAATACCCTCTCTGAAGAAGAGCTGCGGGCATCTGGGACATCCCTGTCACATGGGAAGGCACATGGCCGGCATCTGCTGGTCCCTCCCTTCCAGGTTCAGTGGCTTCTTCTCTACCTACTCCAGGGGCTTTTTCTCAGTGTGCTTCTCTTGGTTTCATCTCTCTGCGGCTGTTATATCTTTTAGCCTCTTGTAGAGGACTCCAGTAAAAGGATTAAGGCCCACCTTGAATGGGGCGGTCACATTTCAATTGAAATAACCTAACCAAAAGGTCTCACCTACAACAGGGCTGCACCCACAGGAAATGGATGAAAAGAACTTGGCCTTTTCTGGGGCTTCAAACCACCTCACTTACTCCTTTATAATGATGCCCTACCACCACCATGCCAAACCTCTGGCATGTGCTAGTCTGTTCTCCATCTCTATAATTCTGTCATTTTGAAAATGCAGTGTGAATCAAATCATACAGTACATGATATTTTAAGGTTGACCTTTTCACTCAACATGGTACCTTTGAGCTCCTTACAAGTTTTGCACATGTAAATAATTCATTCCTTTTTATTGCTGAGTAATATTTCATGTTATGTCTCTACCCCAGTCTAACTGTTCACTTAAATAGGACATTTTGTTTATTTCCAGTGTTTTGCGATTACCAAGAAAACTGCTATAAACAGTTGTGCACATGTTTTTGTATGGCATAAGTTTTCATTTCTCTGGGATAAATGCCTGTTAGTGTGGTCATTGGGTCAAATGATAAGTATATGTTTGATGGGGTATTTTGTTTATTTTTTTGAGAAACTGACAAACTATTTTCTGTAGTGGCTGTACCATTTTACAACTTCACCAGCAATGTATAAGAGCTCCAGTTACTCCACATCCTGGGCAGCATTTAATATCACTAGTATTTTTTTTATATAATAACTGTTCTAACAGGTATGCAGTAATATGCAGTTTTAATTTACATTTCACTAATGGCTAGTGATAAACATCTTTTCACATGCTTATTTGACATTTGTGTATCCTCCTTCATGAATTGTCTCTTTAAGTTTATTATTTTAGGGATTTCTTTTTACTATTAATTGGGAGTTTTTAATATATTCTAAATAGAAGTCCTTTGTCAGGTACGTGGTTTGCAAATATTTTCTCTCGGTCCATAGTTTGTCTTTTCATCCCTTAATTTGATCTTCTGGAGAGCAAGAGTTTTGATTTTGGTCAAGTACTATTTATGATCCACTTTGAGTTAATTTTTGCATAAGGTTAAGGTTCTTTTTTTGTTTGTTTGTTTATAGATATCCAATCGTTTGAACAGTTTTTGTTGAAAAGCCTTCCTACTTTGAGGAATTAATCCTTCCTCCACTAACTTGCTTTGTACCTTTGGAAAAAAAGCAATTGGTTTTACTTACGTGCAGCAATTTCTGAGTTCTCTCTTCTGTATATTTATCTATGTGTCTATCCTCTGCCAATACTATATAGTTTTGATTGCTGCATCTAGATAACTCTTAAAATTGGATATAGTGAGTCCTCCTATCTTATTCTTTTTTTTCAAAATTGTCTTTTTGCTATTCTAGTTCTCTCTCTCTCTCTCTTTTTTGTTCTGGCCATATAAACTTCAGAATAATCTTATATATATCTACAAAAATATGTCTAGGATTTGTATAGGAATCGTATTAAACCTAGATATCAATTTAGGTAGAACTGGCATCTTTTCTATGTTGAGTCATCCAACACATTAACACAAAATGCCTCTCCATTTATTTGGATCTTCTTTGATTTCTTTCATCAGTGTTTTGCAGCTTTAAACATACGAGTCCTCAGCCATATTTTGTCAAATTTATGCAAGTATTTCACTTTTTTATTTATTTTGTCTGAAAAAGTCTTTATTTCTCTTTCATTTTGAATTTCTATTCTACAGTATAGAATTGAGGGTTCATATATTTTTTCCTTTCAGTATCTTAGTTACTCCATTGTGTTCCGACTTGCACAATTTCTAATGAAAATTCTGCTATAATTCTCATCTTTCTCACTGTTTCGTAATGTGTCTTATGTCCCTCTGTCTTTAAGATTTTATCTTTGTTTTTGGATTTCAGAAATTCGCACATGACGGCTGGGTGTGTGGGTGCGGGTGTGTGCGCACGCGCGTATCCCGCTTGGTATTTCTGTGACCTTTGTGGGGTTTGGTGTCTTTATTTAATTTTATATTATTCTTGGCCATTGTTTCTACCAATTTTTCTTCTTTCCAATTTTCTCTCTCTTCCCCATCTGACATTGTATGTATTTAAGACCCTCTGATACTGTCCCATAGCTCTGAGATTTTTCAAACCGTTTTCTCTTTGTGCTTCAGTTTCTGTAATTCTTATTGATCTATTTTCAAGTTCATGATTGTTCCCATGGCTTTCTTGAGACTTTTGATGATTTCATCAAAGACATTATCTCTGTGACCGAGTTTTTCTTTTGTTTTCACTTGATGCTTTCTTTTATTTTCCACCTCTCTGCTGACATTCCCACCTTTCAATGCATACTGTCCACCTTTTACATTAGCACCTTTATCATATTAATTATAGTTATTTAAAACTTTCTAGTAATTCTAACATCTGAGTATGACTCTATTGATTGCTCTGTAGCTTGACAGTGTGTTGTTTTTCTTGCTTGTCTTGTAATTTTTGATAGAAAGCTGAACATACTGTGTAGGAGACTGGAGACTAATTTAAATAGTATGTATAGTTGGAAATGACACACCTCTTCTTTCGCAAGGCAAAGCTTGTCAAATGAATCAATGAATTATGAAATGAACTGTGCTTGGATATTGTTAATATTATATTTTCCCTCAATGCACCCAAGCTTCAAATCCCTCCAACGTTCCCTTGTGTGTAGGATGAATTGGTTTGCAGGGATTCTTCTTATTGTCTGTTTTGCCCTCTACTTAAGGTCTTGCCTTTGCATTTTTGCATTAGAGGGGGCCTCTCGGTGTGCTTTTGCCCCTCCCCGAGTAGTAGACCATTGGTTCCTTATTACTCATGCTTGTTAAGCCTGGTAGGGGTGGGGAGGGACACGAGGCTGTTTTCTGTCAGACTTGTGTGGTCTCAGTCTTAGAAAGGTATTGCAATCCTCAGTCTCAAGGGTGGGGTCTTCTCACTGATAAGTTCCTTCCTCTGGAAGTGAGGTATCTCTAGTGGTTTAGGCTCAGAACAGTTTCCTACCCCTTCGCCGATGGTATGAGTTTTTCTTCTGTCCCTTTCCTCCAGCTGTGATGGCTGTGCCCTTAGGACAAGCAGGTATGCAGGCCTTCTCAGCTGCTTAAAGCATTTGTTCCATATGGAAAATATGGATCTGGGTGGGGCCTTGCCTCTTTCTCTACAGTGGCTGTTGCTCACCTCCCTCAGCCCTGCACAATGAGGGAAGTTGTGCCCAGTGTCTTGTTAACCCATCTTTCTGATAATCAGATGAGGCTGTAGAGAAGAACCTGCAAGCAACTGTGAATTCCTGGGTTTGTGGATCTTAGGAATTCTAAAGTCTCATGTCAGCTTATATTGTTTAGCAATTTGGTAAGAATTTCAGTTGCCCTGCAACCTCATCTCTCTGATGGGCTCAAGAAAAGTTTTGGTTTTGTAGAGTACATGGCTTTTATTTTTTGTTGGCAGAGTGGAGGTGCTGCTCTTTCTGGCTTTCTCCATTCTAAGCAGAAGTGAAATTTTCTTGGATCTATTTTGGAGATGGAGCTCATAGGATTTGTTGATGTGTACAGGGAGAGAGAGTGAAATCATGAATATCTATGATATTTTTGGCCTGAGAGTTACTGGAATAAGTTGCCATCAAGTGAGTTCCGAAGGGCTGCACATGGAGCACATTTGCATGGGGAGAAAATGAGTTTATTTTTCAACATGTTGAGTTTGAGTTGACTTTTCAATACTTAAATAGAGATATTGAGTAGGCAGTTAGACACAAATCTGGAGTATGAGGGAAAGGCTCGGTCTTGAGATATAAATTTGGAGGCATTAGCATACTGAGTGATTGTTGATTAAGTGAGTTGTAACCGCCTAGAAGCTGTCATCCCTCCCAATTGGGGTTTTCCACCCCAACCTGGCACCTGTTGGGCCCTAACCACTCCCTTTTAACTTCAAGATCTTATTTTTTCCCTTGACCAAATAAACTAACTCAAACTGATTCTAACAGCATGTGAAGTTAAGTAAAATTTTGGCCTGGATTCAACTCAGCTCATCATAATAGCAAATTATCTGCCTCTGGGAAGGATTTAGACACCATTTTAAAAATATGTGATGTATATGAAGCATGTTTTAGCATGATTAGAAGCAAAACATGTGCAAGATAACCACTCCCTCATCCAGCCCTTTAGGCACATCACCTCTTCACCCACCAGAAAACCCTGTATGGTGCTGCTATGCTTGTGACTTAGGAAGAGAGATCTGAGACAAGTTCTCTGGTCTCCCATAAGGCTTGCCTTTGCTGAATAAACTCTTTCTCTTATCAAAAGCCTCCATGTCACTCCATTGACAGTGCATATCAGGGAATGCTTTGGTTTGCTAAAGCTGCTGGAAAACAATATACTAGAAATGAATTGGTTTTTATGAAGAGATTTATTAGATTACAAATTTACAGTCCTAAGGCCATGCATATGTCTAAATTAAGGCAACAACAAGATGACTCTTGGACTCTGAAGAAAGGACACCAGCATTTGGATAATCTCTGTCAACTGGGAAGGCACGTTACTGGCATCTGCGGGTCCTTGCTCCTGATTCATTGCTGACAACTTCTGATTCCAGTATCTTTCTCTCTCTAAGCGTCTGTGGGTCCTTTCTTAGTTTCTCCTTGGCAAACTCTGGCTTTCATCTCTTAGCTTAGCATCTCCTGAAGTGCTTTCTGTCTGCCTCTCCAAGCATCTGTGTGTTCTCCAAAACATCCCTCTCTGAAAAGACTCCAGTAAGTGGATTAAGACCCACCTTGAAATAGCTGGAGTCACATCTCCATGGAAACAACCTAATCTAAAGGTCCCACCCAACAATAAGGTCTGCCCCCACAAGATTGGATTAAAGGAACATGGCTTTTCTGGGATACATAACAGTTTGAAACCCGCACAGGAAATGTTATGTCATTTCCAAGCCATAACAGAGTAAAGAAAAAAAGTAGAGGACAAAAGTATTAGCTTAGCATTCTTCAATAGTAATAGGTTAGTGTGTTAGTTAGCTATTGCCTTGTAACAAACAAAGCCTCAGTTGCATGCAACATTAAAAAATTTTGCTCCATCATGCATCTTATCAGTTGGCTAGAATTCTACTGATCTAGCTGGGACTGGTTTGGTTTATCTCTAAGTTGCTTATAGATTCATGTTTATTTCATGCACCTCTAGTTCTCCTTGTATCATTGGCTTATGTTATATCCTCAATCTCTATTTGTGTTACATTCATCAGCATTCCTTTAACCAAAGCTGGTCATGCAGTTGAGCCCAGTAAAAATGAGACAGGGAGGTATACTTTCCTATGGAGTGATAGAGAGGGAGTAAATGCTTGCCAAAAAATAGGCTAGCTTAGTACAGTCTGTCCTCTTGTTCAGAAATGATCACAAATCACTCATGAAAAACATAAGCATTGAATTTGACAAGCTCATTAGGTACAATTTCTGCCTTGGAGATTATCACAGGAGATAGTTTTGCTAAATGCCTTGCCACTATATTCACAGCTTGCTGATTTTCTAGCTCAAATAGTAATTTATTTGCTGCCTATAACCTAGGTCCCAAAGCCACTGCCATATATTTTAGCTGTTTGTTTTGACAGTAACCCACTCCAAGGTACCAATTACTGTATTAGTGAGTTCTTGCTGCATAACAAACAATGACAAAAATTCCAATGGTTTACAATAATATGCATATATTTCTTGCTCACACATGCAGGTTGGTTAGGGTTTGATTGATTAGTCTGAGATCAGCTAGCTCTAGTTTTAAGCTGGGTCCAGGTCTGCTCCATATGTTCCTGTGTGTGTCCAGAATATATTCTTCTCATGGTGAAAGGCAGGAGCGCAGGAGGCCAAGCTCACACGTGCAAGCACATTTCAAAGCCTTGCTTGTGTCATGTCTGTTAACACTTCATTGACCAAAGAAAGACTCATGGCTGAGCTCAAATGTGACTCAGGGAGTGCTTTCAAACCTGAAATAGTTTACAGGTCTGCCCTAGATTTCAGTTCCCTCTTGCTTGGGACATTACATCCAGCTGGGGATGAGTAATTTTGCCAGAGCTACCCTAGTCTATCCTGAGCATGTGTGCATCAATTGTGCTTGAGCACAGCCTTCCAGAGCACTAGGGAAATGTGGAATCATAAGAACTCCCACATTAGCTGCCTCATTTCCTGATCTCTCTAATAAATGTCTGGCCTGTCTGCTTTTGTTCTACCTTCTCCAGCCAGGATCAAGACCTCAGGCTAGCTGCGGTCTGTTTGCCACTGAGATCACCATTGTTTCGTATCTCTACACCCCATACCCTTCTGATTAGAGTGGTGTTAAGTAGGGTCTGTGATAGCATTCTCAGTCTGAATGTTTAATCAAATTCAAGAAAACCTCTTGGGGCATTGAAAATTGCAACTCACTAAAAGATTCAAAAGCTGAATGCTTTGATGGATTAAATACTTCCAAGTGATATTGAAGCAAAATGTAGAGGGCTCATTTACATGAATATTTTAAATATTGTTGTTAGACATTTAGATTAATTTACATAATAGTCTTTCAAAGGCTCAAATATTTCTAAACTTTGATTGGTAATGGGAAACGCCAAGAGAAAGCACAGGAAACTTCTGCTTCTTGAAAGATGGAGTAAATGTATTTTACACTGTTCCTTTCACTCAGGACCACTAAAATCCCTGGTCATTATACGTAAAAAATAAAAAAAAACATAAGACTTTGAAAAGATGGAGAGAGAAAGACCTCCTAAAAAGGTCTCCCTACCATGCTCCCCTCCCCTTTCCAAATGACCCCCCTCCAAGCCACATCCTTATTTAACTAAACCCATTTTCTCTACCAGAAGGAGAGAGGAGGGCATTTCTTTGATTGTGGGCAAAGATTTACAAGAAACTCAGGGCCACACATTGGAATCTGTATCTAGGTTCAGCTTTGCCATTTTAGTTTATTTCTAGATGGACTTTTTGCAGGTGTCAGCCAGAGGCCAGGTTTGGTTTCACCTCCCAGAAAGACCCAGACTTCAAGACCCCTCCTTCTAAATATTAAACTTCCCCATCTGTTCTAGTTTGCTAGCTGCCGGAATGCAACACACCAGAGATGGATTGGCTTTTAATAAAAGGGGATTTATTTTGTTAGTTCTTCAGAGGAAAGGCAGCTAACTTTCAACTGAGGTTCTTTCGTACGTGGAAGGCACAGGATGGTCTCTGCTGGTCTTCTCTCCAGGCCCCTGGGTTCCAACAACTTTCCCCGGGGTGACTTCTTTCTGCATCTCCAAAGTCCGGGGCTGAGCTGCGAGTGCTGAGATGAGGAATGCCGAGCTGCTTAGCAGTACTACGTTGTGCTCTCTCATTTAAGCATCAGCCAATTAAGTCAAACGTCACTCATTGCAGCAGACACATCTCCCAGCTGACTGCAGATGTAATTAGCAACAAATGAGGTTCACGTACCATTGGCCTATGTCTGCAGCAACAAAACTAGGTATGCCCACCTGGCCAATTTGACAACCGAATCTAACCAACACACCATCCAAGCAACTTTTGATATTCTCACAAGCTGCAGGGACAACCAGTTCAATAGGCTGAGCCCTCAATCTTAGGTTTGCCTCTATGAAACTTATTCCTGAACGCATAGGCTAAGCTTACTTAAAATTAGCCTATAAGTCACCCCCAGAGAACCTCTTTGTTGCTCAGATGTGGCTTTCTCTCCAAGCCAACTCAGCAAGTGAACTCACTGCCCTTCCTGCTACATGGGTCATGACCCAGGGGTGTAAATCTCCCTGGCAATGCTGGACAGGACTCCTGGGATGAGCCAGGACCCAGCATCAAGGCACTGAGAAAGCCTTCTTGACCAAAAGGGGGAAGAGAGAAATGAGACATAATTAAATTTCAGTGGCTGAGAGATTTGAACAGAATTGAAAGGTTATCCTGGAGATTCTTCTCTTGCATTATATAGATATCCCTTTTTAGTTTATGGTGTATTGGAGTAGGTGGAGGGAAGTACCTGAAACTGTTGAGCTGTGTTCCAGTAGCCTTGATTCTTGAAGACAATTATAAACTATATAGCTTTTAAAGTGTGACCATGTGATTGTGAAAACCTTGTATACGATGCTCCTTTTGTCCAGGGTATGGACAGATGAGTAAAAAAATAAGGATGAAATAAATAATAGGGGAAGACAAAGGGTAAAAAAATTGAGTAGTTGGAAATACTAGTGGTCAATGAGAGGGAGGGTAAGGGGTATAGGATGTATGTTTTTTTTTTCTTTTTTTATTTCTTTTTTCTGGAGTAATGAAAATGTTTTTAAAATGATGATGGTGATTAATACACAACTATGTGATGCTATTGTGAGCCATTGATTGTATACTTTGGATGGACTATATGTGTGCGAAGATATAGCAATACTCTTTTTTTTTTTAAGAAAAAGAACTTCCTTCTGCTTTCTGTTGGGAGTGATAGGGTAAGGCCTCAAACTTCCCCAGGCTTTGGATTTCCGAAGCCCCAGACTCAGTCTTCAGCCATGTCCCCTCTTTCTTGAGGAATCTCGAATGAGGGAGGGCTAGGGGACCCCTGTGATGGGATTAGAGGCTCTGGGACAGAGAGCAGGCCTTGGGACAGTGGACCTCTAATACTGTACAAGGCGCTTTGGACCTGGGAATTCCAAACATTGACAACAGCCACTTTTCAGTTGTGCAAACATTATCTGATTCCTCTTTCACCATTGAGGGCTGTTGCAGTCTCAACGCTCTTCCCTCCCATACCTGTGCCCCTCTTCTGACATGCCTGAAGACCAGGCTTCTCCTCTCCCTGCAGAACAGAGTCTAGAGTTTCCCAATGACAGATATTAGGACAGAGCAGGTGCTGTTTATCCCTGTCTCCCAACCACCGGGTCTGCACCTGCCCCTGCCCCTGCCACAGAGACTGACAGTTGAGTGCAGCCTGCTCTACACAGGTACATTTCCTGTATACTTATCTAGGGGGCTCTCCCTCTTCCCCCACCATCCCAACCTCATCTGTACCTACAGATTTCCACTTAGGAGCATTTTCTCCCCTCCCATCTCGGTGTGACATAAGATTTGGAGCACATCTTTCTGAGGGTCTGTGGAGGAACATATTGGAATGCTCCTTCCCCTGTTCATAATAATTCCCCCAACAACTGCACTACACCCCCCTCCATGTTCTCATAATGACCCTGTCATTACAGGGTGACATGGTCAGGTTCATGTGTCAACTTGGCCAAGTGGTGGTACCTGTTTGTCTGGTTGGGCAAATGCTGACCTGTCTGTTGCAATGAGGACATTTCATAGAATTAGATCATGATCACGTCAGCTGCATCCACAGCTGATTCCATTTGTAATCAGCCAAAGGGGAGTGTCTTCTGCAATGAGTGATGATTAATCTAATCACCGGAAGCCTTTTAAGGAGGATATAGAAGAGACAGGCTCTTCCTGTTTCGGCTGGTGAGCCTCTCCTGTGGAGTTTCTCCAGACCCTCCATTGGAATCGTCAGCTTCACAGCCTACCCTGCAAATTTTGGACTCTGCATTCCTGCAGTCATGTGAGACACTTTTATAAATTTTATATTTGCAAATGTTCCTTGTTGATTCTGTTTCTCCAGAGAACCCTAACTAATACACAGGGCATGGGACCCTCTCTTTCCCCAGACACTGGCCAATGCATTCACACTGCATCATAAATCCTCTAGAGCACAGGATCTGTCCTTTAAAGCTGTTACCAAAACACCATCTAATAATAATAATATCTAACTCATTGGACAGCCAGCTATGTGCAAAACAATTTGCGTATTAATCCATTTTATGCTCATTACAATCATATGAGGTTGGTATGATTATTATCTCCATTTTACAGTCGAGGGCACTCAAGAAACAGAGAAGTTAAGCAAATTCTCTTAAGTCACACAGCTAGAAACTAGTAAAGGTGGAATTCAAACCTATATATCTCATTCCTAAACTTCAAGTTTAATTTTTACTCTTCTCTGTCACTGCCCCGTTCTAGTTTGATAGCTGCTGGATTGCAATATACCAGCAATGGAATGGCTTTTAAAAGGGAGAATTTAAGAAGTTGCTGTGTCCCAATTAAACCAAGTCTATAGAAATGTCCAACCTAAGGCATCCAGGGAAAGATACCTTGGTTCAAGAAGGCCAATGAAGTTCAGGGTCTCTCTCTCAAGTGAGAAGGCACATGGTGAACACAGTCAGGGTTTTTCTCTCATCTGGAAGGGCACATGGTGAACACAGCATCATCTGCTAGCTTTCCCTCCTGGCTTCCTTTCATGAAGCTTCCCGAGAGCCGTTTTCCTTCTTCATCTCCAAAGGTCACTGGCCGGTGGACTCTCTGCTTCTGATGGCTATGTCTTTCTGCTCTCTCAGAATCCCCCACATTCTCCAAAATGTTCCCACTTTTATAGGATTCCCGTAAACTAATCAAGACTCACCTGAATGGGTGGAGACATGTTGTCTCCTAATCCAGTTTAACAACCATCTTGACTGAGTCACATTTCCAAGGAGATGATCTAATTACAGTTTCAAACATACGGTATTGAATAGGGATTAGAAGAAACGGCTGCCTTTACAAAATGGGATTAGGATTAAAACATGGTTTTTCTAGGGTACATACATCCTTTCAAACCAGCACATCCTTTCAAACCAGTTAGATTCAGGTGTCAACTTGGCCAGGTGAAGGTGCCTAGATCTATTGCTGTGGACATGGGCCAATGGTACTGAACCTCATCTGTTGCTGATTACATCTGCAGTTGGCTAGGAGGCGTGCCTGCTGCAATGAATGATGTTTGATTTAATTGACTGGTGCTTAAATGAGAGAGTGCAATGTAGCACAGCCCAAGCAGCTCAGCATACCTCATCTCAGCACCCACAGTTCAGCCCAGGCCTTTGGAGATGCAGAAAGGAATCACTCCGGGGAAAGTTGTTGGAACCCAGGGGCCTGGAGAGAAGGCCAGCAGAGACCATCCTGTGCCTTCCCACGTAAGAAAGAACCTCAGTGGAAAATTAGCTGCCTTTCCTCTGAAGAACAAACAAAATAAATCGCCTTTTATTAAAAGCCAATCTTTCTCTGGTGTGTGCATTCCGGCAACCAGCAAACTAGAACAGCCCCCAATTCCATCCTCCTCCCAAGCCGTTCTCCAGGTACCAGCATCTTCTGTCACTAGTTAGGGGAAGAACGGCGTGGGGGAAGGAATTGTTTTTAGCTCATGTTTGCCTGGATCCTCGGGTTCCTGGTTCCCCCAAACATGCAATCTGTCTCTATTCTGCATCACATCAACCTAAATATGAAACTCAATTCCACATATGATGTCCACAAAACTTTTCCACTCAGATCAGCATCTCTGGGTTTAGCACATCTTTGTCAGGGTACTGGAGTTCACAGGGAGGTATCTGGCTGCTCGAAGCACAGATCCTGCCATCTTCCTCACTCCTCTCTCCCTGCCGTCCATCCTTCACCTCCTCCCACTCCATCTTTAGAATTCTCCCCATCGCCCACTATGAAATCAGCAGTTCAACCTTCCAATCTCTTATTCCAAAATTTCAGGTCTAAATCCACCAAATTGGTCTGTTTAAAAAAAAAAGTGGGGGGAGTCTGACCCCCCATTTTCAACAAAATCTGCCTTCTCAGGAGGTGCTCTGATCATAAGCACCAAGAACAAATATTTTATTTTCGTATTACCCTCGCTCTGCCTGGGCCCCACCAATCCCTTCCCTGATGGTGAAGAGTCGCGAAAACCATGGGAATGATCTGTACTACTGCACACCCCTACTTCTAGAGTTTGGGGCCCCCTTCTGTGTCTCTGTTCCCACCCCCTACTCCACTCCCATCTGATGTGAAGGTGAATGAGGTCTTGGAGACACTGCTCACCACCCCCATATCCAACACACACACACACACACACACACACACACACACACAGACACACATATCATGACTCCAGGTTTACTCTACCTACCGCCTGACTTTTTCTGACCCTTGCAGCTAAGTCTTTGTTTCCCACTGACTGGGATGTACTGTCAGCATTGGTGAAGGTGGCCTTGAAACACCTTCATCTCCTCAACTGGGGACCATGAAGCACATTAGGCTTTGTCCATTTTGCTCCCCCAAGTCCCAGGTGGCCTGGGTCTGGTTGGAACCATGCATCTCCTGGCCCCTGCCTCGTATGTACTGTACTGTGATTGTGCCAGGAAAAGGGCACTGGGTGGCCCCCCAATCCTTTGTGAGGCCAGACCCCACAGTGAGAAACAGTTTGAGTGTATCTGGTCTTTTTTGCCCCCAGACCCTGGGGTCCTTTGGGGTTAATCTTAGGCTGGTGGGAGGGGTCTTATTTAGACAGTCTCTTCTCCCAGTTCTTGCTGGTGGGGCCCTCCCTGGAGAGCTGTCACTCCTGCTGTAAACTCCAATTCCCTTACTTCTGAAGTGAGATCTCCTGCTGCTGAGGGCAGCCCTTCTTCTCGCCCAGCTTCGAAGGATCTGTATTCAACACAGTGAGATGCCTGGATCTCGCTCGGAGGCTTGCTTGGGCTCCACCCTTTTCACCCACCCTCACCCCCAATAGCAGGAGCATGGGCTGTCCCTGCCCCTTCTCCACTCTTTCGTCTCCTGGGATCTGGGCACCCAGCAGCATTAGGCAGTTCTGTGACCAACCCACTTTCTAAGGAGAGGTGCTCACCAGCCCCCAACTCAGCAGAAGTGGGGGTGGGGAGCAAGGAGGGGTTGGAGGAATGGCAGTGTGTGCTTTCCTGGAAATCAAGAACGATCCCCTTGAGAGTCTCCTCCAGAAAAGCCCCTTAATATCCGCATGGGGAATGGGTGTGGAGGGTGTGTCTTCTTTTCCTTGGATACTACACTCCTCATGGGCCAAATGTCCCTTTCTCATTATATTAACTGAGCAGTGAGTGATGGGAAAGCTGGGCCTTGGAACTGAACCCTCTTGGTCAGCCTGCTGGGGAAGAGGCCACCTCCAACAACTTGGAGCTCTCTGAATTCAATGCACATTTGACTTTAGTTTTGGTCCCCACTTCAATGATATGACAATGGGAAAAACTGCATTCAGCATACTTTATTAATCATATATTAAAATTTAACAAAAAAAATGAAATAGTAAGTACTGTTTTGTAATTGGCTTTTATTTTGGGAAAGCGATGTGTTATCACCTGTGGTCTAGGAATCTGAACCTGTGATGATCATTTGTAATGGTTAGACAACCTTCCATTGTGTGGATGGCCTCAATTTATTAAAGTAATATACTATTGTTGAACATTTATCTTGTTTCTAAGATTCTTTTCCTTTCCTATCAACACTAACTCTTCCCTATTGTGAGTGTTCTCAGACCTAAGTCCCTGCTCACTTGTCCCATAATTTCCTTAACACAAACCCATACAAATGAATTCCTAGGTCAAGGGGTATAATAACTATAAGACTTTTGACATATGTCACCAAACTGATTTTTTATATAGTTAGTACCAGCCACCACCCTTACCAGTACAGTGTAAGAGTACCTTTTCCTCACGTGTTAATTCTTCTCTTGATTGCAGGGAATAGAAGCTGACCATGGCAAAGTTAATCAGAATGAGAGCTTACAAACAGGAAATCGAGCAGCTCACATACACACTGCAAAGCTGGGGAACCCGGCTTGAATCTGAGTAGCCTGGGAGAAAGTCCATAATCGTGCCCTAGAAAATGGTTCTGCTAAGGAAGTTGCTCCTGCTCCTGCTGCCAAAGTGAGACAGATCTCACTGTCATTTGCTTATTGAGTTCTACTGCCCCCTTCAGACTGACCTGCGTACATCTGACTGAAAGGTACTGAATCACATGCTCAGGCCCTACCTTTAAGGGAGGCTTGGAAAGTAGGTATGACACTTTTGGCTCATACTGTGATAACTAGTGTTTCCTCTTTATAAGGATCATAAAATTGGGAATTTGCCAAACATAGAACAGGATTTATATAATAAGGGCACAAAACAAATATGTACAAATCACTTTGTATTATGGCAATTTAGGAGAAAATTAGACCAAATTTTTTTCCTTTCCATAATTCTATTTCTTCTTTTAGAACATGCTTGTTGAATTCCTTTTAAGGACTCAACCTTTCTGATTTCTACACCTGATCTCCCATAGGGCAATCACACTGTGGTTTGGGTACTATAGGGGTTACTGAATGAGTTAATGGGATCCCAGCTTGACCCAGGATTCAGGGCCCTCCTTTATACTTGGATTGGGAAAGAGACATGGGAGACAACTCTGTTTCTTTCAGGGCATCTGGTGTTGAGGAGTTCCTATTGCATTAGCCTGAAAACTCAGTCTGCAGCAGGTGGAGAGACAGCTAGAGGCGTACTAGGTTCAGTTTGACCCTAGCAGAAGTTCTCATGATTCCAGAGAGATTGGGAGTGGCTGACAATTGAGCTACAATTTCAGTTTATCCTCTGACTTCGTCCCACACTTCTCCCGCTACTTCTCTGCTTGAGCAATCCATGCTGGAGATACCCTAACGTTTAACAACACCAACTATTTTATTTGCATCAGTGACATTTCTCCCGTTGCCAAAACCCACTGTGGTGTGAGGTTTGGGAAACACTTCAGAAAATGTAAAACCAATGGAGTATCCAGATGTCTGTGAGTGGTGAGCATAGCTTGTGCCTCTTCAGACCCTTGGTTTCTGTTATATATTAATAATTTTATATTCATTCTTTGAACAACTATTATATGCCAGGAATGGTACCAGTTGCTGTAATACATTCTCTTGTGTTATCCTAAACAAAACTCTACAAGTGGAGTATTTTATAGATGAGAAAATGAAATCTCAGGGAAAGAAATAAAAAGAAAGAAACCTCTCTGGTCAAGGTTGCAAAGTCATTGACTGTTAAAAGTTGGATACTACCCAATATCTTTTGCCTCCAAATCCTTATTCTTTTTGAAAGTTTTAAACTGATTCTGACACTTAGATTCTCAATAATGCTGAAACTGGAGATTGAGCTAAATGAGAATAATGGACTACTTATCCAAATATCTACTCCTACTGGCATTTTACATTATTGCACGTAATCTTAATAATAGACCTTTGGCACTAGAATTCTTAACTTCATTGTACAGACCCTCAGAGTTCCTGGATGCATATTTGGACTAGATTTACCAAGAAATTTCAGGAATTGCTTCTTTGGTTCTTTGATCCATGAAGTAAGAGTTCTTTTGCTAGGAAAAAATCAAATATAATGCCCTGGGTCTACCTACCTCTTAGCAAAATAGTAAACCAAAAGCAATATTGCATTCCTAGGGAATTTCAAAGATTTATGCCATTTTCAAAAACTTGAAAGATGCAGATTTAGTGACTGCTATCAAGTCCATGTTTAACTTACTTATTTGACTTGTGTGGAAGACAAATATAACTTTAAGAGTGATGATGAATTTCTGTAATTTTAACCCAATGGTAATGCCTATTGCAGCTGCTGATATACTTGTGATCACCTTACCAGAGAAATTCAGTATATCCTCTGGCATCCAGAACTGTAGAGTAACAAATGCTGTTTTTCTTTAAGACAATTAGCAAAGACTACCCAAAGCAGTTTGCTTTCACTTGTCAGGGACAGCAGTACACCTACAACGTTTTACCTCAGGACTACACCAATACTTTCCATCATTATCTAGTCAGCAAGGGCATATTTTATTTTGTTATCACGTAAGGCATCATTCTGGTCTACTGCATTAATGATTGGGCTTGCTGGATAGAAAGAGGAAGTATTTTCAATTTCTGGTAAGACACATACAAGCCAGAGGGAAACAGACAAATTCCACGAAAATTCAGAAGCCTGCCATCCCTGGGAAGATTCTAGGATTCCAGATGTTTTAGGGAAGATTAAATATTACCTCAAGAAAGTAAGAAAAGATAGTGTATCTACAACAAGAAAAACAAAATACTTTTTTTTTTTTTTTAACACATTTGAATTCTGGAGTGAGCATTTGTTGCATTTGAGTGTGAAGTTTCAACTTTTAGTTCCTGCGTACCAAATAGCAATACCATTTATAATTTGGATCTAGAGAAAGGTAAATCCCTAAAAGAAGTCTAGGTATAAATATACTAGAAATGTCTGCAGTAAATAAGAATGCCTTTGGCAAGCCCAGATAGGACAAATACATTACAGTCAACTAGAGTTTTAAGTCAAAGACATATAATAAAGACATACCCTCTTCTGCAGTCTATTATGAAAGTATGCTTTGGGCTCAAATTTGGAAAAATCATTTTAAACTGGAACATGTTTTCAAGATTTATCCATGTTGTAGCTTACACCAGCATTCCATATCTCTTTATTGCCAAGTAGTATCCATTTCATGGATACCACATTTTGTTTATCCATTCCCAAGTTGATGAACATTTATATTCTTCCCAATTTTTGTCTAATGTGAATAACACTACTATGAACATTTTCATACAAATCTTTATGTAGAAATAAGTTTTCACTTATCTTGATTAAATAGCCAGGAGTGGGATGACCAAGTTGTAAGGTAAATTTATGTTTAACTTTTTAAGAAACTGCCAAACAATTTTCAAAGAGTCTGCACCAATTTACATTCTCAGCAACATTGTCTGAGGGTTCTCATTTTTCCATTCCCTTGCTAACACTTACTGTCAGTGTTTTATTAATAGCCATTCTCATGAGTTAGAAGTGGCATCTCATAGTAGTAATTTTCACTTGCATTTCCCTAATGACTAACGGCATTGGGCATCATTTCATGTGCTTATTGGACATTTATATATCCTCTTCAGTGACATATATATTCAAAATCATTTCTTAAAAATTAATTCACACACTATAAATTCACCTTCTTAAAGTGTATAACGCAGTGGTTTCTATCAAACATAAAATTGCGTAACCACCACTACTGTCTAATGCCAGAATATTTCCATCACCCTCCCCCACACAAAAATAAATCTCATACACGTTATCATTCACTGTGCTGGTGTGAAGCTGTTATGTGCCCCATAAAAGGCCAAGTTCTCTTCATCGAACCCTGTGAGGGCAGACCTATTGTTGGGTGGGACCTTATGATTAGGTTGTTTCCATGGAGATGTGATCCAGCCTATTCAAGGGGGGGGGGGGGCCTTAATCCCCTTGCTGGAGTTCTCTATGAGAGGCTAAAGAGCAAATGAAACTCAGAGAGCTCAGAGAAGCTAAGAGATGGAGAAAATGCCCCAGGAGAAGCAAGAAAGGTCCACAGGAGCTAAGAGAGCCGTATCGAAATCAGAACCAGGAGAGAAGGACCAGCAGATGTGGCCATGTGCCTTCCCATGTGACAGAGGGACCCTGGATGCCAGAAGACTTTCCTTAGAGAGTGTATCTTCCTCTCAATGACTTAATTTGTACATTTTCACTGCCTCAGAACTGTACATTTGTAACCTAATAAAACCCTATTGAAAAAGCCACCCATTTCTGGTATACCGCATTCCGGCAGCTTTAGCAAACCGAAACACTCACTTACTCTCCCCTATTCCTGACCCTGGCAACAAATAACCAACATTCATCTATTCTGGACATTTCATATAGATGGAATCATGCAATATGTGTCCTTTGCATCTCACCTTTTCCACTTTGTATAATGTTTTCAAGGTTCATCCATGTTGTAGCTAAATCAGTACTTCATTCTTTTTCATAACTGAATGATATTCTAGTATATGGATATATCACGTTTTGCTTAATGAATCATCATTTTATGGTCATTTGGTTTGTTTCCATTTTTGGCTATTATTAAGAACGTTGCTATGAACATTTGTATATAAGTATTTTTGTGTGTAGATATATGTTTTCAATTCTCTTGTGCTACCTAAGGATGGAATTGCTGCGTTATATGGCAATTTTATATTTAACTTTTTGAGGAACCTCAAACTATTTTCCAAAGTGGCTGTACTATTTTACATTCTTTAAAAAATGTATGAGTGTTGGGCAGGCCACAATGGTTCAGCAGGCAGAGTTCTCGCCTGCCATGCGGGAGACCTGGGTTCGATTACCAGTGCCAGCCCATGTTAAAAGAAAAAAAAAGTTTGAGTGTTTCAATTTCTCCATATCTTTGCCAATACATGTCATTGTCTCTTTTGATTATAGCCATCCTAGTGAGTGTGACATGGGTTTGGCTTTTGTTTGCCCTTCCTAAATGATATATGATGCTGAATATCTCATCATGTACTTATGGGTCATTTGTACATCATCTTTGGGGGAATGTCTATTCAAATCCTTGGTATATTTTTTAATTTGTGTAGTTATTTTTTAATTATTGAATTGGAAGAATTATTTATACATTCTGGATATTAGACCCTTATCATTTATATGACTTGCAAATATCTTCTCGCATTTTGTGAGTTGTCTTTTTTGCTTTTTTGATAGCATCTTTTGAAGAATCAAAGTTTTTAATTTTGATGAAGCCCAATTTATTTTTTCTTTAGTTGTTTGGGCTTTGGTGAAATATCTAAAAAACAATTGCCTGGCCAAAGGTCAAAAGAAAACAGCTTCATTTATAATAGCATCAAAAAGAATATACTATAATTCTTATGATTAGATTTAACAAAATAAGTGCAAAATTAGTGCTGAAAATACAAAACAATGTTGAAAAAAATTAAAGAATTCCTATGGAAAGCCTTTCATGTTCATGAATTAGTAAACCTAATAATGCTAACATGGCAACACTCCCCAAATTCAGCTATGGATTAAACATTATTCGTGTCAAAACCTCAGCAGCTTTCGTTATAGTTACTGGCAAACTGATGGAAATACAAGGTGACAGGACAAGCCAAGACAATCTTTAAAAAGTGCAAAATTGGAGGACTCGCACTTCCTGATGAAAGCTGTGTGGTACTGGCATAAAGATAGACATTTAAAACAATGGTATTGAATTGAGAGTCCAGAAATAAATCCAGGTATTTATGGTCAACTGGTTCTTGGCATGTGTGCCAAATAATCAATGGAGTAAAGAATCATGATTTCAATACCAGTTGTTCTGGCACTGTTTGTTGAAAAGATGATTATTTACAAGAATCAAAGGCACAACATTAGGGATACGTCGGTGACCTCTTCCTGTACACAAAGAATATAACCACAGTTTACTGATTATAAGTGATTATGAGTCTAGCATTCTGTATGAATTATTTTATGGTATCCCTGCAAGACCTCTATAAAGTGCATGCTATAACCTCCATTTGCAGATAATCAAACTGAAGCTCAGAGAAGTCAAGCGGTTTGCTGAAATTTGCTCAGTTCAGAATTGTAGAGGGAATAAAACATGTGTATTGCTGGTTCTGATAGCCACAGGAATCTAGAAATCAGGAATTCTCTAAGAACAAAACCCAGACAGAAAGTACTAAGACCAGGCAGAAGAGTGGTGATGGGGAACTTTCAGGAACAGCTGGGTCGGGATTCCAGTCTCTGTGTGGTTCCAAACCAGACATGGATGCTGCGTCTTCCTCTTCCACCTTCTGCCCCACCAGGGCCTGGATAGCCACATGCAGGGCTGCACAGTAAAGCATGCACACTTCACTGACGCCACAGCTAGAAGTTAACGCCTCGATGTATCCCATCAAACTGACACTGAAAAGTGTAAATCATGAGATAATCAAGAACTTCAGGTACAGTTGCTGTCACCTCCTTGGATTACAACGGGCAGATTTCAGAAAATCCCAGAGGGAACAACTGATCTTGGGGAGATGAAGGGAGTTCAGGGATACCATTTAGGTTGGGTCTAAGAGGTCCAGGTCGCCTAGAAAAAATCACCAGTGAGCAACTGACACCATGCAGTAGGGATTCATTCAAAATAAATTTTTGATTATCTTCTATTCATTTGGTACCAGGAAAACAATGATTACCTCTTGGGTTTCAGGCATGCTACATTCATGACCTCCTTTAATCTCCACTAAAATTTACTGCAAGGCTAGACATGTTATCCCCAATTTAAAGATGGCAAAACTGAGCCTAAGAAGGTCCGGTGAGTTGCACAACCCCTTAGCATGCCCTCCAGGTCTGGGCAGCCGACCTTCCTCTTTTCCCAGGTACCATCTGCACAAGTGGTGGAAATTGTTGTTTTGGAAAAGTGTTGAAATTGATGTCACTCCCCTTCCCCATAAATCTGACCCCATTTTTCCCTTTCTCCATATCCATGTCCCTTTCATGTCCTATAATTCCCACTTCACCCTACCGAGCAGATAAATGTTCAGCAAAATCAACTTCCTCTTCTGGAAAGAGTCAGGAAATTCTTATTGCTGGGTACACTGATATGCAAATTTTGAGGTCCACACAAAACTGAACATTTGGGCTAAGTTTTACCAGCTATAGAGATAAAGGATCGGAATTTGGAGTTATTTCAAGAGCAGATATGGTTTCACTCCAAGGTTGACTGGGTCCTGAAAAACGCTCCTCCTTCCTCCAGCTGAGGAGCTCTGGGTTGAGGCTGGCACAGAGCAAGGTCTCAAGCCGGCCACATCCTAACATTCTTCTTAGCCTGGGGCTCCCAAATGGGGACTCACAAGGAAGACCCCAAGATGGGGTGAGGGGCCATGTGGGGAGACCAGAGGCCTCGCGGCAGGGAGAGAACATCATTTCTGCGGAGCCTCTCTGAAAATTTAAATAGAGGAACTCCTCACCTTTAGCAACTTTGTCTTATTTCTATTTCACAATCCAGAAGCAGGAACTATATAGATCTAGAAATAGATTGCTATCTCATTCTCTTTCTTCCCATCACAGCCACTTCCTCTTCTACCGTGGGAGGTGGGGTTTCCCTTTTCTCTGGGGAGCAGAGTCCCAGCCCTCCCCAGCAAAGGCATTTGGACACAGCACATTCCGCAGCCTCCATGATGCCCATTTGTGCCTCCCGGCCTCACCTTCCTTGGCCTTCGCTGCTGCTGACTCTGCTGCTGGTACTCACAGGTGAGCCTTGTCTTAGGATAAATGCCCCCTCCCTGCCCCTCGGCCTTCCCCAGCTCCTGGACTTCCAGGGACTCTGTCCTGATGTGCCATCTAGGGCTGCCATGGAAGACTGAGGCTTGGGCATATCCGACAGCATAAACTCAGGGACATGAGCTTTTTCTCTCTGGATCCATGCCCTGCAACTGGTTGCCAGAGGCAGCCCATCACATCAGGTGATGCTTCATGCTACAGCCACCCCCATAATAATAATTTACACTTTAATAATAATTTTAGTTGACAGAAATGGTTTTCAGAGAGCTCATTATTTAAACCCTTGCGACTGCTGAGGCCCAGAGAGGTGAAGCAACCTGCCCATGACCACACAGGGAGAGCTCATGGAAAACCCCAAGGTGGTCTGATCTGAGCCTAGTGTTCCCTGATCACCACCCTCAGGATGCGATCCCTGGAATTGCGCCTGCTCCAGCTGGGCAGAGATACAGCGCTTCCTGGGGGCCACAGCCACGCCCCTGGCAAACTGTGGCTTGGCCTACCCTGCTGCTTCTCTCTGCTTCTCCCTCCGTTGTGATTGCGAGTCTCACCGCCTGTCATCCGCAGCCTCTTCCACTCTAAGAAGTTCTGCATTTCTTTGCTTCCAGGGTTTCACAGCCTCCCTGGTCTCTTAGACTTTCATGTGGAGATTTTATTCTCCCTATTATACAAGTCAGGTAGGTTTGGGGGCCATTCTCGCAGCAGCCTGGGAGAGCCCCTGCTCACAGCACTCCCCCGAGCCCAAGTCTTTTCTTGCTGCTATGGAACCAACCTCCCCATCTAGGGCTGGAACGACCCCTCCTAGCTCCCCAGCCCTGGTCCTACTGGGTTGCTGCAGGGGACTGAGCTTTTAAATTATTACCATTACACAAACACTGCACCAGACAGCATCAATGAGAGTTCTCCACGGAGCCTGCCGTAAGGCAGGTACAGTTCACGCCAATTGGGGGTATTAACTCATCTAATCCTCACTATATCCCTATGTGACAGCTGCTACCATTATCTCCAATATATAATGGGGAAACTGAGGCTGGCAGCATCACCTACCAATATCACCTACCTGAGTGATGAGTCGGGTTTCAAATCCAGACCAACAAGCCCTAGAACTCATTCTTTTAGTTACTTGGCTTCTCAGCAAAAGCTCATGCAGAAATACTAGGAAAATGAAAGGAAGGAAAGGGATGAAAAATCATCACCCATCACTTCAGCCAGAGATAACCAGAGCTAAAATTCTGCTGTATGTCCTCTAAAACTTTTATTTATGGTGTGTTTGATGCTTTCTAAGTACTAACTTTTTTTGTGGAGGTTTTAACAGGTATTTTAATTTTATTTGACACTCAACCTTGGTTACTAGCATGCCAGTTATGGATGTTCTCAGCACACCAGAACCTGCCCTGTAACAGGATATGCCCCTTAGGAAGCATGTGTACTAGCTAGGGTTCTCTAGAGAAGCAGAATCAACAGGAAATATCTGTTAATATAAAATTTATAAAAATGTCTCACACAACCATGGAGATGTAAGAGTCCAAGGTCTGTAGGGCAGGCTGTGAGCTGGCAGCTCCAATGAAGGTCCTCAATGAACTCTTAGGGGAGGCTGGCTAGCTGAAGCTGGAAGAGTGATTGTCTCTTCTGAATCCTCCTCAAAAGCCTTCTGGTGATTAGATTAAGCATCACTCATTGCAGAAGACACTCCCCTTACCTCATTGCAAATGCAATCAGCTGTGGATGCAGACAACATGGTCATGATTTAAGTCCATGAAATGTCCTCACAGCAACAGACAGGCCAGCAATTACCCGATCAGACAACCGGGCACCACTACCTGGCCAAATTGACACACGAACCTGATCATCACAGTGTGTTTGATTACAAATAGTGCTAGGTGGCTGGGTTTTACCTGCACATACTCTGCAAAGAGGAACCACAAATTCTCCATCTATTAGCTGAAAAATAGAAGCCACACCCACAATCAGGATTTACTTGTGGCACTTCAACAGAATGTTCCTCTGATTTATATTCCTGCCAACCAGAATCCATGCCTATTTCTTGGAAAACTTCAAGTAAGAGTTTTTGTATTTCTCTCTGTGTCTCCAGAAACTCTCTGATCACAGAGGCAGTGAAACAGAACTGGTAAGTCTTCCACCTGCAGTTAAATGATTGGCACAAAAGTGACTCAGGTCCTTTCAACTCATAACTTCCTGGTCAAACACAGTCACGTGACCCTAACGACCACCCATAATTCTTTCAGAGCACGTTTCTGAAGTCTGCTATTTCTTTGCTTATTTGCTCCCATAATTCTCTCTATTCAGAGGCAGGTTTCTCAACGCTATACGCTTTGGGGCCCTGCCTTTTTATCTTTTTCCTGGAGTCACTCTGACTGATCAAAAGGCTCTACTGAGGACCATAATCTTATCTGGGTCTTGCTCAGAAACACTTTCTCCACCTCAGGCTCTAACAGTTGGTAGAAGGACCTTGTCCTTGACTGGGATCCTGGCCTTGGAGCTGTGTTCTAATTGGTCTTACTAGTCTCCTCCCTGACCAGGGACTGACCTCATGCTTGCCCTCTCCTCAAACATCCCTTCCCTGGAAGCACGCAGAGCTTTACTGCTCTCATCGGAGTGCAGCCTACCCCGAGCACATCCAGTTTTGGGAAACAGCATGTACCAAAATGCTTTCCCTGCACTTGCACACAAGCCCCTGGAACTTAGCCACCTTCATTCCTCAACCTTATGTCATTTTTAAAGTGGCTGCCATCAGAGTGGGCAGATTCCAGTGGACTTCTTTTCATCTTGCTCTTCCCCCTTGAGGTATCTGCTGCTCTCTGTAAGTTCATCCAACAAATGCCTTTGGACTGATCACGCTGGCATTTAGGATCTCTTTCTTCTGAATTGCAACCCTGTGGAAGGGTGGATTGAGGCAGTTCCAGCTGTGTTTTTCCCTATTTCTTCTTCTGGGGGCAAACCCCACTGCTGGTTCAGCAGGACACAAAGATGTGAGTCAATGGCCAGCTCTGTTTCGTCTAATAATGGCTGGGGGGATAAGTAACAATTGCCTCTCTAACCTGAAATTCTGGATTTCTCAGTTTCATTTTATTCCTGCTTGCAAATCAGCCAGTTCTTTTCTGATTTTTTTGTGTTTTTTTTATAGTAACTTGTCAAATGCAGACTATAGTAACCAAAAACATAAACTAAAATTGTGTTTTCTAACATTTTCCTCTAGAGTTACAAGTACAGTAGATACATTTTCTGCCTAACATGTTATGAAAGGTGAGATTTTTACCAACCGTTTCATCTGCGCATAACTTAAATTGCCCTCCTTCCAGATTTCAGTAAATTTCCTTGCCACTCAGCCTGTAAGACAAAGACATGCTTCGAAGAGATGTGTGGTAGACAAGACAATGGTTCCCAAAGAGGTCCACATCCTAATCTCAGGAACCTGTGATTATGTTACCTTATGTGGAAAAGAGACATTGCAGATGAGATTAAATTAAATAACTTCATATGGGGAGATTATTCTGGATTATTAGGTTGGCCCTTACATATTAATAAGAGTCTTTATAAGAGAGAGACAAGAGGTAAAGAAGGAGATGTGAAAGCAAAAACAAGAGGTCATACTGATGGTACTGCAGGGAGGGGTCAAGAGCCACAGTAGGTGAGAGCCTCTAGAAGGTGGAACAGGCAAGGAACCATTCTCCCCTGAAGCTTCCAGAAGGAACGCAGTTTTGTCAACCCCTCGATTTTAGCCCCTTAAGACCTATTTCAGATCACTGACCACCAGAATTGTAAGATAATAAATTTCTGTCTTTTCAAGCCATTACATTTGTGTTAATTTGTTATAGCAGCAATAGGAAACTAATACTAGGTACTTATGGTATGGGGGAAAAACTCAGGGACTTAAAACAACAACATTGCATTTAAGCTTCACATTCACTGTGTTGGATATTGTGTTCATCACTGCCACTCAAGAATCTAGGCAGATAGATAAACTCTCATCTTGAACTTTGTGGATCTCTGTGGAAGAGGAGAGTTGATCTGCAGAGATTCTTACACCTGCCATTAAATGCACAGCCCAGAAGATACACCTATCACTTTTGCTCCCAACTCATCTGTCTAAAGCGGCCAAGTGGCCCCACTGAATGCAAAGTTTCAGAGAGTGTTCATACTTTACTATGTGGCCAGAAAGGGTAGTGCCAGAAATATTTCGTGAAAACCCTAATCATTAATACTTGATTACAACATTTCTTCTTCTATAACCAACACTATTTGATTATTCTTGTAATTAGAGCTTTGCACACTTGTTCCATAATCTCCTGAGAACGAACTCCTAAAATTGAATTGCTGATGTAAAGAGTATGCACAAAACTGATTTCTGATTTTGGAATGCTTTAATTCATCACCAACAAGAGTGAATGAGATGCTGTTGGCTGCAGGAAACAGAAGCTGATTGGCTGAGCTAAGCAGATAAACAGTTTGTTTACAGGACATGGACTAGCTCAGATGCACTGAGAGGTTGGAGAACCAGGCTTTCAGCTAGAGAGCCAGAGAGTGAGCCCAAAACATCAGTGTGTTTCAAGAGAAGGAAGCTCTCGTCTGGGCAGAGTCTGGAGAGAGAGAAAGAGCTGGATTGCTTCTGGTCCCCGGCTTCAGGCCTCATCAGCTCTAAAGGAAAAGGAAAAGGAGGAATGACTCTGCAGCAGGGCACGGGATCCAGGCTCCAGAGCCTTGCACACTACAGAGAAAGGGCTGTGGGTATGAACTCCGTGCCTCCCTCCAGGAGTAGCAGGGGAGAAGACCTGCAGGGTACTCAGTCTTAGAAGTCAATAGCAGGACAGGTGGTCACTGTGTTCTGTATCATGTCCCCTCAGCACCCCTGCAGCCTGCCACATGTGAAGGGGAAGCAGGCCAGGCTGGCAGTTCTTCAACAGGGTCCCGGCTTCCTGGTCAATTCAGAAGTAAATTCTGGACCCAGCTCACGTGGCTCTTCCAGAGACAGCTCAGGCCCTGCACTCAGGCTGGGTTCTGACCTGTGCTCTGCCATGCACCTTAACCTCTCTCAGCCTCAGTTTCCCCTGTTGTGAAGATTAAGTGAGATAATTCATGCAGCATTCTGAGCACAAGGCCAGCTCATGGAATGTAATCAGTAAATGAAAGTTGTTGATAAACACTCAAGAAAACACAGCAGACCAGGCAGGACGACTGACTGCTCTGTGTTCCCTCCAGGAACGGCAGGACAGGAGAGGAAGGAGGAGGACCTGCAGGTGACTCAGCCTGAGAAGTCAGTGTCGGTCAAAGTCGGGGAGTCAGTCACTCTACGCTGCACCGTGTCTTCTCTGCTCCCCGTGGGGCCCATCAAGTGGTTCAAGGGGAATGGGGAAGACCGGGAATTAATCTACGCATTCAGAGGAGGCGTAACAAACATTCCCCGAGTAACAAACATTACAGACACCGCAAAGGGAAGCAACCTGGAGTTTTCCATCCGCATCAGTAACATCAACCCGTCTGACAGGGGCACCTACTACTGTGTGAAGTTCAGGAAAGGGATCCTAGACACGGAGTTGAAGTCTGGCCCTGGCACGCGGGTGTCCGTGAGCGGTGAGTACGGCATGGGCTCCTCTGTGCCCAGGAGAGTGGCAGTACATCAGTAATAAAACCCTTTGTTCTTAAAGGAAAACTGAGTATCGGCTGCAGCGGTGGGCGCTTATACTCATGGTCTCGGTTCAGCCCCTTTTACAGGCCAGTAAGGTTGAGGCCCAGAGAGGTCATGCTGTTTGCTCAATACCCCAGGCTGATAAAAGGTAGAGAAGGGTCTAGAACCCTAATCTGCCAGACCCCAAGACCTGCCTTTTCCAATCTGGCCCCACCACTGATCCCACAGAAGAGGGGGACGAAGATTGAGTGATCCCAGTCCCAGGGACCCCTGCCACCTCCAGGGAGGGCCCCCTGCAGTGTCGGGTCTTCCTTTAATCTGCTGCAGTGGCATCAGGAAGGAGCTCAGCAGGCCAAAGCTCCTCTCCCTTGACATGTGTGTTCTCTCCCCTTGCAGTGAGGGGAAGCCCAGGCCAGGTTCAGGGAAGACGGCTGTGTCTTTATTTAGTCTCAGAAACTTCACACTGAGGAGAAATTCCTAAGAGACAAAGACTCCCTGTTTGAGTTTGGCTGGAGGAGGTGCTGAGCGCTCCTGCCGTGCGTCTGTGAGGAAATCCCTTGAGGGATGCGGGACAGACTCACCCACGCAGTCACTGGAGGCTCCAAGCAGGGTGGGGTCTTCTCAGAGTCCCTCACTCTAGAAAGGGATTGCCTGGGTGGGAGACTCAGGGGGCTCCAGTGGAGGCAGCAAAGAGTAGGTTCATTTGGGGGTCTCTGCCAGAGGCCCGGGATTCTCTTTCCACCTTCTAAGTCCTGGTATGTCAACATGTAAAGGACTTTAGCCTGTGTCCAGCCCAGCACCCCCTTAGAGACGGAGCGCCTGAGGCCAGGAGGCGACAGGGGCCTTGCCCACGGCCCCACGGCAAGTTATCGATGAAATTGGGACGGGAACACAGATAGGATTCCAGACCAGGCTCCTACTGCCCCAGCATGAGATGCTCTTTCCATCATAGAGTCAGAGCATAGCAGGTGCTGAATAAAAGCCCATCGAACTGAATGAACCCTTGAGCAGGAAGCCAGCAGATCCCCTCTTCCTCCTCTGTTTCCCAAAGGTGCAGAAGGCCTGGCCCTCTGACGTCTGTTGGTTAGTAGAAAGCCCCCCACAAACGTTAGTGCCTCATTCCACGTCGGTCATCATATATCAGTATATATGGAGATGCTGCTTTCTTTTTAACGGCTGCATAATATAGTATGGTATAGACAACCATAATTCTATATTATGGTGGATGTTTAAGCTGTTTTCCAATTTCCTGTTAGTGGATATTTAAGCTGTTTTCCATCTTAAGCTGTTAAAGCAATGATGCAGAGAATGACCTTTACTCGTGTCCTTCTACTCAACTGGAGAGCCCCCTGGAAGGACATTGCTGGGTCAAACAGGAGGTGCATTTTTATTTCTCTGGGTGTTTCCAAATTCCCCACCTGGATGCTATAGGAATCACATCTGCCCCAATCCCTGGACGTAGGCTGGGCAGAGGTCTTGATCCTGATTTTACAGATAGAACAGATGAAGAGACTGAAGATCTAGGTGGTATAGCCCTTTCCCTTATCTAAGCAATCATACCTAGTCAGTGGCTCATCACGGACTCCCGACAGCTAACTGCTAGCCCAGTGCTCACTCCTCTTTGTCATGCTCTCTCCAGGACGGAGGTGGCAGGGAGCAGGGAGTTGCCGTGTCACACCTTGTCCGGCACTGTCCATTAATGGATGGCAAACTCCGTATGCCCAATCTGCGAAGGCCAGGCCATGCTGTACCCCTTTTACAGATGAGGGCGCTGAGGCTCAGAGAAGGGCAGGGAGGAAAGCTGAGATTCCAATCCCAAAGAGCCTGACTCCGCCGCCCCTGCTTTCTGCATACCCTGCTCTGGCCCTCTCTTTTTAAAAAACCTTGCATTGTTCTGTTTTAAGGCAATAAGCAGTAAAAAAATCCCATGGGGAAGGAGTGACTAGATTTACATTCCCAGATCACAGAGATTCAGCCAACTTGTCGTGATATACTGACCCTTTCCTAAAAGCCCATCTGGGTACGAAGCCTTCCGAGGCTCTGCGCCCTGTTGGGGGGGGCCTCGCCTCACTGCGCAGCCGCCGTGGAAGAGCTGCGGGAAAGCAGGGGCGGGGCCTGGCGCCATCCCAGCAGGCACCGCGCACCCCGTAGTTCATGGCCGGGAAGACCTAGCCATGGTGACAGGAAGGCTATTCTAGAGGGTGCTGGGGTCCCGTGTGAACAAGAGTTTATATTCCACGTCCTCCCTTTATTCCTGCCACAGGCGACTAGGCCTGGGGGCTCAGCAGGGCGACATCTCCCTAGGCTTGGTTGAAGAACCTCACAGGACAGAGGAGGTGGGGCCACCCAGGAGAGGGCTCGGGGGGCTACAGGAGCCCCCGGGACCCCGTTCATCCGCCAGGCCTCATCTTCTCATCTGCAAATGGGGGTGAGCGCGGGCTCCTTTTAGGGGAGTTGAAAGGTTTCGCGTGTACAGCGCCACACGCGGCGTAGGTCCCGGGGAAAGCAGGTGACGGCTGAGCCTCGGCTTCCTCATCTGGAGAATGTGGATGAGCACAACCACCTTTCCAGTGAGTGGTGGTTATTGTCATCCCAAAGCTGTGGGGTCCTAGACAAGTCTGGACTTGCCAGGAATCCTGTTTCTCCCTGTGTGCAATGGTGCCAGTCATGGCTACTGTTCGGGGTTCTTTAAGAACTGGAGAGGTCGTGTATAGGGCCCTGGATTGTGGTTGGGTTGGGATTATCACTGGGTGTCAGTGAGTACAAGAGCACCCATTCTGGATTCGAATTTAAGCCGTGCACTTCCCAGCTGTGTGGCCTGAACAAGTCACTTCTACCCCTTGGGTCTCGGCATCCTCAGATGTTGATAACATGGACCTTCTGGAGAATAGCATTCGCAGGCGACAGCTCCTTGAGGGCCCAAGTGTGACATGGAAACTCCCTCCTACGGA
Organism: Tamandua tetradactyla; assembly: GCF_023851605.1. NCBI lineage: Eukaryota > Metazoa > Chordata > Mammalia > Pilosa > Myrmecophagidae > Tamandua > Tamandua tetradactyla. The sequence goes on along the minus strand of NC_135327.1, from coordinate 23,512,392 downwards.
CACGCCTAGGGCTAGAACAGACTCCTGAGGAAGGGAGCCCAGACAAAGCACTGTTCAGATCCCAGCTTCACTGCTGGGGGACGTCTCTTCTTTCCCTATGTTTGCGTCTAAGCAGGCACCGGAATCCCAACAAATCCTCACTGTTCAGGCTTAGAACCCTCCCAGTCTCAGCACACCAAAATGTCACAGACGAAATCTGTTCCCTCCCTCCTTTCCAAATGATGCCAGCTTTCTGTAAATAGCTAATCTAGAGGGAAAAGCCTGTGACCTTGTTTGTGTTTTGAAAACCAATTTGCCAAACTTGTTTCCTAAGGGGATTATTTTAAAAAGAGGGAGAGAAGCATCATTTGGTGGTTTCTGCTGCTTTTTCATTTGGCTTTTTCGAGGTAGCTGCACAGAGCAGGATTTGAGACTTTTCTTGTTTATGCTTTTGTTTTGCCTTCTTATTGTCTGATGGATAAATATGGAGTTTAAGAACTAGTAGCAGCTAGATGATATAATAACAGATGTTATTAACATCTTAATATGATTGTTCTTTATTATATACCTACCGTATGCCAGGCTCTGTGGTTTACATCTGTCATCTCTAATCTCACTAGGTTGGTGTTTTATCCACTTTTTATAGAAGCAGACACAGGCTCAGAAAGAGAAAGAACAGAGATGCAAGAATAACCAGCCCTTAGGAAATGGGGAACTCCCCCATTTGCCTGCCATGTACCCTGGTTCAGCCTCATTCCTCTGAGCCTCATCCCATGAATGGGGACCACACTGGGACCCCCTCCCAGGACGTGTGGGAGGAACAAAGAGCCGGGGTGCAAGGGGGGAGCAGGCCAGTGTCAGGCAGCTAAGTAGTGCTCACTAAACGGTAATGGATTACGGCATCTCATCCTTTTGGGGATGCCTGGGCTTTTTCTGATTTTAGAACTTGACTCAGTCAAGTGATGCCTTCCTTATTATGCCCACAGAGGGTTTTTTGGGTGTTTGGAAGCCAGGTAAGTATTGACCTTGGCAAATGTTTGTAGTACTTGCTGGCTGGCAACTGCTACAGAACGTTTTGGGTAATAATTAGCCATTTGTAGACACCACAGAATCTTCTTTAGGGCCTGTCTGCAGGGAGAAGCTGCCCTCATTCTTCTGGTTCTCCGATTTGCTTGTGCTCCCAGGGCAAGGGATGGGTGTCTCTGTGCTTAGTCTGTTTGAAGAGTTTACCCATCTTTGGCCTTCTCAGCGCTCTGTGATCTCTATTTTCAACCCAAAACTGATCCCAAAGAAGACTCCAGATTCAGAAAAACGTTCCTTGCCCCTCCCTTTCAAGGTCAGGGCATGGAACAGATGAGGCCCCACTCGAATGTTAACATGTGGGAAGAATGAAAACTGGAGTAAATTGATGAGTTACTGAAGGGGAAGCTCTGGCTACAAATAAAGTGTGACTTCAAGGTAGATCTGTGCTTGTTTGTTTGTGTTTAACCTCTTCTGGTTTGACCCAAAGCAAAAGTGCTTGCATTGCCTCATTTCATCCTCTCTGTGACGCCTGGCAGAGGGTTTCCCCCAACCCCGTCCCATTTACAGATGAGCCAACTGGGATGTGACCTGGCCACATGGCTCCTGGATCACAGCAGAGCTGGGCCGGTCAGCTGGTTCCAGCCCACCTGCAGGTCTCGCTGTGCCCCTCCCCGTATGCATGCACTCCCCGAAATGCTTGCTCTGAAGTTGGTGAGGTATCCAGATGAGGCCAGCGAGAATAGTGAATATAGAGGGAACTAAGCAGTCTGTTCCTGGCAGATCTCCTGGGGCCAAGGAAGCCAAGTAGGCTTTGAACTCAGACCGGGAATTCCTCCTCTGTCCTGGTACTCTCTGAACCTTTGCTTCTTTCTCTGTATGATGGGCATAACGGTAGCCCCCTCCCAGCACTAGAGAAGGGTTCAGTATCCCAGAGAGGAAGATCCTTACCAGTACTGGTGCTTTGTTGCTGGTTGTCACCATCACGCTTACTGTTTATAAATGCTCCTTCTTATAGCCAAACCCTCTCTCCCCGTGGTCTCAAGCTCCCCAGAGAGGGCCACGTCTGGGCAGACCGTGACCTTCACCTGTGAGTCCCACGGCTTCTCCCCCAGGAATGTCAACCTGACATGGTTCAAAAATGGGAACGTGCTCCCAGCCGTCCAGACCACCGTGGTCCCATCGAACGACAGCGTCTCCTACAACATCTCCAGCAGAACCGTGGTGGAGCTGAGCTCAGGGGATGTCTGCTCCCAGGTCATCTGCGAGGTGGCCCACGACACCTTGCAGAGCCCTCTCCGTGGGACAGCCAACTTGTCTGAGTTCATCCAAGGTAGAGGTTCGCGCACCCAGCCCTGGCTGCACCCCAACATGGCTGCTCCCCAGGTTACGCTCCAATGCTTGATTTTCCTGGAGTCTTATTCCCACTTGTCCCTCCCAGGCCCCTGCACCAGTGAGGGCTGGGTGCTCAGCCCTGCACTTTCCCTTATGGTTACTTCAGTAGCAGCTGCAGGTTGACGCTTGCCATGTGCCAAGTGTCATGCTAGGTGGTTTCATTTATTTCATTGTCAGTGCCGTTTATTTTACGAACAGCAGCTGCAATTATTTAGTCCCTACCCTGTGCAGTCCCCATTTATTTTGCTATCTTTATTATACTCCTATTGCATGCTATTGATTTCACTCATTGTTACGCTGATAGGAGCTACCAGTCCTTAAGCATCTGCAGTGTGCCAGGCACCATGCTCAGTGATTTCACTCGTAGTGTTTGAGTGCCTTCTGCATGCCTGGCTCTGTCCTGGGTGATTCCCTGGCCATGGTGGTGAGAACTCACCATCATCGAGCCCCTCCCTTTGATCTGTCTGTTCCTACGATCAGAGCCTCTGCCTGTGCTGTTTCAGTTCCGCCTACCTTGAAGATGATGCCACACTTTCCGCCAGGGAACCAGGTGAACGTCACCTGCCAGGTGGAAAGATTCTACCCCAAGAAAGTACAGCTGACCTGGTTGGAGAATGGAAACATGTCCCGAACAGAAACAGCTCTGATCCCTGTAGAGAACAAGGATGGGACCTATAACCTGACAAGCTGGCTCCTGGTGAACTCGTCTGCCCACAGGGAGGACGTGGTGGTCACCTGCCAGGTGGAGCATGATGGACAGCCAGCAGTCAGCGCACAGCAGACCCTGGAGGGCTCTGCCCACCAGAAGGACCAGGACCCCAAAATACCGCCTGGTGAGGCCTCCGCTCCACCCCACCTGGCTGTATTTAAGTTGCATTTAAATTTTATCTTTGCTTATTAATGTTAAAGTAATAATCCATGCATTTTATAGAATAATCTAGACATCTATAAATATAAAGTGGGATTAAAAGGTGAGCAACCTTCCCCCAAATCCCACATCCCATGGGTTTCCCACAGCTGTAAAAATTGGTATATATTTGTTTTACATAAATATATGTTAAAGAAGGGAGAGAGGAAAGGGGAAGGGAGGGAGGCAGGGGGGGCCACCCTAATCATCATGTCTTGCCTCTTGTTTTCTTCACCTGACTATTGTTACATCACATCCCTCTTCCTCACTCTCTCTCTCTCTCTCCTCCCCTGGTCTTCCTGGCTTCCCTGGGCTGCCTGTCCCAGCATACCATCCAGCCATCTCACAGGGAAAGGGCAGAATTTAGGATGTTTTGTCTTGCCTCGAGTGTGATCAGTGCTGCAATGAATGTCCTTGGACATAATATATCTCTTGAACATGCAACTCTTTCCATGGGACAAATTCCAAAGCGGCATTTCTGAACCTATTTAAGCCAATAACACTGCCAGGTTGCCCTTTCAAAGGGCTGTACGTATTTACTCTCCTGGGAGAGACAAAGGGTGCCAGCGCATCCTTTTCTCAGCCCCTTCCAATCTGTTGTCAATGTATTTCTTTTCCGTCTTCCAAATGGCAGCACCTAGTTGGTGTTTCAGAGCCATTGTGGAAAGTTCCATTACCTCCTCACCATGGCTGATGCCTGGCACATGGCAGACACTTTGAAAGGATTCATTTTGAGGCCATTTCTTTCCTTAAAGTATCCTTCAAGGACAACAGGGAAGCTCTAAAGAAGCCTTGGTGGCTTCTTTCATTTTATTGATGCCCGGTTTTCATGGACAGAACAATGCACTGGAAGAGTGGATGTCTGGAATTCCGCTCTGGCTCTAACTTGCCATGTGATCCTGGACCAGGCTGTGCCCCTCTCTGGGCCTCTGTTTGCTCACTGGGGAGTTGAAGGAGATGAGCTAACAACCTCAGTCTCTGCTGCTATGGCCCATGGCTGTCTTGTTTAGTATTGGAGCTTCAGGCCTGGACACAGTAGGCACTCAGTAAATACTTTCAGAAAGGATGAAAGAGATAGTGGCTTGCTTGGTTGGTTAATTAGATAGGTTAGTTATATAGGTAGGTAGGTAGGTAGGTAGTTAATCCTCAGAACTATCTAGTGATGAAGGGATTATTATTGACCCCAATAACCGAAGAGGAAGTCAAAGGGTTAACACTTGCCCACTTTCCCACAACTAGTAAAGGGCATTGATCTGAGCCAACTTCCCATAGCTTACAGCGGGGCTCCTGATTAACCATGATGTTCTGGTCTTGGATCCCCTGCCAGCCAAGCCTCTGCTCTCCACTTCAAGTCTCCTGGGTTCAGAGCTCCTTTGTGAAGCCCTTCACCCATTGTTTGGCCTAGATCGGTGAACAGTCTATGAGCTCTGCAGAGTCTGGAGGCCAGTGGCACATCCTCCATTCCCTGCCTATCTCTTCTGTCCTCCACCCCCTCACACCTAGTTGCCAGTTATGAGTTTGGGTGGATTTGTGCTGCCATTGTGCCTGCTTTAAGGTGTTGACTCCAGATGAGAAGGAAGCTGGTTTTGTTCCTCAAGAGTGAAATATTTGTCCACATCCTGATTCCTCCATGACTGCAGCAACAAATATTTTCCTTCTAAGAAACTCAGCCTTGTTTTTATGCTGCCTGTGTATGATTCAACATTATTTGTATCCTTTTCATTATCCTTTTCCAGTCTAGCTAAAGGTTTGTCAACTTTATTGATCTTTTCAAAGAACCAATTTTTGGTTTCATTGACTGAATTGTTTTTCTATTCTCTATCTCTGCTGCCTTGTGTTTACTCCTTTATATTATTACTTCCTTCCTTCTGCTAGTTTTAAATTTAGTTTGCTCTTCCTTTTCTACTTGTTAAGGTGTAAAGTTAGGTTCTTGATTTGAGATCTTTCATAGGTCCTTTACATCTATACATTTCTCTCAGAGCACCACTTCTGCTGAATCCTGTAATTTTTGGTATGTTGTGTTTTTGTTTTATTCTCTGTTCATTTTTTGATGGTCTGTTTTCTCTTTGTTGCTCTGATTGGATAAATTCTGTTGACCTATCCTCAACTTCAGATTCCATTCTCTGTCATCTCCACCCTACTATTGAGCCCTTCCTCTTAGTTTTTCATTTCAGTCATTGTATTTTTCAGTTCTATAACTTTCATTTGAAATAACTTATTTGTTGAGACATTCTAATTTTTTCAAGAGAATTTATAATTGTTGAAGCATTTTTTATGATGGCTACTTTAAAATACTTGTCAGATAATTCCAGCATCTACTTCATGATGGTATTGGCATTTGTGGATTCTTTTCTCATTCAAGTTGTGATTCTCCTGTATCTTAGTATTTTGACTATTGTGTTTGAGAACTCTAGGTCCTTATTTAAATTTTCTATTTTAGCAGGCGGTCACCACATTTAGTTGTAGCATGCAGGTCCTGGTTTACTTTTGTGGGCTATGGCTCCATCAGCAACTTAATTTTCAGAGCCTTTGATGTGATATTTTGGTCTGCTTGGGTCTTGTGGTGCTGCTTTGGTTTCCACTAATCCCTACTGGTGCTGCTTGCAGGGGAAGTCCTATCCCCAGGGAAGGTTACCAGCAACCTCTAGGTAGGAGAAGGGATCATGCTACCTGTTTGGATGGAAGATGTTTCCTGAGAGGCCACTGTGCTGCTTTTTTGTGACAGGAACAATCCTTCCAGGGCTACCTGGCCACTGGTGTTTCTAAATTGGGCAGAAGAGTCTCCAGTCCGCAAGGACAGAGTGCTTCCCTTGCACCACTCAAGGTGAAACTTGATGTCATGGTCGGGTTCATGTGTCAAACTTGGCCAAGTGGTGGTACCTGTTTGTCAGGTTGGGCAAGTGCTGGCCTGTCTGTTGCAATGAGGACATTTCATAGAATTAAATCATGATCACATCAGCTGCATCCATAGCTGATTCCATTTGTAATCAGCCAAGGGGAGTGTCTTCTGCAATAAGTCATGCTCAGTCTAATCACTGGAAGCCTTTCAAGGAGGATTCAAAAGAGACGGGCTCTCTTCCTTCCTGTTTCGGCTGGAGAGCCTCTCCTGTGGAGTTCATCCAGACTCTCCATTGGAATTGTCAGCTTCACAGCCTGCCCTGTGGATTTTGGACTCTGCATTCCTATGGTCACATGAGACACTTTTATAAATTTTATATTTGAGTGTTCCCTGTTGATTCTGTTTCTCTAGAGAACCCTAACTCATACTTGCCAAGGAGCACTTCTTCCTTTCTCTCCTTTCCCAAAACCATGTACTTTGAAGAGTGTCCATTTAAATTGTACTTGTCTCTTTAATCACATCTATCCTTTTTAAATGTTCCTGCCCCTCTGTGTTAGTTTCCTATTGTGGCTGTAATAAATCACCATAAACTTAGTGACTTAATACAAACTTATGACCTTATATTTTGGGAGACCTGGAATCTAAAATGGGTCAGCTGGGCTGCATTCTTTCTGGGATTTTTAGGGATGAATCTGTTTCCTTGCTTTTTCCAGCTTTGAGAGCCTAGACACATAGTGTGGTTCATGGCCCCTCATCACTCCAATCTCTGCTTCTATCATCACATTTCTCTCCCTGCCTCTCCATTGGCTGTTTCACTTGTGATGTATTGGGCTCACACAGGTAATCTGGATTCTCTTCCCATCTCAAAATCCTTATCTTAATCCTATTTACATATCCCTATTGCCAAGTAAAGTAACATATTCACAGGTTTCAAGGATGAGGACATGGGCATCTTTGGTGGGCTGTTGTTCTGCCATAACTGCTTAAATGGTGCCAACCCTTTTATATCAGGAAAACTCTGAATCTGTAATCTGTGCTCTGATCTGCCAGATGCTTCTCCAGTATTTTCAGATTTAGAGTAGATTTAATCTTTGTGTTGTTTCCAAAGAACCTGTAGGCTTCTTTTCTAGCTGCCTCCTGTTTTTCATGGATGAGGATGGGATGACAGCCATGTAAGAACTGTGCACCAGGATTTAGTGATTTTGCTCTTTTTGCTCTCAATTACTCTGCAGCAATTTGGCATTATCTCTTCAAGCAATTCTCAGAGCTTGATTTTGTGTAGAATTTGCTTTTCCTTTTTTGTTTCTCTTTTAATTTGGGGAAGATATTTTTACAGCTAAGTAGCTATGCAACTGCCACCATTGCCCTCAGCAACCCAGAAGTTGATTGAAGATGTTTGAGTCCAGTGATCCTATCCCACATCTCAGGTCCCCATTACCCCCAACCAGGTCCATAGCTGAACCACTAAACTTGAGAATTCAGCCTCCTCTATATTTCTGCTACTCTTATAAATATGCCCTGGGTCCAAATCCTAAGCTTTCTCTTCTACCCTCTGTTTACAGATGATAAGAATGTACAACATTTCCAAGAAGTCCTCTAGCTTTCATTTTAGCTTTTAACTGGCAAGTAGTCACTCTTAGGTTTTTTCCTTTCTCCAAAGGATGATGCCCCGGCAATAGTCATCTAAGTCCATAGTCTTTATAATTACTATTTCCCAACTATTTTTTAAATGCCTGGTGCCAGGTTCTTCCCTTCCTCAGGCATACCATTCCAGGTCACTGCTGGCGAAAGTTTAAACAGTTGCTCCATGATGGCAAGCTAGAGCCTACCTGTGCTCCACTTACCATCAGTGATGGGTTCCTCTTCTATTTTTTTTTTTTTATTAATTAACGGAAAAAAAGAAATTAACCCAACATTTAGAAATCATACCATTCTACATATGCAATCAGTAATTCTTAACATCATCACATAGATGCATGATCATCGTTTCTTAGTACATTTGCATCGGTTTAGAAGAACTAGCAACACAACAAAAAAGATATAGAATGTTAATATAGAGAAAAAAAGTAAAAGTAATAATAGTAAAAAAAAAAACAAAAAAAAACAAAAACAAAACAAAACAAAAACCTATAGCTCAGATGCATCTTCATTCAGTGTTTTAACATGATTACTTTACAATTAGGTATTATTGTGCTATCCATTTTTTAGTTTTTGTATCTAGTCCTGTTGCACAGTCTGTATCCCTTCAGCTCCAATTACCCATTATCTCACCCTGTTTCTAACTCCTGCTGGACTCTGTTACCAGTGACATATTCCAAGTTTATTCTCGAATGTCGGTTCACATCAGTGGGACCATACAGTATTTGTCTTTTAGTTTTTGGCTAGACTCACTCAGCATAATGTTCTCTAGGTCCATCCATGTTATTACATGCTTCATAAGTTTATCCTGTCTTAAAGCTGCATAATATTCCATCGTATGTATGTACCACAGTTTGTTTAGCCACTCATCTGTTGATGACATGATGGGTTCCTCTTGCCACTTAGCTGATGAATGATCCTATTCCAAACTTGCAATTTAGAGTCTGCTTTCCTGACCACTCTCAGTACAAACTCTCATAAGTTCATTTCCCTGGGAATTAGACTCTGAAATGGCAATAGGAATACAGGAATCGTATTGTGTAATGCTGTCAGAATCAATGCAAAGCAGTGAAGGATGCAGGACTAGCAGAGGAAGAATTTGGACAGCAAGGGAGGTACAAGAAAAACTCAGAGAACCGTACAGCTAAGATGGTCTTTAGAGTTGTTTCAAATGGAGGGGAGGAAATGAACCTTTAAACCCCCAATTCAGCCTAAAGTTGGAATGCTCTGATCTGCCAGATGTTTTTCTGAAGGTGTGACCTTGGGCACTGCAACTCTCTTCAACCGAGAGACCATCCCAGAGGTTGGCTCACCGGAGAATGGTTGGTCATCAACACCCCAGCAGTCACAGATGATAAGGTCTCCACTCCTTCCTTAAGGTGGCACCAGCATCATTTTATCTTTAAAAAGAAATTTTTATATCTTGGAGTAATTTTAAAAGCAAAACTGCCCATTGTAAAAATGCAAAGAATCCAAAAGTGTATTTCCCCATATCCAACTTTCTGTATCCACCTAAAAGATTTCAGGTGACATGTGCCCTGGGGTCAAGGTATACTAGATTGTGTTTGAGGCCCTTTCCAAGCATGAGTGCCCATTTCCTTGACTTACCAGGGTATTTTCTAGCCAGCAGGTGTTATTAGGTCAGGCTGTTCTGAGACCCCCCTCAGCTCCTGAGAAGATGGAGGTAATCCTACCCCACACCTGGTGCTAGGCATGGCAGCCTTGAAGCTCCCACAGCGAAATATGTCCTTACTCCACCTGTAGGCCATTGGGATTCTCATTCCTATGACCCTGAGGGTCTCAAGGACCGTCCTAAAGGACAGCAGGAATGGACTTCCCAAGGTTTGGATCACACTAATCTTGAGACTCCCTATACTCTCTGATCCTCAGTTTCCTCATCAGAATAATAATACCTGCTCCAAAGAGTTGTGGATAACAAATAAGTAAATCAGGTGTCATAATTATGCACCACTGAGTACATGTTCTCTATGACTCTTCTATCAAGTAGGACTATCCTGACAGTCTGAGAAGGGGGTGAGTGATAATAAGGAGTCTCATTCTGGGCGCAGGACACAGGTTCAAAGGCTTCAGAGCATTGATGGGTTCAGATGGTCTCAGAAGGAGTAAGTGGAGGGCCCCAGGAATGAGGGGAATAGATTCCTACATGCCTCTTCTAATGGCTTCTCCTGCCCTTGATTTCCAGGCCCAGAGTCGTATGCTACACTTCTTGTAATTTTCCTGCTAGTCTACAAGGCGCTGCTGGTAGTAGGTGCCTCTGCCATCTATGTACACAGGAAGAAGAGGACCTGACTGTAAGTTGTAGGGGTGGCTGAGGCTTCAGGAGGGGAGGGCAGGCTAAGGTCTAGTCCTAGAAGGGGCAGGGTCAGCAGGAAGCTCCAACTCAGGGAGTTCCACATATCACCCATTGTCAGGGCCCATCAAGAGTGAAGAGAGGTGACACTTTCTCTCCACTCCCCTCAGGAGTCTCATGGAACCCTCTAAGAGACTCCCAGCCCCAGGAAGTATGCGGAGTCTTGCAGGAAGTGGGCCAGTCAAGGGTTTTCAAAGCGTATTCTCCGAGTCTAAGGGTTCTGAGACAGAAATGGGCAGAGCAGTGTGGAATCAGGGGCAATTGAGTATATGGATCCCTCACAGACCATCTCCAGATTGTTTGAACAGTAGATCTCCATGGGGAGGAGACTGAAGGAATCCACATTTTAAAGTAATGTTGAAAACCCTTGGATTGGCTGCTCTGAGGGATGATCCTGCTCTGACACTACGTGTGACCCAACAGAAGGGACTGGGGAAGGGGGATCAGAACTCGGGGTGAAAGGCTGAGATGGCAGTTGTCTTGTCTCAGGGTCTTCCCATCCACACGACAACATCCAGGAGAACAGCACTGGGGTATAGTAGGGACTCAGGAAACTTTTCCTGTATGACAAGCATATGATTAAATAAATATGGACATGTTTCCCACAGCTCCTTCCTTCCTTCCCTGCTACATGGGACCATCAATCTCTACCACCTCCTGCCTCCCTGAGGGGCTCAGCCTGAGAGAATGAGCCGACTGGCACACTCTGCTCCATGTACCTCCCCTCTCTGGATACATTCTCCTGTCGCTCCTTCTCACCATCCTTGATGCTCCAGAGCTGGGTCATGGTACTGGGCCTAGAAATTGACACACTGCACTTCCCCAGAATGTGAGAAACAAGTCTCCTAAGCATATCAAGATCTCTTACCCATCGGCTTGAACTTGGCCATTAGCCACATAATCATGTCCATGCTGTCAAGAGTTATTTTCGTCTTGTAGTTTTCCGCCTACCCTTGACTCCTCAGCCTTGCTGAAGTTCTCTGAATATAAATGAACACTGATCCTTGTTTAAAAATGAAAAAGTACTCTCCTCTCCCTCTTTGCCCAAGTGTTCAACTGCCTGAACCCCTCCTCTCCCTGTGATGGAAACACTAGTTCTTCTATCACACTGTATCATGCCCAAACCTGTTGTTCATGGTACAAATTCCATGACAAATTCCAAAAGCCTTGGCTCTTCTTTACTTGTCTCCTTCTCTTCTGCACCATGTTAAAATGTGCCTTCAAAATGCTTATATCCATTTGTAAATATTCTTGTATTCACTGGTAAATTTTTAACAAGTGACACTCTGAAAGGAATTTTTTAAAGCTTGATTTGCAGCATTTGCTCATTTCTTTAGTGTCAGTACTCCCAAAGTGGATAGATTTCAAGCAACCAACAGTTTAACAAGCGAGATTGCAAGACTCCTGAAAAATTAACAGTTGGCGCTCATGAGTTGGGACAATCTGGCTCCAACACACTACTGGGTTATATCCAGGAGCTGTGCACCTCTCACCTCCTCCACTACTCCTGGTCCTGGCCCTCATCATCTCCTCTTGGATCATTGCTAAAGCCTCCAAATGGCTCCCCTGTTTCATCCTTGGCACCTGAAGAAGCCACAGTGATTCTCTGGAAATATGAGTCAGATCATGTGACTCCTCTGCTCGTTCCCTGATGTTCTAGTTTGCTAGCTGCTGAAATGCAATATATCAGAAACGGAATGGTTTTTAAAAAGGGGAATTTAATAAGTTGCTTGTTTACAGTTCTAAGGCTGAGAAAATGTCCCAATTAAAACAAGCCTATAGAAATGTCCAATCTAAGGCATCCATCCAAGGAAAGATACCTTGGTTCTAGAAGGCCAATGAAGTTAAGGGTTTCTCTCTCAAGTAAGAAGGCACATAGCGAACACAGTCAGAGCTTCTCTCTTGGCTGGAAAGGTACATGGCGAACATAGCATCATCTGCTAACTTTCTCTCCTGGCTTCTGGTTTCGTGAAGCTCCCCGGGAGGCATTTTCCTTCTTCATCTCCAAAGGTTGCTGGCTGGTGGACTCTCTGCTTCATGGTGCTGCAGCATTCTCTGCTCTTTCTGAATCTCCCATTCTCCAAAATGTTTCCTCTTTTACAGGACTCCAGAAAACCAATCAAGACTCACCCAAATGGGCAGAGACATGTCGTCACCTAATCCAGTTTAACAACTACTCTTAACTAAATCACATCATCCAGGAAGATGATCTGATTACAGTTTCAAACATACAGTATTGAATAGGGATTATTCTACCTTTAGGAAATGGGATTTAGATTAAAACATGACTTTTCTAGGGGGCATACATCCTTTCAAACTAGCACACCTGATATGTCTGCATGACTTTCTCTCTGCTCAAATATCACTTTATTAAAGGTATTTCCCCCAAACCACCCTATATAAAATATTTATTTCCCCACAAAGAAAGATAGATGATAAAGATTGAGATGGTATAATCTAGGAATGTCTAGAGTGTATAATGATAGTGACTAAATGTACAAATTTAAAAAATGTTTTTGCATGAGAAAGAACAAAGGAATGTCATTACTGCAGGGTACTGAAAATAGATGGTAATTAATATTTTAAAATTTCAACTTATATGTGAGATTAAAGTAAAAAAATGTTTATTTGGTACAAAATTTATATTTTGACTAGTGCACCTCCTAATATAACTTATGTAGATGGTTGGTTGAGCAACATAAGTACATGGAAACTTTGGTAGGACATGAGATTTTGTTGGTTTGTCCAGAGTGATGCCCCAATGAATCCCAGAGTGATTTGATCAGTGATTGGAAAAGTATTTGCAAAGTCCCCTTTGGGGAATGGTGAGAACGGGGTAAAATTCAACCTCCCCAAGTTGAATTCTTGATATTCTCACAAGCAGTGGGGACAACCAAAGCTATAGGCTGAGCCCCCATTCTTGGGGTTTCTTCATAGGAAACTTAACCCCACAAAGGATAGGTCAAGCCTACTTAAAATTAAGCCTAAGAGTCACCCCTAAGAGAACCTCTTTTGTTGCTCAGATGTGGCCTCTCTCTCCAGCCAACACAACAAGGAAACTCACCACCCTCCCCCCTATCTACATGGGACATGACTCCCAGGGGTGTGGACCTTCCTGGCAATGTGGGATAGAAATCCTGGAATGAGCTAAGACTCAGCATCAAGGGATTGAGGAAAACTCTAGAATGAGCTGAGACCCAGGACCAATGAATTGAGAATACCTTCTCGACCAAAAGGGGGAAGGGTGAAATGAGACAAAGTGTTAATGGCTGAGAGACTCCAAACAGAGTTGAGAGGTTATCCTGGAGGTTATTCTTATGCATTAAACAGATATTACCTTGTATCCAAGATGTAATGGAGAGGCTGGAGGGAACTGCCTGACAATGTAGAGCTGTGTTCCAGTAGCCATGTTTCTTGAGGATGATTGTATAATGATATAGCTTTCACAATGTGACTGTGTGATTGTGAAAACCTTGTGTCTGAATGCTCCTTTTATCTACCTTGTCAACAGACGAGTAGAACGTATGGAATAAAAATAAATAATAGGGGGAACAAATGTTAAAATAAATTTAGTTTGAAATGCTAGTGATCAATGAAAGGGAGGGGTAAGGGGTATGATATGTATAATTTTTTTTCTGTTTTCATTTTATTTTTCTGTTGTCTTTTTATTTCTTTTTCTGAATTGATGCAAATGTTCTAAGAAATGATCATGATGATGAATATGCAACTATGTGATGATATTGTGAATTACTGATTATATATGTAGAACGGAATGAGCATATGTTAAGAATGTTTGTGGGGCGGGCCACGGTGGCTCAGCAGGCAAGGACGCTTGCCTGCCATGCCAGAGGACCTGGGTTCGATTCCCGGTGCCTGCCCATGTAAAAAAAAGAATGTTTGTGTTTCTTTCTTGTAATTTTTTAAATTAATTTTTTAAAAATTAAATTAATTTTAAAAATTAATTTTAGAAAAATGTTTATTTACCCTCTGACCCAATTCCAATTCCTTTTACCCCGATTCATCTGCTTCTCAGGGAACCTGTTCTAGTCTGCTAGCTGCCGGAATGCAATACACAAGAAACAGAATGGCTTTTAAAAAGGGGAATTTAATAAGTTGCTAGTTTACAGTTCTAAGGCCGAGAAAATGTCCCATTTAAAACAAGTCTGTAGAAATGTCCAACTTAAGGCATCCAGGGAAAGATCCTTGGTTCAAGAAGGCTGATGAAGGTCAGGGTGTCTCTCTCAAGTAAGAAGGCACATGGCAAACACAGTCAGTTTCTCTCTCATCTGGAAAGGCACATGGTGAACACGGTCAGGGTTCCTCTCTCATCTGGAAGAGCACATGGCGAACACGGAATCGTCTGCTAGGTTCTTCTCCTGGCTTCCTGTTTCATGAAGCTCCCCAGGAGACATTTTCCTTCTTCATCTCCAAAGATTGCTGGCTGGTGGACTCTGTTTCTTGTGGCTATGTTGTTCTGCTCTGTTCTCTTTGAATCACTTTCGTTCTCTAAAATGTTCTCTCTTTTATAGGATTCCAGAAACTTCTCAAGACCCACCCAAATGGGTGTAGACATGTCGTCAGCTAATCCAGTTTAACAACCACTCTTGACTAAATCACATCATCCAGGGAGATGATCTGATTACAGTTTCAAACATACAGTATTGAATAAGGCTTATTCTGCCTTTAAGAAAATGGATTTAGATTAAAACATGGCTTTTCTAAGGGATATACATCCTTTCAAACAAGCACAGAACCCAACCTGAAGAACAGAAAATGTGGGCATTCCTCTGGCTCTCAGGTCCAAGCCAGTCATGGAAGGATAAATGATTGTTTATATTACCTTAAGAGCATTAAGAATCCACAAAAGTGTTTAAGCAAAAGAGGGGTGTAGTCAGATCTGTGAAGTCAAAGTAGGAGAGATTACAGTGAGCAAAAGATGGGGAGGCTATGAATTTCATTTAGTAGGCTTTTCCCTTCATTCAGGCAAGAGATGATGATGGAGAAGGAGAAATAGATGGAGCCAAGAGATAATTAAGAGGCACAATTAACTGGGAACAGATATGAATGGATGAGCATGGAGAAGATGATCCCCTCCTGATTTGACCAATTGGATGGATAATGGGGCCATTACTGAACAGGGGTGGTGTGACAAGAGAATGTCTAAATATAGGTTATAAACACAGTTTTAGATATTGGTGGCATACAAATGAGGAAGTCAGGAAGGTCATACAATACACAAGTCTGGATGATATGCCCAAGATTACTCAGCTACAAGGAAGCAGATTCAGTATTTGAACCTACATCGTATCTGCTTCAAAGCTTGTGCTCTTGACCATGGTGCTGTTAGTAATCTCATCCTCCAAAGAGCTCAGAGTCCAATGGAAGTTACAGAAGATTCCTGGGGTTAGAATGATGGAGTCTAGAGGAAAGTCCCTGCCCAGTTACAATGTGGAATTCATCATTCTAGAGTACTGGGATAGGATGGTGACTTCACAAGGGAAGGGTTGCTTTGTCATCTCATAGAGCACGTTTGGTTCCTGCTGTGCTTTCTCCTCTTGTTCTAGCACCTCCCCTGTCCTTGTCATCCAGTTGGTCCCTGAGGAGGAGGCAGGGGTCAAAGGGGAGCAGTGGGGAAACAGCCAAGGCAGCCAGGGCCTGGTTATGGATCCTCCGGCATTAAAGGGTCACAGCCAAGTGTGGGCTGAGAGTCCCCAGACACATTCCTCCTGCTTGATTAGAGCCCATTCCAGAGGAGAAAGAGGAGGAGCCCACCATGCTGGCTCCTCCCTCTTTCAGGAGTGTTTCTCCTGCCCCACATTCCATTGTCCCCACAGCTGGCCCCAGACCCAGGCACAGACAGGAGAGGTACCTCTCACTCTCCTAGTTATGTTTTAGGGGTGTTGTTTTCTCTCCTGGAGAGTGGTCTTCTCACGGCCCTACCTTCCCTCATAGGTCCCCTCCATCTTCTAAAGCACAAATTATCTCTGTCTCTAAAAAGCTAATCTTTTTTCCTGCCAAACCCAGGAAGGAGAAAGGAGAGGCAGCTCCCTGTAGTGTATGAGGGATCCGCAGCTAAGATTCGGATCAAGGCTCGTTCTTTACCTCTGACACCTATAGAACGAAAGATCCCTTGTAGAGTCCAACTCTGTCCTCTAGAGGGTGGGGTAGAGACCCTGCCCTCCCCAGCTGTGTGGCTCACTGTGGTTCAGATTTTGAGCTCATGCAGAAGCTGATCCCACAAGGTTCCAGAAGCATTTGGCCCAGTGCTCTGGCCTTGTCTCTGGGATTCCTGGCAAGGACTGTGAAGTGGGGAGAAACCCTGAGATGGTGTGAGGCTCAGAGAGCAGTACAGGTCTGCAGGTGTCAAGTCCCTCAGCTCCGGGAACCCAGGACATCTCCCCCAGCAAGCCAGCAACTTCTCAGCTGTAGCAACTGTGTTGGTTCACTTTATAACCGCGGAGGAAAACTTGTCACAGTCCCATGGCCTTTCCTCTCATCACAATCCCCTTGTTCTGACATCATGGAGTCAGGGACTCCTCTCTCTTCAGGGCACAGAGGCTGGGGCTTCTCCAGGACAAACGTCCAGATAGTACAGTGGCTCAGGTCACCACAATGTCGGCCCCTGCCTCCCCGCCTTGCCCCCCTCTCCCTTCCCTGCTGCTTCTGCTCCTGAAACTCACAGGTGAGTGGGGACCAGAGGGTTGTGTGTGCTAGGGGGCACCCTCCACCTATGTAGTGTGTTCTCCCAACTTGTTCCCCCAGGATTCCTTTGGGGAGTGTTTTCTCTGCCTCATTCCAGAACAGGTAGAATTTAGAGAACTCAGACTGGGATGGCCTCCAGCTCATACTCTCCCAGTGGATACATCTGTGTCCCATCCCCTTTGTTCAAGTCAGAGGGCTGGGCACAGCAAGGCTCCATGCCTCCACTCCAGTTGTGACATTACATCAAAGGTCTTTGGGAATAGAGGATTGTTTTTTGTTTTGTTTTTTTTTAGTTTTGTTTAATTTAGTGCCATTACACAAATGCTACTCCCTATTCAATGTAGGAAAAAAATAAAATAATAAAGTAAGAAAATAATCCACAATGCCTCCACCCAGAGATAAGCACTGTTAAAATTTTGTTGAGGTTTGAGTGCTCACAGAATATTTGCCAGCAATGACCAGTAGAGTTCTCTCCAGATCACCAACAAGAGCCCACTGTGTCTGCCTCTACTTGCTGAAAAATCTCAACAGCCTATGGAGTCTCTTTCCTGAGGTCATGTGTTCAAGTTGTCCAGGTTTGAGTCCCCATTGCCGCTGCAGGGAGCTTGAGGGGTTCATACCAGGTAAAACAGGAAGGAAGACCTTATCTGAGAGTGAGGAAGGAGGAGGAAGACGCAGAGGTTTTGAGAGAGTAAAGGGTATGAAACACTCAGGCCCACCAGAGCATTTTGACAGATATTTAACAAAGAATTAACACCAATTTTTTTAAATTAAACTTAACAACGTACGAACACCAACATTCTTATCATATGATCATTCCATTCTTGATATAATCAATAACTCACATCATCATCACATAGTTGTATTTTTACCATCATGATCATTTCTTAGAACATTTGCATCAATTCAGAAAAAGAAATAAAATGAAAACAGAAAAAAATTCATACATACCATACCCCTTACCCCTCCCTTTCATTGATCACTAGTATTTCAATCTACTAAATTTATTTTAACATTTGTTTCCCGTATTATTTATTTATTTTTAATCCACGTGTTTTACTCATCTGTCAATAAGGTATATAAAAAGAGCATCAGACACAAGGTTTTCACAATCACATAGTCACATTGTGAAAGTTATATCATTATTCAATCATTTTCAAGAAACATGGTTACTGGAACACAGCCCTACAGTTTCTGGCAGTTCCCTCCAGCCTCTCCATTACACCTTAACTAAAAATGTGATATCTGTTTAATGCATAAGAATAACCTCCAGGATAACTTCTCGACTCTGTTTGGAATCTCTCAGCCATTAACACTTTATTTTGTCTCATTTCTCTCTTCCCCCTTTTGGTCAAGAAGATTTTCTCAATCCCATGATGCTGAGTCTCAGCTCATTCTAGGATTTCCGTCCCATGTTGCCAGGAAGGTCCACACCCCTGGGAGTCATGTCCCACGTAGAGATGGGGGGGAGGAGATTGAGTTTGCTTTTTATGTTGGCTGAGAGAGAGAGGCCACATCTGAGCAACAAAAGACGTTCTCTTGGGGGTGACTCTTAGGCCTAATTTTAAGTAGGCTTAGCCTTTCCTTTTCTGGGTTAAGTTTCACATGTACAAACCCCAAGATTGGGGGCTCAGCCTATTGTTTCGGTTGTCCCCACCGCTTGTGAGAATATCAGAAATTCTCCGCTTGGGGAAGTTGAATTTTCCCCCTTTCTCACCATTCTCTCAAGGGGACTTTGCAAATACATTTTTATTCACTGTTCAAATTACTCTGGGGTTTATCGGGGCATCACTCTGGGCAAACCTACAAAATCTCATGCCCTGACACTTCCTGGAAGATGGCGGCTTAGTAAGACGCGCGGATCTTAGTTTCTTCTCCAGGACACCTACTAGGGGAGTAGAAACGATACAGAAAGCGCCCAAAGCCACAACAGAGATAAAAAAGACAGCGTACCCCATCCTGGAACGGCTGGCTGGCTGAGAGAAGCAGCTCGGGTGAGATCGCCGAGGCGCGCGGGCCTTACCGGGCGGGGTGGCAAGCGGCCGGAGTTACTCCCTTCCCCCTTCCCGGGCCGGCTGGGAGAATTGGAGAGGCGGTCCCCTGAAACAAAGGCGGCTGGCGCCCACACCACGCGCAGCCCCCGGACCAACTGAGAGAATTGGATCGGAAACCCCCAGGCCGCGGAGAACGGTGACGGGTGGGGGAGGCCCCTTCCAAACCCTTGACTCCCGGGGAATGTGCACTCTCTCGGGCGGGCCGCTGCCGCTGGCGCCCTCCCGCCACGCTTGTTGCCCAGAGCCGACTAGGAAATTCGGACGGGCTCTTTCCCTGGCTGCGCCGACCAGCAACCCTCCCTGCGTTCGGACCCCGGTCCGGCTCAAGCCGCTTCGGCTAGCGAACCCCCAGGACGGCGAGAGTTTTCCAAAGTTTAAGGTCCCACAGCACCTTTTACTGGTGGGACCCGCAGACAAATGTGTGCCACGAGCGCCACCTACTGGGCAGGATAAGAAAAACAGAACCCAGAGATTTCACAGAAAAATCTTCCAAACTTTTGGATCCAATACCCAGGGAAATCTGTCTAAATGCGCAGACGCCAACAGAAGATAACGGATCATGCTCAAATAATTGAAAATATGGCCCAGTCAAAGGAACAAACCAATAGTTCAAATGAGATACAGGAGCTGAGACAACTAATGCTAAATATACGAACAGAAATGGAAAACCTCTTCAAAAACGAAATTGATAAATTGAGGGAGGACATGAAGAAGACATGGGCTGAACATAAAGAAGAAATAGAAAAACTGAAAAAGCAAATCACAGAACTTATGGAAGTGAAGGACAAAGTAGAAAAGATAGAAAAAACAATGGATACCTACAATGATAGATTCAAAGAGACAGAAGATAGAATTAGTGATTTGGAGGATGGAACATCTGAATTCCAAAAAGAAACAGAAACTATCGGGAAAAGAATGGAAAAATTTGAACAGGGTATCAGGGAACTCAAGGACAATATGAAGCGCACAAATATACGTGTTGTGGGTGTCCCAGAAGGAGAAGAGAAGGGAAAAGGAGGAGAAAAACTAATGGAAGAAATTTTCACTGAAAATTTCCCAACTCTTATGAAAGACCTAAAATTACAGATCCAAGAAGTGCAGCGCACCCCAAAGAGATTAGACCCAAATAGGCGTTCTCCAAGACACTTACTAGTTAGAATGTCAGAGGTCAAAGAGAAAGAGAGGATCTTGAAAGCAGCAAGAGAAAAACAATCCATCACATACAAGGGAAACCCAATAAGACTATGTGTAGATTTCTCAGCAGAAACCATGGAGGCTAGAAGACAGTGGGATGATATATTTAAATTACTAAAAGAGAAAAACTGCCAACCAAGACTCCTATATCCAGCAAAATTGTCCTTCAAAAATGAGGGAGAAATTAAAACATTCTCAGACAAAAAGTCACTGAGAGAATTTGTGACCAAGAGACCAGCTCTGCAAGAAATACTAAAGGGAGCACTAGAGTCAGAACCAAAAAGACAGAAGAGAGAGGTATGGAGAAGAGTGTAGAAAGAAGGAAAGTCAGATATGATATATATATAATACAAAAGGCAAAATGGCAGAGGAAAATATTATCCAAACAGTAATAACACTAAATGTTAATGGACTGAATTCCCCAATCAAAAGACATAGATTGGCAGAATGGATTAAAAAACAGGATCCTTCTATATGCTGTCTACAGGAAACACATCTTAGACCCAAAGATAAACATAGGTTGAAAGTGAAAGGTTGGGAAAAGATATTTCATGCAAATAACAGCCAGAAAATAGCAGGAGTGGCTATACTAATATCCAACAAGTTAGACTTCAAATGTAAAACAGTTAAAAGAGACAAAGAAGTACACTATATACTAATAAAAGGAACAATTAAACAAGAAGACATAACAATCATAAATATTTATGCACCGAACCAGAATGCCCCAAAATACATGAGGAATACACTGCAAACACTGAAAAGGGAAATAGACACAAATACCATAATAGTTGGAGACTTCAATTCCCCACTCTCATCAATGGACAGAACATCTAGACAGAGGATCAATAAAGAAATAGAGAATCTGAATATTACTATAAATGAGCTAGACTTAACAGACATTTATAGGACATTACATCCCACAACAGCAGGATACACCTTTTTCTCAAGTGCTCATGGATCATTCTCAAAGATAGACCATATGCTGGGTCACAAAGCAAGTCTTAACAAATTTAAAAAGATTGAAATCATACACAACACTTTCTCGGATCATAAAGGAATGAAGTTGGAAATCAATAATAGGCAGAATGCCAGAAAATTCACAAATACCTGGAGGCTCAACAACACACTCTTAAACAACGAGTGGGTCAAAGAAGAAATTGCAAGAGAAATTAGTAAATACCTCGAGGCAAATGAAAATGAAAACACAACATATCAAAACTTATGGGATGCAGCAAAGGCAGTGCTAAGAGGGAAATTTATTGCCCTAAATGCCTATATCAGAAAAGAAGAAAAGGCAAAAATGCAGGAATTAACTGTTCAATTGGAAGAACTGGAGAAAGAACAGCAAACTAATCCCAAAGCAAGCAAAAGGAAAGAAATAACAAAGATCAGAGCAGAAATAAATGAAATTGAAAATATGAAAACAGTAGAGAAAATCAATAAGACCAGAAGTTGGTTCTATGAGAAAATCAATAAGATTGATGGGCCCCTATCAAGATTGACAAAAAGAAGAAGAGAGAGGATGCAAATAAATAAGATCAGAAATGGAAGAGGAGACATAACTACTGACCTCACAGAAATAAAGGAGGTAATAACAGGATACTATGAACAACTTTACGCTAATAAATACAACAATTTAGAGGAAATGGACGGGTTCCTGGAAAGACATGAACAACCAACTTTGACTCAAGAAGACATAGATGACCTCAACAAACCAATCACAAGTAAAGAAATTGAATTAGTCATTCAAAAGCTTCCTAAAAAGAAAAGTCCAGGACCAGATGGCTTCACTTGTGAATTCTACCAAACGTTCCAGAAAGAATTAGTACCAATTCTCTTCAAACTCTTCAAAAAAATCGAAGTGGAGGGAAAACTACCTAATTCATTCTATGAAGCCAACATCACCCTCATACCAAAACCAGGCAAAGATATTACAAAAAAAGAAAACTACAGACCAATCTCTCTAATGAATACAGATGCAAAAATCCTCAATAAAATTCTAGCAAATCGTATCCAACAGCACATTAAAAGAATTATACATCATGACCAAGTAGGATTCATCCCAGGTATGCAAGGATGGTTCAACATAAGAAAATCAATTAATGTAATACACCATATCAACAAATCAAAGCAGAAAAATCACATGATCATCTCAATTGATGCAGAGAAGGCATTCGACAAGATTCAACATCCTTTCCTGTTGAAAACACTTCAAAAGATAGGAATACAAGGGAACTTCCTTAAAATGATAGAGGGAATATATGAAAAACCCACAGCTAATATCATCCTCAATGGGGAAAAATTGAAAACTTTCCCCCTAAGATCAGGAACAAGACAAGGATGTCCACTATCACCACTATTATTCAACATTGTGTTGGAGGTTCTAGCCAGAGCAATTAGACAAGAAAAAGAAATACAAGGCATCAAAATTGGAAAGGAAGAAGTAAAACTATCACTGTTTGCAGACGATATGATACTATACGTCGAAAACCCGGAAAAATCCACAACAAAACTACTAGAGCTAATAAATGAGTACAGCAAAGTAGCAGGTTACAAGATCAACATTCAAAAATCTGTAGCATTTCTATACACTAGCAATGAACAAGCGGAGGGGGAAATCAAGAAACGAATCCCATTTACAATTGCAACTAAAAGAATAAAATACCTAGGAATAAATTTAACTAAAGAGACAAAAAACCTATATAAAGAAAACTACAAAAAACTGTTAAAAGAAATCACAGAAGACCTAAATAGATGGAAGGGCATACCGTGTTCATGGATTGGAAGACTAAATATAGTTAAGATGTCAATCCTACCTAAATTGATTTACAGATTCAATGCAATACCAATCAAAATCCCAACAACTTATTTTTCAGAAAT
Organism: Tamandua tetradactyla; assembly: GCF_023851605.1. Taxonomy (NCBI): domain Eukaryota; kingdom Metazoa; phylum Chordata; class Mammalia; order Pilosa; family Myrmecophagidae; genus Tamandua; species Tamandua tetradactyla. Next base: position 23,489,413 of record NC_135327.1, on the reverse strand, counting down.
AGAAAAACCAATAAGCAAATTTATCTGGAAGGGCAGGGTGCCCCGAATTGCTAAAAACATCTTGAGGAAAAAAAACGAAGCTGGAGGTCTCGCGCTGCCTGACTTTAAGGCATATTATGAAGCCACAGTGGTCAAAACAGCATGGTATTGGCATAAAGATAGATATATCGACCAATGGAATCGAATAGAGTGCTCAGATATAGACCCTCTCATCTATGGACATTTGATCTTTGATAAGGCAGTCAAGCCAACTCACCTGGGACAGAGCAGTCTCTTCAATAAATGGTGCCTAGAGAACTGGATATCCATATGCAAAAGAATGAAAGAAGACCCATCTCTCACACCCTATACAAAAGTTAACTCAAAATGGATCAAAGATCTAAACATTAGGTCTAAGACCATAAAACAGTTAGAGGAAAATGTTGGGAAATATCTTATGGATCTTACAACTGGAGGCGGTTTTATGGACCTTAAACCTAAAGCAAGAGCACTGAAGAAGGAAATAAATAAATGGGAACTCCTCAAAATTAAACACTTTTGTGCATCAAAGAACTTCATCAAGAAAGTAGAAAGACAGCCTTCACAATGGGAGACAATATTTGGAAATGATATATCAGATAAAGGTCTAGTATCCAGAATTTATAAAGAGATTGTTCATCTCAACAACAAAAAGACAGCCAACCCAATTACAAAATGGGAAAAAGACTTGAACAGACACCTCTCAGAAGAGGAAATACGGATGGCCAAGAGGCACATGAAGAGATGCTCAATGTCCCTGGCCATTAGAGAAATGCAAATCAAAACCACAATGAGATATCATCTCACACCCACCAGAATGGCCATTATCAACAAAACAGAAAATGACAAGTGCTGGAGAGGATGCGGAGAAAGAGGCACACTTATCCACTGTTGGTGGGAATGTCAAAGGGTGCAACCACTGTGGAAGGCAGTTTGGCGGTTCCTCAAAAAGCTGAATATAGAATTGCCATACGACCCAGCAATACCATTGCTAGGTATCTACTCAAAGGACTTAAGGGCAAAGACACAAACGGACATTTGCACACCAATGTTTATAGCAGCATTATTTACAATTGCAAAGAGATGGAAACAGCCAAAATCTCCATCAACAGAAGAGTGGCTAAACAAACTGTGGTATATACATACGATGGAATATTATGCAGCTTTAAGACAAGATAAACTTATGAACCATGTAATAACATGGATGGACCTAGAGAATATTATGCTGAGTGAATCCAGCCAAAAACTAAAGGACAAATACTGTATGGTCCCACTGATGTGAACGGACATTCGAGAATAAACTTGAAATATGTCATTGGTAACAGAGTTCAGCAGGAGTTAGAAACAGGGTAAGACAATGGATAATTGAAGCTGAAGGGATACAGACTGTGCAACAGGACTAGATACAAAAACTCAAAAATGGACAGCACAATAATACCTAATTGTAAAGTAATCATGTTAAAACACTGAATGAAGCTGCATCTGAGCTATAGGTTTTTGTTTTGTTTTGATTTTACTATTATTACTTTTATTTTTCTCTCTATATTAACATTCTATATCTTTTTTGGTTATGTTGCTAGTTCTTCTAAACCAATGCAAATGTACTAAGAAATGATGATCATGCATCTATGTGATGATGTTAAGAATTAATGATTGCATATGTAGAATGGTATGATCTGTAAATGTTGGGTTAATTTCTTTTTTTCCGTTAATTAAAAAAAAAAAAAAAGAGAAGGGATAATTGGAGCTGAAGGGATACAGACTGTACAACGGGACTGGATATAAAAACTCAGAAATGGACAGCACAATACTACCCAATTGTAATGCAATTATGTTAAAACACTGAATGAAGCTGCATGTGAGGTATAGGTTTTTTGTTTTTGTTTTTTTTTCTTTCTATTATTGTTTTAATTCTTATTCTGTTGTCTTTTTATTTCTTTTTCTAAATCGATGCAAATGTACTAAGAAATGATGAATATGCAACTATGTGATGTTATTAAGAATTACTGATTGTACATGTAGATTGGAATGATTTCTAATTGTTTTGTTAATTCTTTTTTTAATTAATAAAAAAAAAAATCTCATGCCCTACTCAAGGTTCCGTGTACTATGGTGTTCAATTAAGCTGTCCCCATAAGTTACATTAGGAAATGCATTAGTTAAAATATAAATTTTGTATCAAATACACATTTTTGCTTTAGTCTCACACATAAGTTAAAGTTTTAAAATATTAATTACCATCTATTTTCAACACCCTGCAGTAATGACATTCCTTTGTTTTTCCTCATGCAAAAACATTTTAAAAATTGTACAGTTAGTCGCTATCATTATACACTCTAGGCATTCCTAGATTATATCATGTCAGTCTTTATTGTCTATCTTTCCTTCTGATTTCATTTGTGCCCCAAGGCCTCTTCCCTCTATCATTCTCACATTCAGCTTCATTCAGTGTACTAACATTATTGTATCACGGTTAGGTAGCATTGTGCTATTCATTTTTTAATTTTTATAATCAGCCTTCTTGCACAATCTATATTCCTTCATCTCCAATTACCCAATATCTACCCTATTTCTATCTCCTGATGGTCTCTGTTAACAACTAAATTCTCCAAGTTTATTCACTAATGTCAGTTCATATCAGTGAGGCCATACAATATTTGTCTTTTTGATTCTGGCTAATCTCACTCAGCATAATGTCCTCAAGTTCCATCCATGTTGTTACATACTTCATAACTTTATTCTGTCTTACAGCTGCATAATATTCCATCACATGTATATACCACAGCTTGTTTAGCCACTCATCTCTTGATGGACATTTGGGCTGTTTCCATCTTTTGGCAATCATAAATAATGCTGCTATAAACATTGGTGTGCAAATGACCATTTGTGTCCTTGCCCTCATGTCCTCTGAGTAGATACCTAGCAATGGTATTGCTGGATCATATGGCAATTCTATACTTAGCTTCCTGAGGAACTGCCAAACTGCCTTCCACAGTGGTTGTACCATTTGACATTCCCACCAACAGTGGATAAGTGTGCCTCTTTGTCCACATCCTCTCCAGCACTTGTCGTTTTCTGTTTTATTGATAATGGCCATTCTGGTGGGTGTGAGATATCTCATTGTGGTTTTGATTTGCATTACCCTAGTAGCCAGGGAAATTGAGCATCTTTTCATGTGCCTTTTGGCCATTTGTAGTTCCTCTTCTGAGAAGTGTCTGTTCATGTCCTTTGCCCATTTCGTGATTGGTTTGTCTGTCTTTTTGTTGTTGAGTTGAACAATCTCTTTATATATTCTGGATACTAGACCTTTATCTGATATATCATTTTCAAATATTGTCTCCCATTGTGTAGGCTGTCTTTTTACTTTCTTGACGAAGTTCTTTGATTCATAAAAGTGTCTAATTTTGAGGAGTTCCCATTTATTTATTTATTTATTCAATGCTCATGCTTTGGATGTAAGGTCTAGGAAACCACATCCTATTATAAGATTTATAAGACATTTCCTTCTAACAGTTTTATGGTCTTATATATAATATTTAGGTCTTTGATCTATTTTGAATTAATTTTTGCATAGGGTATGAGATATGGATCCTCTTTCATTCTTTTGCATCTGGATGTCCAGTTCTCTAGGCACCATTTATTGAAGAGACTGTTCTGTCCCAGGTGAATTGGCTTGACTGCCTTATCAAAGATTAATTGTCCATAGATGAGAGAGTCTATATCTGAACACTCTATTCAATTCCATTGTTCAGTATATCTATCTTTATGCAAGTATCATGCTGTTTTGAGCACTGTAGCTTTGTAATATGACTTAAAGTCAGGTAGCATGAGAACTCGGACTTCATTTTTCTTTCTCAGGATATTTTTAGCTATTCGGGGTACCCTGCTCTTCCAGAAATTTGGTTATTGGTTTTTCTATTTCTGAAAAGTAAGTTTTGGGGATTTTAATTGGTATTGCATTGAATCTGTAAATCAATTTAGGTAGAATTGACATCTTAACTATATTTAGTCTTCCAATCCATGAACACGGTATGCCCTTCCATTTATTTAGTTCTTCTATGATTTCCTTTAACAATTTCTTGTAGTTTTCTTTGTATAGGTCTTTTGTCTCTTTAGGTAAATTTATTCCTAAATATTTTATTCTTTTGGTTGCAGTTGTAAATGGATTTTTTTTCTTGATTTTCCCCTCAGATTGTTCATTACTAGTATATAGAAACACTACAGATTTTTGAGTGTTGATCTTGGAACCTGCCACTTTGCTGTACCCATTTATTAGCTCTAGTAGTTTTGCTGAGGGTTTTTTGGGGTTTTTGACATATAGTATCTGTGGTAGTTAGATTCAGGTGTCGACTTGGTCAGGTGAAGATGCCTAGTTCTACTGCTGTGGACTGATTACATCTGCAGTTGGCTAGGAGATGTGCCTGCTGCAATGAATGATGTTTGATTTAATTGGCTGGTGCTTAAATGAGAGAGCTCAACCTAGCACAGCCAAAGCAGCTCAGCATACCTCATCTTAGCACTTGCAGCTCAGCCTAAGCCTTTGGAGATGCAGAAAGGAATCACCCCAGGGAAAGTTGTTGGAACCCTTGTTGGAACCCAGAGGCCTGGAGAGAAGTCCAGCAGAGATTGCCCTGTGCCTTCCCACATAAGAAAGAACCTCAGTTGAAAATTAGCTGCCTTTCCTCTGAAGAACTATATGTTAACTAAATAAATCCCCTTTTATTGAAAGCCAATCCATTCAATACAGCAGCTAACAAACAAGAACAGATTTGGTACTGAGAGTGGGGTGCTGCTGCAGCTGGTAAATACCAAACATATTGGAAAGGCTTTTTAAATGGATAAGGGGAAGATTTTAGAGGAATTGTGAGGAGCTAGATAGAGAAGGCCTAGAAATGCTTTGAAGAGACTTTTGGTAGAAATGTGGACCCTAAAGCTACCCATGATGAAACTCTAGACAGAAACGAGGCATGCATTATTGCAAACTGGAAGGAAGGCAATCCTTGTTTTAACATAGCAGATAATCTGGCAAAATTGACTAGTGGCTTTGGCTGGAAGTCAGATTTTAAAAGCCATGAAATTGGATATGGAGCAGAAGAGATTTCCAAATTAAATGTGGAAAGTGCAATCTGATTTCTCCTCACAGGTTATAGTGAAATGCGACAAGAAAGAGATAAGCTGAGAACTGAACTCTTGGGTACAAAGAAACTAGAAACTGATATTCTGGAAAATTCTGGGCTTCCAGGAAGGAAGACCCCAGAGAATAGTGCCCCACATGAGGTCTTGACAAAATGTGAAGCCAGTCAGTCATTTCAGAGAAAGCTAGGATTGGACATGGAGTTATACAGGAAGGATCTGTGGAAACTCCTTATGTATGATGGGCATGATCCAAGGCTACTGCATAGAAAGCCAACAAGAGCGTTGTGGGATCTATATAAAGAGGTCATTGCAGGTCAGGACTGAGAGGGACAGAGATGGGACACTTTGGAGGAAAAATAACTTCAGAGGCAAAACCATGGAGGCTGAGTCTGAAGTCAAGAAGCCTCAGGCCAGGACAGCGGACCCACCCAAGCCTGTGGAGAGGGTGAGTTTGTCCCAAAGGCAGAGGATGGGCCTTCCACCTCATTGCAATGGAAAAGTCATGCCACCTCAGGCCTTGGAGAGGGTGAAGCATATTCCTTGGGATTTGGGGAGCATCTGGCTGCCACCACATGGAGGGGTTGAGCCCTGCCCCAGAGATGGCAGAGAGCCCAAGTGCAGCCCTGATGCTTGGAAAGGGTGGAGCTGAGAAAAAGGTGGTCTCCCCAATGTCTGTCAAGGTTGTATTCAGAGAGAGGCAAACTGCTGCATAGGCCCTTGGAAAGGGTGGGACTGCCACCTACAGAAGCCCCAAAGGTAAATGATGCTCAGACTTTGAAATCTAATGGACTTTGACCTGTGGGTTTTCAAAACTTATTGGGTCCGGTGACCCCTGTGTTCTTTCCTTCCTATGAAAATGTATATATGTGTCCTATGACTATTCCTAATTTGCATATTGGCCCCAGATAACTTGTTTTGAGATTCATAGGTCCACAGCCAGAAGAGAATTTTTTTTCACTTTAATATTGTTTAAGGTGATACGTGTAGTTGCCAGGTTGACAAGGAGTGGACATGTGGAAGTTAGATTCAGGTGTCAACTTGAAGGTTGCCTAGTTCTATTGCTGTGGCCATAAGCCTATGGCATGTGAATCTCATTTGTTGCTGATTGCATCTGCAGTCAGTTAGGAGGTGTGCCTGCTGCAAAGAATGATGTTTGATTTAATTGGCTGGTGCTTAAATGAGAGAGCTCAACTGAGCACAGCCAAAGCAGCTCAGTATACCTCATCTCAGCACTTGCAGCTCAGTCTAGGCCTTTGGAGATGCAGAAAGGAATCACCCAGGGGATAGTTGTTGGAACCCAGAGGCGTGGAGAGAAGGCCAGCAGAGATTGCTCTGTGCCTTCCCACATAAGAAAGAACCTCAGTTGAAAGTTAGCTGCCTTTCCTCTGAAGAACTATATATTAACTAAATAAATCCTCTTTTATTGAAAGCCAATCCATCTCTGGTGTGTTGCATTCCAGAAGCTAGCAAACTAGAACAGTATTTTATTATATCATCTGCAGATAGTGAGAGTTTTACTTCTTCCTTTCCAATTTTGATGCCTTGTATTCCTTTTTCTTTCTTTCTTTCTTTCTTTCTTTCTTTCTTTCTTTCTTTCTTTCTTTCTTTCTTTCTTTCTTTCTGTCTGTCTGTCTGTCTGTCTTTTTTGGTCTAATTGCTCTGGCTAGAACTTCCAACACAATGTTGAATAATAATGGTGATAGTGGACATCCTTGTCTTGTTCCTGATCTTAGGGGGAAAGTTTTCAGTTCTTCCCCATTGAGAATGATGTTAGCTGTGGGTTTTTCTTATATTTCCTTTATCATGTTGAGGAAGTTCCCTTCTATTCCTATCCTTTGAAGTGTTTTCAACAAAAAAGGATGTCGAATTTTGTCAAATGCCTTTTCTACATCAATCGAGATGACCATGTGGGTTTTTCTGATTTGATTTGTTGATATGGTGTATTACATTAATTGATTTTCTTATGTTGAACCATCCTTACATACTTGGGATGAATCCTACTTGGTCATGGTGTATAATTCTTTTATTGTGGTGCTGTATTCAATTTGCAAGAATTTTATTGAGGATTTTTGCATCTATATTCACTAGAGAGGTTGGTCTGTAGTTTTCTTTTCTTGTAATATCTTTGTCTGGCTTTGGTATGAGGGTGATGTTGGCTTCATAGAATGAGTTAGGTAGCCATCCCTCCTCTTCAATTTTTTTGAAGAGTTTGAGCAGGATTGGTACTAATTCTTTCTAGAATGTTTGGTAGAATTCACATGTGAAGCCATCTGGTCCTAGAGTTTTCTTTTGGGGGAGCTTCTTAATGACTGATTCAATTTCTTTACTTGTGATTGGTTTGTTGAGGTCATCTATTTCTTCTCGAGTCAGTGTTGGTTGTTCATGCCTTTCTAGGAAGTTGTCCATTTCATCTACATTGTCTAGTTTATTAACATAAAGTTGTTCATAGGATCTTCTCATTACCTCCTCTATTTCTGTGGGGTCAGTGGTTATGTCTCCTCTTCCATTTCTGACTTTATTTATTTGCATCTCTTCTTTTTGTCAACCTCACTAAGGGTCCATCAGTCTTATTGATTTTCTCATAGAACCAACTTCTGGTTTTGTTGATTTCCTTGATTATTTTCATGTTCTAAATTTCATTTATTTCTGCTCTAATCTTCATTATTTCTTTCCTTTTGCTTGCTTTGGGGTTAGTTTGCTGTTCTTTCTCTAGTTCTTCCAAGTGGACAGTTAATTCCTCGATTTTTGCTCTTTCTTCTTTTTGATGTAGGCATTTAGGGCAATAAATTTCCCTCTTAGCACTGCCTTTGCTGCATCCCATAAATTTTGATATGTTGTGTTTTCATTTTCATTTGTCTTGAAATATTTACTGATTTCTCTTGTAATTTCTTCCTTGACCCACTGGTTGTTTAAGAGTGTGTTGTTTAGCCTCCACATATTTGTGAATTTTCTGGCACTCTGCCTATTATTGATTTCCAACTTCATTCCTTTATGACCTGACAAAGTGTTTTGTGTGATTTCAATCAAAATTTATTGAGACTTGCTTTGTGACCCAGCATATGGTCTATCCTTGAGAATGATCCATGAGCACTTGAGAAAAAGGTGTATCCTGCTGTTATGGGGTGTAATGTTCTATAAATGTCTGTTAAGTCTAGCTCATTTATTGTATTATTCAAATTCTGTTTCTTTATTGATCATCTGTCTAGATGTTCTGTTCATTGATGAGAGTGCAGAATTGAAGTCTCCAACTATTATGGTAGATTTGTCTATTTCTTTTTCCAGTGTTTTCAGTGTTTGCCTCATGTATTCTGAAGCACTCTGGCCAAGTACATAAATATTTATAATTATGTCTTCTTGTTGAATTGTTCCTTTTATTAATACACAGTGTCTTTCTTTGTCTCTTTCAACTGTTTTACACTTGAAGTCTAATTTGTTGGATATTAGTATAGCTACTCCTGCTCTTTTCTGGTTGTTATTTGCATAAAATATATTTTCCCAACCTTTCACTTTCAATCTATGTTAATCCTTAGCTCTAAGATGCATTTCCTGTAGACAGCATGTAGATGGATCCTGTTTTTTAATCCATTCTGCCAGTCTATGTCTTTTGATTGGGGAGTTTAATCCATTAGCATTTAATGTTATTGTTGTACAGGCAGTACTTTCTTCTACTATTTTGACTTTTGGATTTTACATAACATATCTAATTTTTCTTCTTTTTACCTTTACCAATAGTCTTCATTTCTACACCCTTCTCTATACCCCTCTCTCCTGTCTTTTCCTGTCTGTTCTAGTTTGCTAGCTGCTGGAATGCAATATACCAGGAACAGAATGGCTTTTTAAAAGGGGAATTTAATAAGCTGCTAGTTTACAGTTCTAAGGCCGAGAAAATGTCCCAATTAAAACAAGTCTATAGAAATGTCCAATCTAAGGCATCCAGGGAAGATACCTTGGTTCAAGAAGGCCAATGAAGTTCAGGGTTTCTCTTTCAAGTGGAAGGGCACGTGGTGAGCACAGTCAGAGTTTCTCTCTTACCTGGAAAGACACATGGTGAACACGATCAGGGTTCCTCTCTCATCTGGAAGGACACATGGCGAACATGGCATCATCTGCTAGCTTCTTCTCTCCTGGCTTCTGATTTCATGAAGTTCCCCAGGAGATGTTTTCCTTCTTCATCTCCAAAAGTCGCTAGCTCATGGACTCTCTGCTTCGTGGTGCTGCAGCATTCTCTGCTCTCTCCAAATCTCTTTCATTCTCCAAAATGTTTCCTCTTTTATAGGATTCCAGAAACTGATCAAGATATGCCAAAATGGGTGGCGACATGTCATCACCTAATCCAGCTTAACAATCATTCTTGATTAAATCACTTCTCCAGGGAGATGATCTGATTACAGTTGCAAACATACAGTATTAAATAGGGATTATTCTGCTTTTATGAAATGGTATTTAGATTAAAACATGGCTTTTGTAGGAGACATACATCCTTTCAAACCTGCACACTGTCTCTAGTGCTCCCTTTAGTATTTCTTGCAGAGCCAATCTCTTGGTCACAAGTTCTCTCAGTGATTTTTTTGTCTGAAAATGTTTTAATTTCCCCCTCCTCTTTGAAGGATAATTTTACTGGATATAGAATTCTTGGTTGGCAGTTTTTCTCTTTTAGTAACTTAAATATATCATCTCACTGTCTTCTCGCCTCCATGGTTTCTGCTGAGAAATCTATACATGGTCTTATTGGGCTTCCCTTGTATGTGATGGATTGCTTTTCTCTTGCTGCTTTCAATTTTCTCTCTTTCTCTTTCACATCTGACATTCTGATTAGTAAGTGTCTTGGAGTATGTCTGTTTGGATCTATTCTGTTTGGGGTACACTGCAGTTCTTGGATCTGTAATTTTAAGTCTGTCATAAGAGTTGGGAAATCTCAGTGATAATTTCCTCCATTAGTTTTTCTCCTCCTTTTCCCTTCTCCTCTCCTTCTGAGACACCCACAACATGTATATTCATGTACTTCATGTTGTCATTCAATTCCCTGTGTCCCTGTTCATATTTTTCCATTTTTCCCTATATTTTCTTTTGATTGTTGGATTTCAGATGTCCCATCCTCCAGTTCACTAATCCTATCTTCTGCCTCTTGAAACTTAACATTGTAGGTTTCCATTGTTTTTTTTTTTATCTCTTCTACTATGTCTTTCATTCCCATAAGTTCTGTAATTTGTTTTTTGTTCTTCTTTTTGTTCATTTTTGTTCTTCTTTTTGTTCATTCCTTGCCTTCTTTATATACTCCCTCAATTCTTTGATTTGATTTTTTGATCAGGCTTTCCATATCTGCTTGAACATTCTGAATTAATTGTTTCAACTCCTGTATCTCATTTGAATTGCTAGTTTGTTCCTTTGACTGGGCCATATCTTCAATTTTCCTAGTATGATTCATTATTTTTTGCTGGTGTCTAGGCATTTAATTACCTTAATTATTTTATTCTGTAGATTGTTTTCACTTTTTTTTTTTACCTAGGATTTTCTTGCTGGATGACTTTGTTGTCTATCTGTTCTTTGACATTCAGATCAGCTTATTCTAAACCTCTAGCTTAGGTTTTGTTTAACAGATCAAATTTTTTTAGTTCTTGTTTTCTTGTTTCTTGCCCTGCCTGTATGGTGCCTTTTTTTTTTCTCCCTCCTTAGGAGGGTCTGCTTAGGTATTATAGACCCCAGTCAGATTCTCCCAGACCAAACTGGCCTCCTCTCAGGAGGAAAGAGTCACCTGCATCAGTTTTCCTTGAGGGTGAGACCCAGCAGATTGAAGGGCTTTCCTATGAAGCCTCCGGACCCTGTGTTTTTCCTCTCCTGCCCAGTATGTGGTGCTTTTCTGCTTGTGGGTCCCACCAGCATAAGGTGATGTGGTACCTTTAACTTCAGCAGACTCTCCCTGCTCATGGCATGGTTGAGACAGAGGAGAGGTTGTAGGCTGGTTTTAATTGCTTCAGTTTTCCAGACCCTGGGGTATGAATTCCTTGAGGGAGGAATTCCACCTGAGCTGGGCCCCACCCCTCTCCTGGGGAAGGCTTAGGCTCCAGACAAACTCTCAAACAAGATTAATTCTGCTCTTACCAGGGGCAGTTGGAACCTGAGAAGCCTTGCAGCTATATCTAAAGAGTAGTCAAGCTGTAGAAACACAGCCACAAAAAAGAAAAAGAAAAATCCTCTTCAGAGCAGGACCCCTGATCCTCGTTCCTTGGGTTTGCCAATCAAGAGCTTAAGTTGGTATGTTTCTTTGTGTATCTCCAGGTCCTATGTGTCCCCTCCTCTCCTTCAGGGCCCAGACTCTTCAAGTATTTGTTTTGTCTGATCCAAAAAACCTCTGTTTTGTTTTTGTTTTTCCTTTTTCCATCAGCCCTGCCCCTTTTGTGCTGGGGTGAAAAACAGCAACCTCCACTTTTACTCGAGGCTCAGCAGAGTTGGGGGCCTATTTTTAGTAGTCAGAATTTGTAAATTAATTCCACTTTGGAGCTCGGTTGTGCTCAGCCTCTGCTGCTGGTAAAGTCTCTTTCCTTTTCCTTCTGGGAAGCAGACCGTGGGGGAGGGGCGCCAGCCACTGGCTACTGTTGTTTGGGGAACTCACAGTTCTGGGTGAGCTCACAGCTGGTCCAGCTTGTCCAGACTGGGGTATGCAATGTGTCCAGTCACTGATGTGGCCCCAGCAGTTGTTCTGTACTGTTCCTGGCTATTTACTAGCTGCTCTGGAGGACGAACTAAATCCCACACCTTGCTAAGCTGCCATCTTGGCCTCTCCTCAGAATGAACACCAATTTTACACAATTTCTTCCAGAAAATAGAAAAGGAGGTAACACTTCCCAACTCATTTTTATGAGGCTAGTATTACCTTGATAGCAAACCAGACAAAGGCTGTACAAAAAAAGAAAACTATAGACCAAAATCTCTCATGAACTGAGATGCAAAACACCTTAACAAAATATTAGCAACTTGAACACAGAAATATATCTATATCCTGACTAGATGGAATTTATTTTGTGTTTGTATGGCTGTTTTAACATTTAAAAATCAAGTTTTATATGTCACCATATCAAGAGATGAAAGAAGAAACATCATACAGTTTATCAATTGATGTAGAAAAAGCATTTGGCAAAATCAAACACCCACTCATGATAAAAATTATTAGCAAACTAGGAATAGAAGGAGACTTCTTCAACTTGATTAACAATATCTACCAAAACCTCGCAGCTTACATTATACTTAATGGTGAAAGACTGAATGCTTTCTTCCTAAATTGGAAACAAGGTGTTCTAGTTTGCTAGCTGCCAGTATGCAATATACCAGAAATGGAATGGCCTCTAAAAAGGGGGATTTAATGAGTTGCTAGTTTGAAGTTCTAAGGTCGAGAAAATGTCCCAATTAAAACAAGTCTATAGAAATGTCCAATCAAAGGCATCCATCCAGGGAAAGATACCTTGGTTCTAGAAGGCCGATGAAGTTCAGGGTTTCTCTCTCAGCTGGAAAGGCATATGGTGAACATGGCGTCATCTGCCAACTTCTTCTCCTGGCTTCCTGTTTCATGAAGCTCCCTGGGAGGCATTTTTCTTCTTCATCTCCAAAGGTTGCTGGCTTGTGGACTCTCTGCTTCGTGGTGCTGCAGCATTCTCTGCTCTCTCTGAATCTCCTTCATTCTCCAAAATGGTTCTTCTTTACAGGACTCCATAAACTTATCAAGGCCCACCCAAATGATTAAATCTCATCTCCAAGGAGGTGATCTGATTACAGTTTCAAGCATACAGTATTGAATAGGGATGATTCTGCCTTTATGAAATAGGATTTATATTAGAACATGGCTTTTCTAGAGGACACACATCCTCTGTTGTATACCCCAGAAAAGCCAAGTTCTTTAACCATGATTCAGTATTGCTGGGTGAGATCTTTTGATTAAGTTGTTTCCACGGAAATGTCACCCACCCAAATGTGGGTGGGACCTTTTGATTAGGTGGTTTCCATGGAGATGGTCTCCACCAATTAAAGGTGGGGTTGCTTACTGGAGTCCTTTAAGAGGAAAGCATTTTGGAAAAAGCTTTAGAGCTCACACAGCCAGAAACCTTTGGAAATGCAGAAAGAAAGTGCCCCGAGAAAGCCATAAGAAGAAGCTGGGAAAGAAAGTTAGCAGACATTGTCATGTGTCTTCCCAGCTGACAGAGGTGTTCTGGACCCATTGGCCTTTCTTGAAACAAGGTATCTCTACCTGGATGCCATAGTTTGGACATTTTTATAGTCTTGGAACTGTAAACTTGCAACTTAATAAATTCCACTGTTAAAAGCCATTCCATTTCTGGCAGCATTCTGGCAGCTTTAGCAAACCAAAGTACAAGGCAAGGATGTCTGCTCTCACTACTTTTAGTCAACATGGTACTAGAAGCTGTGGCTATTGCAATAAGACAAGAAAAAGAAATAAAAGTCATACAAATTGGAAAGGAAGAAATACAACTGTTCCTATTTACAGATGACATGACTATCTACATAGGAAATCCCAAGCAATCTAGTCGAATAACCCCTAGAGCAAATAATAAGTGAATTCAGCAATGTGACAGGAAAGGATACAACATAGAAATCAATTGCATTTCTATATACTAAAAAAAGCATATATGGGATGGGCCACAGTGGCTCAGTGGTAGAGTTCTCACCTGCCATGCCAGAGACCCAGGTTCGATTCCTGGTGCCTGCTCATGTTAAAAAAATATATATATGAAAACCAAAATTTAAAACAAAATACTATTTACAATCACTCCAAAAACATGAAATACTTAGGTATAAATCTAATAAAACATATATATGATTTATTTTCTGCAAATTACAAAATATTGATGAAAGGAAACAAAACAAATAAATGCAGAGATATACTATGAGTCAAAATACTAAAGATGCCCCCAAACAGATCTGTTGGTTTAATGCAATTCCTATCAAAATGCTCACAAGATTTTTTTCAGACATTAACTATCTGATTCCACAATTTATGTGGAAAATTACAGGCCCTAGAATACCTAAAAAAAATCTTCATGGAGAATAATAAACTGGGAGGAATCATTCTACCTGTTTTTGTTTGCTAAAGCTGCTGGAATGCAACACACCCAAAATGGATTGGCTCTTAATAAGGGGATTTATTTAGTTACAAATTTACAATTCCTCAGAATTGTTTCATCTGAGTTTCTCTGTCACATGGGAAAGCACATGGCAGCATCTTCTGGCCTTCTCTCCTGGATTCTCGGTTCCAGTGGCTTTTCCCATGGTGTGTCCTTTCTGTACCTCCAAACGTCTGGGTCTGAGTTGTACTGATCTCTTTTCTGACCTCTCTCTTTTAAGCCTCAAGCTAACTAAATTAAATGTCACATCATTGTGGAAGGCACTCTCCTTAGCCAACCACAGGTGTAATCAACCATAGATGAATTTCACATACTGATGATTTAAGTCCACAACAGTAGAACAATAGGGCGCCATAATCCTGGCCAAGTTGATACCTGAGCCTAACTACTACACTACCCAATATGAAAGCCTACTTTATAGCTGCAGTAGTAAAGACAGTGTGGCTTTGGCAGAGGGATAGACACATAGCTCAACAGTACAGAACAGAGAACCTGGAAATAAATCTGCACAAATATGCCCAACTGATTTTTGATAAAAGTGAAAAACAATAAATGGAAGGATAGACTGCACAACAAATGGTGCCTGAGCAACTGGGCGTCCATAAGCACAAATATGAACTCTGACCTAATACATACATTTTATATAGATTTACATCTTTATAGATTTAAATGTAAACTTATAAAAACAGTAGGAGAAAATATTTGGGTTCTAGGGCTAGGCAAAGTGTCTTGAGACTTCAAACCAAAAACATGATCCATCAAATGAAAAACTGATAAATTGGACATCATCAAAATGTAAAACTTCCACTCAGAAACATCGCATGGAGAGAATGAAAAGACAAGCTACAGACCAAGAGAAAATATTTGCAAACCACATATCTAACAAATAATTTACATCTAGGCTGTAAAAAGAACTTTCAAAACTCAGCAATAAAACAACAATCTAATTAGAAAATTACCAAAACCTATGAACAAACATTTCAGCAAAGATGGTACACAGATGGCAAATAAGCACATGAAAAGATGTCCAACATCACTACCCATTAGCAAAATGCAAATGAAGACTACATTGAGACATCGCTACATGCCTATCAGAATGGCTAAAATAAAAAAATAATAACACCAAGTGAGCTGCTAATGAGGACCTGGAGAAACTGTATGACTCATATGTTTTGGCTTGGTAAAGCTGCTGGAATGCAACATACCAGAAATGGGTTGGCTTTTATGATGGGGATTTATTAACTTATAATTTACAGTTCTTAAGGCTTGAAAATGTCCAACTCAAGGCAGCAAGAGAATGATACCTGGACTCTGAAGACGAGCTGCCAGAACACCTCTGTCACATGGGAAAACACATGGCTGGCATCTGCTGGTCCTTCTTTCCAAGGTTTTGTTGCTTTCAGCTTCTGGCTTCAGTGGCTTCCTCTGTTTCCTTTGGGTTCTCTCTTAGGTTCTCAAGGCTTTTCTCTACATTTTAAACTCTTATAAAGGACTCCAGTAAGAGGAATAAGACCACCCTGGGGCACTCCTCAGCTGAAATAACTTAATCAAAAGTGCCTCCCACCCACAATAGGTCTACACTCACAGTGGGTAGATTAAAAGAACATGATCTTTGGGTGGTGCGATGGCGGCTCAGCAGCAGAATTCTCGCCTACCGCGCCGGAGACCCAGGTTCGATTCCCGGTGCCTGCCCATGTGAAAAAAAAAAGCAAAAAATCCCATGATTTTTTTTCTGGGGTACAAGTTTTCAAACCTTCATACTTATATATTATTGGTGGAAATGTAAAATAGTACAGCCACTCTGGAAAACAATTTGGCAAGTTTCTTTAAGAACTCAGTGTGCACCTATCCTTCACACAGCAACTGTACCTATGGACATCTATCCCAGAAAAATGAAAACCTGTGTTTACACAGACCATGGAAGCTTTATTCATAATAGCCAAAACCAGAAATGACCCAGATACCTTTCAGCAGTTGAGTGGTTAAAAAAACTGTGGTACATCCATACCATGGACTATTACTCAGCAATACAAAAGAACAGCCTGTTCATATATATAACAACGTGTATGGATCACCAAATAATTATACTGAGTGAAAAAACTCAATTGCAAAGGCTATATATCCTTAAGAGTTCATTTATATAACACCCTTGAAATGGCAAAATTATAGAAATCATAATTTCTGTAATTATCAGTGATTGCTAGGGGTTATGGACAGAGGAGAGGGGAATGTAGACGTGGTTATAAAATGGCAACATGCAGGATACCTGTGATTGTAGAACTTTTTCTGATGTTAACTATAGTAGTGGATGCATGAACCCACATGTATGATGAAACTGCATAGAACTAAGTGCACACACACAAACACAACACAAATGGAAATTAGTTTAAGTAAAACTGGGGAAATGGGAGCATGATCAGTGGATTGCATCCTGATTGTGATACTGTAGTGTAGTTTTTGAGGCAAACCAGGCAAAAGGTTCGCATGATCTCTCTGTATTATTCCTTACAACTGTATGTGAATCCACTCTCCATCAAGAGAGGAGTAAAAACAGAATTAGCTTAGTATAGACACCAAAAGGAGGATTTTATAGTCTTTATAAATCAAATATACTAGCATACAATTCTGCTGAAAAGTAAGTGGTTAAAATAGAGTTGAATGCTTTCACCTGGAAAAAATAAAAGACAGGCATTCAACTCCAGAGCCCTCTGCTCTAAGGCCCACAAACAGGACATCAAAGGGAAAAGTCCTATGGAAGGTTAGAAAGCTGTAGCCTTTTGCAGTTTGTGTCTCCCAAGGTCATAGCTTAATATAGCAGGTACTTCACACAAGGCTTTTTGCATGGGAAATGAAGTATGCAACACTGAAGAGGTGGATGAACAAGTGAAATTTGCTTATTGCTTTTGAGCAAATCTATCAATGTATTTTATGAGCTGATGGTGGATAAATACTACATATGAGCAGAGCAGAAACCGAAAGTCCAGTGTCTTGTCCCATTTGCAGCAGGTCACACTTGGGGTTGCAAGTGGAAAAATTAATATGTCTATCAGTGCCTAAATCATCTACAGGGTCAGAATCTGAGTACCTTCTCACTCTTACTTGTATTAATCATGCATATTACCTCAGTTATGTTTTAGTGACAAATAAATCCCAAATCTTAGTGGCTTAAAACAATAAAGATATATTTCTAAAAAAAACCAGATCAGTCCTCTTTGAATATGAAAGAGTTAATGGACCAGGTGTTCCCTTAGAAGTGAGTTGCACAATTGAGAAGACATTTGCTGATGCTACAGCTCTTGTTGAAAGATTGAGAAATTATACATGGCAGCCAAATTTTTTACTGAGCAAACCAAGACTCTTGCGAAGTGAGATGAAGCAGTATAGGAGAAAATTCACAAGTTCAATGAAGTTGCAAGATGCTAAACATAGTCCATGTTCTAGTTTGCTAGCTGCAGGAATGCAATATAACAGAAATGGAATGGCTTTTTAAAAGTGGGATTTAATAAGTTGCAAGTTTACAGCTCTAAGGCCATGAAAATGTCCCAATTAAAGCAAGTCTATAAAAACATCCAAATTAAGGCACCAACAATAAATTGGTTGAGTGAAGAGTCAAGAAAGGCCGATGATGTTCAGGGTCTCAACTGGAAAGGCACATGGTGAACATGGCGGCATCTAGCTTCCTCTCCAGGTTTCTTCATCTCCAAAGGTCCACTGGCTGGTGGACTCTGTCATTCTCTAGGCATTCTGGCAGCTCTCTCTGATCTCAAGCCTTTCCCCAAATGTTTCCTCTTTTAAAGGTTTCTGGTAAAGTAATCAAGACACACCTGGAATGGGTGGAGTCATGTCTCCATTTAATCAAGTTTAATATCCACAATTAGGTGAGTCACATCTCCATGGAGATAACCTAATCAAGTTTCCAACATATAGTACTGAATAGGGATTTGAAGAAACAGTTGCTCTCATAAGAATGATTAAGATTAAAACGTTTTTTTTTAGGGTACATAAATCCTTTTCAAACCAGCACAGTCCACAATAGTTATGGACATCTGGTATGAAAATAGACAAATCAGAGACTTTTAACAAGAAAATAGAAAGTGTTATATACCTCTGGAAAAACATCAACCTCCATGGACTTTATAATAAGCAAGTCCTAAGAACAAATATTTAGGTTGCCAATGGCTACCAAAAATTATTTGGGTATAAAATGAGTAGCATCATGAGATTGACATGGTACATACATAGTGAACAAGTCCAAAGGATTCTTCCTTGTTGCATTTTAGAGCATCCCTTGAAGCATCTCAACATGGACAACACTGAGGAAAGCTATCAAAATGGATGAACAAATACGGTTTCAAGGATCAAGAATTAATTTTCAACTTAAGGAACGATGAAGCATAAGAATGGACATCTTTGTCAACATTAGTGACTCACCAATCTGAGCCTGAGAATGAGCTGAAGAGTATCTGGGTTTATGAGTGTCTTTCACACAGGCCCAAAGGTCACTTGAACTGGTCTACTAAATCATAGGAGGAACAGAAAAATCACAACCTTGATCAAACCTTTAATTCATCTTTTATATTATGTACTTTTGACCAGCAAAAATTTTTTATGTGATGGTAACAAAAATGCATAGTCAGTGATCATTGACTTTATTTCTATTAAAAGATAATTGAAAAGGGGAACTTAGGCCATTATTAATTGGTGAACAAATAAGCTCTCATGCAGTCTGAGCTGGCAGCCATGCAACTGGCTTTAAGATGTTAACTGGTGTTTTAGTTTCCTGGACTGCTCAAGTAAATGCCATGAAATGGGCTGGGTTAAACAATGGGAATGTATCTGTTGGTGGTTTTGAAGCTAAATGAAAGTCCAAATCAAGGTGCCATCAAGACGATGCTTACTTCCCAAAGACCAGCTGCCAGTGATCCTTGGCTCCTCTCTCACATGGCAAGGTGCATGGTGGTGTCTCCTGTTCTCTCGTCTTCCACAGTCTATTGATGTTCAGCTTCTGACTGCTCCCTCTGTGGTTTTCTCTTTCAGACTGTCTGAATTTCACTCCACTGACAACCCAGAATAGGTTTAAGACCCATCCCAGTTGGATTGGGCCATATCTTAACTGAAGTAACTTCATCAAAAGGTCTTACTTACAATGGGTTCACACCCACAGGAATGGATTAGATGTTCTTCTGGAGTACATACAGCTTCAACCACACACTTGGGTAAACTTGAATACTCCCAATAAGTGGTTGGAAACTATTTATAAAGTATCCATTTCAAAACTAAAATGTTTCCATGGTTTTATGAATTTAGATAAAATCTAAATTTTATCCTCCCTGTTTGGTGTCAAAGTTAACTAAGCACTTAGTGATTACCTATTTTTTTCATGATTTGAATTTATGTCAAAGGAAAGTCAGCTTTAAAGGAAGCAGGAATGTTTTATATGCACCATAATCAAAAGAAGTGATTTCAACTGATTTGCCATAATTAATACTTGGCTTACAGTTGTCTATAAATTGCTTAAAATGGAGACGTATAAAATGTCATCTTAGGAATTCTTGATTTACTTTAAAATGACTGTACTTGATCTATATTAAATCCTTAAAGATCAACCAGAGAAGAGAAAAAAAGCCATCTTCATTATTGAATTAAAGCCACAGTTAAGGGTGGGCAATGGTGGCTCAGTGGCAGAGTTCTTGCCTGCCATGTTGGAGATCCGAGTTCAATTCCAGGAACCTGCCCATGCAAACAAAAACATAACATAATTATGTGCCTAGCTTGCAGTATAAAATTTTACAACATTGGTAGAAGTATTGCTTTCATTTCCTCTGGTTTCTAGAAGGCGTTATTCTTTTTTGTAAGTTACTTAAGTTATAACAACAGTGACAAGTAAATTATAATTTCAGATTTTTTTTCTGGATTTAATTTTGGGCTCCCTTTGGACCTCATAACTTGATAAGGTTTTCTACAACCTTTTAGTAGAAAGGCAGAAAATCCACTGATTTAGGAATATTAATTCTTTCTTTTGCTTTCCACAAAATATCACTACATGGCATACATTTTTAAAAAGATCATCAAATTATGAAGTGTTCTTTAACATAATTTTAAATTTAAAATTTTTCTCATTTTCTTATTTTGTGCTAATTAAGGAATGGTGTCAAATAAGTTTATATATATTACATATACATATTCATGTATGTATATGAATAATGAAGAAGGAGTATCTCTAAATTGGCACAAATAGAAAATTCTACCTTCGAGTATAGCATTTATTGGAGAAATGTACTTCACATGGCAATATATTTTTATGCATAATTTCATATGTTGCTAAAATTCAAAATCTACTTTTCAGTTTTGAATTTTTCCATCTCAAGTTTGAGGATGGGGAGAATATGGTTGCTTGAAAAGGGGAAAGGCCAACAGCTCAAACAATAATAGACTTTTTCTCATTTATAGACCTTCATTAGTACATAATGAGTAAGTAAGAAAACAAACTTTTATTTTTAACTTTTCTATTAATTTGGGTAAAGTATTCCTTAATTTGATGCTACATTCATTCAAATAAGTATTTTACATTAAGTAAAACTTTAAGAAGGAAAATAGGCCATGCAGCTGAGATTTTGTATGAGGTGTCTCCTCCTACCTCCAAGTGTGGCCCCTCCCACTGAAGAAATAAATCACGTGTGGGTTTTATTTCCCACGGACCCTGCTGGGTCCATCCCTCTATGCAGGTTCTCTGCCTCCAGGAAGGAGGGGCGTGAGGGTATCTACTGTGACTATCATGCCCAAACCCCAACTTCTATTTGCTGATCCGTGGTGAAGTTTGCCCCGCATATCCTGTATCTCCTGAACAAAGGAGAGGTCATTTTACCCTCTGGAGCTCAGGCTGCCTGAATCTCAGCTTAGTTCTCCTACCCTCTCATTATGGACCTGTGTGTGATTGAGGCCCAGAAGCCAGGATTTGACTGGGACCCCCCATTCCCCACCCTGGGAGTCAATGAGTGGACGTGATCTCCTACCATGGCCCTAGAGAGCGTCTGGGAAATCTTCAGATCAAAAATGCAGTCCAGTGTTTCAGCCCCAGAGTGCGCTGAGTTCTATCCACAGTAACTCCAGTTTCCCCTGAGCTGGGTTGTTCTCTGACACAACCTCTCTTACCTGCACTCTGAATTAACTTCCATAAATACAAGGAGAACGCCAGTTCTATCTGGAAAGCTGGGCTTCCGCAGTCATGTTTCAAATCCAGTCATCTTCCCTGTCGTCCACCCCACCCATGGGATAATCATGAGCCCCGTTGAAGCAGTGAGGCTGCTTCGCTCCCACCCACTCTTGGCTTGGTCAGGTCCCTGCTGCCCTTTTCTGAATACCCCAGCAAAGCTTGCCTGCAAGTTTAGTGGTTTGCCCACTTTTAGAGAAGAATGAATCATAATTTTTAACTCAGTCGTGGTTGTTATTTGTTAGCCCCCAAAAATAAATGAAGGAAATATTCTCTCTCCACAAACCCTATACTCCCTAAATCTTGGCCTCCTCTCTCCCTGGCCTCCCCTATGTTAGGTGCTTCTGAACCTTTTTTTTTTTTTTTTTAACTCGAGGAGTCTTTTTAGATGTTTCTTCCTAATCATCTCCCATGAAGTTTGTTTTTTTTTCCTCCCATGAAGTTTTAATACCTCAGATATACAATATATCTGCTTATAAATTATATATATATGTATGTTTAAACATGATAAAACAATAGGTACAAAACTTGCTTTGTTTATTCCATGAGGGCTAAAAATGACTTAATAGAATTTTTAAGTACATTTAAAAATTTGAAGCCATGACCATTTCCCTGAACATTATATCCTTACTTATTGAGTGTGGTGAACAGGGACAGTGCTGGTTTGAAAGTATTGTGTACCTCCAGAAAAGCTATGTCCTTTATTCTTGAGTCAATATTGTTGGGTGGGTTCTTTTTTATTAAGTTGTTTCCGTAGAGATGTGACCCACCCAATTGTGGGTGGGAACTTTTGATTGGGTGGTTTCCATGGAAATGTATCTCCATCCATTTAAGGTGAGTCTTAATCTGCTTCTGGAGTCCTTTAAGAGGGAAAAAGCTTCAGAGCTGACAGAAACAGAGGTCTTTTGAGATGCAGATAGAAAATGCCCCCAGGGAAGCTATTTGAAGCCAAAAGCCAAAGGACCAGCAGACACCAGTCATGCACCTTCCCAGTTGCAGAAGTGTTCTGGGCCCATTCGCCTTCCTTGAGTCAAGGTATCTTTCCCTGGATGCCTTAGTTTGGACATATTTATGGCCTTAGAACTGCAAACTTGTAACTTAATAAATTCTCCCTTTTAAAAGCCTTTCCATTTCTGGTATATAGCATTCCAGCAGTATTAGAAAATCAATAAAGATTTTAGTACCAGAGAAGTGGGGTGCTGCAGTCTGCAAATGTCAAACATGTTGGATCAACTTTTTAAATGCATAAGAAGATTCTGGAAGAGTTGTGAGGCTCTTCATAGAGAAGGCCTAGAATGCTTTGAAAAGACTGTTGGTAGAAATATGGACTCTAAAGATACTTTCAATGAGGTTTTAGACAGAAATAATGCATGTGTTATTGCAAACTGGAAGAAATGTGACCCGTGTTCTAAAGTGGGAGAGAATTTAGGCAAATTGAGTACTGCTGTTGGATGGAAGTTAGAATTTAAATATAACAATCTGGGATACTTAGCTGAGGAAATTTTCAAACTAAATGGAAAATACAGCCTAGATGCTCCTTGCAGCTTATAGTAAAATGTGATAGGAAACAGAATTTGATGGTCTGGAAAATTCTGGGCTTCCAGAAAGTGAGAACCCAGTAAATAGGGCCCCACATGAAGATTTAATCAAATGTGGAAGGAGTCAGCCATTACAAGACAAGTGAGAACTGGAGATGGAGTTACCAGAAAGATTTGTGGAAAGTCCTATTGTCTGATGGTTATGATCCTTGCATACTGCATAGAAAATCAACAAGAGTGTTGAGGGATCTGTATAAATGGAACAACTGCCAGTATGGACTAAAAGGAACTAATTTGAAGGAAAAATTACTTCAGAGGAAGAATTATAGAGGCTGAAGTCTGGAACCAGGAAATCTTGGACCAGGTAAGCGGACCTACCCATACATGTGGAGAGGGTGAATTTGCCCTGGAAGCCTTCTGCTTCATTGTTCAGGAAGAGTTTTGCTGCCCCAGGCCTCAGAGGGGTGGACCACATCCCCCAAGGATTGAGGGACACCTGCTAGCTGTCACCCCACTGTTCTGAAAGGGTTGAGCATGTGCCCTGGAGATGGCAGAGACTCCAGGTGCCACCAAGATGCTTGGAGAGGGTAGAGCCAAGGGAAAGGTGGTTACCCCAATGTGTCCCAGTGATGCAACCATCACCCAAGTGTTTGGAGAGAACAGAGCCACTGCATAGGCCCTTGGAAAGGATGAGATTACTGTTTTCTAAAGCCCCAAGGATAAATAACTCTCAGACTTTGAAATCCAATGGTGTTTTTTCCTGTAGGTTTTTGGAACTCTTTGTATCCAGTGACCCATGTTCCTTTGGATTTCTCCCTATGGCAATGGGAACATGTATCCTACAACTGTCCCAAGAAAACTTGTTCTGCCTTTCACAGTTCCATAAGCAGAGGAGAAGTTTTGCCTTAGAAAGACCATGCTTGTAACTGACTTTAATGTGATTTTGTACTATTTTTGGCTTTGTATTGTATTTGTATTGTTACTGAAATGGTTTAAGGTTTTGTGATATTGAAATGGAGTGAATCTATTTTGAATATGGAAAGAACATGTCATTTTGGGGTTGACAGGGTAGAATGTGCTGATTTGAAAGTTTGTGTGCCCCAAAAAGCCATGTTTTAAAATCCTGGTTTAATATTATGGAGTGGGATCTTTTTTATTAAGTTGTTTCCATGGAGACATGACCCACCCAATTGTGGGTGAGACCTTTTGATTAGGTGCTTTCCATGGAAATGTATCCCCACCTATTTAAGGTGAGGTTCTTACTAGAGTTCTTCAAGAGGGGGTCATTTTGGAAAAAGCTTCAGAGCCGACACAGAGTGATATATTTGGAGATGCAGAAAGAAAATACCCCGGGGAAGCTTTTTGAAAGGAGAAGCCCGGAGAGAAAGCTAGCAGATGTCACCATGTGCCTTCCCAGCTCACAGAGAAGCCTTAAACATCACAAGCCCTTTCTTGAGTCAAGATATCTTCCCCTGGATGCCTTAGTTTATACATTTTATGGCCTTAGGACTGTAAGTTTGTAACTTAATAAGTTCCCTTTATAGAAACCAACCCATTTCTGGCATATTGCATTCTGGCAGCTTTGACAAATTAAAACAGGTGGCTTTCCATGGAGATGTATCTCTGCCCATTCAAGATGGGTCTTAATCTGCCTACTGGAGTCCCTTAAGAGGGAAGCACTTTTGGAAAAAACTTCAGAGCTGACAGAGACAGAGACCTTTGGAAATGTAGAAAGAAAATGCCAGTGGGGAAGTTGTTTGAAACCAGAAGCCAAAGGACCAGCAGATGCCAGCCACATGCCTTCCCAGCTGGCAGATGTTTTCTGTACCCATTGGCCTTTCTTGAGTCAAGGTATCTTTATCTGGATGCCTTAGATTGGACATTTTTATAGCCTTAGAACTGTAACCTAGTTAAGTTAATAAATCCCCTTTTTAAAAGCCATTCCATTTCTGGTATCTTGCAGTTGGCAGAATTAGCAAACTAAAACAGAGCTCAAGGTGGCCCCCAATGATCCTTGCCTTCTTGTGCCACACCCTTAGATAGTCCTGTATACTTGAGTATAGGCAGAACCTATGGCTTGGTCTTAACCAATGGGAGGTCACTCCCTTGACTATGTTAGGGTATGTAAGACTTTCTCACTCGAGGTACACTTGCTTTCCTGCTGGCCTTGAAAAAATGAGCAGCCATGATGTGAACTGCCCATGGAGAGACACCTGGTGAGCAATGGCAGGCAGCCCTGCAGAGCTGAAGGCCTCAATCCTACCACAAGAAAAACTTAATTCTACCATCAACTTGGGTGAGCATAGAAAGAACCCTTCCCTAGTTGAACTTACAGACAGGAATGCAGCCCAACTGACCCTTTGATTGCAGCCTGGGGTGACCCCAAAGCAGAAAAACCAAGTAAGCTGTGTTCGGACTCCTGATTCAGAGAGACTATGAGAGAGTAAATATGTGTTGTTTTAGGCCATTAAGTTTGTGGTTATTAGTTACATGGCAATACAAAGCTAATACACTAAATATCAGGAGGAAACCTTCCATGGTTTTGTAGGACTGCTCCAGCGTACATTTTGTGAATGTTCCATGAACACAAGGTGAATGTTGCTTGCATGATATCCAAGAAAATATAGCAAGAACAATTAAATACTAATGAAAAATATTTTGTTGGGTAGGTAATATCTAAGATATTTTCACACCCTAAGAACCAATTTTCACACCTTTGAGGAAATATACCACTTGTTGAGAATGAATGCCTTCATATTTATTTTGGGGGAGTTGCATGAGTGGGCTTTTTAGTGTGATGGAAGAGCTAGTAAGGAAAGGGAGCTGCCTCCATCTGCAGCTCATTCTCTGAACTCAGTATGGGTGTAACACATTGTCTTTAGCTTGAGGCCTTAGCCCTAATTCTGGGACAAATGGGAACATGAAAAATTCTATTTCACATTTTTTATTTTAATAAAAATTCACTTATCCATTTAAAATGTATTTATTTCATGCCTATTATGCCCCAGGCCATCCTCAAATCCTGAATCAGAAGGAAGGTGCCATTCTCCCATCTTTTCTTTCCAGGGTCTATAGAAGAGAAGTTCCATGTGCAACAACCTGTGATGTCACAGACCGTATCAACTGGGGACACAATCACCTTGAGTTGCACTGTAACAGATTCACTCCAGAGTGGACCCGTCTTGTGGTTCAAGGGGACTGGGCCAAACCGGAAATTAATCTATAATTTCAAAGAAGGTCTCTTTCCCAGAGTAGAAGAAATTGGCGATACCACCAACGTTGACAACACAGACTTTTCCATTCGCATCAGTGAAGTCTCTCTTGCAGACGCTGGCACCTACTACTGCGTGAAATTCAAAGACGAGGACCCTGAATCGGTGTTTGAGTCAGGTCGGGGTACTCGTGTATCTGTGACTAGTGAGTATGACTCCTCCATCCTCTGGTAGGTGATAGGATCTCAGGAATAATGTCCTCAATTCATTGAACAACTGCTCTATGCCAAATATTACTGAAGGTAATATATATATATATATGATTTATTTCTTATCCCAACAACCTGTGAGTTAGTTACTTTACAGGAGGGGAAATGGAGACTCAAAAAGGTTAATGGAGTAATGAGGGACATTTTGACTTCCCACCATTCACCCCATGCCAGATGACAAGATTAAATCTAGGGGCGGGCCGCGGTGGCTCAGCGGGCAAAGTGCTTGCCTGCTATGCCGGAGGACCTCGGTTCGATTCCCGGCCCCAGCCCATGTAACGAAAACGGAGAAACAAAATACAATAAAACAAGAAAATGTTTAAAAGATGTTTCCCTTTCTTCCTCTCTTCCTTCCTTCTATCCTTCCTTCCTTCTCTCTGTCTTTCCTTTAAAAAAAAAAAAAAAAAAAAAAAAAAAAAAAAAAAAAAAAAAAAAAAGATTAAATCTATTCTGGTAACTCCATTCACGCTGCCAGTACCTAACTCAAATGTGCGACTGGCTTAAGCTAACTTGTGTCCGTATGACAAAAGAACAGTCTTGCAGAGGGCTCTGGGCAACT
The DNA here is from genome assembly GCF_023851605.1 of Tamandua tetradactyla. Classification (NCBI taxonomy): domain Eukaryota; kingdom Metazoa; phylum Chordata; class Mammalia; order Pilosa; family Myrmecophagidae; genus Tamandua; species Tamandua tetradactyla. The sequence continues at coordinate 23,462,340 of NC_135327.1, read as the reverse complement.
GAAGCAACTATCTCTCTTGATGGCTAGGAACACTGTTCTAGTTTGCTAGCTGCCAGAATGCAATATACCAGAAACAGAAGGGCTTTTAAAAAGGGGAATTTAATAAGTTTCTAATTTACAGTTCCAAGACTGAGAAATTGTCCCAATTAAAACAAGTTTATAGAAATGTCCAATCAAAGGCATCCATCCAGGGAGAGATTCCTTGGTTCAGGAAGGTCGATGAAGTTCAGGGTTTCTCTCTCAAGTGAGAAGGCACATGGCAAACACAGTCAGGGCGTCTGTCTCAGCTGGAAGGACACATGGCAAACACGGTGTCATCTGCTAGCTTTCTCTCCTGGCTTCTGGTTTCATGAAGCTCCCTGAGAGGCGTTTTCCTTCTTCATCTCCAAAGGTCACTGGCTCGTGGACTCTCTACTTTGTGGTACTGTTCTCTCTGAATCTCCCATTCTCCAAAACGTTTCCTCTTTTATAAGACTTCAATAAACCAATCAAGACCCACCCAAATGGGTGGAGACATATCGTCACCTAATCCAGCTTAACAACCACTATTGACTAAATCACATCATCCAGGGAGATGATCTGATTTGAGTTTCAAACATACAGTATTGATAGGGATTATTCTACCTTTATGAAATGGGATTTTGATTAAAACATGGCTTTACTAGGGAGCATACATCCTTTTAAACCAGCACAAACACATATCATGAAACCCCAGGGGCTCCAAGCAGACATCTCGTAACTACGAGATGAAGGGAACTACATTAAAAAGTCTCTGCTCTAAATGCCTGTAGAGATGGGAAGAAGGTGGGTCTCCAACAGCATTGCTAGGCCATACTGTTGTTTAAACCAGTTTGCCTAAAGTTGATAGTGTTCCAAGGCATACCAGATGACAAAGACCCCACAGCCACACAGCAGTGAAAGGCAAGAATAAGTTAATTTTTTTTTCTGTTCCCAAAGACTTACTTTTTACTTAGTGTTTCACTATTTGTCAAGACCCAGAGTATGAGAGAGAGCTTCTGACTCCTACCCTCTGCGAATCAGGCCCAGGGGAGCATTTGGACTAGACTTTTCTGTGTCATGTGCTCAGTATTTCATTTTCTCATTGTTTCCAGGGAGAGGAGGTACTATGATAGAGAGCCCACCAACCCAAAGGAATAAATGCTAAGCAAACTGAAAACAACCTATGTGGACTACAAGTTTCAAACCCTTCATTCAACAGATAAGGAAATTGAGATCTGGCTTGCCTAAGTTACACAGGCCATTGATCCTAGAACCCAGGTCTCCTTTTCCCAGAATTCATTGGGGTTATGACTTTATCTCCTTCCTAAAGAGAAGATGATAATTTAGATGGCAGGTTTGAGAGTGAAGATGATTTAGGGGGAAGGTATTTTGAATAGGTTCAATTTCTCTATCAAATGCCAAATACTCAGCCTCAGAAATACATGCTATTTCTGCATCATAAATAAAACACATAATGTATGTTTTCGATGTTAAGCTATGTATTCATTTCCTGTGGCTGCTGTAAAAATGTACCCTAAAACTGGGAGCCAAAAACAACAGAAATAGACCTATATGAGCAGTTATATATTTATATACTTGTTCTACTTTCTTACCAACTTCTTTAAAAAATATTAAGTTCTATAAACTAATAATCATAACAATGCATTTTTGAGTTTGTAATATTTATAGGTGTAATATATATAGCATTAATAACACGAAATGGGAGGAAGAGAGCTATATAGGAATAATGTTTCTGTATCTCACTGGAATTAAGTTAATATAAAGCTGGAACTGATTCTGATAAGATCTGTATGGTACACTCTAGAGCAACCGCTAAGGAAGTAATTCATAGAAAAGCACGTGGAACTGGAGACCGAGAGCTGCCACCTACTTGGAGACCTCGTACTGACTCCCATTCTTTGTGCATGAAAGTCCCAGCCCGTAGTTGAAGAAGCCGCCCTGGGTGCACATGTGGGTGTGGTGTCTTCCTCATCACCAGGGGAATGATTTTGGATGTTATTGTTGAACCTCCAAGTGTTGGCTGTGTGAGTGATGAGCATGGGCATCGGAGGCCAGTGGCTTTCCTGGGCTACTGAGTAATTGGACAACACGCTATGGAAAGACCTGCATTCAGCTTCCTCTTTACAATGAGAGGTTTGGGATTCATACTCCTGGACCAATCCAAACATTCAAAAACTCTATAGGCTTCTTCTTATATTCGCTGTACTCACTAGATTCATCTGTGACCTCTTGAGTTTTCTCATGGCTAGAGTATTCATGAGAATGAGACAGTCAGGCTATCTAATGGGTTAGAGTGCCTTGTGAGAAGAAATCAATGAATACCGGATTTATTCCTGTTAATGAAGTCTGAAAGGCTGTAGCAGTCCTCTAATATGAAATATGGAAAAGGATGAAAAGCAGTTGAAGAAGCATCCAGTGAAAACATAGGAAGCTTATTCAAGCTTGGACTAGAATTTCTTCTTTGCAATTACAGATAGACAATCTTATCATGGTAATTTTTCCTGCTGACCTAGGCTGGCATACCAACAAGGTTAAATGGGATTTTCTTCCCTGTTTTTTATTTCTAGAAGGAAATATATTCCATTTCTACAACTATGAATAAAGTGATTTTTTTATAACCTTAACATTTTTTGGAGATAGCATTTCTGATTTTCAGAAATCAAAGTAAAATTGGGAAGTGAGATCCTACGACCTGAGAATTCTGGATAGCTATCAGCTTTACTATGGTATTTTGCCTTTAAACAGAGTATATGATAGTACATTATTTCAGATATGTGCTTAAGACTGTTTCACGAACAATAAGATGTATGAAAGAAGCAGAAATATTTTTTCTAATTAAAAGTACACTGAGAAATATCAATAAATGAATTAGAATGCTACAACAGAATATATTCACTCTTGCAAAAGAAAGCAGCAAAGAGCAAAAGAGGAACAAAAAGGAAATGGTACATATAGAAAACAAAAGGTAAAATTGCAGGCATAAATACAGCTATATCAATGATAATATTAGCTAGAATGAATTAAACAATCCAATCTAAGGGCAGAGATCATCAGACAACTAAAAAAAAAAAAGATTCAACTATATGCTGTCTCAGGAGACACACTTTACAAAGAGATTGAAAGTAAAAGGAAGCACAAGATTATCATGCAAACAGGACCACAAGAGAGTTAAAGTGGCTGTACCAAAATCAGACAAAACAGATTTCAAAACAAAAAAAGTTACTAAAGATAAAAAGGGACATTTTATAATGATAAAAATCTCAATCCATCAGGAAGATAAACTAATTATAAATAAATTTGCACCTAACAACAGATTATCAAAATACATGAAGCAAAACCTGACAGAAATGAAGGAAGAAATAATTCAAAAATAGTAGTTGGATTCTCACCCACCATGCTGGAGACCCAGGTTCGATTCCTGGTGCGTGCCTATACAAAAAAAAAAAAATTATACATATACATATATATATATATATATATATATATATATATATATATAAAATAGTAGTTGGAGACTTCTATACATCACTTTCAATAATGGGTAAAGCAAGTCGGCTGGCTGCCATCTGTAGGATACACAGTGGTCCACATCCCTAGTACAGGTTCCCAGTGTCTGGTCTTGGAAGGAGCAGGGCACCTAATGTGTACATTTAGCATATATGTATGTCTGTTCCAACCTGTCTGGTAGCTACCTGCAAGAATGTCTCAAGGCATTCATTTGTATCACCCAACCTGGAACTCACTCAGAGTGAAGCAGTATAAAGTAGCATGGAACTGAGCAAGAGGTAAAAGATTGTGGATATACACAAAAAGCACTTGGGGCATGGGACGAAAAGCTAGGGAGGGTTTTTTGAGGGGAAATTAGGACATCCAGGAGCATTCATGCATAATGAAGAATTGTGAAAGCCACATTCATATCCAGGGCAAGACTCATGCTCAGAAAAGACTTGAGAAGACCCTAAACATTCACCTTAGGCTGATCTATAGGCTCAGTATAAGCTGAGCTAAGAATAGAAGGAAAGACTCAACACAGAGACAGTTTGCAAAGACTAGGAGAAATTTTTTAATTTGCTTCTTCTAAGATCCTGGCATTCAATGAAATCTCTCTTGAAACACTAGCAAAATTCAAACTAAAGGAGCAGAGACTTCATTGATCACTTCAAAAAATAGTCTGGAAAATCACTAAACAAATCAACAGAGCCCTTAATGATAGAAAAAACAATCAGCAAACCCTGGAGAAGGGAGAAAATCTGATTGCCAGAGTTAACACATTATAATGGTTAAATGCCCTTATTTCAACCAAAAAGCATAAAGCCTACAAAAAAAAAAAGAAAAGATGGCCCAAAGAAACAATATAAAGTTATAGAAACCATCCCAAAGGAAGCCCCCAAAATTAGAACTACAAATCAAAGACATTAAGTCAATTCTCCTAAGTAAGATTAATTAACTAAAAGAAAACATAGACAAAGAACAAAATGAAATCAGGAAATTGATAAATGAACAAAAGAAGACTTCAATAAAGAGATAGAAATCTAAAAAGGAAACAAGAAGACATTCTGGAGCTGAAAATTTCAGTAACGAATAAAAAATTCTCCAGAGAGGAATACAAGCAGATTTGAACAGGCAGAAGAAAGAATCACCAAACTTGAAGATAGGACAATTAAAATTATATGCTCCGAGGAGCAGAAAGAAAAAGGAATGAAGAAAAGTGAAACAATCTTAAAAAACCTTTAGGACACCATGAAGCATACCAACGAACACATTATGGGAGTCGAGAAGGAGAAGAGGGGAAAAAAGGCAGAAAGAATATTTGATTAAATAATGGCTGAAAGCTTCCCAAATTGATGAAAGACATGAATATACATGTCCAAGAATCTCAGTGAATTCCAAACAGGATGGACTTAAGTGATCCACACTGAGACACATTATAGTCAAACTGCCCAATCCCAAAGACAGAGAATTCTAAAAGCAGAAAGATACAACCCATCACATACAAAAAAGCCTAAATAAGATTAAGTTCCGATTTCTCATGAAATACCATGGAGACTGGAAGGCAGTGCAAAGACATATTTACAGTGCTGAAAGAATAAAACTGTCAACCAAAAATTCTATATCCAGAAAAACTGTCCTTCAAAAATAAGGGAGAAATCAAAACATTCCCAGATAAGCAAAAGCTGAGAAAATTTTGTCACTAGACAAGGGCAACTGTGATGGGATTTTCCACATTAAAAGGATCTGAAATGTTTTTGCTCAATGAGCTTGGAATAAAGTTCAAATTCAATTCATTAACATACACATACAAAATAAAAAAGTTAGAAATAAACAAAAGACCAATAAATTTTTTTTAATCAATTCATTTAAAAAGTTGGTTCTTTAAAATGATCAATAAAATTGACAAACCTTTAGTTAGATTGTTGTTGAGGACTAAATCATGTCCATCACAAAAGACATGCTCAGATCCCAACCCTTGGTCCCGTGAGATCTCCTGATGACATTACTTCAATTAAAGTGTGGCCTAACTGCATCAGGTTGGGTTTTAATCCAGATTACTGGAGTCCTTTATAATCAGAGTGAAATTTAGGCAGAGAGAAAAAGAAAGCCATGGGGAGTAACCAGAAGCTGGGAGTTGATGGAACCTGGAAGAGAAAGAAGATGACACCGTGTGCATTACCATACGATGGAAAAGCCAAAGAACCTCCAAAAAATTGCCAGCCAGTCAGAAAATACCAACCTCAGGAAGAAGCAAGCCTTCTAGCCTTTGAAACCATGAACCAATAAATTTCTGTTATTAAGCCAACCCATTGTATGGTATTTATTTTAGCAGCTAGGAAATAAAAAACACCTGTGAAAGAAAAAAAGAATATGCAAATAACTAAAATCAGAAATGAAAGTAGGGACATGATTACTGATATCACAGAAATAAGGATTATAAGAGAATACTATGAACAATTGGAAGACTTGATATTGTTAATATCTCACAACCCAATGATCTATGGATTCAACACAATCCCTTGCAAAATTCCATTACCCCCTATTTTTTTTTTTGCAGAAATGGACAAACCATCTTAAAATTTACATGGAATTTCAAGGGGTCCCAAATAACCAAAACAATCTTGAAAAGGAATAACAACATTGGAAGATTCATACTTCCTGATTTCAAAACTTACAAATCTAAACAGTGTGGTGCTAGTACAAGGACAGATGTTTAGACCAATGCAACAGAATTGTATAGACCAGTGCAACAGAACTGAGAGTCCAGAGTCCATTTATGGCCAATTTATTTTCAACAACTGTGATAAGTACATAAAATGGGGGTAAATAGTATCTTCAATAAATGATGTTGGCTAAATTGGATATCCACAATCAAAAGAATGAAGTTGGACCTCAGCCTTACATCATATACAAAAATGAAGTCAAAACGAGTCAAGGACCTAAACATAAGAGGTAAAACAATAAAATTCTTAGAAGAAAATGCAACTGTAAATCTTCATGACTGGATTTGGCAATGATTTCTTAGATGTAACACCAAAGGTATGAGCAACAAAAGAAGAAGGAGATTAATAGGATTTTATCAAGATTTAAGGTTTTTGTGCATCAAAGGACATTTCCAAGAAAGTGAAAAGGCAACATACAGAATTGGAGAAAATAGCTGCAAATCATACATTTGGTAAGGGTTTAATAGCCAGAATATATAAAGAACACTTACAATTCAACAATAAAAAGACAAACAAAAAAAATGGACAAAGGACTTGAATAGGCATTTTTGCAAAGAAGATATACAAATTGCCAATAAGCACATGAAACAATATACACCACCACTAGTCATTAGAGAAATGCAAGTCAAAACCACAATGAGATACCACTTCACACCTACTGGGATGGCTATTATTTTACAAACAGAAAATGCCAAGTGTTGGCAAAGATGCAAACAAATTGGAACTCTTGTACATTATTGGTAGAAATGTAAAGAGGTGCAGCCTCTATAGTAAATGGTTTGGTGATTCCTTAATAAATCAAACATAAAATTACCATATGACCCAACCATTGCACTTCTAAGTAAATACCAAAAAGAATAAAAAATAGGTACTCAAACAGATACTTATACATCAATGTTCATTGCAGTATTATTCACAACAGTTGATGGATATTCAATTAATGGATAACAAAATGAGGTATACCAATGCAATACATTATTTTTCAGCTGTAAAAAGGAATGAAATTCTGATACATACGACAACATGGATGAGGCTCGAAAAACGTCATACTGAGAGTGAAAGAAGCCAAACACAAAAGCGCAAATGTTGTATGGTCCCACTTATATGAAATATCCTGAACAGGCAAATTCATAGAGACAGAAAGTCTATTAGAAGTTACAAGGGGCCAGAAGGATTGGGAAATAGGGAATTATTGTTTAATGGTACAGTTTTCTCATTTGGAGTAATAACCAAGTTTTGGTAATGGTGGTGGTCTGGTAGCATGACAGGGTAAATGGAATGAATACTACTGAATTGTACACTTAAAATGGTTAAAATGGGAAATTTTGTTTATTATATCTATTACCACAAAACAAGTAAAAATCAATGCCAAAAACATAATCGGAAAATCCCCATGGTTTAGAAATTTAGGAAATAATCTAAATAACCCATGTATCTAACAAGAAATTACAATAGAAATTAGAAAATATTTTGAACTGATTAATAATTAAAATGCATCAAACTTGTGACATGCAGCTACAGGCATGCTTAGGGTGAATTTATAGGCTTAAATGCTTCTATGAGAAAAGAAAAAAGACTGAAAATCAATGATCTAAGCATTCATCTCAAGAATTTGTCAGCAGTGAAGTTTTCATTTTAATGCAGTCAAGTTTGCCAGTATTTTCCTTTATACTTAAAGCTTTTAAGCTTGTTTAAGAAACATTTCCCTACTCTCCAAATCCTGAAGCTATGCCCTTATATATTCTTATTAAAGCTTTATAGTTTTGCCTTTCGCACTTGGTATATAACCTGCATGCTAATACTGTGAGACAGAAGCCCGATTTTATTTTTTCCATATGCATTGTGCCACCCTCATTTATTGGGAAAAAAATCTGCCCTTTCCCCCACTGCTCTGTAATGCAACTTTTCAAAAATTTACAAATTCCAAAAATTTAGACTTGTATGTAAGTTAGTCTAGATTTAGAGATCTTTAATCTGTTTTATGTTCTCCCTGTTCATTCCTCACTAAAACCAAACTCTAATGATAACTACAGTTCTATAATAACTTCTCATACCTGTAGCGCAAATCATTCCACCTTGTGCTTGTTAAAAAGTGCTTTGGCTGTGCTTGACCTTTTTTATTTCCATGAAATATTCACACACACACACATAACTGTTGTAATTTTGATTGGAATTGCATAGAACTCTAAGTATCAACTGGGAATAATTGAAAGGTATATATATATGTAAACATATATTTATATCGTTACAATATTGTCTTTATCAATGAACATGGTATATCTTTTCATTCCTCTAGGTCCTCTATGAGGTCTTTCAATAAAGTTGTATTGGTTTTCCTACTGATATGACATATCTCTTTTTAGATTGATCGTCTATGTACTTGATATTTTGATAGCTATAAATTATATTTAAAAAACCATTTTCTAATGTTTGCTACAGTGAATTTTGAGTATTGATATTTGTATTTAACAAGTCTCTTATTAATATTAAAATTTTGTCTGTATATTCTTTTAGACTTTTCAATGTACAATTATTTCATACAGTATTAATAATAGTTCAGTATAGTCCATCCTAATCTTTACACCTTTTTTTATCTGAACAATCATTCGAGCATCTGATTTATAAAAAAAAAAGCAACAAACCTTTAAGTGATATAAAACATTTCTAAAACAGCATCAAAAAGTGAGTGCAGGCGGGCCGCGGTGGCTCAGCGGGCAAAGTGCTTGCCTGCTATGCCGGAGGACCTCGGTTCGATTCCCGGCCCCAGCCCATGTAACAAAAAACGGAAAAACAAAATACAATAAAACAAGAAAATGTTTAAAGATGTTTCCCTTTCTTCCTTCCTTCCTTCCTTCTATCCTTCCTTCCTTCTCTCTGTCTTTCCTTTAAAAAAAAAAAAAAAAAAAAAAAAAGTGAGTGCATTTAATAACACTCAATTAGCTCATAACAGTATGTTAATGAACTAGTAGTATAAAAGAAATTCAGTTGAAGGAAGGCAGAGAAACTGTCTTGTAAGGACTAGAATCGAGGGGCTCCATAATCATCTGGCATCCGTTCGATGTTGTACCTATGGTTAGTACATGATAGGCACTCCGGGAATCTTTCGGATTCTTTGTTTAAGGTCCTGGTCAACTGTGGCCACAATATAACACTTGTGCTGAGTTACTCTCTGTACTAAGCAGTCATCTGCATAGGTTCCTTTGTGTGTGCATGGCAGCCGTTCAAATCTTGGATCCTTAGCGATCCTTAGAGCCACTCGATACTTCTGTCCCAATTTCTCAATTTCAGCCATTACACAGTCAGTTATACAAGGGATACACTTGGCATACAAACAGTCCATCATTGACTGCACTAAATCCAGTTTGGCTTTAATGGAAAAGTTGATAAAGTTGGTATCGACCGGGATGTGGTAAGGCGGGCCCAGCTGTGTATTATACTGGAAGAATAAGCAGGAAGGGTGTTGGGGCACTTCTCTTTCCTTGAGTGCGCTGGGATCTTTCTTTTCTTTCTTTTTAGGTTTTAATCTGTCCTTTTCTTTAAGCCTCTGATCTCTGAGACTAAGCATTCGCTTCATGGTCGCATACTTTCTTGTTTTCTTCTGCTTCCCCATGTTCAAGCCACACTCTCGTTCTTCATCTTTACACTTTTTAAAGCTACTTCATGGCCTAGTAAGAAATCTAGAATTTCTTAGTCAATGTTGAATCAAAATTGTCATAGCAAGCAAGATTGTCTTGTCCTAGTTTCAAAGCCATCAGTGGTTCACCATTGAGTATAATGTTTACTGCATTTTAAAAATTAGATCAAACCATATGATTTTGCCAATATTCTAGCATTTTGGATAAAACAAAAATAGCAGTTGCATATGATTCAACATAATAGATTATCTTTATGAGATTAAGTAATTCACTTCTACTCCCAGTTTTCAAAGAATTTTTAAACATGAATACATGTTGGGATTTTAATGCTTTTTCTACATCTACTGAAATGATCCTAAGATTTCTAGAATTCTTTAGAAATTAAATGTGATGACTTATATTATTTGGTTTTCTAATATTAATTCAACTTTCCATTCCTGGAATAAAACCTACTTGGTGATGGTGTATTATTTGGTTTGATAAAATTTTTCTTGGGATTTTTGCATCTATATTAATTAGTAAGAATGATTTCCTTTTCCATATTATATGGTGAAGTTTTGTTACAGATGTTGTGCTCAAAAATATATGAGTTAGGAAGTGTCCCCTTGCATTGGTCAGGGCTCCCCAGAGAAACAGAGCCAACATACGTATGAGATTTATTTTTTTTAATTGGCTCATGCAACTGTATGGGCTGGCAAGTCCAAATTTCATAGGGCAAGCCAAAATCTGTAGGGCAGGGAAATTCCAATAAGAGTGACACTCAAGCTTTGAGTCTGGATTTCTTAAGAGGCTGAAAATTCCAGTAGAGTTGATGTTGAAGTCTTAAGGCTGAAATTCATAGAGGAGATGAAAAACTGGAAACTCAGAGAAAAGTAGAGGGTGTACTCTTGAGGCAGAATTCCTTCTCTCTGGACCCTCAGTTCTTAGCTGAGACCTCCAACTGACTGAGAGCGCACTCACATTATCAAAAGTAAGCTCCCATCTACAAAACACCTTCATGGCACCATCCAGGCCAGTGTTTGATCAAACAAGTAGGACCATAATCCAGCCAAACTGATACATATAATTAGCCATCACAATCCTCTTTTTCCAATCTCTGAAAATTTTTTTGTAAGAATAAATTATATTTATTACTTGAATGATTGGCAGATCTTGACAATGAAGCCATCTAGAACTAAAGTTTTCGTTATAGGAAGAATGTTCACATAACTGCTTCACTTTTTTTTTTTTTTAACAGTTTTAGGACTGCTCCTACTTTCTATTTCTTCTTGAATCCGTTTTGATGTTATCTTTTTTCTAGGTGGCTTTCCATTTCTTCTAAACTTTACATTTTATATTGGCAAAGTTCTATAGTAAGGCCCACTCTTCATTTTTCCCTCTCCCCCATTTCTCTAATAATTCTCACCAGAGGATTATGAATTTTTCAAAGAATCAACTCTCTCTTTCGTGCTTGTTTTCTGTCTCATTAACTTCTACTCTTATATTTATTATGTCCTTTCTTCTCCCCATTTATCACTTGCTTTAAACTTATGGTGTTTCTCATCATAAAGACTTTTTTTTTTAACTCTATTATAATCAGCTATAAAATCTTCAAAGTCCACTTTACAAATCTCCGTGAATTGTGTTTTTAGGCTCCTATCTTAAAGCTCTTTCCCAACCTAAAGTAATAAAGATTTCTTTTACTTTTTCTTCTAATAGTTTTATCAATTTTCAGATTTAAGAAATCAGTCTGTTTGGAATTTATTTCTATATCCAAATAAGATGTAGCCATCAATTTTTCAAATTTTCCCTCTAAAAAAATAACTGTGCCCAATACCATATGCTGACTGGTCCATTTTTTCCACTGATCCCCAAATTCCCATGCATACATGGGTTTTTCTGTTCTGTTCGTCTTTTAGTCAACAGGTTCCTTTGGATTCTCTATGTAAGTTTACATTCCAATTTATTCATCACTTTTTCTTGTTTCAGAATCTCAGGTACATTATTAAATAGATAGTGAGAGCAAGTTTCCTGTCATTGCTGATTCTAAAGGGTATTCAAATAAAGTTTCACATTAAGGATGATACGTTATTGTGTGCTTTTGGTGAATAAATATCAGGTTAAGAAAATTCCCAAATATCACTTGCTGTCTAAACCTTCTTAATTGAGAACGGGTAGCAGGAGTCATCAAAACCCAGAGTCAGAAAATCTTGTGGCTCCTGAGAGAAGCACTGTGGTCTGAGAAAAGAAGTGAGGAAATCATAAGCTAGGAGTCCAGAGAAACCCGTGCTCCAGTCCTGGTCCTGCTAATTGCTAGTTAGGCTCCTCAGCTCTGCTGCCCTCCATTCCCTTATCTGTGAAACCGTCATTGTCATACTCAACCACAGCGTTGTCAGAATTAAAATTACGTCAAGCGTATAGAATATCATCTGGATCACAAACACTAATCATTGATTAATGTTCCTTCTTGTAGTTCAGCCCTCTCTGCCGGTGATAGTAGGCCCCTTGGAGAGGGCCCTAGTTGGGCAGACTGTGAATTTCAGTTGCTTGTCCTTCGGCTTCTTTCCCAAAAACATCACCCTGAAGTGGCTCAAAGATGGGAAGGAGATCCCATCCCTGCAGACTACTGTGGTCCGGTTGCAGAACAGCAGCACCTACCAGGCCTCCAGTACCACCGAGGTGCTGCTTTCCCCGAGAGACTTCCACTCACAGGTTACCTGCAAAGTGAACCACTCGAGCTTACCCCACCCTCTTCACGTGGCTACGGATTTGTCAGACAACATCCTGGGTAGGTGACACCCACCCTGGAAGGGCTTTACCTGGCTTCAGAGTCCAGTTCTCCTCAACTTTGCTTCAGGGCATGCGCCTCCTTACAACCCAAATACTCAGGGGGCCTGCCAGCTGTGGAGCCCCTATCGTGTGCTAGATCAGGGCTAAATAGATGGCCACAGAATAAATAAGAAAGGGGGATCTGATAGTTCCACGTCATCTGAGTCTTTGTTCTGTGCTGTTGCAGTGCCACCTACCATGGCTGTTTTTCAACAGCCCATCTCAGAGGACCAGACAAATGTCACCTGCGAGGTCAAGGACTTCTACCCTGAGGGCTTGCGGCTGACCTGGCTGAAAAATGGAAAGGTCTCCCGGAGGGATGAGGCCCTGACCCCCACCAGGAGCAGAGACGGGCTGTACAGTGTGCAGAGCTCAGCCCTGGTGAACAGAACCGGTCAACGGGGAGAGTCTGTGCTCACCTGCCAGGTGGAGCAAGATGGGCGGCGGAACGCCACTGTGAAGATGACAGTCTTGGTCTCTGCTCGTTAGGACAAGCGTCCGATGTAACAGATGGCAAGTCCTCCATGACTTATTTAAGGAGGCACAGCCATCCTTCCTTAAAACTTTCCTTTCAAACTTAAGAAATTTTAACCTGTAAAACAAAACCTGCCCACACGTGCATAACTCAAAACAATCCAAACAATCCAAAATTGTATAAACAAATATCCATTCGAAATTAAGTGGTTGTTAGAAGTCAAGTACACCCATTCCAGCCCCCCCCGTGGGAACTCGTATTTATGGATCGTTGCATATCTTTGTAAGATCTCATCTAGCCACAAAGTGGATTCTGTATGCAAGATCGGTGGGGACACTGGGTAATGTTGGCGACTCCTGCCAAGCCAGGAAGTCCATAATTCCTTGAATGACTCCTTAACAGTTTTTTTTTGCCAGGTTGTGTGTGTGTGTGTGTAAATGAGGTCCAGCCCAGCAGTGTGAGCTGTGTGTGAGTGTTCCCTGGGCTCTGAGAGGGGCACAGAGCACCAAGACCAGTGTCAACGATGGGCCCCAGGGTTGTCAGACGGGGAAAGTGGGGGCCCTGGAGGATGGACTCCTACGTGCCCTCTATGGCTCTCCTTGCCCCCTTCTCTTTGTGTCTCTCGCCGCAGGCCCCAAGGAGCTGCTGGTGACAGAGGTCTCAGCCCTCCGTTCTTGGAAGCAGAGAGCCAGCCTGGAAGGAGAGGGAAGGGGCAGACCTCGAGGGGGCAGGACAAGGTGATGGTCACTGCCTGGCCTGGGAGCAGGGGAAGGTTAGGGGAAGGATGGGGGAAAGGTGGAGGAAGGGACCAGTCCAAGAAGGACCCACAAGGCCACCTGGTACCAAGGTTCATCTGAAAGTAAGAAAGGGACACACAACTTCCCAGGAAGATTCCTGAAATCCTCTAAGAAGCTCCAGCTCAGATGTTTGCAAACATCTGAGGAAAGGGTTTGCAAAAGATGTCTGTGGGGCAGCAGAGGGGCTAAGGACCGAGGGAGGGAGCTGTTTGATCTCCCAGGGTTGGATGGCAAGTTGCCACCCATTCCCAGGCTGACGCAGGTACTGCACAGGTAAGCACTCAGAGAGTGGACGGACATACATGCTTCCTCACAGCCACGGCTTCCCTGCACCGAGGGACCTTTGGTCTCTGCTGCCCCCTCCCTTCCTGAGGAATTAGCCATGGGGAAGCTCCACAGGTTGCCCGTCTCCGGCCACCTGCCTCCCACGCTACCCCCCACCCCACAGAGCCCCTGGGGCAGGGTCTCAGGACAGAGGCCCCAGCAGCCCAATAGGAGACCTGGGGCTCATCCTACCTGCCTTGGAAACTTGGAAAGGAGAGCAAGGGGGCATGAATCTCCCCTCATGTCTAAGTTCTGGTGAGTTCTACCCCCTTTCCTCATGGCTCCAATTCCAGCTCCTCCAGCTCAAAAGATCTCTTTTTTCAATCCTTATTAGGAAAGAGTCATTTTTATAGCATCTTACATTCTTCTCAACCTTGCTTTTAAGGCATGCATGCTCTAACATGTTCTATTGGTTTTGTACTGCTGCATAACAAATTACCCCCACATTTAGCAGCTTTCAAACAACAGATATCTTCTCCCCACATCTCTGCATCAGATGTGGCCTCGCTGGGTCCTCTGGGGCTCTCACAGGCTGCAGAGCAGGCATCGGCTGGGGCTGCAGTCAACTCGAGGCTCGGCTCCAGGAGGCTGTCCCTCCAACCTGACTTGGGGACTGCTGGCAGCCTCAGGTCCCTGCTTACGTGGCAACCACATTGGCTCACTGCCACGTGGGCTCACGACATGGCAGCTGACTTCCCTCAGAGTCAGCAAGAGAGGGAGAGAGGGTGAGTGAGACACCATGTTGTCTTTTTCTAACCTAATCTCAGAAGCGACAGCCCATCGCTTTGGCTGTATTCTCTTAGCTCGGAGTCCCCAGGTCCCGCTCGCACTCATGGAGACATTGCCCGAAGGTGTGGATTCCAGGGGTGCTGGGGATCATGGGGAGCCGTCTTAAAGACTGCCTACTGCAAACACCCCGAACCTTGGAGTCATCCTTGATCCCCTTTTCCTGCACTCCCACATCCAATCCATCATCAGATCTTGTCACCCCTATTTTCAGAACAGACCCAGGCCCCGGCCACTTCTCACCACCTGCACCGCAGGCACCTTGGTGTGTGACACAGCTGTGGCTCAGCTGGATGACCGCACGGTCCCTGATGCCCGTCTCCCTGCTTCTGCTCTCACATCCCTCGGGCAGCCGGAGACGCCCGCCCAGTGGCTTCCTATCCCAGAGTAAAACCAACCTGTGATCGCCCACACAGCCTTACAGCTCTGCCCCCACCTCTCTGGCTTCATCCCACTCCCCCAGGAGGCTCCCAGATGTCTGCACAGCTCACTTCACGTCTTTCAAGTCTCCTCGTGGGTTAGGCGAACACAACGTAATCAAATATATGATCACCAGTCATGATAAGATAATTAAGTTTTAACAAGGAGGAGAAGGTGGAGGGCATCGCAAGCACAGGATGAGATGGGGGGCCGTGAGGAGCGTGAGGTCCATCAGCATGGCCGAGACCACGCAGGAGCGAGAGGACAGGAACGGAGGCTGCCAAAGCATTTGGGGCCAGAGCGGTTGGGAACATGAGAATTGTTTATTTCACCTTACGAGCAGCTGTAAGCCACTAAAAGAGAGAGACAGGATCAGGTTTCTCTTTTAAAAGAATCCCTCTGGCTGGAGTATGAAGGAAAGACTGAGCTAGGGAAAGAATGGATGAGGGAACTAGATAGGATGTCAAGCCAGAGAAGATAGTGGAGAAAGAGATGCCAGAGGATTTAAGGCACGTTTAGGTGAAGATACGGGGGGATGACAGGAGGGTTATCAAAGCTGACACCAAGGCTTTCTGGCCTAAGCAGCTGTGGGGGTGACAAGCACCGAGATGGGGGAACACTGGAAGGTGAACATAAGCATGGTTTGGAGATGTCAAGTAGACTTTAGGATGTGTAACGATGACTTGTCCCCATCATCCAGCTCTCAGGTGCATCCAGGATGTCACCCTCGGTGTTTCTGGCCCCAAAGCCTGTGCCCTAACCGTCAGGTTCAGTGGTCCCTGCCATCAAGGGCACTGTACTGGTTAACATTGTCATATACCCCAGAGACGCCGTGTCCTTCTTCTAATCCAGGCTTGTGGAGCAGACCTACTGTGGGTGGGACCTTTGGATTAGGTTGTTAACATGGAGATTCAATCATCCTAGGAAAGGAGAGCTCCCAGATGATCCCAGTCCACTCCAGGTGGGTCTTAATCTACTTCCTGGAGTCCTTTAAAAGGGAGACACTTTTGGAGAAAGCATAGATGCTTGGAGAGCCGACACAGAGGGCAGAGAGATGAAAGCAAGTGGCAGGCGTTTGGAGATGCAGAGAGAGGGTGCCCCAGGAGGTGTCGGGACCGCAGGAGCTGAGAGGGGACAGCAGACATCGTCATGTGCATTCCCAAGTGACAGCGGAACCGGGATACCAACCGCCTTTCCTCCGAGAAGGTGCCTTTTGTTGGTGCCTTAATCTGGATATCTTTACTGCCTTAGAATTGTAACTTATAATTTAATAAATACCCTTATATGAGCCAATCCATTTTTGGTATATTGCATTCTGGCCGCACTGAGTCCATGAAGGAGGTAGGATCTAGCGAGTGGGGAAGTAGAATTTAGTGGTTACATTGCTTCATAACAGAATCCCCCAAAACTTAAAGGAAAAAAAACAACCATTTTTATTAGGAGCAGTGACACTGGGAGTCAGGGATTCAGACAGGGCACAACTGTGTGGCTTGTCTTTGCCTTGTGACGTCTGGAATCTCAGTTAGGGATATTCGGCTGCCAGGGGCTGGAAGCTTCTTCTTTTCAATGATGATTGATGCTGGCTATTGGCCAGCACCTTAGCTGGGCTGTCACCTGGATCCTCTACTGTGTTCTGGCCGTGTGGCCTCTGGGTGAGCAATTTGGGCTTCCTCAAAGGCAGCGGCTAGATTTCAAAACTGAGCATCCCAAGAGAGCAAAGGAGAATTACAAGGAGTTTTTAGGGTCTAGCCTCAGAAGTCACACAGCACCGCTTCTGCTAGAGCTACAAGCCTGCCCAGGTTCAGGGGGAGGGAACATGTACCCTCTCCTCCACGGGACGCGCAGCGAAGAGCAGGTGGGATAGGAGGTATCGTTGCAGTCAGCTCGGGAAAATACAACATGACATCATTCAAAACAGAGACTGGGGCTCCACTGATGGATGCTAGAGGAAACCTTCTGGACGATTCCTTATCAAGAGCCCTGAATGGCACTTCCCTCAGAGCAAGACAGAAAAATCCAGAAATAACAAGGTTTCAAGGGAAGAGGGAGATTCGTCATGTCACACAGCAATCAAATCCTATGTCTGACTTCCCCTTTGCTTCTGTCCCTTCTCATCACTAAGACTCAGCCAACAAGGAAGGATGCAGGGATTGGGAGCAGTGGAGGAACTTGAGTCACGGAAGGCAGTGCCTGGGACCGGGTGCAGAGAAGTGAAGAGCTCACAGCTGAGAGGGTCTAGACACAATCTTGTGGGCTGGTCACTGCTGCTCAGGGGTGAAACGAGGAGGCGCGTTCGTGGTGTGGGAATTTCTCCTGGGTCTCCATTTCCTTCTCCCCAGAGCTGGCCCCAGACCCCAGGGAGATGGGAGAGTAAACCTTCCTCTTCCCAACTGTGCTTCATCCCTGTGGGATGATACCCCAAGGCTCTCTCCCTGCCTCCAAGCTTCCTCCACCCCCTAAGACGGAAATGGCAACCACTTCCAAAGAACAACTCCTTACTCACCAAAAGCCATTTGCCCTGCAAGAAGGAGAAACGGGGGTTCCTTGCACTCTGACCAGGGAGTGACAACAAAGCCAAGCCCCCCACCACCACCACCACCACCACATCACTCATTGCCTCCAGCTCTTTTTCACCACTGACACCTCTCAGGGAGAATAAGGCCCATTCCCTGGAGGCTCTAGCAAAATGCAGCGCTGGCCCCACAGACTCTCTTCCTGACACCAGCCGTGCCACTCCTTTGAGCCCAGAGGTTTAACTGTCACCAAGGCCCAGCACACCTCCACTATGACAAGGTTCTAGGGCAGAGCCTTCACCCAGCACATGTCCCCAGGCTTCTGGGGAAGGAAGGGCCACCAGCCCCCTTGAGATGGTGTGAAGGACCCAGGAGTCAGAGGCTCAGCATGAGAGGGGTCTGCCGGGGCCTCTCCAAGCGTCTCAGAGCTCTCAGATCAGTGATTCTTGTCATTCCCATTTCACAACCGAGAAGCAGGAATTGTTGCAATCCCACAGCTCTTTCCTCTTCTCACAGCCACTTCCTCCTACATTACGGGAGACAGTGCTTCACTTCTCTCCACAGAGCACAGTCTGGGGTCTCCCCACGACAACTCGAGGACAGAGTAGGCTCCAGGGGCCTCCATGATGCCTGTCCCTTCCTCCCAGCCCCGCTGGCCTCTGATCTCTTTGCTTCTGCTTCTGCTGCTGGGATTCACAGCAGCAGAGTGTGGCTGAGTGTGGCTGCCTTCAGGTACCACTGTGCAGGAAGGCTTTCCTGGCTTGGCAGTGGTACCATTTCCCCTTTGGGACACAAGAAAATCCTGCCAGCATTCTTATTGCTTGGAGAGGTCTTTTCCTCTCCCACCGAGGTCCAGGCAGAACTTGTCCTATCCAGAGAGTCTCAATGACAGGGGCTCCCCGTCCCTCCTCACACCCCCTACCCCTGACACCCTCTGAAGACCCATGGCCTCCTGGGGTTGACTTGCAGGGCCTGGTGCCATCCGAGGGAAGAGGTGGGGGCAGCATCTGACCCCTCAGCCCTGCTGAAGATCCAGGCGGCAGGGCTGCCTTAATTAAAAAACATATACACGTCTGTATGAGTGTGTGTATCACAAGTATTACACATGCAGTGTAGGACTAGTAGGAAAAAAATGGGTAGATTATGCTTTTTAAAACTATTTAGTCACCCAGACTCCCAGCATCCCAGGATCATGTTCTTAATGTAGGAGACTCCCCTGATCCTCCCATTCCCTTCTCCAGAGCTGGTTCCAGACCTGGGGCAGGCAGGAGAAGGATCCCCCACCTTCCTCCCAGCCATGCTGACATCCCAGTCAAGGGGCCATCTGGTTTAGTGGATGGAAGCACAGAGAACTTTTTCACTATCTTATTAACCCAGCCTGCCGGGTTCAAATCCAAGTTTCATCTCTTATACATTGTTTGACTGTGAAGTTATTGATCTTCCCTGTGCCTATATTTTCTTGTCTCTAAAATGGACATAAATAATAATGCATTTTTAATAGGATGGTGGTGAAAATTAAGCTAGTTAGCTTCATATATTTGAGAGTCTAGGATAACGTATGGCCCACAGCAGCTTGCATGTGGGTTTTGGCTGTTATCTCTTTCCAGGGTAGCGTAAGTACCAACGTGAACACATAAAAAAGGTCCTTGTGAGTGCGGGCATGACAGAGTACTCGCTCTGTGTCCTTGACTAGCCTGTGTCTTCATTTCAAATCTTACAGCTTCCAAAGGGGGAAAAAAGAACAAGAAATCATAGTGGGTAAAAGTACAGACTCCAGGGCCAAGTGGTCTGGGTTAGACCTCGGGTTCTGCCATTTGCAAGCTGTGTGATCTAAAGTGAGTTTCTTTTTTAAAAAAATATTTGTATGGACACATCTTCACACACACTATACATGGTATGCAATCAATGGTTCACAATCTCATCACATAGTTGTGTATTCATCACCATGATCATTTTTAGGACATTAGCATCACTTCCCTTTTGGTCAAGAAGGCTTTCTTAATCCCTTGATGCCAGGTCCCAGCTGGGAATTTCGTCCCACATTTTCAGGAAGATTTACACCCCTGGGAGTCATGTCCCATGTAGGGGAAAGGGCAGTGAGTTTACCTGCCAAGTTGGCTTAGAAAGAGAGGCCACATCTGAATACTTATGAGCAAAAGAGGTTCTCTGGGGGTGACTCTTAGGCCTAATTTTATGTAGGCTTAGCTTATCCTTTGCAGGAATAAGTTTCACAGGGGTAAACCCCAAGATCAAGGGTTCAGCCTATTGAACTAGTTGTCCCCACTGCTTGTGAGAATAACAGAAATTCTCCAAATGGGGAGGTTGAATATTTCTTCCTTTCTCCCCAGTCTCCCAGGGGGAACTTTGCTAATACTTCCTTATTCACTGCCCAAGTTACTCTGGGATATATCAGGGCATCACACTAACCTGGGCAAACCAACAAAATCTCACATCCTATTCAAGATTCCTTTTACTTACGGTGTTCAACTAAACTGACCGTGCAAGTTAAATTAGGTAATGCACTACCCAAAATATAAATTGTGCACCAAAGAATATCTCTCCCTTTGGTCTCACACAGAGGTTGAAGTTTTTAAAGACGGGCAATATCATCCTTTACCCTGTATTCTAATTTACCTTCATTCATATCTCTAGTCAAAGTCTGATCCCTTTTTCAACTTTTTAAACAGTTCCTGTTTGGGGTACTGCTGACTCTCATAGCTTCAGAGCTCTAATTCTGAGTCTCAGGGGTTGCATAAATACCCAAAGTTTCTGAGAAGAACCAGGTGTACACAGACAACTCGAGTATCTCGGAATTTAGAAATAAGAGTTACAGCTCCTGAATAGATGTGACTGCTCTTAGAGCTTACAATCCAGGACCCTTTACAATAGGCCCAAATCTGATAACCCATGCTCTCGACTTCAGTTCACTGAGTTCTTATAATATAGTTAGTCCATATGATTGAGGCAGAATAATATTTGTCTTTTTTGTTCCTGACATTTCACTCAACATACGGTCTTTAAGGTTCATACACCTAGTAGCGTGCCTTACAACTTCATTCCTTTTTGTGGCCAGCTCAGTAGTCAGTTGCATGTTTACACCACAGCTCCCCCTTCCTTTCCTCAGTCTTTGTACCCTTAGGCCACCTCCATCCATTGTGAATCATGAGCACTGCCGCCATAAACACCAGTGTGCAAATGTCCATTCTTGTCCCCACACTCATTTCCTCCAGGTATCTACTGAGCAAAGGGGTTGCAGGATCATATGGCAACCCCACTTCTAGCCTCCTGTGGAGCCACCACACTGCCCTCCAAGGGGCGGCACCTCTCATTTTCCTCCTGGCAGTGAATAGGTACATCTCTTTCTCTGCATTTTCTCTAGCACTTGTTTCTCTCTGTTCATCTCTAAACAGTTTTATTCACACATCATGCAATCCAACCTAAGTAAATAGACATGCCTTCACCCTACATAAGTTGCTTAACTTCTCTTTGAGTCAATTTCCTCATCTGTTACATAAGGATGATAAAAGGATAATAAGTACCGACCTTGGAGAACTGTTGGGAGGATTATAAATGTAAATGAGTTTGTAAATGTAAAACACATTGAAGAGTGTT
This sequence comes from Tamandua tetradactyla, assembly GCF_023851605.1. Classification (NCBI taxonomy): domain Eukaryota; kingdom Metazoa; phylum Chordata; class Mammalia; order Pilosa; family Myrmecophagidae; genus Tamandua; species Tamandua tetradactyla. Next base: position 23,440,734 of record NC_135327.1, on the reverse strand, counting down.
TGTTCCATAATAATTATTATATTAGTACATATTACCAGCACTTAGGATATTAAAGCCAATTCGTCTTTAAAACCTAATTCTAAAAGGCAGGATTTTATAATTATGGAGCCAGAAAATTATATGAATCACATTTTTTTAATGTAGAATAAGTAACCCTATCTTTCTTAATTTTTTACCTTGATTTCTATGAGGAATTCTTGATTTTGAAAAGTCAAAAATGTCCTGTGTGTTCTTGGGTTTACACATGGCACAACCGTGACTGAAGACAGAGCCTGCCTGTTTCCACCAACTTGAAGAAAAACTTCATAATTCATGGGGTATGTGGTAGAGTACTCAGAAGAGTGCTGCCTCAGTAGAGGTGAAAAAAATTAGCCCTAAATTAAATGAGGCTGTGGCCTTGCCTAACAAAGCTTAAATGCAAGGCATGAAAACATTAAACTGTTTCCAAGTAACTTATCCATATCCCAAAACAAAGCTTAAGAATATTTACAGGAATTCAAAATACCCATCATCCAATAAAGTAAAATTCACAATGTCTGTCATCCAGTAAAAAATTATCAGGGGACTTCCAGGTCAAGATGGCGGCTTACAACGTGTGTGTTTTAGTTTGTCCTCCAGAACAACTACTAAATAACCAGAAACAGTACAGAACAGCCCCAGGGACCACGTCAGTGACCAGACACACAGTGTACCCCAGTCTGGACCAGCTGGACCAGCTGCGAGCACCTCCCAGAACTGTGAGCTCCCAAAGCTGCGGTGGCCAGCGCTCCTCCCCCATAGGCCGCTTCCCAGAGGGGAAAGGAAAGGACTTTACCAGCAGCAGGGACTGGGCACAATCAAACACCAATTGTGGAAATAATTAACAAATTCTGACTACCAAAAATAGGCCCCCAGCTTAGGTGAACCTGATCAAAGTGGAGGTTGCTCATTTTTGCCCCGGCACCAAGGGGGCAGGACTGACAGAAAAAGGGGAAAAAAAAAAAGAAGGAAACAGAGGGTTTTGTGGCTGTGTATCTACAAAGGCTTGACTGCCTCTGGATATAGCAGCAGGACTTTTCAGGCTGCAACTTCCCCAGGCATAGGCAGAAGTGAGCTCTTTTGGGGTCTTGTCTGGAGCCTGTGCCTTCCCCAGGGGAGGGGTGAAGCCCAACTCAGGTGTAATCCCTCCATCAAGGAATTCAGGCCCCTGGCTTGGTAATTTGAAGCCATTAAAACCAGACTACAACCTCTCCTCTGTCTCCACCACGCCCCCAGCAGGGAGAGACTGCCAAAGTTAAAGGTACCGCATCATCTTATGCTGGTGGGACCTGCAGTCACACAAGCGCCACACACAGGGCAGGATAAGAAAAACAGAGTCCAGAGACTTCACAGGAAAGTCTTTCAACCTGCTGGGTCCCACCCTCGGGGAAAACCGACGCAGATGACTCTTTCCTCCTGATAGGAGGCCAGTTTGGTCTGGGAAAATCTGGCTGGGATCTATAATATTTAAGTAGACCCTCCTAAGTGTGTGTAGGGGGGGAAGGCACCACACAAGCAGGGCAAGAAACAAGAAAACAAGAACTGAAAAATTCTCCTCTGTTAAACAAAACTTAAGCTAAAGGTCCAGATAAAGCTGAACGGAATGTCAAAGAACAGATAGACAACAAATTCATCCAGCAAGAACACCCTAGATAAAAAAAGTGAAAGCAATCTCCAGAATAAACTAATTAAGGTAATTAAATGCCTAGATGCCAGAAAAAAATAACAAATCACACTAGGAAATTTGAAGATATGGCCCAGTCAAAGGAACAAACCAACAATTCAAATGACATACAGGAGCTGAAACAATTAATTCAGAATGTACGAACAGACATGGAAAACCTCATCAAAAACCAAATCAACTAATTGAGGGAGGATATAAAGAAGGCAAGGAAAGAACAAAAAGAAGAAACTGAAAGTCTGAAAAAACAAATCACAGAACCTATGGGAATGAAAGACAGAGTAGAAGAGATGAAAAAAACAATGGAAACCTACAATGGTAGATTTTGAGAGACAGAACATAGGATTTCAAAACCGGAGGACAGAACATCTGAAATCCGACAAGAAACAGAAACTATGGGGAAAAAAATGGAAAAATATGAGCAGGGACTCAGGGAATTGAAAGACAATATGAAGCACACGAATATACGTGTTGTGGGTGTCCCAGAAGGAGAAGAGAAGGGAAAAGGAGGAGAAAAACTAATGGAGGAAATTATCACTGAAAATTTCCCAACTCTTATGAAAGACTTAAAATTACAGATCCAAGAAGTGCAGCGTACCCCAAAGCGAATAGATCCAAATAGACATACTCCAAGACATTTAATAATCAGAATGTCAGAGGTCAAAGAGAAAGAGAGGATCTTGAAAGCAGCAAGAGAAAAGTAATCCATCACATACAAGGGAAGCCCAATAAGACTATGCACAGATCTCTCGGCAGAAACCATGGAGGCAAGAAGACAGTGGGATGATATATTAAAATTATTAAAAGAGAAAAACTTCCAACCAAGAATTCTATATCCAGCAAAACTGTCCTTCAAAAATGAGGGAGAAATTAAAACATTTTCAGACAAAAAAATCACTGAGAGAATTTGTGACCAAGAGACCAGCTCTGCAAGAAATACTAAAGGGAACACTAGAGACAGATATGAAGACAGAAGAGAGAGGTGTACAGAAGAGTGTAGAAAGGAAGTCTACAAGTAAAGGTAAAAAGAAGGAAAATTAGATATGACATATAAAATCCAGAAGGCAAAATAGTAGAAGAAAGTACTACCCATGCAGTAATATAACACTGAATGTTAATGGATTAAACTCTCCAATCAAAAGACATAGTCTGGCAGAATGGATTAAAAAACAGGACCCATCTATATGCTCTCTCTACTCAAAGGACACGAGGCCAAGGACACAAATGGACATTTACACACCAATGTTTATAGCAGCATTATTAACAATTACCAAGAGATGGAAACAGCCAAAATGTCCATCAACAGACAGCTGGCTAAACAAACTGTGACATTTACATAAGATGGAATATTATGCAGCTGTAAGACAGAATAAAGTTATGAAGTATGTAACAACATGCATGGACCTTAAGGACATTATGCTGAGTGTGATTAGCCAGAAACAAAAGGACAAATACTGTATGTTCTCACTGATATGAAATGAAATTAGTGAATAAACTTGGAATATTTCCTTGGTAACAGAGACCATCAGGAGATAGAAATAGGGTGAGATATTGGGTAATTGGAGCTGAAGGGATACGGACTGTGCAACAGGACTGAATATAAAAACTCAGAAATGGACAGCACAATACTACCTAACTGTAATGTAATTATGTTAAAACACTGAATGAAGCTGCATGTGAGAATGACAGAGGGAGGAGGGCTGGGGACATAAATGAAATCAGAAAGAAAGATAGATGGTAAAGATCGAGATGGTATAATCTAGGAATGCCTAGAGTGTATAATAATAGTGAAATGTACAATGTACAAATTTTAAAAATGTTTTTGCATGAGGAAGAACAAAGGAATGTCATTATTGCAGGGTGCTGAAAATAGATGATAATTAATACTTTAAAATGTCACCTTATGTGTGAGACTAAAGCAAAAAATGTTTATTTGTTACAAAATTTATATTTTGACTAGAGCATTTCCTAATATAACTAATGTAGATAGTTTGATTGAACGTCATAAGTACTTGGAATCTCAGGTAGGACATGAGATTTTGTTTGCTTGTTCAGAGTGGTGCCCTGATGAATCCCAGAGTGATTTGATCAGTGAGTGGAAAAGTATCTGCAAAGCCCCCTTAGGGGAATGGTGAGAGTGGGGAGAAATTCAACTTCCCCAAGTTGAATTCTTGATATTCTCACAAAGAGTGTGGACAACCAAAGCTATAGGCTGAGCCCCCAGTCTTGGGGTTTGTTCATATGAAACTTAACCCCACAAAGGATAGGTCAAGTCTACTTAAAATTTAGGCCTAAGAGTCACCCCCAAGAGAGCCTCTTTTGTTGCTCAGATGTGGCCTCTCTCTCCAGCCAACATGACAAGCAGTCTCGCCATCCTCCCCCTCTCTGCATGGGTCATGACTCCCAGGGGTGTGGACCTTCCTGGCAACGTGGGACAGAGATCCTGGAATGAGCTGAGACTCAGCATCAAGGGACTGAGAAACACCCTAGAATGAGCTGAGAATTAACATCAAGGGATTGAGAGAACCTTCTTGACCAAAGGGGGAACAGTGAAATGAGACTTAAGTGTCAATGGCTGAGAGATTCCAAAGAGAGTTGAGAGGTATCATGGAGGTTATTCTTATGCATTAAGTAGATATCACCTTGTTGTTCAAGATGTAATGGAGAGGCTGGAGGGAACTGCCTGAAAATGTAGAGCTGTGTTCCAGTAGCCATGTTTCTTGATGATGATTGAACAATGATACAGCTTTCACAATGAGACTCTGTGAATGTGAAAACCTTGTGTCTGATGCTCCTTTTAGCTACTATATCAACAGAAGAGTAGAACATATGGAATAAAGATGAATAATAGTGGGAACAAATGTTAAAATAAATTTAGTTTGAAATGCTAGTGGTAAATGAAAGCGAGGGGTAAGGGGTATGGTATGTATAATCTTTTTTTTTTAATCATTTTATTTCTTTTTCTGTTGTCTTTTTATTTCTTTTTTTAAATTGATGCAAATGTTCTAAGAAATGATGAATATGCAACTATGTGATGATATTAAGAATTACTGATTGTATATGTAGAATGGAATGATATCTTAATGTTTTGTTTGTTAATTTTTTTAATTAATAAAAAAAGTTAAAAAAATTATCAGGTATGCAAGCAAAGAAGCAGGGAAATATTATTTATACTGAGAAAAATAAATCATTTGAAACCTAATCAGAGTTAGCGTACAAGAACATTAGATTTATTTAAGTATTTTCCATATTTTCAAGAAGCTAAAGGAAAGATTTAACATATGAAGTAGAGGCAGGGGAAAGATATAAAAGATCTATATTGAACTTCTAGAGATGAAAATGACAATCTAAGATAAAAAGATCAACTCCATGGAACTAATGGCAGATAAAACATTAAATATGTATATTAATGAATTTGAAGACATAACAATATAAACTATCCAAAATGACACACACATGAGACAAAAGACAAAAAAACCCCAAAAAACAGAGTATCAGTAAATTGTGGGAAAACATCCTGTAGCCTAATAAACATTTTTTGGAGATCCTAAGGGAGGGGGGAGCAGAAAGAGTATTTGAAGAAATAATTGCTTAATATATTCCAAACATGAGGAAAACTATAAGTCCACATATACAATAATCTCAGCACAACCCAGGCACAAGAAACATGAAGAAAATGACATCAAGTTGCATCATAGTCAAATTGCATAAAACCATTAATAAAGAGAAGATCTTAAAAGCAGCCAAAGGAAAAAGAAACATTGCATACTGTTAAGATAAAACATTAGGCAAGGTATTACTTACATGAGTTCATTTGAGCAGTTTATGATTCATGAATCAGGCAGCATGCAAACCACGTGTGGAAAGGAGCTCCACCAGCCAGGGGAGAAAATCTGTGGAAAAGTGTCTGATAAAGGGCAAATGCAGAAGCAAATGAGAAAATGTTCTGATTGTCTAACAGCTCAGTTACTGTTTTACATATGGAGGGGTGTCATGAAGTGGGATACTTATCCATTCTGGTAAACTCTCCTACTGGACCAAAACTGGCTTATTACCAGATGATGCTTATCCGCCGTTCTGTAGGGTGCATGCCATTGTTTCATTATCTTAGAAAGTCCCTGCCGCTCAAACAGTTTGTCTTCTGGAAAAGTCTTTCTCAGAAAGAGATTCCTCCCTGCAATGCCCAATTCAGATTGTCATTTAATTTTATTTAATACAAAAGAACAAAGATAAACATGACAGCGGATTTCTCATGGAAAATTATACAAATCAGAAGATTTTAAGGGAACTTCTTCAAAAACAAAAGAATAATTTAAAAATCCACCTAGAGTTCTTTACCTAACAAAAATCTCTTTCAAAAATAAAAACTTCATCAAATGCACCAAAGCTGAAAGAATTCATCAGTAGCACATCTGCACTACAAGGAATATTCAAAGATGTCTTTCAGGCAAAAATAAAATGACACCAGATTGAATTAAGCACACCAGAAATGGTAATGATATATGATGACCTTTTTCATAGTATTTGAATCTATTTAAAGCTAAAAGACTGTTCAAACCACATACAATAAAAATATAGATCAGGGTTTATAACAGGCAGAGAAGTAAAATGTACAACAATAGCACAAAGACCAGGAAGAGAGACATGAAAATGTCTTATTGTAAAGTTTTTATACTATATGTGAAGTGGTATATTATCACTTGAAGATAGACAAAGCTAATAATGTATACTATTAATCATTAGTTTAAAACAACCAATAAAATAACATAATAAAGAGTATGAGCCAATAAACTGAAAAAGAAAATAAGGATCATAAAAAACAACCCAAAAGAAGACAGAAACAAGAAACAAAGGAAAGAAGGGATAGCAAGATGGTAGATTTAAATCTACCCATATACATAATTACATTAAATATAAATGGCTTAACATGCTAATCAAAAGAAAATTTCAGATTTAATCTTAAAAAACAGGACCCACCCATTTCTGCTCCCTGCAGAAAATCCCCTTTAAAAATAATGGCACACATAGATTAAAAAGTAAAAGATGGAAAAATTCATGCCACCATAACTATTTTTATCTCCTTCTTTCTATGTCTATTTATTTATTTATTTTATTTTTGTAAATAATCATTCACCCCTCCCCCTTTCCTCCCTTATTTACCTCCTGCCCTGGTAATCGAATCTACTTTCTCTCTCTGCAAATTTGCTATCGCTAGTCATCTCTTATAAATGATATTGCACAATTTTTGCCCTTACGTATTATGTTTATTTCACTTAGCATAATATTTTCATGGTTCTTCTATTTTGCAACATATCCTAACTTCATTTTTCTTATGGTTGAATAATAATCCATTGTGTGAATATACCCCATTTTCTTTATCCATTCATTTGTTGATGGGCGCTTGGGTTGTTTCCAGCTTTGGGCAGTTGTGATTAAAATGCTGCTGTAAACGGTATACATATACCTGTTTGAGACTCTGTTTTCACTCTTTTTGGGTTTCTATCTTGAAGCAGTGTTGCCAGGTCAGACGTTAATTGTAATATTTAACTTTTTGAGGAAACGTCATTTATTTTATAGAGCGGCTGCACTATTTTATATTCCCACCAACAATGCATGAGGGTTCCAATTTGTCAGCATTCTCTCCAATGCTTGTTATTTTCCATTTTTAAAAAATAATAGCTATTATTATTTAAAATAATATGAAGTGGTATCTCATTGCGGTTTTAACTTACACTTCCCTAATGGCCAATGATGTTGGAATCTTTTCATGCATTTATTGTCCATTTGCATATCTTCTATGGACAAATGTCTGTTACAGTCCTTTGCGTGTTTTTAATTGGGTTGTTTGTCTTTTTATTATTGCATTTTAAAAGTTCTTCATATATTCTGGATATTAAACCCTTATCAAATATATGGTTTGAAACTATTTTCTCCCAGTTTGTAGGCCACCTTTTCACTTTCTTATTGAAAAAAATGCATAAAAGTTTTTAAACTTGATGACTTCAAATGTATCTATTATTTCTTTTGATGTTCATGCCTTTTATGCCATTTCTAAGGATCCATTGCTGAATCCCAGGTCATGAAATTTTGGCTCTATGTAATATTCTAAGGGTTTTATAATTTTAGTGCTTATATTTAGGTCCTTGATCCATTTTGAGGTGATTTTTGTGTATGGCTTGTCATGGTCAGGTTCATGTGTCAACTTGGCCAAGTGGTGGTACTTGTTTGTCTGGTTGGGCAAGTGCTGTCCTGTCTGTTGCAATGAGAACATTTCATAAAATTAAATATGATCACGTCAGCTGCATCCACAGCTGATTTCATTTGTAATCAGCCAAGGAGAGTGTCTTCTACAATGAGTGATGCTCAATCTAATCACTGGAAGCCTTTTAAGGAGGATTCAGAAGAGACAGGCTCTTCCTGCTTTGGCTGGCAAGCCTCTCCTGTGGAGTTCATCCAGACCCTCCATTGGAATTGTCGGCTTCACAGCCTGCCCTGCGGATTTTGGACTCTGCATTCCCACAGTTATGTGAGACACTTTTATAAAGTTTATATTTGTGAGTGTTTCCCATTGATTCTGTTTCTCTAGAGAACCCTAACTAATACATGGTTCTAACACTAACTTTTTTAAAAGCTTGAGTGCTTATATTAATATCAAAGTAGATTTAGAATAAATAATTCACCAGGGACAAAAGGTCATGTCATAATGATAAAGTGGTCAATTAATCAAGATGTTTATGCAGGTAATAAAATTTCAAAATACATGACACAAAACCTCAAAGAACTGCAAAGAGAAACAGTCAAATCTACAATTTATGGTTTGAGATTTCAGCACCCCTTTCTCAATAATTGGTAGAACAAATATGCAGAAAATCAATAAGGATTTAGAAGACTAGAACAACACTCTAAACAAACTTGAGCTAACTGGCAATTTATAGAATACTCTACCCAGAAAAACAGAATTTTTATTCTTTTCAAGTGCACATGGAATATTTATCAAGGCAGATAATACTCTTGGCCATAAAATTAAGTCTCAGTAAATTTAAAATAAGTCAAGCCATACAAAGTGTGTTCTTTGACCACAATAGATTTAAATTAATAATTAATAACAAAAAGATCTCTAGAAAACACTAAAATATATTTAAACTAAATAACACACTTCCAAATAACATTGAGCAAAAAGAAAAATATGACATGTCAAAATTTATGGGATGCAGCTCCACTAGTAGTTGGGAGAAATTAACAACGTTAAGTGCCTCTATTAGGATGGAAGAAAGGTTTCAATCCAGTGGCCTTAAAAACTAGAAAAGAATGGGTGAAACCCAAAGTAAACAGAAGAAAGAAAATAATAAACAATTGAGCAGAAATCAAATAGAAAACTATAGAGAAAACCAATGAAACCAAAAGCTGGTTCCTTGAGAAGCTCAACTACATTGATAAATCACTAGCCAGAGTGATAACGGAAAGAAAAGAAAATATATAAATTGCCGATATTAAGAATGAGAGACATAACATCATTATAGATTCCACAGATATTAAAAGGATTATAAAGGAATTTTATGAAAAACTTTTTACAGATAAATTCAACAATTTAGATTAAATGGTCAAATTTCTTGGAAGGCAAATTCCTACCACAGTTCACTCAAAAGGAAACAAATAGCCTGATTATCCTTATATCTTTAAAGACATTGGGTCTGTCATTAGAAAGCTTCTCACAAAGAAAATTCCAGGCACAGATGACTTTACTGCAGAATTCTACCCAACATTTAAAAAAAAAGAAATTCTACGAATTCTACTCAAACTGTTCCAGAGAATTGAAGAGGAGGGAATTTTTGCAACTTAATATAAGAGGCCACCATTAGCCTGATGACAAAACCAGAGTAAGATATTAAAAGGAAAGAAAGCTACAGACCATTAGCCTTCACGAACAGAGAATTATTATAAAGCCACAGTCATTGCATAGTGTGGTATTAGCATCAAGGTAGACAAACAGAGAAATGGAACAAAATAGAGATTCCAGAAATGGATCCATATATGATCATTACACATATATGATAATTTGATTTTTGAGTAAGGTGGCAAGGCAACTCAGTGGTGAAAGGAGAGTCTTTTCAATAAATGGTGTTTGGTCAATTGGATTGTTCGTAGGTAGACAGAGCAACAGAACAGAACAGCAAATCCAGAAATGACCTACTTCCCCCACCCTACACCAAAATGAATTCCCAATGAATTAGAAATTTAAATGTAAACTGTGAAACCATGCAAGTACTAGAGCCAAACATGTATGAAATCTTGTAAAATCTGCAAGTGGGGAAAAACTTTCCAACTTTAATTCAAAATGCAGAAGCAATAAGAGAAAAGCAGATCATTTTTATTACATTGTGTGCTGGTTTGAAAGGAAGTATGCCCCCTAAGAAAAGCCATGTTTTAATCTAAATCCCATTTCATAAAGGTAGAATAATCCCTATTCAATACTGTATGTTTGCAACTGTAATCAGACCTCTCCCTGGATGATGTGCTTTAGTCAAGAGCGGTTGTTAAACGGGATTAGGTGATGACATGTCTCCACCCATTTGGGTGGATCTTGATTGGTTTACTGGAGTCCTACAAAAGAGGAAACATTTTGGAGAAAGAGATTCAGGGAGAGCAGAGAATGTTGCAGCACTACGAAGCAGAATCCACCAGCCGGCAACCTTTGGAGATGAAGAGGGAAAATGCCTCCCAGGGAGCTTCATGAATCAGGAAACCAGGAGAAGAAGCTAGCAGATGATGCCATGTTCGCCATGTGCCCTTCCAGATGAGAGAGAAACTCTGACCATGTTTGCCATGTGCCCTTCCACTTGAGAGAGAAACCCTGAACTTCATTGGCCTTCTTGAACCAAGGTATCTTTCCCCAGATGCCTTAAATTGGACATTTCGATAGACTTGTTTTGATTGCGACATTTTCTCAGCCTTAGAACTGTAAACTAGCAACTCATTAAATTCCCCTTTTTAAAAACCATTCCATTTCTGGTATATTGCATTCTGGCAGCTAGCAAACTAGAACACATTGTATATAAAAAACCTTGTGCATGGATGTGCGTATGTATATTTTGCAACTAAAAACATAGACAAAGAATTACCCACATAATATATAAACAGCTTCTAACATTTTAGAATGAAAGGATGAACAATCTTTTAGAAATATGTGCACTAGATATGGAAAGATAATTTACAGAAAGTGAAATAGGAATGCTTGCTAACCATAAAACGATGCTCCAACACCAGGGGTAAATAATGAGGGGAGGGACAAGAGTTAAGGAGAGGTTTAGATTTCCTGTTTGTTGAGGGTGTGTTTATTGGTTATCTTTCTCTTGGGAACAATGAAATGATCTAAAATTGAGAGTGTTGATGGACCGTGGTTTTTGGACATTATACGTGATGTCTAATGAATGCAGGTGGCTGAAGGATGCATTGATTGAGACAAACGATGGTGTTTATATATGACAAAAAGGAACATTGTGCTGCTACAAAAAGGAACAAAGTCGTGAGGCATGCAACAATGTGAATGAACATGTGGGACATTCGGTGAGGCAAATAAGCTAGAAAACAAAAGAGCAATTATTGTATGGTCTCATTTAAAAAAATGCTTATAAGAAAACAGGGGCGTAGATTGTAAGCTCTTGTAGTAGTCACATTTTGTCCCAAGTGGTAATTATTATTTCTGGATTTTTAGAGGCTGATTTATATATGTATAACCTGGTATTCAGAGATAAGAAGGTGATTAGGTTAGGATTAAGGTAATTCCGAACACAGGAGTAAGGAAGACATTGTCTATATTTCAAAACCTCATCTACTCTTTGATAACAAAGGGAGAAAGGTTTATTTAGTCCAGAACCTAAATTTTCTGTAGCAAATAATCTAACTCAACCTGTCTAGATAGCTCATTTAAACAACTGAAACACAGGGAGCCCAGAATAAGAATGAGGGCCTTTAATTCTCTATAGCTTAATGTAATGCCTGGATATATCCCAGAAGATATTAAGCAGATAATCAAAAAGTATTGGCATAGTTCCTTGAGAGATGAAAGAAAAAATATGGAACTATTAAACTTTACCACCAGGGAATCCCCCGATACTGTGTCAAACATTAGGGTCACCCAAATCAATAGGCCATGCCCTTAATCTTGAGGCTTGCTCTTGTGAAGCTTATGTATGTAGCGGAGAAGCTTAGTCTACCTACAGGCATGCCTAAGAGTTACTTCTGGAGGACCTCTGTTGTTGCTCAGATGTGGCCTCACTCTCTCTAAGCCATCATTGCCCTCTGCCTTATATAGAACATGACATCCTAGGGCAAAAGTGCCCCTGGTGACATGGGGGATGACTCCCAAGGATGGGTCTGGCCCTGGCATTGTGGGATGAACGGTGCTGTCCTGACCAAAAGGAGGAAAAGAAGTGTAATAAATAAGGTATCAGTGGCTGTGAGAGTTCACAGAGTTGAAAGGCTACTCTGGAGGTTGCTCTTATGCAAACTTCAGTTGGACATTGCTACCTATCCTGGCTTGCTAGGCCCCAGGCGAAACCCTTCTGGCTGATCCTGGAGAACACCTAGGATAATATGTGGGATTCTGCAAGGGTTCTAGGCACTAGGGTGCCTTTCCAGAGGCCTACGGGTGGGGCCAGATGGGTCCTGGGGCCTGGAGGAGCTGGCCTTCCCAGGGCATCAGCTGGTTCCATCACCTACCTATTGTTATCAGCAGCCATTTAACATGAGGGGGGTGGGATGGGCATGGCCCAGATGCCCCTAGGGGGTGGAGTTGTACAGAGAGGGTGAGGTTGGCAGATGAGTGTGACTGCTGAATCATTGCATTGATGTCTCTTTTGGTTTCCGGTATCTTGGAGCAGCTAGAGGTGAAGGTCTGGAGTTGTGGAATTATGGCCCATGCTGAGCTCCAGGGTCTTTTCTAGGCCGACTGTTGCGTTGTGCCTTGAAGTCTGTAACTTTTTTGTATATATGTTGCTTTCACGGAAGGAAGAGAAAAGTGATGATTTCAAACATTCCTTCTGGCCTCCAATGGTTTGAAGCTGTTGCGGGCTGGGGGATCTGAGATGATGGCGTGGTGGGAAGTGCTTTGAAAGCTGTTGCTTTTTTCTTTCTTTGTTTTGTATATATGTTGTATTGCACAGTGGAAAAAGTTTTTTTTTTTTAAAAAAAACGATGCTCCACCTCCCTTATATTGAGAAAAACGCAAATTAAAATTACACTGGGACACGATTTCTCACCTATCTGCTTGGCCAAAAATTCAAACATTTGGCAATACACTCTGTAGGGAGGCCATAGGGAAACAGACATGCTTATATTTTGCCGGTGGGAATGAAAACCACATAACTCATAAGTTGGCAATACCTGGCAGAATTACTTATTCATTTACCCTATGGCCCAACAATACCACTTGTTGGCATTTATCCCAAAGATACACTGTTAGGTCGGGGGAACGGGGAGGGGCACTGCAACTGGAGCTGTGGAGGCTGTGTCACCCCTCCCAACATGACTTCTGGAACTAATGAACCGCCCCTTCCAGAAGTCACCTGACCCCCATCCTTAAAAGCTGTCTGCACTGAAGCCCGCATGCGCACTCACCTCCCTCCATCTTGGGTTTGGTGGGCTCTGCCCGGGAGTGCAGAAATACCCCCCCCCACACACACTTTAAATTTCCTGGTGTACTTTTCTTCTTTCTCACCCTTTCCCCCCCTAAACCTTTTATCTGGTGCCGGAAACCCGGGAGAGGAGCATGGGTGCCACCTGCCTGGCCAGAGGCGCCCCGGCTTCCTCTCTCCTCCTTCCTCCACATGGCCAGCAACAGTGGATCCTTCGGCCTGCCGCTACATCCACCACAGATTGGGTAAGTCCCTCCCTTCCTAGCCCTGCTGCCTGGTCTCATCGTTCCAAGAGCCTGTCCATTAATTACTCTTTGAAAATCGTGAATTCACGTCAGGTTCTCTTCCGAGGGCTGAGGTGAACGGGGACGCCCGCAAGCCTCACACCCTTTCCCGGGACTCGAAAAGCCGTGGGGATGCCCCGCTTCTCGTTTCCCTCCCGAATTCAGGTCCAGGACCTGAAAGGGCCTCAAACCAGGGTGAGACGTCCCCTGGGGTGACGAGCCCCCGCTCGTAAGAGCTCCGAGGACTCTCTCAAGGCATTGGGACGCCGACACCCCCTGGGCCAGTCTTTTCTCCTGTGAGACCCAGCAGTATGGGCAGCAGGTCCTCTCTCATGGGCCTGAGGATGCGACTTCCAATTTTAATATCCTTACGAACCTCCGCAACTTTTGCCAGAGGAACGACAAATGGGCTGAAATTCCTTATGTCCAAGCTTTTTTCCTTCTGTGCTCCTGCCTTTGTATCCTCCTCTCCCTGGCTCTACCCTCCCCTCCCTCCAGCGGCGCCCCAGCCACCATCTTGCCTTTCCCTCCCCCCTTCTGCTTCGGTGACATCTCAGTCGCCATCTTCTCCTTCTCTTCCTCCTTCTGTTCCAGTGACGTCCCAGCCGCCATCTTGCCCTCCTCTCTCCCCTTCTACGCAGGCGGCACTCCCGCCGCCATCTTGCCTTTCTCTTCCTCCTTCTCCACTGGCGGCGCTCCAGCTGCCATCTTACCCCCCTCTTCCTCCCCCCGCTCCATCAGCATTCCAGCCGCCATCTTATCCTCCCCTTCCATCTCCATCCAGTCCCCCACTGTCCTCAACAGCCTTGCCCTCCTCTCCTATAAGCTCTCATACCCACTCAGAGAACTCTTTACTGTCCACTATGGGAAGTTGCGGGACCTGAGGGGTTAGTTCGAGTACACACCCCTTTCTCCCTAGCTGACCTCTCTAATATTGAAGAACAGTTGGGCTCCTTCTCCAATGATCCAACTAGCTATACTAAAGATTTCCAGTATCTAGCTAATGCCTATGACCTCACCTGGCATGACATTCATGTAATCTGCTCTTCTTCCCTCACTAGCGATGAAATGGACTGCATTTTCAATGCAGCCAGGGCCCATGCTAACCAGGTGCGTATAACCGACCACACCATGCTGGTAGGAGCCGAGGCAGTGCCAGACCAGGAGCCAGGGTGGGAATATCAGGTTGACACTCCAGCAGGGAGGAACGGGCAGACTAGATGGGACAAAATGCTTACATGCTTCATAACCGGCATGCAGAAAACTTCACATAAAGTAGTAAACTTCCATAAGCTAAGGGAAATTACCCAGGGTCCTGATGAAAACCCAGCTGCTTTTCTATACCGGCTCACAGAAGCCTTCTCCCAATATACCCGCCTAGACCCTGACTCGGAGGCTGGTAAAACTGTTTTAGCCACACACTCTATATCCCAATTGGCTCCAGATATAAGGTGTAAACTTAGAAAAATTGAGGATGGTCCTCAGGCCCCTATCCATGACCTGGTAAACATGGCCTTTAAAATTTTTAATACTTGTGATGAACTGGAGAGGGCAGAAAAGGAATCCTAGGACTGCTGAAAGGTGAATTTACAAACCCAATCCCTGATTGCGGCTCTGCGGCTCACTTCAATGGAGAAGAAGCCGGCTACAACTAATCCACCACCAAGAAAGTGCTTCCAATGTGGCCTCAACGGACACTGGTCCCGCCAGTGCCCCAATCCTCAACCGCCCAAGGGACCATGCCCTCTCTATGATACAAAGGGACATTGGAAAAGTGACTGCTCCTCGGTGCCTGGCTGTGGAGGGGCCGTCCTTCCAACCCCTAACCCACTGCTAGCAGTCCTGGGCCTGGCCACTGACGACTGACGATGCCCGGCCTCAACGACCCCAATCACCCTTGTCGAGCCCAGGGTAACAATCAAGGTAACAGGCAAGTCCACCTCCTTTTCAGTGGACACAGGGGCTACCTTTTCTGTCCTCCCCTCTTACTCAGGTCAACTCCTTCCTTCCCAGGTCATGGTTATGGGCATAGATGGCCATCCTTCACACCCCTTAACTACTGGACCGCTAACATGTTTAATAGAATTATACATTCTTTCTTAGTAATGCCTTCTTGTCCCAGCCCACTAATGGGGCAAGATCTTCTTGCCAAATTAGGAGCCTCACTACACTGGATAAAAAACCCTCAAACAAAACTTCATAGCAAGTGCCAGACTAACGTCACTATCCACAACACCACCCATGCCCCCAAAGGACAATATTTCTGGTGTACTGGAACTCTTACCAAGTGCCTTAATTCCACTGCCCTGGGACCATGCTTCCTGGTAACTGTCGTTCCTCAATTGACTCTCTATGGGGAGTCTGAACTAACTTGGCTACTGCCCTCTCCTCACTCAAAAAGGGCTGCTTTCCTTCCTATCCTAGTAGGCATCAGCCTAACTGCTTCAGTCGCAGCCTCAGCCACAGCGGGAGGGGCACTGGGACATGGTATTTTAACCTCTCAAAACTTCAGAACTCAACTACAGGTAGCCCTGGAATCAACATCAGAATTCCTCTCCTCTCTACAACACCAACTCACCTCACTAGCCCAGGTAGCTCTTCAAAATTGACAGCCCTTAGACCTGCTGACAGCCGAAAAAGGAGGAACGTGCATATTCCTCCAAGAGGGACGCTGCTATTACATCAACAAGTCGGGTCTGGTGCAACAAAATATTCAAACGCTAAACAAACTAAGTGACGATCTCTACTACAGAAAACAAGGAACCAACTCTGCCTTAAGTTGGTTTTCTTCTCCTCTGGTGACATGGCTCCTCCCGCTACTAGGACCAGTTATCCTAATCTGTCTCTTTTTCCTCCTAGCTCTCTGCCTCCTCAACTTCCTTCAGGGACGCATGAAGGAACTATCCTGGGTAGCAGTCAACCAGATGCTCCTGCATCATTATCATCACCTGCCTCCTCACCAGATTCCTACAGCCAGCCTCCCCACTCCCCTAGCCATGACGGTTCTGGCCTATAAACCTACATTGCCCCATTACAGCAGGAAGTAGCCAGAAATATCTCGGCGTCCTATTATCACAAAAAGGCTGGAATGTTAGGTTGGGGGAACGGGGAAGGGCACTGCAACTGGAGCTGTGGAGGCTGTGTCACCCCTCCCAACATGACTTCCGGAACTAATGAACCACCCCTTCCAGACGTCACCTGACCTCTATCCTTAAAAGCTGCCCGTACCGAAGCCCGCATGCTCACTCACCTCCCACCATCTTGGGTTTGGTGAGCTCTGCCCGGAAGCGCAGAAATAACCCCCCCAACTTTAAATTTCCTGGTCTACCTTTCTTCTTTCTCACCCTTTTGCCTCCTAAACCTTTCACTAACTTAATTGCTAAATGACTTACGATCAAGCTGAGCAGCTAAATAAGTCATGGTACACAAAGGGCTACTCAGCAGCAGTAAAAGGAAATTGAAAAAGAACCCACCACACTTCAGAGGCCTCTTCAGAGTGGCCACAGGATATGGTCAAACAAGAAAAGCAGTATTAGAAGGGTGTGGAGGGCACACTGCCCTTTTTGCCGAGGAAAGCGGGAAATGCAAACACACACTATTTGCTTATATTTAAAGAAACAGAGGAATAAACCAAAATCTAATTTTTTAATTACCTATAAAGGGAGGGAGGGAATAGGATGAAGGGCACAGAGAGGGAAACTAAACTCTGAATGTACTTTATTTTTGTTTTTTTTTAACTTTGGAAACATATGAATGCTTTAAATAATTAATAAACATTTAAATTTTTTTAAAAAGCAGTTCCTAATAGTCTAAATAAAATACTAAATCTAAAATGGAATAAACCAACTAACCATTTAACCAGACAAAGAAAAATTATTTCAAGGGACTTGAAAGCATAGGGTTTCAGCTTGGGTTCTCCCGGAAGCACACTCTGAGATAAGGCTTTGAGTGCAAGGAGCCACAGCAGGGGAGTGGGGAAGGGAGACAGTTAGCAAAGGAGCTTGATGCAGTTGGGAAACCATGGGAAATGGCACAGAACTTAAGTCTCAGAGTTATGTATCCCTCCTCAGAGGACAGGGGTTTGGGGTGCTTATATCCTGACTCCCCCTCAGTCACGGAGAGCTGCTCCCAGAGGGCTTTACGGTCCCAGCATGTCAGGTGTCCTTGTGCACAGGCCACCTTCCACAGCTCTGAAGACAACTTTTAGGCAAAAACATGACATTTATGAGACAAGTAGGGGAATTTGAATTGACAAATATTAGATGATATGCAGGACCTGCTTTTAAGTTTTTAAGTATGATAATGGTATTTAGATTATGTTTTTAAAATAGAGTTCTTATGCATGCTGAAATAGTTTTGAATGAAATTATAGTGTTTAGTATTTGCTTTAAACTAGTTGAAAGGATGATAGGGGTACAGATGAAAAAATCTGGGCTATTTGTTGATAATTTTGAAGTGCTGTGATGAGCACTTTCTCTATATTTTTATATATGTTTACAAATTACTGTAATTAAAGTCCTTTTTAAAGTTTAAGTCTGTATGCTCTCTTGCAAAGGGAGTACCCTGTCAGGTATGCATGTAGCCTAAATTGAAATCCATTTTAATATTTAAAGTTTCAAACATACTAAAAGGAGTTATATCCATTGGGCAGAAATTTGGAGGATGAATTTGTCATAGAAAACTAAACAAATGAAAATAAAGAGGCCATTATAAATTCCCGGGAAAACAAAAAGCTGTGCAAGAAAGTAAATGAAATAATGATATATTACCTGGCTAAGTTATGAACAAGCTCATTTGGTCATGATAACATAAATGCTGAAAACCAATCTAATAGTAATGTGTGGTGTGTCTATGACGGGGGGTGTAAGGAAGGGAGGTGAGGGTGGTGGGCAGAGGGAGACGTGAGAGAGCCAGACCATCGTCTTCCAGAGCAGTAGGTCTAGTGTATGAAACTGGAAAGTCAATAAATAACAGTATAAACACACTGTTTAGAAACATGGAGGGAAATACCCAAAGAATCAGGTAAAATAGTTAAAATGTGGTTGGCCTATAATTCTTGCAGGGGGACGAAGCCAGGGGACTCCTGATTTTCATGATATGCTTTATAGAGCACTGTGGTAGTTAGATTCAGTTGTCAACTTGGCCAGGTGAGCATACCTAGTTTTGTTGCTGTGGATATAAGCCAATGGTATGTGAACCTCATCTGTTGTCATTACATCTGCAGTCGGCGAGGAGGTGTGCCTGCTGCAATGAGTGACGTTTGACTTAATTGGCTGGTGCTTAAATGAGAGAGCGCAATGTAGCACAGCCTAAGCAGCTCGGCATTCCTCATCTCAGCACTCGCAGCTCAGCCCAGGCCTTTGGAGATGCAGAAAGAAGTCACCCCGGGGAAAGTTGTTGGAACCCAGGGGCCTGGAGAGAAGACCAGCAGAGACCATCCTGTGCCTTCCACGTATGAAAGAACCTCAGTGTAAGGTTAACTGCCCTTCCTCTGAAGAACCAACAAAATAAATCCCCTTTTACTAAAAGCCAATCCGTCTCTGGTGTGTTGCATTCCGGCAGCTAGCAAACTAAAACAAGCCTGTTGATTTTGAAACAATGTACTTTGATTTTAAGAGAAAGACAAAGATTGAGAGAAAGAAAGGAAGGAAGGGGAGGAGGGAGGAAGGAACAAGGAAATGGATTTGTATTTTAGCAAGATCACAAAGGTGTGGTTTCATGGTGTGAGATGGAAATAAAAATTTGGAAGAGAAAACTGGAGGTGACAGTGTGGGGTGGGTAATTGAGCAGGCTGCACCATGAGGGCAGATGTTACACTAGAGAATGACTTGTCATCTTCATTTCTCTCTCTCTCTCCCCCTTTCTCTCTCATCCCTGTCACTCTCTGACTCTGTCTGTCTGTCTCTCTCCACCCGAGCCTTGATCAAAACCAAGCCCTCTCTTCTGAAGGTGTTTGGACCCTCCCACTGGGCCAGCCCAGGCCAAATAGTGCATCTCACCTGCATGTCCACAGGCTTCTTTCCCAGAAACATAAACTGAAATGGCTTGAAAACGACCTGGACCTTCCCTCCGTGCAGACCCTAATCCTCCTGGCTGGGGAGGCTTCCCCCGACCCTGTCGAGAGCACCACGCTGGTGACTCTTGCCCTCTTCTCACTCTGCTCCCGGGTCACCTGCGAAGTGGCTCACAGGAACTTGCAGAGCCCCCGCGTGGGGACGTGAACATCTCTCAGTTCCTCCGAGGTAAAGGCCCCTCCCCTGTAGCCCATCCCAGGGCCAACCCTCGTGACCGTGCAGGTTCTGTGCTTGGGCACTTTGGCTGCATCCTGCTCTTTGCTCCCTACCAAAGTCCAGTGAGGTATAAGGATCCGTATTTCCCACATCATGCCACAACCGGTCCTTCCCTTTCAGATCCGGCTCCATCAGTGTATTTGGGAGTTCATTCATTCATTCACTCATTCAACGCAAGTTTATTGAGCATCTGCTGTGTGGCGGCATTGCTTTAGGTGCTGGGGATTCCATGTTAAACAGACGGGAACTTGTTCGGCCACCACTAGTTCGCAGTCATGTGGGAAAACAGACCTCAAACAAGAATATAGACAAACAGCGAAATCATGATGAATCTCAGTGTTTGCTATACGGGGACAGAACAGAGAGCAGGGTTAGATGAAAACAGGAGAAACCTGATCGACTTAGGAAAGGCCTTTTGGAAGAAGTGATGTTTGAGCCAATACATGAAAGATGCAAAGGAGTCAGCCAAGCAAGGCAGGCAAGGCTACAGAGACCCTTTCTCATTCTGACCTCATGAGCACAAAGCCCCTGATTCATTTCCCTGGAAGACAGCCCAGGCTGCCATGTTGAATTAAGCTTTGCGGAAATATGGAAGGAGAAGCAAAGGAAATCACTCATTGCTACCAAAGTCCATCCATCCTAGCCTTCACAGGGGCTTTCTCTAGGGGTCTGCACTCTCCCTCATCCCCTGCCGACCTCAGCATGGGAGAGTTCCACTTACCTCCTACAGATGGGTGAATTCCCTCCAAGAGCCCAGAGCCCAGCTCTCCTTCATTCCAGCTTTAGCCAGAGAAAACCAGAAATTGCCCATTATAACACCATCATTTCTATAGCAACCCCCCTAGGATCCAGGGGAGCAGAAATTGATCCTCCACTGATGGGAAGGAGTAAGGTTGTGGGAGAACATGTAGGACTGGCTGTGGCCATTTTTTTGAAAATACAATCTACCATCTAGTTAACTTGCATTCATCTTTCATATTTCTGCCCAAAGGACACTTCTACCAGAAACACTTCCCTAACATGCTCCCCCGCCCCAAGACCAGGTCAGGTGCCCTGCTGTAGGTTCTCAGTGTCCCTTTAGGGGTCTCATGACTTTGTTTACTCTCCATCCTGTCCACCAGTGGGGGCGCTCCATGGGGCAGGACCCATGTCTGTCTTGGTTCCTGCTGAATCCCATGAACCCAGCACTGTGCCTAGAAAGGAGTGGATGCTCCTTGAGCATATTTTGGTCAAAGGAGGGAACTAACAAAGGAAGGGCTGTTGTTTCAGTTGTGCCCATGGTGAGTGTATCAGCACACTCTGTCCTGGGCCTGCAGGTGGCCATCTTTGTCTGCCATGTGCGAAGTTTTCACCCCAAACGCACTAATATCTTCTGGCTGGAGAGGAACCAAGGCTCCAAGATCTGTAAGGACCATGCTTTCACCAAGCACCAAGATGACACATTCAGCCAAGACTGCCACCTCCTGGTCAGCACTCCAGAGCAGGTGGACAAGAGGCATTTTACCTGCTAAGTGTGGCACAATGCCCAGGCACTGGTCCAGGCCAGTGGGCAGCTGAACGAGTTTAGAGAAGATGAAGCAAAGCAAGTTTGGGAAAGTAGTGGTGAAATCACCAAGCAGTTAAAGGCTCAGAATTGGAGTCAGACTGGGTTGGTTCAGTTGCTGACACTGCCAGGCTGATGGTGTGATTCTGGGAAAGTCACTTCACCTTTCTGAGACTCAATGTCTTCATCTATAAAGTGGGACAGCAATTATAGCAACCTCCTGCGAGTGCTATGCCTCAGATACCAAACAGTATTAAGCATTGCTATTATCACACAACCGAGTCCTGGCAATGCACCCACTTTGCCAGCTACTCCTTGGAATAACTGAGTTAATTTGAATATCTTTTCCAATTTCCCCTCTCCCCAAAAAAGCCATTCATTTCAATGATTACTGAGCACTGACTAGATAATTTACCTGTGTGCTTTCATTTGAATCAAAAACTTTCTAAAGTGGGTGTGAGGATGTCGAAACTGAAGCTCAGAGAGGTGAGATGACTTCCTCCAAGACCAAGGGCAGTCTTGGCACCTGAACTGCGGGTGGAGCTGAGCCTGCCTGGGGGCTGAGTGATGGCAGGCCTTCCATTGGCAGGTGCCAGAATGTGGAGCTCCCGCTATGGGGCCCTCCTCCTTGGATGGAAGTTCTTTCTCCTGACTGATTTTTTGTCTGCATTCTCAAGAGGAACCTCTCTTCCAGGTAAGAGTGGACCTCAGATAGGAGTTGGGCTCCCAGGGGTGGCATTTTGGGCTGATAGGGGATCCCAGAGAGGGGGCTCCCATTTCTCCTCTACCTTGGTAGGCTGTTGAATCAAGAAAGTCCCTGAAGGTTGAACTCCAGTCCTTCCTCTCCACCTCTCATGGTTCCAGGCTGAGGATCCCTGAAGATACAGACTCCCTTTGTCTGAGCAAGGCGAGTATTAAGGGAGAGAGAGAATGAGGGAGTAAAGCGTGGTGAGAAGATCCTTTTGGTGGTCTCTGAGGAGAAGCTTCCAGCTTCCTCTGCAGGTCGCAGGCACTGCAATGCCCTCCATGATGACACAGGACCTTCGGTCCCCTCCCGTCTTGCTCGGGACTGGCCGAGGAGGGGACCTGACACGATGCCTGGAGCTGCAACCCCAGCTTCTCCTGCCCCATCAGCCTTCTGAGACCTGTCCAGCCCTAGCCATTCCTTCCATCTCCCAATCCTCACTTCCTGTAGCCCCCAGAGGGGTTGAAAGCCTGGACCAGGCAAGTCAGCAGTGAGAGGTGGGCTCAGGCACCCTTCCCAAGAACTAAGCTCCTGTGGGGATTCTGGACACTGAGGCCAACACCCTGACCCAGGAACCCAGCAAAGGCAGGATGAGCTCCAATGCAGAGGGAAACACACACCTGAAAGTCTGAGAGCCCCTTCCTGTTTCTTCAAGGAAAACCCAAAATGAAGCATCCAAGCTCTGCCAGGAAACCTTTCCAGGCCCACCATTAAAATGAGATTTAAGGAAACACTTAAGACCAATAAACTTTGGAGGAGTCATCCAACCACATTAGTGATCTGGGAAGGCCAAATTGACACCACACTGAGGTGCCATCTTGTCCCTATTAAAATGGCAAAAATAAAACAGCAACCAATACTCTCCTTCGTTGCTGGTGGGGACGTAAATTGGCAAGGCTGCTTTGGAAAACAGTTTGGGAATTTTTTGTTGCGTTGAACATTCACAAACCCTATAATCTGGCATTCCCACTCTTGGGTTACAAGCAAGAAAAACTCCTGCACATCTGCCCCAGATGTTAGGTACAAAAAATATGCATGATAGCAGTGTTTGAAAATTAGCAAAACCTGAAAACGATTCCACTGCCCATCTAGGGGTAAGTAATTGCGGCGTGGTCACACAATGGAATCTTAAAACAGCAGTGAAAATGATCAAGTATCGCAACATACAATAATATGGGTAAATCTTAGCTATAAAATACCAGAGGGTGCTAACACACACCTCCTCAAATTTCATACTGCATGCTATTCTTTTTATAAAGCTAAAGACAGCTAACATTAAGTAATTTTTAGAAATACTTATAAATATGATAAAGCCATATTTTTGAAAAAGGAACAAACAACCCAAGAGTCAGGATAGTAGTTACCTTGGGGGATGGGGTAGAGGGAGGAAAGGTGGGGAGACAAGGCAAGCGAGGTACTCAGGGAATGAATTTCAAGGGGACACTCACTCTCGGGGTCAAGCAAGGGCAGTGTCAGCATGTGTAGGACATCTCCTCCTTCACTTTTGTGCTATAGGTGCCTCTTTACCTCACCCTAGTCCATACCGAGCCTCAGAGTCTCCAAGTCCCATCACTTCTGTCCTCTCTTGGTCACCTGCATGGTTACTGTCCTATGTCCTATCCTCATGGGCACTTACCTAGATGGTGCCCACGGCCTCCTCACAAGGACATCTTTCTTGCCTCTGGACATGTCTAATCTACCCACCGCACAGATATCAGAACAGTCTTGTAAAAACATTTGCTCAAAAGCTTTTGTTCCTGGCTCCCCAAATCACACCTCAAAAGGATATAGAGGCTGTCCCAGGTGCCCCATATCTTGAAGGCAGAAGGAAAACGAAGCAGCCAGAAAAGTCCCTCCTTGGGCATGAAAGATTTCTCAACCGCTTAACGCAAGCCAGCCCAGAGCTTCCATACAAGCAATCACTCATTGCAAAGGAAGCTGTGCTTTCATTTATTCCACAAATATAACGAATGCACACTACATACAAAGCACTGTGTTAGAACCCCAAGGAGATCCTGGTGAACACTGATTGGCAAAGGTGATCCCTACACTTTGGGGCTTGCAGTCTCATGAAGACAGACAGAAAGGGGGGGGAGAGAAGGAGGGAAAGAGATAGGGAGGGAGGAAGAATAGAAAATTGTGATGAGTGGCCTGAAGAAAATAAAAGAGCACATACTAACGGGGGTTGCAATAAGAGAGAGCTCCACGGGGGTCAAGGAGCTAAGTAAGGTGCTGGCCAGAAAGAATGGTAGAGGAGGACTCTCTCCAAAGGAGACCTTTGTGCTGCTATCTGAAAGTTGCAGAGCCTGGGGAAACAGGTTCTTGTGAGAGGGAACCTCTTGCGCCAACACTGAAGCAGAGAGAATTTGGAATATCTAAGAAAGAGGAAGGAGGCGGGTGGGACTGGAGGGTGTGAGTAATGGAAGAAAAAAAAGTAACGGATTTTACTCTAAGAAGAATGGGAAGAAAGTTTTAAATCACAGAGTAAATCACAAGATCTGATTTCCATTTTTAGACATCACTGTGACTCCTGTGCAGTCAGGAGATCAGGGGAAAGAAGATAACCCCGAAACTCAGATGTGAGGTCCCTGCAGGAAACCAGGAGGCAGTAGTGGCAACTTCTGCTTAAGGCGATGCCAGGGGAAATGGAGAGAAATTGACTAGTGGGAGGTATATTTATAGATGGACAGGACGACTTGCTTAGAGACTGAATTTAAAGGTAATGGAGAGGGAGGAATTGGGGGTGGCTTCACAGCGAGGTTGCGAGATGGATATGGTGGGATCATTTATGGAGACAGGGAAGACAGGTGGAAGAATAGGTGTGGGGGCGGGAATTAAGAGTTCAATTTTGAGCATACTAAATATAATGTTTGTTCATCATCCAAACGGAGATGTTGAGTAGGCAGATGGGCATACATGCCTGGAGTTCAGGAGAGAGGTCTGAGCTAGAGAGATATATTTGGAGCCATTAGGCCTGCGAGGCTGGTTGCTAGGGCAGCCAATCAACAGAGCTGGAATACCCAGAGTTTCCTTTTCCTTCCCACTTGCCCCACCCTCTCCCCCAAAGCCCTTGGATACAAAGCGGTCTCTAGGTTCTGGAACAAAGGGGTACTTAGGTAAGTATGGATTGGAAGGAGAGGCAGAAAGAGAAAACGCTTCCATTTGTCAGGACGGTGTGATTACAGATACACTTTTCCTTTTCCTTTTCATATCTATTGCTAGTCATTGGCATATTTCTTCAACAAATCATTTTTGAAATAATTAAATATGGTCTAAATACCGAAAAAAAAAAAAAAAGAAAGAAAGAAAGAAAAAATCTGATCACTGCAAGGGTTGGGAATGTGCTTTTTGCTCCCTGTCAGCCTGGGCTCTCCTGTTAATTCTCAGCAGCCCCACTGGAGACCTGGACAAAGCCCTGTAAAGAGAGTGACAGATAACAAAAAACATTCACAAATGGGCAGTGAGACATCTGAGAGACGCTGCAGCTTTGGCATCAAGATCAGCCTGAGCTGGAAGGAAAACCTCTTGGTGCCATCTAGTCTAAGCCTTCTGCCCAACCCCAGATTACAGATGGAGGAATTGTGTCCTGGAGTGATCAGGCGATATGATCAAGAGGGAAAAATGCAATTCTCAGGCTGCCATTCCAGGTGTTCAAAAAGTATTAAGCAAAAAATGTTTCCATAATTGAACATAAATTTTATTTTAAGTACCCTTACCGCAGACTTAATCTTGGCCAATTCAGCACATGCTCCATCAAATCAGTGGTAACCTGTGACTTCCATCCGTGCAGGTATCTGTTGAAATGTGCTCCCTGTGCTCCCTGTGTGCCCACACAGGTGGTCGCAGCAGGGCTTCTCCTCATCCAGTGGCTTTCAGCTCCATCCTCAAGTTTCTTAAGCACACTGGAAATCTTGGCTACTTTGGGACCCCAGGAAACTCTGCAGGGTGGTCTCGGGCCCTCACTGATTGGGTAGACCACGCAGCCAGTTCTGCCCTTTGCGGTCAGGCCAGGCTGGGGGCAGGAACATCACAAATGTCATGAGGAAGGAAGCCGTCCAAAGTTGACCTGGGATTTGGAGGATCAAGCCACAGTGTCGATTCCCTCGAGCTCCCCTCCCTCTCCCACTCATCAGGCTAGTCCCAGCAGGTAACAGGGGCGGGCAGAAGGGTGAGGAAGGAGGGACCGGCTTTGTAGAAGCCCTGATTTTTCCCAATTTTTCCATCTGACATCTGGATCTCAGCTTTTGAGACTCAAAGATGCATTTGTTCCCTGTTTCTGCGGTAACAGCCTCCCTTGAGGCGAATGCATTACATTTATCTGCTGCCTAATTTGGTCACAATGAAACACATAACAGTGAGGGGAAGGCATTGGTGAAAACTGGGCTGCAGAGCTCTGCAGTGACATGAGCAGGCACGTTTTATAAGAACATGTGAGAAGCCTCTCCACTCTAAGATTGAGCACACCCCAACTCTCCGAATATACTGGAAGCCGTTGAATTGTGCACTTTATATGGGTGAATTGTATGGCATGTGAACTAGATCTTAACAAAGCTATAAAAAATATGTAGAAATGATAACAATGTGGGGATATTGTATAGTTATATGATTTTTGTTTTTTAATAAAAACTAATTCGACTTTTAAGGGGAAAAATCTAATGCAGCCACCACACAAAACACCAATTCCTTATTGCCTTATTTCTACAAATTTCCAACACTCCTAATGGAATGTAGGAAGAGGGGAATAAAGAATGAGCGTCATGAAAAACATTTGGAACCATCATTTTTCCTGACAGAATCTGTCTCAGACTGGGCAAGATGAAGCAAAAAGGCTTCTAGTGGGCAAGGGCAGACAGGGGTTGTAGTACTGGTTCTCAGAACGCAGAGCTCTGAATCTCCTGCCTAGCTTCTGTGATGTTTTAATAAAGATAGTATTGGATTCATCCATATAGAAGGTCTATTTCCAAATTCAGGATCTGTGCACCAGGACAGACAGGGAGCGGACCTTCCTTTCTCAGAAGCTTTCCAGCAAATTTCCCTTCACATTTGATTGGTCGGAATCGCAACACGTGCCCCATCTTCAGCCAATAACTCATCCAAGCCCTGGCTGAGGGTGGGGCTTCCGTAATGCGCTTGGACTAGTGAAAATCCATCTCCTGGGGCTGCGGAAGGGCTCGTGTTCTTCTTAAACCCCTTTGCCGGACAGTATACGGGTTCTGCTAGGAAGGCAGAAGAGGTGTGTGGTTGAGGAGATGCCCAACCAAGCATGTCTTCCGCTGACTGGGTGGTGAATTCAGTGAGCCTTGGAAAGCTGCACTCTTCCAAAATGCGATACTCCAGACGTGTCAGAACCTGCGAGTGGTTATCAGATGGTTGTCAGAGAAGAGGTGGGCTCCAGAAACCAGAGCTTTGGGAGCCTCACTGGACATCCCCAAGGAAAAGCCTGACACACAGAGCCGGCCACCTTCAAATGAACCAGTCAGGCCTGGGCAAGGAGCAATGGCCGTAGAAACCCATAGACACTGAGGACTAGGGTTCATCCTATTGTTACGGGAAGACATTAGGCCCAGTGCCCTTAGACAACCCAAGCGTGGACTGGGGAGCCATGGAAAACAGCTGCTACTAACAGTCTTTCCATCCTTAGGGAGGATAAGTGTTCTGGATTTATGAGAGCTGGAAAAAAATTTTGTGACATACTTATCAATTACAAAGGAAAAAAATAGTAACTTTACGGTGGAAATGCCTGGCAGACACCACCTTAACCAAGCACAGTGAGCATCGCCTGTAATGGGACAAATAAAAAATCCTGTGCTTCCTAATTGGATGCAATGAGAACAACGTAGCTTCTCTTCTGGATATCTCTGCCCGACATGCAAAACCTAAATCTACTCAGGAGGAAATGTCAGAAAAATCCAAAATGTGGGACATTCTACAAAATAACTGGTGTATAAATTTCAAAAGTGTCAGAGTCATAACATAAAGAGGAACTGTTCCATTTTGGAGAAAACTAAAGAGACATAATGAGGAAGGGCAACTCGAAACTTTCTGTAGATGACATTGTTGAGACAGTTGGCAAAACTTTTAAGTGAGTCTGAAGATAAGATTGTACTAACGTATCACATCAATGTTAATATCGTGATTTTGACGGTTGTATTGTGGTCATATAGGGTAATGTCCGTATTTGTAGGAAATACACACTAAAATATGTGCAAGTGATAAGGCAACCTCTCGGCAATTTATTCACAAGTGGTCCTGGAAAAAAGTTGTACTATATCTGAGAATTTCTATAAGATTGAGATTGTTTCAAATTTTTAAAAAGCAAAGGTACATTTATTTCTCATACTTCTGGTGTCATGGAATAATTTTTAATCTGTTGCAAAATAAAAACAGCTAGTGTGTACCAAGAGCTCACTCTGTGCCAGACGCTGTTCGGAGCGCTTTTCATGTATGAACTTGTTTATCTTCACAACAATCAGATGAGGGATAGCCTATAATTATCCTCATTTTGCAAGTGAGGAAACTGGCGCAAAAGAGAAATTCACTGACTTGCCGAGTTCACACAGCTGGTGAGACGCTGGCTGGGATTTGAACCCAGGCAGTGTGGTTCAGAGTCCCTTGCCCTTAACCAACAACACACTCCTTCCGTGTCCTTGTCCAGTCCAATGGTCTTATGTGCCATCAATCACCCAAAGACTCCTGACTTTATATCTCACCCTTGAATCTAATATCTGACTGCCTACTCAGTTTCTCCACTTGGAAGCCCAATAACGTCTAAAACTCAACGAACCCTTAACTCCAAATGATCTTCCCCTAAAAACCTGCTCCACCCACTTACTTTTCCATTTCAGTTGATGAAAACTCCACCGTTTAACTGTCCACGCCACAAACCTAGGAGATATAAGTTCTCAACCAACGTCCCTTCTACCAGAAAGCTGTGTTAACTCAGCCTTAGTATATGTCCACAATCTGAGCGCCCTTCATGCTGCCTCCCTCACCGCCAGCCTCTCTTTCCAGGACTGCTGCAGTTAGCACCTCCCCGGGCTGGCCTCCCTGCTCCCTTACCTCCCTCATCCATTCCCAGCGGAGGGATTCTTTTTAAAACCAAAGTCAGGTCCTATCCTTCTCTGCTCAAAACCCAGCAATAGCAGCTCATCTCAAGGACAGTAAAAGCGAAGTCCTCTCCTTGGCTTAGGGGCCCCTCACCGACGGCTCACCTCCTCCCCTTCTTCTAACTATGTTTTTTCACAATAGGCCTTATCACTTTCCAACATACGATATCATTTGCTTATTTGTTTTAGTTCTTTTTTAATATGTATCACCTGCCCCCCACACAGAGGAAGGTGAGCTCCACAAGGGCAGCGAGTTTTGTCTGTTTTCTTCACTGATATGTCCTGAGCCCTGAAAACACAGCCTGGCACATCGTGGGAGCTCACTATTTGTTGAGTGAATGAATGACTGCACCAAACAATCTCTCAGGTTGCAGTGAGAGACGGAATGAAGAGGAGGATGAACGGAAGGCAGGAGGCAGAAGAGGAGGGAGGGAGAATCCCAAAGCTTAGGATATCCAAAGTTTAGGATTGTTGAAAATCCTCTTGTCCTGCTGGCTGTAAGAGCTGACCACATGATCGGTGGCTAGAACACTCGAGGTTTCTAGAAGATCACAATATTTAAGGAAACCATTCGTTTGGGAAGACAGTAGTAAGTACAGATTAGCAAAGAGGGGAATGTCTTTCATTTCCATGGTCACCAAGTCCTCTGATGACAGGACATTATCAGGCTGTCATCAGGTTTGAGCAAGGGAAATGCAGAACCAGCAGCTCTTTACTTCATCTCCTCAGAAGGGTGGAGCTGAAATCCCTTCCTCTTCTCTCTGTCCCACCCATTTCTTCTTAGAAAAAATTTTCTTTCAGCTGCACTCAGCCCTCCTGCACTGATGCCTCTGGCCACTTCTGCTGCTGTCCCTAATCATGAGTCCTTCCTGTGAGTGGGATCTGCACCCTGTGGCAGACCAGGGTGCTGGGGGCTGAACCCAGAGCCACAACATGTTGCAGAGTAAGACAAAAAGGAGAGAGGGAGCATTTACACAGGACCACACCTTTCCCAGTTTTATCCAGATCAAGTGTCCCAACCCTCCTGAAAACACTCCCCTATGTTCCTAACCCTGCACCCATTTATTGGAAGTGCTGGACTCCGTCGGTTTCAAAAGAAAGCTACTTCCTCCTTCCTCACCACTGCTCTTTTCAGTAAGCTCTGCCAAACCTTCCTTCCTGGGCCCTGGATTAAATCCCTAGGAGACCCCCATGGCTGTTATTTGTTTGATTGTTTTAATTAGAGAAGTAAATTTACAGAAAAAAAATATGCAGAAAATAGTTTCTATATACCCTCCTCACACAGTTTCCCCTATGATTAACACTTTGCATTAGCGTGGTAATTTGTTAACATTTGATAGGGCAATAAGACTCAGAAAGATTGCACGACTTGCCCATACTCATGCCACCTCATAAGGGCAAGGCCAGGATTTGAACCCAGACCCATCTGGTCCAGAAGCAGGATTCTTTTTCCCATAAGAGCTGCCTCACCATGACGCCTCTTCTCCCCCTCCCTCCCTCCCTCCCCCCAGCCCCCTCTCTCTCAGCATTTAGGACCTTCCCACAGTCCGCTGATAAAAAGATGACCTCTCAATATTCAATAACCATAAAAGTGATGTGTACAGGGAAGTGTCAGAAGGAGGCCTAAAACCATTTAGTCTGGCTGGCCGGGCTCAGCAATGGACAAAAAGAAATATTTGGAATACAGATGTTCTGGGAGCTTCAAGAATGGGAGGAGCCTGACAGATCATTGCCCGGCAAGCAGCCCAGCCAGCATCACATCAGGCACAAGTGAACTGCTTCCTGGCTGATAGGAGACCTAAGGTTGAGCCCAGCCTTGACCCAGGGGATACAGGCAGGGTCATCGAGAAAAGCCCAACTTTGGAGGTACCGGGCCACACAGAACCTGCAGTGGAGGATAGAGCCAAGTAGCAAGATGCACCCAGCCCCAACTTCCAAGTCCTGGACAAGAGAATCATTGTCACTATTTAACCGTTAGAATGACTAAGCCTAAAAAGTGTGACAATCCCACGTGGAGCCACCGGAACTTGCCTACACCGCTCGTGAGAAGGTGACACGATCCAACCACTCTGGAAAACAGTTCGGCAGTTTCTTATAAAGTCAAACATACACTTATTCCATTATACAGATGTTCCACTCCCAGGTGACGACCCAAGAGAGATGAGAACAGATGTGTGCAAGGTGGGACACAGCAGCTTGATCTGCAACAGCCACAAACCGAAAACAGCCCAAATGCCCATCAATGGGAGAGCAGGTAAGTAAATCATAATCTACCCATAAAATGACATTTTTTTCAACAATGAAAAAGAATGAACTTAGACTGTGTGGCATCCTTACCATGGAATATAACTCAGCAATAAAAGAGAACAAATGATCAATACATGCAACAAACGGTATGATCCCAAGGACAATATACTGAGTAAAAAAACACAATCTCAGAAATTCACATGTTGTGTGAATTCCATTTATATAGCGTTCTTGACATTATAAAATTAGAGAGATGGAAAACAGATTCGTGGTGGCCTGGGGTTAGGGCTAGTGTCCAGAAGAGGGTCAGGGTGACGATAAAAGTGTAGCACAAGGGAGATCTTTGTGATAAGTTGATTCTGTAACTTGATTGTGGTGGTGGTTACATAAAACCACATGTGATAAAAGAGTGCAAAACTATACACATATTGGACCAATGCTGGTTTCCTGGGGGAAACTGGGAAAGAGGTAAATAGGACCTCCTTGTGCTGTTTTTGCAACTTTCTATGAATCTACAATTATTTTGAAAGTTAAAAAGATATTTAAGACAGAAAAAATGAAAACAATGAATAGATAGAAAAGATATAACAATCCAGTGGAAAAATGAACAACATTTGAACATGTAGTTCCCAGAAAAAGGAAACAGTTAAGGTCAAGTAATATATGAAAGAACACTCAACCTCTCTAATATTTATGGAAAGGCAAATAAAGACGATGATGATATAACCATTTTTTAAAAA
Source organism: Tamandua tetradactyla (assembly GCF_023851605.1). NCBI lineage: Eukaryota > Metazoa > Chordata > Mammalia > Pilosa > Myrmecophagidae > Tamandua > Tamandua tetradactyla. The sequence continues at coordinate 23,408,447 of NC_135327.1, read as the reverse complement.
GAATGAGCTAAATGTTACATTCAACAATATAGATGACTCTCAAACTTTATGCTGATTGGAAAAAGCCAGATACCAGACACTGTTTGACTCCATTTATTTGAAATGCAAGAATAAGCAAAACTAATCTATGGCAATAAAAATCAGACTTGTGTTTGCTTCTGGGGTCAGAGATTGAACGGAAAAGAGCAGGAGGAAACCTATATCCTGGGTTGGTGGTTACACAGGTGTTAATGAGTCTAAAAATTCATTGAAGCTTACATTTACCATTCGTGCATTTATGTAAGTGATACCTCACTAAAAACTCAAAATAACAACTACACAAAGTCATGTCATGGGATTTGACATAAAGTAGAAAAAGGGAGCAAGAAAGGCAAATTAAGTCACAGTGCAGTGCAAATTGCAAATGGTAGAAAGCCAGGATCAAGGACCTAAGAGGATTCTGTGTTAATGAGACATCTAACATTTCTTCATCATTGAGGAAACTGTCAGAAATGATGCCATATGGCTTCTGCTAGGTCATAAAACACCATGCACTTTTCCTTTGTTCTCATCATGGAGATCGAGGAATTTTTGCTAACTGACCATTGGAAATCCTCATTACTTTATCTCTCAAGTTCACTGCCAGCTTTTGGAGAATAGGGAATCTGAAAGGCTCACAGGAACCCGCCAACGATGATCACAGCTGCCTGTGATTTCCAGAAGAGAGTATGCCAATACCACCACCACGCCTTGCTTTTGCCATCAGCAGATACCTCCCTATCTGCCCTCTCCATTGCCAAGAGAGCAGTCATGATTTCTCCTTCTCCTCCACCTTCTGGTTCGAATGCAAGCACCTCTGTTGGGTAATACCTAAGCCAGAACCACCCTGGTAAGGGGTTCTGGAAAATCATAGTTCCCAAACTTTCAGCTCCTCTGATAAAGAGGACAGAGAAGGGAGCAGAGATAAGCATTTATTGCAAAACACCAGCCTGGCTATTTTTTAAAACAATATTTATTTGATAGCTGATGAGGTTGAATGTTTGCCTTTGCTTGCTGACTCGTATTTTCCATTGTATTTTAAACAATAAATACCTTGTTGTTTTAACAAAGTCCCATTTTTGTAGGGGGGGCAATGTGGGAAGTGTGCCCTTTACAGGTATACGATTTAAGTGTGCATGTGTGCTCACTATATATCCCAGGTGTCCCTGCTGAGGACAACTTAGATGAACTCCAGCTTGTGACAGACGGCCATTCTCGTGACACCCAAGTACGCTGGCCAGAGGAAATATCACTGACCCTGGTTACTTGGCAGTTGCTGTGAGCCACGGGCCTCACGTACTCTCTCATTTAATCAATTTTACACAGCAGTGTGACAGATAAAGTTCTTTTTAGATTCTTGGGTGTTTTTCCCTCCGTACTGTAATCCAATTCCTTCTCTAGCAGCTCTTGCCTATATTAAAATTAGACCATGAACCTTATTGCCTGGAGGACAGGGCTGGAGGAATTTCAGCTAGACCAAAGAAGGGCCTCTGGTAGATAAAAAGGGCTATGGTATAAGGAAAGTCACTACATGTGAAGAAGGAGAAGGCTTCCCCTTACAATCTGATAGAGGGCCAGAAGGAAAAGAGGAGATAGAGCCAGGAGGTGAGACACTGGGGTACTTCCACCCCCATGACCAGAGTGTCAAAACCCCAGGGTGGTGTGGGAGTGGAGTATGATAGGAGGCCCAGGTGTGTTCAGGGATTTCCAGGGCACAAGGGACAGTGGCCTGGCTTCCCAGGGAGTCCAGGAGGCCGCAGGCATGGCAAAAGAAACATATCCCATCTGGCTCCTGAGCAGGAGGTCAGAAATGATTGAAGAATTGAGTATCTCCAGAAAGACACACAAGAAACTGGTGACTATGCTTGACTCTAAGGAAGGTAGAAATGTGCCCGGGAGCCCTTAAATGAGATTTTAAATCCTGCGAAGTTTGAGCCCTTATGGATGCCTGTGGTAGCTAAATTATAAAAAGGTCCATAATGGGGTTAAACTCTCCCCACATTCACACCCTTTGCAATTTAACTATGTAGCTTCTCCCATCAAGAGAAGAAATCTACTTTTCTGTCACTTGAATCTAATCTGATCTCATGACTTGCTTTGGCCAACAGAATGTGGTGGAATGACATTGGGACTTGAAGATTCCTCTTTCTCAAAACTCGGCCACTCTCAGGTGGACCAGCCCAGGAAGACTTCCTGGAAGATAAGAGCTGACATGGAGGTGAGCTGAGGCACCCCACTGGTAGTCGGCCAACTCCAAAAGCAGAGCCACCCAGCCAGCCTGCAGCTGACTTCCATCACATGAGTAATCCCAGCCAAAATTAGCTTAGCTGCAGAGAACCACTGAGCTGAGTCCCAGATATACTGCCAACCCACAGAATTAATAACCAATAACCACCAAATAAGTGGTGATTGTTTTAAGCCACTAAATTTGGGGTCATTTGTTATGCAACAATAGCTGAATGATATAATGCCTTACCTGGTAACATTATTTTTAAATAAATCTAAGAAGGAAAGAAATAGCTGGAAATGAATCTGCATAGAGGAAAAGGTGATTCTGACATCTCCCTGGGCAGGTGACATGGTGGTGCTACAGGTCTGGGTGGAATTCCCTAGGCCTGTGGTCACTTCCAAGGGACTTCAATATATGTTTCTTCTCAACAGGAGAACAAGTACAGGGAGCAATGAGCTTTCCCAGTGGCGCCAGTAGAAGGCCCGAAAGGGCCAGACAGGATTGGCCAGACTTCAGTGGATACAGGGACCAGTCCAGCCCAGCCTCTTCCTAGCTGACACCAGACCCCAAGGACCCAGGGGACAACACGCAGACCTAAGCCCTACCAACCTGCCCCAGGAGGCAACTTTGGTTCCCTCAGTACCCAGGAGCCAACTGGAGTAAGGAGGGAAGGAGGAAAACACTGAGAGCCTGATTTTTTTTTCTGGAAAAGACTGAGTTAACCTAAAAGAGAATGTTGGTGACATATAGGGTGCTCACCCTGCATCTTATATACAGACACAGTTTTTTTTTTTTTGCATGGGCAGGCACCAGGAAATGAATCTGGGTCTCCAGCATGGCAGGCGAGAACTCTGCCACTGAGCCACCGTGCCCCCCCCACTCCGCCGTAAGACACATTTTTATTTTTATTCCTGTTTTTATAGCCTAGGAAACTGATGCCCAAAGGCTTCAATGACTGCCTTAAGGTCACAGAGCCAGATCAGGGTAAAACCACGGTTTGAAGCCAAACAGAGGGGCTAAAGAGATTCTGAAGCTGGAAGTGCCTATGATACCAGGATGGGTGCTCCTAGAGAAGCTTAGATCAGTTCCAGAAAGTTAAGATGTCACAAACACATTTTTGGATAATCTGATATGTTCAATTTGGATCTGAAGAAATGGAGGTTTAGAAGGTTTCCCACAATTAGACAACTAGGAAATCAGGACCATGTTTTCCCTGCACTGTCAAAAAGAGGCTTCCGTGGGGCTTATTTTATAATAAATCCTTCTTAAGCAAGTATTACCGTCTCTATTTCCTACATATTTTGAAGAATGGCGATTAGTATGCTTAGCCTTTATACTGTGCTGAGTCTGCACATGTTCCCTCATTTAATCCTCACCACGCTTTTCTGAGGTCGGGATTGTTACTGTCCCCATTCTGCAGATGAGGAAACAAAAGCTTAGAGACTGCAAGGTCACACAGCCAGGAAGTTGCAGACCCAATGCTTGATCCAAAGTCCCACTGACCCCAAAGGTTACTCTCTTTCTTCCATGCCCATCTCCCCCCCCATGTGCCTCGGACAGGGCCTCTGGCAAGAGGTCAACTTAACCTCAGTGAATACAGGAACCCACAGCAGAGATGATAACGCCGGAAATCACTTGACTCCAGCTCCTTCCTCTTGCACCAGAATCCTTCTCTTGCTGCAGTGAGGACACTTCCCAGAGTAGCCTTGGCCAAGAGAAGCCAAAACAGCCTGTTGGAGAGCAGAACGGGCAGCCCGCCTTGGGGACAGTCGGCGTGTGCCCTTGCCATGCCCGGCCCGACCCGCCTGGCCCACTCGCCTCCCTGCTTCCTGCTGCTGGTGCCGGTGCTGGTCCCTGTTCTCTCAGGTGAGTAGGATCTGAAACAGAACAGGAACCACCCCTAGCGGGAAACAGATGGAAGTGGGGGAAGCTGGGAACTTTCCTGACCCCAGCAGAGTGCAGACCTGGTTTCCAAACCTGCAGCAGCTTCTCAGGAGGCAGCATGGTAGAGTGCATGGGCACCCGGGCTCTGGACTCACACCCATGGACTCTGGCTTGAACACCCTGTGCCCACGTCACATGCCACAGCTCTGCTGGCTTCCATCTCCTTCTCTACAAAACAGGGACGCTAATAAGACCTTTCTCAGGGATATTGTGAGTGTCGAATATAAGAGTAGCGAGACTCAGCTACTTAGCTGGTAGGGCCCCGTGCAAAATGAAATGTTGGGTCCTTTGTTCAAAATCAGGTTTGTTTTCCTTTCTCTCTTCCCTGTCCTCCCTTACCTTCCCCTCCCTCCCTCTCTGCCTCCCCCCTCCTCTTTCTTTATTAGGGAAGTTGTGGGTTTACAGAGTTCCCATATCCCACCAGTGGCAAGGAACATTTATTGCAATTGATGAAAGCACATTTTTATAATTGTACTATCAACTGTAGTCCGTGGTTTAACTTAGGGTTCACTGTTGTGTTGTGAAGTTATGTGGATTTTTTTTTTTTTTTTACTTCTTCTTTCTTTATTGTACGCTTTGTAGATGTCATGCAGGCCTAGAAGTTACACTGTTAAATAATTCTTTAACAACCAGCCAGGCCTAACATCCGGGTCCAGAGCTCCAAACCAGGAGCAAAAGAAATGGGGATGGTGGGGCTGGGCTATTCCTCCAACATCACCAAAACCAGAAATCAAGGAACCTAAGCTCCTCCCTGGGCCAGATCCAGGGCTTGGGCCCTTGGACTCACCCTCAGGTGCCTCTGGCTCCATCACTATCCAGGTAAGGTCATCAGCAAGGAACTGGAGGGGACGGTCAACTGAGTCCAGACATGGACAAAAGGAACTGGAAGGAGGATAGGAAATGGACAGGTACTGTCTAGCTGTAGTTAAGATAACAGTGCAGCTGATGGAGGTTGAGGGGAGCAGGGAAAGAGGCTACGGGGAGGCAATATTGCAGCAATGCAGGAGTGTAGCCCCAAGGTCCTGTCCTGGGCACTGGTCAGGGTAGCAGCTGTTAGTCCCCAGATAGAGCTCCTGACCCAAGCCTGGGCAGAGGGCTCACACATTGTGGTCCTCTTGGTGAGCTGGGGCTCCTCGTCCACCAACTTGGACTTGAGGGGCTCCTTGTAGGCCAGGACGTCTCCACGCCACTTGGTGATTGTCTGCTTTTCACAGACCCAAATTTCCTGTGCAACCTGCTGAATGAGCCTGAAATCATGGTTGACTACCATCATGCCACCCTCAAACTCACTGATGGCATCTGGCAGTGTGTCAATGTTCTCAATCTCCGGGTGATCGGTGGGTTCATCCAGGAAGAGCAGGTCGGGGGTTTGCCAGGTCAGCCAGGCCAGACACACTCAGCACTTCTGCCCATCTGAAAGGTTCTGGATTGGGCTTACTTGCTGTTTCCCAGTGAGACCGTATCGCCCAATGGTCTTCCTCACTTGTTTCTTCTCCTTGATCTCAGGGTAGCACCTCATCACATACGCCAAAGCGAGCCATCTAAGTCCAGCTGCTCTTGTAAGTGTGGATGGTAATGCCCTATCTTGACCTGAGAGCATTTTCAGATCATCCCGTCTGTGAGTAGCAACAAACCAGTTAGCAGGTTCCAAAGAGCTGATTTTCCTCCTCCATTGGTCCTTACGAAAGCCACTTGTGTATCAAGGTCAATACCAAATTCTAGACTGTTGTAGATGCAGGGCCCATCCTGTATATACTTGAAGCTCACATTTTGTACCGTAATGATGGGTGGAGGAATCTTGCCACATGGTGGGAAATAAAATGACAGTGCCTTGTCGCTCATGACCCTCTCTGTTAGTCCTGATGCCATCATTTTCTGCAGCATACTTTCCTTTCTCTGGGCCTGCCAGGCCAGCTCAGCACTGCCGTGACCGAACCTAGCATTGTAGTTCTTCATGTGAGCTCTCTGATCTTGCTACCACTGAATGCTCTTTGTCTAGTTCTCCTCCAGCTCCAGTCGCGTCTTCACATACTGATCATAACTACCCGCATAATACTTCTGTTTCTTGTTGTGCAAATAAGTGAGGTTGGTACAGACAACATTTAGAAAATCTTGGGAATGGGAGACGAGGACCAAGATGTGCTTAAAAGTCTTGAGCTCTACTGTGGGATCAACAATGCCATCCTGACCAAACCGGGGAGAGAAGTGCAACAAGTAAGGTATCAGTGGCTGAAAGAGTTCAAATAGGGTCAAGAGGCTACTCTGGAGGTCACTCTTACACAGGCTTCAGTTAGACATTGCTACCTATCATAACTTGCCAAACCCCAACCAAAACCATTCCAGCCAATCCTAAAGAATACCTAGGGCAATATATAAGATTCTACAAAGGTTCCATGCATTTAGGATAACTTTCCAGAAACGTACAAACTCCAGATGGGTCCCTGGACTAGATAAGTCCTGAAACCTAGAGGGGCCAGCCTTTCCAGAACATCAACTAGCTCCATTCCCTTATTCCATATTATTGACAACCCCTTCGAACATGATAAAGTTAGAATGGGCATAGCCCAAATACCTCTACAGAGTGGGAAAAAGATTAAAGGTGATAGTGGAGTTCTACAGAGACGGCCAGGTTTTAAAAATGAATATGATTGATGAATCATTTTGCTGATATTTCTTTTAGTCCCCAGTATCTTAGAGTAGCTGGAAGTAAAAACCTAAACTGATAGAATTTTTTAACCCATACCAAACTCTGAAATCTGTTCTACAACTAATTGTTGTGCTGCGCCTTGCAATTTAATGCTTTTTTGTATATACATTCTTTTTTACAAAAAAGAAAAAAATGTCAGTTGTGATGATAAAAAACATATATTCCTTCTAGCCTCCAATGTCCTGGAGCAGCTGGGAGGAAAAATCTGAGAGGATGGTATGGTAGCCCATGACAAACTCTGGGATCGGTCCTGTAACTACTTGTTGAAGAGTGCTTTGAAAATTATTGTTTTTTTCTTTCTTTGGTTTGTATATATGTTACATTATACAATTAAAAAGTTAAAAAAAAAAAAAAAAGTCTTGAGTTCTTCTTCCAACCTCACACAGGCATCTAGGTCTAAGTGTTTGGTAAGCAGCGTGAAATGTCGGATAGAGAGGGCCCTGGCCAGGGCAACCCTCATCCTCTAGCCCACTCTGAAATCTTTTTACTTCTTGCACTGCATGGCAGGTGTGAAACCCAGTCCATGCAAGATCCGTGAGGCCCCCATCTCAGCCTTCTTAGCTTCCAGCTCCTCCAGGCGCTCATGTATCTCCATTAGATTCTCACCCTCTGCATCCTCATGAGCCAGGCGCTCAGCCTCCTTCTCCAGCATGGTCCTCTCCGTGTCAACCTCCATCACACACTGCAAGGGTGTCTTGTCAGTAGGGGGCATCTCCCGAGTCAGATGGTGGATGTCAATGGGCTCAGGGATGGGCACTTCACATTTCTCAATAGCAGAAAGCAGCATCGCCTTTCCAATTCCATTTAAGCCAATAAGACTATAATGATAGCCTGAGTTTAATTCCAGTTTGGTGTCACTGAACAGCTCTTGACCATGAGAAATGAGTGAGAAGTTGATAATGTGGACATCAGTACTGCTGGGGTGAGAGGCTGACACACCAGTAACAGCTCGAGCTGCAGCTTTCTTCATCTCAAAGTCCTCTAGTTTCTTGGACAACAAACCTGTTGTCTCTCTGTCATTGGCCTCTTCATTTTTCTCTTCTGCCACTTGTGGGGTTTTATGACAGCGTCTCGTTTTCTTCATGCCCCTTTCTGGGTCGCTGTAGAGATTTGGCAGCTTCCTCCTTTTTGGCTGCCTTCTTCTCAGCCAGGTCAGAGGGTATGTAATGAGCCCCAGGGGTGGGTTACTGTTCTTTCAGGGAGCTGGGCCTTGCTGCTTGACCTCTGTCCAGTTATAGATTTTTTAAGTCACTGCTTGCTGAGCCTTGGGTTTTCCCCCCATTAAAATCGGGCTAATAATAGGTGCCACCTCTTGACTTTATTAGAAAGAGTCACCAAGATAGTTCATGTAAAGTCCCTGGCACAACATAAAGATTGATAAATGTTGGCTATTATTATTTTCATAACTATGTCTCCTCTAATTCAGAGTCAGGCTGACTTAACTCCTGGGTCTCAAGCCTCCCACGTACAGCTCAGCCTCTGAGTCCCAGTTCCTCTGACCCATGAGGCAGGATGCTCGGCTCTTGATGGACTCGTTATATTTTCTGCCCACATGGGCCCTGCCCCAGGCCCTCCTGAGATCTCTGTTTGTTCTGATCCTCACATCATGGACCCTCCAGGGTGGCCACCCCCAGAAGAGGCCCTGGTGGGTCTCAGGGGCGGAGTCAGCCCCACGTGCTCCCGCGCTCTCTGGCTATGTGACTTGAGGCACCAGTTCGCTTCTCTGAGCCGGTTTCCTTCATTGTAAAATGTGAGCCATAATCCCAATCCCTCAATCCAGGGGGACTTCTGAGTGCCTGTGATGTGTTAAGCACTAGGCTAGGAAATCATATGCATAAAAACTACCCAGAATGAAAAATATTCAAACTGTTTTGGGGAAATATCCATTTTCTTCCAGGCTTCCCAAAGGAAACCCCTCAATAGGGACTATGAAGGGAAGGGGCATGGGGTGCAGGGCAGATGAAAAAGAGAGGAGAGAGGACGCTCAGAGCTGACTTGTGCAGCTTCTGGGAGAGGCAGAGGCAAAGCACCCAGAGCTTCCTAAAACCCATCAGACACGTGGACGGAGGCTGAGGAGGGGGAGTGCACAGGGCAGGGGCCTGATCGGCAGCTCCAGTTTCTTCCTTGGGGTTTCACTTCCCCAGACCCACCTCCAGCAGGGGCTAAGAGCCCCCATCACTCCCCACTGCCTCTTCCGCATGAATCACCCCTTTCCCACCCTGATCACCACACATACGAAAGCCTTCAAAATTATTTTATTACTGTAGTACAATTAATATATAAAAAACTGTACATATTTTAAAGTGTGCAGTTTTGTGTTTTGGCATAAGTCTACCCTTGTGAAAGTAATGCCAAAGTCAAGACATTGAACCCATCCAACACCCACAAAAATGTCCTTGTGGTTTTTTGCTTCCCCTCTGCCTAGTCCTCAAGCAACCAACAATCTGCTTCCTATTACTATGGATTAGTTGGCATTCCCTAACATTTTATATAACTAGAATCATATAGTGTGTACTCTTTCTGTCTGGCTTCTTTCACTCAACATAACATTTTGAGATTTAGCCATGTTGTTGAATATGTCGATAGTTCATTCTTTTGCATTGCTGAGTAGTACTCCATTATACAGCTAAGCCATAGTTTGTTTATCCGTTCATCTGTCGACAGATGTTTGGGTTGCTTGTGGTTTGGGACTACTACAAGGAAAGTGCTCTGAACACTCATGAAAAAGTCTTTATGAGTGTTCTAGTTTGCTAGCTGCCGGAATGCAACACACCAGAGACGGATTGGCTTTTAACAAAGGGGGATTTATTTTGTTGGTTCTTCAGAGGAAAGGCAGCTAACTTTCCACTGAGGTTCTTTCTTACATGGAAGGCACAAGATGGTCTCTGCTGGTCTTCTCTCCAGGCCCCTGGGTTCCAACAACTTTCCCCGGGGTGACTTCTTTCTGCATCTCCAAAGTCCGGGGCTGAGCTGCTAGTGCTGAGATGAGGAATGCCAAGCTGCTTAGCTGTGCTACATTGCTTTCTCTCATTTAAGCACCAGCCAATTAAGTCAAACGTCACTCATTGCAGCAGACACGCCTCCTAGCTGACTGCAGATGTAATTGGCAACAGATGAGGTTCACGTACCGTTGGTTTATGTCCGCAGCAACAAGATTAGGTATGCTCACCTGGCCAAGTTGACAACTGAATCTAACTAACACAATGAGGATATATGCCTTTTCTCTTGGAAAACTATCTAAGAGAGAGTGACTAGATATCAGGGTGGGTGTTTAGCTTTATAAGACACTGCCAAATTGCTTCCCAAAATGACTGTATCATTTTACACTCCCATTAGCAATGTATAGAGAGTATATTTCCCCCACATCCTCTCCAACACTTGGGCGGGTCAGACATTTTTATTTTAGTCATTCTCATAGGTGTGCAGTGGCAACTCATTATAGTTTTAATTTGCGTTTCCCTGGTGAGTAAAGATGTTCTTGTATATCTTCTTTGATGAAGTGTCTATTCACATCTTTTGCTCATTTCTAATTGTTTTTCCTGTTATTGAGTTTTGAGAGTTCTTTATATTCTGGATGCAATTCTTTTATCAGATATATGCATCTATGTGCACATCTTATATGTGCTTACATATGATATACACCTTGTTTTGGTTGCTAAAGCTGCCTGAATGCAATATACCAGAAATAGAACGACCTTTAAAAAGGGACTCAATTAAGTTACAAGTTTACACTTCTGAGGCCATAAAAATGCTCAAACTAAGGAATCCAGAGAAAGATATCTTGACTCAAGAAAGGCTGATGTCTGTCACATGGGAAAGGCACATGGCTGGCAACTGCTGGTCCTTGTTCCTGGTTCCGTTGCTTCCAGTTGCTGATGCCAGTGATTTCCTCTCTGAGCCTATGGACTTTCACATAGCTCCTCTGGGAGAACTCTGGGTTCTGGCTTGCTTAACATCCCATGGGGAGGCACATGGCAATGTCTGCTGGACTCTGCATCTCCAAACGTCCATGTCTAGGCGCCTGCTCTCTGTGTCTGCACTCCCACCACCTCCAAATGTCTTTGTGTCTGTCAGCTCCAAAGCAAGAGTCAGCATCAGAGATTTCTCCAAAATGCTTCCCCTTTTAAGGGAATCTAGTAAACTAATCATGGCCCACTTTGAATGGGTGAGGTCACATCTCCAGATAATCTAAAGGCCACACCCATAACTGGGTGTGTCACATCAGCACAGAAATAATCCCATCAAAGTTTCCACCCTAAACAATATGTCTGACCCCACAAGATTGGATCAGGATTAAAGCATGGCTTTTCTGGGGTACATAATAGTTTCAAGCAGGCACACTTCTATTCTGTGACTTGTTTTTTCTTTGGCCAGTGTCTTTTGAACAGCAGGTGTTCATAATTTTTACAAAGTTTAATTTATCAATTTGTTCTTTGATGGATTGTCATTTTCGTGTCATATATAAGAAATCTTTGCCAAACCCAAAGTTATAAAGAGTGTTTCCTATGCTTTTATCTGGAAGTGTGTATTTTTACGTGTAGGTCTATGATATATTTTGAGTTAATTTTTCTATATGGCGCAAGAATTGAGTCGAAGTTTATTTGTTTATGTGTGGATTTCCAGTTGCTCTAAGCTCCATCATTGAAAGACTCTCTTTCCCATTGCACCCTTGTGCAAAAATCAGCTGTTCAGGTATATGTGGGACTATTTCTGGACACTCTAGTCTGTTTTGTTGATATATTTGTCTATCTTTGCACCATTGCACTCTGTATTTTACTCTAGTTTTATAATAAATCTTAAATCAGGGCGGGCCATGGTGGCTCAGCAGGCAGAGTTCTTGCCTGCCTTGCCAGAGACGTGGGTTTGGTTCCCGGTGCCTGCTCATGTAAAATAATAAATAAATAATCTTAAATCAGGTATTGTTTTCCAAATATATTCATATTTTTCCAATTTTTTTAGCTATTCTAGATAAAGATATGGCTATTCTAGGAATTTTTAAATATATTTATTAATTTCTGGAATTTGAATATATTTGAATAGAGATTGCATTGAATCTATTGATCCGTTTATGGAGAATTGACATATTGTCAATATTGAGTCTTCCAACACATGAATGTGTGAATCTGTCTTATTTTATTTTTTTGCCAATTTATTTTATTTATTTTTTAAATTGTGAAATATAACATAAACACAAAAAAGCAATAAACTTCAAAATACATTGTAACAAGTATTCAAACAAGATTTTAAAGTTTGGTTTATATATATAGTTCTACTTCAGGTATTTCTTTCTAGCTGCTCTAAGATACTGGAGGCTATAAAGAAATATCAATATAACGATTCAGCAGTTACACATATTTGTTAAATCCTAACTTCTCTGTTATAACTCCTTCTCCTTTGATCCTTCTCCCAGACTTTATGGATATTTGAATTATGTCTATTCTAACTTTTTTATGACTGTTTTAGTTTGTTAAAGCTGTGGAATGCAATATATCAGAAATGGAAAGGCTTTTAAAAGAGGAACATGCTAAGCTGCAAGTTTACAGTTCTAAGGCCATGAAAACATCCAAACTAAGACATCCTGAGAAAATACCTTGGTTTAAGAAAGGCCAATGAGTCTGAAACACCTCTGTCAGCTTGGAAAACATATGGCAACATATGCTAGCTTTCTCTCCTGGCTTCTCATTTAAAAAAATTTTTGGGGGTGGGGGGCAGGCCACGGTGGCTCAGCAGGCAAGAATGCTTGCCTGCCATGCCAGAGGACCTGGGTTCATTTCCCGGTGCCTGCCCATGTTAAAAAATAAAAAAAGAATTTTAGGGGGGGCTTTTTTCTTTTGCATCTCCAAAGATCTCTGGTTGTGTGAGTCTGTTGGCACTGAAGCTTTCTCCAAAGTGGTTTCCTCTTAAAGGGCTTCAATAAGCAACCCCACCTTGAATGCATAGATACCATCTCCATGGAAACCACCTAATCAAAAAGTACTACCCGCGACTGGGTGGGTCACATCTCCATGGAAACAATCAAAAAGATTGCACCCAGACTTTCAGGCCAAGATGGCGGCTTAGCAATGTGCATGTTTTAGTTCGTCCTCCAGAACAACTACTAAATAACCAGAAACAATACAGAATAGCTCCTAGGACCACATCAGTGACCGGACACACAGCTTACCCGAGTCTGGACCAGCTGGACTGGCTGCGAGCCCCCCAGAACCGTGAGTTCCCCAAGCCGCAGTGGCCAGCGCCCCTCCCCCACAGGCTGCTTCCCAGAGGGGAAGGAAAGAGACTTTACCAGCTCAGGGGTTGAGCCCAACCAAACGCCAATTGTGGAATTAATTAACAAATTCTGACTACTAAAAATAGGCCCCCAGCTCAGGTGAACCTGGTCAAAGTGGAGGTCGCTCATTTTTGCTCTGGTGCCAAGGGGGCAGAGCTGACAGAAAAAAAAAAAAAAGGAAACAGGTTTTTGTGGCTGTGTTTCTACAAAGGCTTCACTGCCTTTAGATATAGCAGCAGAACTTCTCAGGCTGCAACTGCCCCAGGCATAGGCAGAAACAAGCTCGTTTGGGGGCTTGTCTGGAGCCTGTACCTTCCCCAGGGGAGGCGTGAAGCCCAACTCAGGTGGAATCCCTCCCTCAAGGAATTCAGACCCCAGGGCTTGGTAATTTGAAGTCATTAAAACCAGCCTACAACCTCTCCTCTGTCTCCACCACGCCCCCAGCAGGGAGAGTCTGCCAAAGTTAAAGGTACCGCATTATCTTACACTGGTGGGACCTGCAGGCAGACGAGCGCCACATACTGGGCAGGATAAGAAAAACAGAGCCCAGAGACTTCGCAGGAAAGTCTTTCAACCTGTTGGGTCTCACCCTCAGGGAAAACCAATGCAGGTGACTCTTTCCTCCTCATAGGAGGCCAGTTTGGTCTGGGAAAATCCAGCTGGGGTCTTTAATACCTAAGCAGACCTTCCTAAGTGTGTGTGGGGGGAAGGCACCATACAAGCAGGGCAAGAAACAAGAAAATAGAAACTGAAAAATTCTCCTCTGTTAAACAAAACCTAAGCTAGAGGTCCAGAATAAGCTGAACTGAATGTCAAAGAACAGAGAGACAACAAATTCATCCAGCAAGAAAACCCTAGGTAAAAGAAGTGAAAGCAATCTCCAGAATAAACCAATTAAGGTAATTAAATGCCTAGATGCCAGCAAAAAATAACAAATCACACTAGGAAAATTGAAGATATGGCCCAGTCAAAGGAACAAACCAACAATTCAAATGAGATACAGGAGCTGAAACAAATAATTGAGAATATACAAACAGACATGGAAAACCTCATCAAAAACCAAATCAATGAATTGAGGGAGGATATAAAGAATGCAAGGAATGAACAAAAAGAAGAAATCGAAAGTCTGAAAAAACAAATCACAGAACTTATGGGAATGAAAGGCACAGTAGAAGAGATGAGAAAAAATCAGTGGAAACCTACAATGGTAGATTTCGAGAGGCAGAACATAGGATTAGTGAACTGGAGGACAGAACATCTGAAACCCAACAAGAAAAAGAAACTATAGGGAAAAAATGGAAAAATATGAGCAGGGACTCAGGGAATTGAAGGACAATATGAAGCACACGAATATACATGTTGTGGGTGTCCCAGAAGGAGAAGAGAAGGGAAAAGGAGGAGATAAACTAATGGAAGGAATTATCACTGAACATTTCCCAGCTCTTATGAAAGACTTAAAATTACAGATCCAAAAAGTGCAGCATACCCCAAAGAGAATAGATCCAAACACGTACTCCAAGACATTTACTAATCAGTGTCAAAGGTCAAAGAGAAAGAGAGAATCTTGAAAGCAGCAAGAGAAAAGCAATCCATCACATACAAGGGAGGCCCAATAAGACTATGCATAGATTTTTCAGCAGAAACCATGGAGGCGAGAAGACAGTGGGATGATATATTTAAATTAATAAAAGAGAAAAACTTCCAACCAAGAATTCTATATCCAGCAAAATTGTCCTTCAAAAATGAGGAAGATATTAAAACATTTTCAGACAAAAAATCACTGAGAGAATTTGTGACCAAGAGACCAGCTCTGCAAGAAATACTAAAGGGAGCACCAGAGACAGATGCAAAGACAGGAGAGAGAGGTGTGGAGAAGAGTCTAGAAAGGAAGATATTGAGTAAAGGCAAAAAGAAGGAAAATTAGATATGACATATAAAGTCCAAAAGGGAAAATAGAAGAAAGTACTACCCGTGCAGTAATAACACTAAATGTTAATGGATTAGACTCCCCAATCAAAAGACATAGACTGGCAGAATGGATTAAAAAACAGGACCCATCTATATGCTGTCTCTACTCAAAGAACATGAGGGCAAGGACACAAACAGACATTTGCTCACCAATGTTTATAGCAGCATTATTTACAATTACCAAGAGATGGAAACAGCTAAAAGGTCCACCAACAGACGGGTGGCTAAACAAACTGTGGCATATACATATGATGAAATATTATGCAGCTGTAAGACAGAATAAAGTTATGAAGTATGTAACAACGTGGATGGGCCTTGAGGACATTATGCTGAGTGAGATTGGCCAGAAACAGAAAGACAAATGCTGTATGGTCTCACTAATGTGAACTGACTTTGGTGAATAAACTTGGAATATTTCGTGGGTAGCGGGGACCATTAGGAGATAGAAATAGGGTTAGACATTGGGTAATTGGAGCTGAAGGGATTCAGATTGTGCAACAGGACTGAATATAAAAACTCAGAAATGGACAGCACAATACTACCTAACTGTAATACAATTATGTTAAAACACTGAATGAAGCTGCATGTGAGAATGATAGAGGGAGGAGATCTGGGAGCATAAAGGAAATCACAAAGAAAGATAGACGATAAAGACTGAGGTGGTATAATCTAGGAATTCCTAGAGTGTATAATGATAGTGACTAAATGTACAAATTTTAAAAATGTTTTTGCATGAGAAAGAACAAAGGAATGTCATTACTGCAGGGTACTTAAAATAGATGGTAATTAATATTTTAAAAATTTCAACTTATGTGTGAGACTAAAGCAAAAAATCTTTATTTGGTACAAAATTTATATTTTGACTAGTGCATTTCCTATATAACTTATGTAGATAGCTTGATTGAACACCATTAGTACTTGGAACCTTGGGTAGGACATGAGATTTTGTTGGTTTGTCCAGAGTGATGCCCCGATGAATCCCAGAGTGATTCAATCAGTGAGTGGAAAAGTATTTGCAAAGTCCTCTTCAGGGAATGGGGAGAATGGGGGAAAATTCAACTTCCCCAAGTTGAATTCTTGATATTCTCACAAGCAATGTGGACAACCAAAGCTATAGACTGAGCCCCCAGTCTTGGGGTTTGTTCATATGAAACTTAACTCCACAAAGGATAGGTCAGGCCTACTTAAAATTAGGCCTAAGAGTCACTCTCAAGAGAGCCTCTTTTGTTGCTCAGATGTGGCTTCTCTCTCCAGCCAGCACAACAAGCAAACTCACCACCCTCCCCCTGTCTACGTGGGACATGACTCCCAGGGGTGTGGACCTTCCTGGCAACATGGGACAGAAATCCTAGAATGAGCTGAGACTCAGCATCAAGGGATTGAGAAAACCTTCTCGGCCAAAAGGGGGAAGAGTGAAATGAGACAAAGTGTCAATGGCTGAGAGATTCCAAACAGAGTCGAGAGGTTATCCTTATGCATTAAGAAGATATCACCTTGTTAGTCAAGATGTAATGGAGAGGGGCCAAGATGGCAGCTTAGTAAGGTACGTGCATCTTAGTTCCTCCGCCAAAGCAACTACTAGGTGAACTGAAACAGTGCAGAACAGCTCCCGGGGCCACGGCAGGGAATGGACACACAGCATACCCCAGTCTGGACTGGCTAGTCTGACTGCGAGACTCGGCTGCGGTGAGATCCCCGAGCGGCGCGCGATTTCCCGAGCAGCGGCAGCTGTGGTGGCTGGAACTCCTCCCTCCCTCCTTCCCGGGCCGGCTGAGAGTCTCGGAGAGGCAAGTTTTCCAAGCCGAGGCAGCCGGCGCCCCTCTTTCGCAGGCGGCTTCCTGGTCTGGCTACGAGTCTCGGATCAGAGGGCTACCCAAGCCGCGGTGGCCCTCCCCCGCGGGCAGCTTCCTGATCCGGAGGGGAATTCCACAGGCCGCGGCGGCCAGTGACCGATGCCCCTCCCCCGCGGGCGACTGCCTGGTCCAGTGGCGAATTCCCTGGGCCCGCTGCGGCCGGCGACCAGCCACAGGGTCCCCTCAAGCCGCGGCGGCTGACGCCCCCACCACGCACGGCCCCCCGAACCAACGGAGAGAATTGGATCGGAAATCCCCAGGCCGTGGAGATCGGTGACTGGGGGGATCCCTTCCAAACACGTGAGACAAACGTGTGCCACGAGCGCCACCTACTGGGCAGGATAAGAAAAACAGAACCCAGAGATTTCACAGAAAAATCTTTCAACCTTGTTGGGTCCGACACCCAGGGAAATCTGACTAAATGCCCAGACGCCAGCAGCAGAAGATAATGGTCCACGCTCAGAAGATTGAGAATATGGCCCAGTCAAAGGAACAAACCAATAGTTCAAATGAGATACAAGAGCTGAGACAACTAATGCTGAATATACGAACAGAAATGGAAAACCTCTTCAAAAATGAAATCGATAAATTGAGGGAGGACATGAAGAAGACATGGGCTGAACATAAAGAAGAAATAGAAAAACTGAAAAAACAAATCACAGAACTTATGGAAGTGAAGAATAAAGTAGAAAAGATGGAAAAAACAATGGATACCTACAATGATAGATTTAAAGAGACAGAAGATAGAATTAGTGATTTGGAGGATGGAACATCTGAATTCCAAAAAGAAACAGAAACTATCGGGAAAAGAATGGAAAAATTTGAACAGGGTATCAGGGAACTCAAGGACAATATGAAGCACACAAATATACGTGTTGTGGGTGTCCCAGAAGGAGAAGAGAAGGGAAAAGGAGGAGAAAAACTAATGGAAGAAATTATCACTGAAAATTTCCCAACTCTTATGAAAGACCTAAAATTACAGATCCAAGAAGTGCAGCGCACCCCAAAGAGATTAGGCCCAAATAGGCGTTCTCCAAGACACTTACTAGTTAGAATGTCAGAGGTCAAAGAGAAAGAGAGGATCTTGAAAGCAGCAAGAGAAAAACAATCCATCACATACAAGGGAAACCCAATAAGACTATGTGTAGATTTCTCAGCAGAACCCATGGAAGCTAGAAGACAGTGGGATGATATATTTAAATTACTAAAAGAGAAAAACTGCCAACCAAGACCCCTATATCCAGCAAAATTATCCTTCAAAAATGACGGAGAAATTAAAACATTCTCAGACAAAAAGTCACTGAGAGAATTTGTGACCAAGAGACCAGCTCTGCAAGAAATACTAAAGGGAGCACTAGAGTCAGATACGAAAAGACAGAAGAGAGAGGTATGGAGAAGAGTGTAGAAAGAAGGAAAATCAGATATGATATATATAATACAAAAGGCAAAATGTTAGAGGAAAATATTATCCAAACAGTAATAACACTAAATGTTAATGGACTGAATTCCCCAATCAAAAGACATAGATTTGCAGAATGGATTAAAAAACAGGATCCTTCTATATGCTGTCTACAGGAAACACATCTTAGACCCAAAGATAAACATAGGTTGAAAGTGAAAGGTTGGGAAAAGATATTTCATGCAAATAACAACCAGAAAAGAGCAGGAGTGGCTATACTAATATCCAACAAATTAGACTTCAAATGTAAAACAGTTAAAAGAGACAAAGAAGGACACTATATACTAATAAAAGGAACAATTAAACAAGACGACATAACAATCATAAATATTTATGCACCGAACCAGAATGCCCCAAAATATGTGAGGAATATACTGCAAACACTGAAAAGGGAAATAGACTCATATACCATAATAGTTGGAGACTTCAATTCACCACTCTCATCAATGGACAGAACATCTAGACAGAGGATCAATAAAGAAATAGAGAATCTGAATATTACTATAAATGAGCTAGACTTAACAGACATTTATAGGACATTACATCCTACAACAGCAGGATACACCTTTTTCTCAAGTGCTCATGGATCATTCTCAAAGATAGACCGTATGCTGGGTCACAAAGCAAGTCTTAACAAATTTAAAAAGATTGAAATCATACACAACACTTCCTCGGATCATAAAGGAATGAAGTTGGAAATCAATAATAGGCGGAGTGCCAGAAAATTCACAAATACGTGGAGGCTCAACAACACACTCCTAAACAACGAGTGGGTCAAAGAAGAAATTGCTAGAGAAATTAGCAAATACCTCGAGGCAAATGAAAATGAAAACACAACATATCAAAACTTATGGGATGCAGCAAAGGCAGTGCTAAGAGGGAAATTTATTGCCCTAAATGCCTTTATCAGAAAAGAAGAAAAGGCAAAAATGCAGGAATTAACTGTCCACTTGGAAGAACTGGAGAAAGAACAGCAAACTAATCCCAAAGCAAGCAAAAGGAAAGAAATAACAAAGATTAGAGCAGAAATAAATGAAATTGAAAACAATAGAGAAAATCAATAAGGCCAGAAGTTGGTTCTATGAGAAAATCAATAAGATTGATGGGCCCTTAGCAAGATTGACAAAAAGAAGAAGAGAGAGGATGCAAATAAATAAGATCAGAAATGGAAGAGGAGACATAACTACTGACCTCACAGAAATAAAGGAGGTAATAACAGGATACTATGAACAACTTTACGCTAATAAATACAACAATTTAGAGGAAATGGACGGGTTCCTGGAAAGACATGAACAACCAACTTTGACTCAAGAAGACATAGATGACCTCAACAAACCAATCACAAGTAAAGAAATTGAATTAGTCATTCAAAAGCTTCCTAAAAAGAAAAGTCCAGGACCAGACGGCTTCACATGTGAATTCCATCAAACATTCCAGAAAGAATTAGTACCAACTCTCCTCAAACTCTTTGAAAAAATCGAAGTGGAGGGAAAACTACCTAATTCATTCTATGAAGCCAACATCACCCTCATACAAAACCAGGCAAAGATATTACAAAAAAAGAAAACTACAGGCCAATCTCTCTAATGAATATAGATGCAAAAATCCTCAATAAAATTCTAGCAAATCGTATCCAACAACACATTAAAAGAATTATACATCATGACCAAGTAGGATTCATCCCAGGTATGCAAGGATGGTTCAACATAAGAAAATCAATTAATGTAATACACCATATCAACAAATCAAAGCAGAAAAATCACATGATCATCTCAATTGATGCAGAGAAGGCATTTGACAAGATTCAACATCCTTTCCTGTTGAAAACACTTCAAAGGATAGGAATACAAGGGAACTTCCTTAAAATGATAGAGGGAATATATGAAAAACCCACAGCTAATATCATCCTCAATGGGGAAAAATTGAAAACTTTCCCCCTAAGATCAGGAACAAGACAAGGATGTCCACTATCACCACTATTATTCAACATTGTGTTGGAGGTTCTAGCCAGAGCAATTAGACAAGAAAAAGAAATACAAGGCATCAAAATTGGAAAGGAAGAAGTAAAACTATCACTGTTTGCAGACGATATGATACTATACGTCGAAAACCCGGAAAAATCCACAACAAAACTACTAGAGCTAATAAATGAGTATAGCAAAGTAGCAGGTTACAAGATCAACATTCAAAAATCTGTAGCATTTCTATACACTAGCAATGAACAAGCGGAGGGGGAAATCAAGAAACGAATCCCATTTACAATTGCAACTAAAAGAATAAAATACCTAGGAATAAATTTAACTAAAGAGACAAAAAACCTATATAAAGAAAACTACAAAAAACTGCTAAAAGAAATCACAGAAGACCTAAATAGATGGAAGGGCATACCGTGTTCATGGATTGGAAGACTAAATATAGTTAAGATGTCAATCCTACCTAAATTGATTTACAGATTCAATGCAATACCAATCAAAATCCCAACAACTTATTTTTCAGAAATAGAAAAACCAATAAGCAAATTTATCTGGAAGGGCAGGGTGCCCCGAATTGCTAAAAACATCTTGAGGAAAAAAAACGAAGCTGGAGGTCTTGCACTGCCTGACTTTAAGGCATATTATGAAGCCACAGTGGTCAAAACAGCATGATATTGGCATAAAGATAGATATATCGACCAATGGAATCGAATAGAGTGCTCAGATATAGACCCTCTCATCTATGGACATTTGATCTTTGATAAGGCAGTCAAGCCAACTCACCTGGGACAGAACAGTCTCTTCAATAAATGGTGCCTAGAGAACTGGATATCCATATGCAAAAGAATGAAAGAAGACCCATCTCTCACACCCTATACAAAAGTTAACTCAAAATGGATCAAAGATCTAACCATTAGGTCTAAGACCATAAAACAGTTAGAGGAAAATGTAGGGAGATATCTTATGAATCTTACAATTGGAGGCAGTTTTATGGACCTTAAACCTAAAGCAAGAGCACTGAAGAAGGAAATAAATAAATGGGAACTCCTCAAAATTAAACACTTTTGTGCATCAAAGAACTTCATCAAGAAAGTAGAAAGACAGCCTACACAATGGGAGACAATATTTGGAAATGACATATCAGATAAAGGTCTAGTATCCAGAATTTATAAAGAGATTGTTCAACTCAACAACAAAAAGACAGCCAACCCAATTACAAAATGGGAAAAAGACTTGAATAGACACCTCTCAGAGGAGGAAATACAAATGGCCAAAAGGCACATGAAGAGATGCTCAATGTCCCTGGCCATTAGAGAAATGCAAATCAAAACCACAATGAGATATCATCTCACACCCACCAGAATGGCCATTATCAACAAAACAGAAAATGACAAGTGCTGGAGAGGATGCAGAGAAAGAGGCACACTTATCCACTGTTGGTGGGAATGTCAAATGGTGCAACCCACTGTGGAAGGCAGTTTGGCGGTTCCTCAAAAAGCTGAATATAGAATTGCCATACGACCCAGCAATACCATTGCTGGGAATCTACTCAAAGGAATTAAGGGCAAAAACTCAAACGGACATTTGCACACCAATGTTTATAGCAGCGTTATTTACAATTGCAGAGATGGAAACAGCCAAAATGTCCATCAACAGACAAGTGGCTAAACAAACTTTGTGGTATATACATACGATGGAATATTATGCAGCTTTAAGGCAGGATAAAATTATGAAGCATGTCATAACATGGATGGACCTAGAGAACATTATGCTGAGTGAGTCCAGCCAAAAACTAAAAGACAAATACTGTATGGTCCCAATGATGTGAATCAACATTCGAGAATAAACTTGGAATATGTCATTGGTAACAGAGTTCAGCAGGAGTTAGAAACAGGGTAAGATAATGGGTAATTGGAGCTGATGGGATACAGACTGTGCAACAGGACTAGATACAAAAACTCAAAAATGGACAGCACAATAATACCTAATTGTAAAGTAATCATGTTAAAACACTGAATGAAGCTGCATCCGAGCTATAGGTTTTTGTTTTGTTTTGTTTTGTTCTTACTATTATTACTTTTATTTTTTTCTCTATATTAACATTCTATATCTTTTTCGGTTGTGTTGCTAGTTCTTCTAAACCGATGCAAATGTTCTAAGAAACGATGATCATGCATCTATGTGATGATGTTAAGAATTACTGATTGCATATGTAGAATGGTATGATTTCTAAATGTTGGGTTAATTTCTTTTTTTCCATTAATTAATAATAAAAAAAAAAGATGTAATGGAGAGGCTGGAGGGAACTGCCTGAAAATGTAGAGCTGTGTTCCAGTAGCCATGTTTCTTGATGATGATTGAATAATGATATAGCTTTCACAATGTGACTGTGTGATTATAAAAACCTTGTGTCTGATGCTCCTTTTATCTACTTGTCAATACACTAGTAGAACAAATGGAATAAAAATAAATAATACAGAGAAAAAATGTTAAAATAAATTTAGTTTGAAATGCTAGTGATCAATGAAAGTGAGGGGTAAGGGGTATGGTATGCATAATCTGTTTTTTGTTTTCATTTTATTTATTTTTCTGTTGTCTTTTTATTTCTTTTTCTGAATTGATGCAAATGTTCTAAGAAATGATGAATATGCAACTATGTGATAATATTGTAAATTACTGATTATATATGTAGAATGAAATGATCATATGTTAATGTTTATGTTCATTTGTTGTTAATTTTTTAAATTAATAGATAAATAAATTTTAAAAAAAGATTCCGCCCAGCAATACTGAATGAGGATTAATGAACATGGCTTTTCTGGGGTCCACAACAGTTTCAAAGCAGCACAGTGTTGAAGAGGGGAGTCGACAAAATGGGATGGGGATGAACTGGTTGATGTTCTTGGAGAGACTGGCATCTCTGGGTTTCAGGACTTATCTGGCCTAGAGCCATCTGAAGGTTTCAGATTTCTGAAAAGTAAACTTAGTGTGTGAAACTTCTGTAGGATCTCAGATAGAGCCCTGGGTGTTCTTTAGGATTTGCAGAAATAATGTTGGTTAGGGTTTAGCAAATCTTGGCAATTAGTGATATCTAGCGGAAGTTTCTGCAAGTGTAGCCTCCAGAATAGCTTCTGTACTCTACTTGAATTCTCTTAGCCACTGATGCCTTATTTTATTACACTTCCTGTCCCTTCCTTCTCAAAAGGATCTCCAAAACCTGTAATTCCTTTTAAAATGATACATAGTTTTCTCCTCCCCATTCTCTCCACCCCTCCCTCCCTGTTCTAGTTTGCTAACTGCCGGAATGCAATATACCAGAAACGGAATGGCTCTTAACAAGGGGAATTTAATATTTTCTGGTTTACAGTTCTAAGGCCGAGAAAATGTCCCAATCAAAACAAGTCTATAGAAATGTCCAATTTAAGGCATCCAGGGAAAGATACCTTGGTTCAAGAAGGCTGATGACGATCAACATTTCTCTCAGTTGGAAGGGTGCATGGCGAACATGGTGGCATCGCTGGCTTTCACATGGCTCCACCAAAAAGGGACTCTCTCCAAAATGTTTCCTCTTTTAAAGGATTCCAGCAAGCAACTCCACTTTCAGTGGGTGGAGACACACCTCCATGGAAATCATCTAATCAAAAGTTACCACCCACAGTTGGGTGGGTCACATCTTCATGGAAACAATCAAAATACTCCCACCCAGCCTTATTGAATGAGGATCAAAGGGCATGGCTTTTCTGGGGTCCACCACAGACTCAGACCAGCACACTCCCCAATACACATGAACATATTTCATATTACTTTTTGCACCCCACGCAGGGGGTGTTGGACTTCTCCATTTATTTTAGATTTCCTTTTTAAAAATTCTCTCCTTGATATTTTGAAAGTTTTTTATTTCCAGTCCTTCACATTTTTTGGTCAAATTTACCCCTAACTATTTCCTATTTTTATTATATTGTTAATAGTAATTTAATTTCTATTTCCAGTTGTTTTTTGTTAGTATATAAAAACACACACCCCCAAAAGTATGGTGACCTTGTATTCTGCAATCTCACATATTAGTTCTGATAGCTTTTTTGCTTCATTTATTTCTCTATTTCTTTTTTTGTTTGTTTTCTATTTTATTGATTTCTACTTAGATCTTTATTATTTTTTATTATACTTAATTTGTTCTTATTTTCTAGTCTCTTAAAATGAAAACTCTGACCTGTGTTCTAGTTTGCTAGCTGTCAGAGTGTAACACACCAGAGATAAATTGGCTTTTAATAAAAGGGGATTTATTTAGTTAACATATAGTTCTTCAGAGGAAAGGCAGCTAACTTTCAACTGAGGTTCTTTCTTACATGGGAAGGCACAGGGCGATTTCTGCTGGCCTTCTCTCCAGGCCTCTAGGTTCCAACAACTTTCCCCAGGGTGATTTCTTTCTGCATCTCCAACGGCCTGGGCTGAGCTGTGAGTGCTGAGATAAGGTATGCCGAGTTGCTTGGGCTGTGGTACGTTGCGCTCTCTCATTTAAGCACCAGCCAATTAAGTCAAACGTCATTCATTGCAGCAGGCACGCCTCCTAGCCAACTACAGATGTAATCAAGGACAGATGAGGTTCACATGCCATTGGCTCATGCCCACAGCAATAGAACTAGGCTCCTTCATCTGGCCAAGTTAACACCTGAATCTAACTACCACAACCTGCATTTCTAGTCTCTTACAGTGGAAACTGAGTTCACTGATTAAATTTTCCTTTTTTCCTACTATAGACTTCTATTGCTACAAATTTCCTCCTGCTTCAGTGGCATCCCACAAATTTTAATATGTTGTGTTTTCATTTTCATTCCGTTCAAAACACTTTCTAATTTTCCTTTTTATTTTTCTTTTGACCCATGTGTTATATCTGGTTTCCAGATATGTGGGGGTTTTCTGGACATACTCCTCTGATTTCTAATTTAATTCCATTGTGGTCAGAGAATATGCTTTGTATGACTTGAATCCTTTTAAACTGATTGAGAATTTTTGACTCAGAATATGGTCCACTTTGGTAAATCATCATTGTGCACGTGAAAAGAATTGTATGTCCTGGGGGTGGCGGACAAGTGTTGTGTCCTATAAATGTCATTGTTGATTCGCTCAAGTTGGTTAATAATGTTGTCCAAGTATTCTGCATCCTTTTTGATTTTCTGTCTACCTGTTTGATAAATTATTGAAAGAGGGTTACTACAATCTCAGACAATAACTGTGCATTTGTCTATTTCTCCCTGTGTATCTATTGGTTTTATTTCATGCATTTTATTATTAGAAATTAAACATTTAGGATTTTCATGTCATCTTAATTACCGGACTCCCTTATCTTATGAAATGACATTCTTTATCCCTGGTTATATTCTTTGCTCTGAAATGTACTTTATCCAATATTACTATCAGCTTTCTTTTGATTAGTATTAGTTTGGCATATCATTTTCACCCTTCCACTTTTAACTTATCAATGTCTTTACATTTAAAGCTCATCTCTTGAAAGCAACATGTCCTTGAATCTTACTGCTTCATCCAGTCTGATCATCTCTTTCACTTTGGTTTTGTTCTACTTTTCCAACTGCTAAAATAATACCATACAATAGGATTGCTTAAACATTAGGGATGTATTGGCTCATAGTTTTGAGGCTGGTAGAAGTCCAAAATTGAGGATCAGCAAGATGATGCTTTCCTCCCAGAATACTGTGGCACTTGGGGCCAGCTGCCAGCAACACTCTGTCTTTGGCTTTTCTGTCACACGGCAATGCACATAGTGGCATCTCCTGGCTTCTCTCTCCTTCTGACTTTCATTCTGCGTATAAATGACTCCCGTCATCTGGATTAAACTCCAACTTGATTCACTGGACTGAGACTTAAAGAAAGTAAGATCGTGATGAGATCTTATTTACAATGGGTCCACACACACCAAAATGCAGACTGAGACCAAGAACGTGTCCAAGCTGGGCCGCACAGGTCAATCCACCACAGGTGTTTAGACCATTTACATTTATTGTGATTATGGCATGATTATGTTAAAATCTACTATCTTCCTATTTATTTTCTGTTTGTACTATTTGTTCTTCCTTTTTTCCTGCCTTCTTTGGGTAATAAATTTTTCTTAATAATTTCATTTTATTTCCTTTAATGGCTTAGCTATAACTGTTTTGTTTTTAATGCTTGCTTTGGGGTTTATGGTGTTGATCTTTAATTCATCACCTTAAAGTGACACTACACCACTTCATGCACGTTAAAAACCCTTACACTACCCTATTGCTATTATCCCCCCTGCAGCCCTTATCCTAATAGTGCCATAGCTTCTACTCACAATACATTAATTTGTTTAAAACGTTGTCTTTTAAAGATGTTTAAAATAGAAAAACAATGTATATTTTTATTGAAATATAGTTCACAGACCATAAAATTAATCTATTTAAGGTATACAACTCAGCTCTTTTCCTCACGCGCCATCACGAATGACACAGTAACCCCCCAGATAGGGGAGTCCAAGACCAACTGACTACTTCAGCCAAAGCAAATGGTCATCGATGGCCTTCACCCCGGAAAGGTAACAGTATCTAAGACAGAAAAACAGTATCTAACCAAAATGTACAAGACTACACCAGATGTCATCTTTGTTTTTGGATTCAGAACCCATTTTGATGATGGCAAGATGATGGCTTTGGAGTGATTTATGATTCCTTGGATTACACAAAGAAAAATGAAACCAAACACAGACTTGCAAGACATGGCCTGTATGAGAAGGAAAAAACCTCAAGAAAACAGTGAAAGGAACACAAGAACATAATGAAGAGAGTCAGGGGCACTGCAAAGGCCAATGCTGGTGCTGGCAAAAAATGAGCTGGAGATTGGATAACAGAAAGGTGTAAAGATTCTTCAGTGACTTGATCCGTGATTGCGCAGATATTTCTCCAGAGAATTAATAAAACTAAAAACTTTATGCTTGGTTGTTTGAAGTATATTTTAAGTTTATTAGAAGTGTTATAAAATTGGTCTGTTGTTACGGCAAATTTAGGTTGATACTCAATGTTCATATTGTCCCATTAAATATTCAGTGAAAACTTTAAAGAAAAGTGTACAATTCAGCAGTTTTTAGTATATTCATAAAGATGTGTAACCATGACCACTATTTAATTCCTAAACATTTCCATCATCTCAAAAAGAAAATCTATGCCCATCAACAATCACTCCCCAAAGCTCCATACCTCCATGCTTTCCTCTAACCCTACCCAGTCCCTGGCAACCACTAATCAACTTTCTGCCTCTAAGGATTTGCCTATTCTGGAATTTTTTTTCTTATAAATGGAATCATAAAATATGTAGCCTTTTGTGTCTCCTTTAATTTAGCAAAATGTTTTCGAAGTTGTCCATGTCCATGTTGTGGCATGTATCAATAATTCATTCCTTTTTATGGTCAAAAACATTCCATTGCATGGAGAGTCCACACTTGTCTATCCATTCAGCAGTTGATGGACATTTGGGTTGTTGCCACTATTTTGGCCATTATTAATAACACTACTATGAACATTCATGTAGAAAGTTTTATAGGAACATGATTTGAATTCTCATGGGTGTATACCTAGGAGCAGAATTGCTGGATCATATAATGCTATGCTTTACTTTTGGAGTAATATCAAACTATTCCACACTGCTGCACATTTTACGTTCATATGAGCATTCCAATTTTTCCACATTCTTACCGACACTTGTTATTATCCATATTTTGTTGCTGCTGCTGTTGTTGTTTTATTATAGCCATCCTAGAGGGCATGAAGTTATGTCTCATTGTGGTTTGATTTGTATTTCTCTAATGACTGCTGATGCTGTGTTTGTTTCATGTGCTTATTGGCCATCTGTATACGTTCTTTGAAGAAATGGCGATCCAAGTCCTTTGGCCATTTTTAAAATTTGACTGTCTTTTTGTTGTTGACATATATGTATTTTTATATATACTGGACACTAAGACTTTATTGGATGAATATGAGTTGCAAATAGTTTCTCACATTCTGTGGCTTGCATTTTCACTTTCTGTGATACTGTCCTTGGACATGCAATTTTACATTTTGATGAAGACCAACTTATCTATTTTTCTTTGGTCTTGTGCCCCACCAACTGCCCCTCACTCCGCACACCCCACATGTATGCATGTGGGCATCCGTGCACACCAGCATGCATTGCTCCCCCCAGCCCCCCCATGATCTGCCTTCCACTGCATCCTGCCTCTGTGTCCCCTGCACCGCATCTTGCCCCTGGGCTCTGAGGCCTACTGGAGCCGCAAAATGCTCTCATGGCTCCACGCCACCCCCACAGCCCCACACCTCGCACTGCACACTCCTGGAAACCAGCATAGTGCCCCTGCTCTACTCCTAGCCCTGTGCTGCAACCCACCACCGTGCCATTGTTCCCTTCCTCATGCTCTGCAGCCTGCCCCACGCCCGTCCTGCAAACACAAAACCTTAGACGACTGAGGGAAGTCAACTTCCAAGGTAACCCTATCAAGATAATTAAATGCCTTGTAGGCAACAGAATATCACAAAGCATATGAAGATGCAGACAGATATAGCCCTGACTAATGACCAAATTAAAACACCAGAGGAGAGATAGACTTTGGAACAACTAATCAAAGATGTTCATACAACTCTACTAAATAAATTCATTTGGGTTGGCTAATGACATGAAGAAGATCAAGAAGACACTAAAAAAGCATAAAGAAAAATCTGAAAGAATAAATTAAAAATAGCAGATATCACAGAGATGAAAGATACTGAGACCGAATAAAATATATATTAGAGACATACAGCAGCAGATTCGAAGAGCCAGAAGAAAGAATAAGTGAACTAGAGGACTGGACAATTTATTTCAAATACACAAAAGAACAAATGGCAAAAGAGATGGAAAGTTTTGAATTGGATCTCAGGGAAATGATGGACAACACAAATCACACAAATATAAGAATCATGAGTGTCCTAGAAGAAGAAGAGAAGCATGAAGGACTAAGAAGATTAGTTGAGGAGATAATAGGGGAAAACTTCCCAACCCTTACAAAAAGATATAAATATGTAAATCAAAGAAGCTCACTGACCCCCAAATAGCATAAATCCAAATAAGCCTACTCCAAGACACAAACTAATGAGTCTATCAAATGTTGAAGAGAAGCAGGAAATCCTGAAACTGGCAAGAGAAAAGCAATCTACTAGCACAAGGGAAACCACATAAGACTGAGTTTGGACTACTCAACAGGTACCATTGAGGTGAGAAGGCAGTGGAATGATATATTCAAGATCCTGAAAAGGAAAGACCTCCAGCCAAGAATTCTGTTCCCGACCAAATTGTCATTCAAAAGTGAGAAAGAGATTAGAATTTTACAAGCAGACAAAGGCTGAGAGAATTTGTTAACATGAGACCTACAAGCAGACAAAGCCTGAGAGAATTTGTTAACATGAGACCAGGCCTACAAGAAATACTAAAGGGAGTTCTGTTGGCTGAAAAAAAAAAGACAGGAGAGGGAGGTCTGGAGGCGTGCACAGAACTGAAGAGTATTCGTAAGGGTAACTACAGGGATAAAAAGAGAAAAAAGGAAAAGAATGTATAGATCTGGCAAATAAAATCCAAACAATAAGATGGCAGACTGAAGAAATGCCTTTACAGCGATAACTTTGAATGTTAACAGATTAAACTCACCAATTAAAAGGTGTAGACTGGCAGAATGGATTAAGAAATATGATCCATGTAAATGTTTCTTACAAGAGACTCATCTTAGACCCAAGGATACAAATAGATTGAAAGTGAAAGTATGGAAATAGATGTTCCATGCAAGCTGTAACAAAAGAAAAGCAGGAGTAGCTATACCAATATCAGATAAAATAGACTTGAAATGTAAAGAAGTTGTAAAAGACAAAGAAGGACAGTACATAATAATAAAAGGGACAATTCACCAAAAAGAAACAGCCATAAATGTTTATACTCCCAATCATGGAGCTCCAAAGTACAGAGGCAAACATTGGCAAAATTGAAGGGAGCAATAGTTGTTTTAGCAATAATAGTGGGAGACTTCAATAAACCACTTTCTTCTAAATAAAGAACAACCAGACAGGGGATCAACAAGGAATTAGAGAACTTAAATAATCTGATAAATGAATTAGAACTAATAGACATATATAGATCATTACATCCTAAAATATGCATTCTTCTCTAGTGCTCATGGAAAGTTTTCCAGGACAGATCATATGGTGGGGCACAAAACAGTTCTTTATAAATTTAAAAACATTGCAATTATTCGAAGCACTTTCTGTGATCACAATGGAATAAAGTTGAAAATGAATAACCATCAAACAACCAGAACTTTCACAAACATATGGAGATTAAATAATTCACTCTTGAACAAACAGTAGGTCAAAGAAGAAATTGCTAGAGAAATTGGTAAATATCTGGAGACAAGTGAAAATGAGAAAACAACATATCAGAACATATGTGATGTGGCAAAGGCAGTGCTGAGAGGAAAATTTATTGCCCTAATTGCTTATATTAAAAAAAGAAGAGACTTCCTGGAAGATGGCGGCTTAGTAAGACGCGCGGATCTTAGTTTCTTCTCCAGGACACCTACTAGGGGAGTAGAAACGATACAGAAAGCGCCCAAAGCCACAACAGAGATAAAAAAGACAGCGTACCCCATCCTGGAACGGCTGGCTGGCTGAGAGAAGCAGCTCGGGTGAGATCGCCGAGGCGCGCGGGCCTTACCGGGCGGGGTGGCAAGCGGCCGGAGTTACTCCCTTCCCCCTTCCCGGGCCGGCTGGGAGAATTGGAGAGGCGGTCCCCTGAAACAAAGACGGCTGGCGCCCACACCACGCGCAGCCCCCGGACCAACTGAGAGAATTGGATCGGAAACCCCCAGGCCGCGGAGAACGGTGACGGGTGGGGGAGGCCCCTTCCAAACCCGTGACTCCCGGGGAACGTGCACTCTCTCGGGCGGGCCGCTGCCGCTGGCGCCCTCCCGCCACACTTGTTGCCCAGGGCCGACTAGGAAATTCGGACGGGCTCTTTCCCTGGCTGCGGCGACCAGCAATCCTCCCTGCGTTCCGACCCCGGGCCGGCTCAAGCCGTTTCGGCTAGCGAACCCCCAGGACGGCGAGAGTTTTCCAAAGTTTAAGGTCCCACAGCACCTTTTACTGGTGGGACCCGCAGACAAACGTGTGCCACGAGCGCCACCTACTGGGCAGGATAAGAAAAACAGAACCCAGAGATTTCACAGAAAAATATTACAACCTTGCTGGGTCCAACACCAAGAGAAATCTGAATAAATGCCCAGACGCCAGCAGCAGAAGATAACTGTCCACGCTCAAAAGATTGAGAATATGGCTCAGTCAAAGGAACAAACCAATAGCTCAAATGAGACAAAAGAGCTGAGACAACTAATGCTGAATATACGAACAGAAATGGAAAACCTCTTCAAAAATGAAATCGATAAATTGAGGGAGGACATGAAGAGGACATGGGCTGAACATAAAGAAGAAATAGAAAAACTGAAAAAACAAATCGCAGAACTTATGGAAGTGAAGGATAAAGTAGCAAACATAGAAAAAATAATGGATAGCTACAATGATAGATTTAAAGAGACAGAAGATAGAATTAGTGATTTGGAGGATGGAACATCTGAATTCCAAAAAGAAACAGAAACTATAGGGAAAAGAATGGAAAAATTTGAACAGGGTATCAGGGAACTCAAGGACAATATGCACCGCACAAATATACGTGTTGTGGGTGTCCCAGAAGGAGAAGAGAAGGGAAAAGGAGGAGAAAAACTAATGGAAGAAATTATCACTGAAAATTTCCCAACTCTTATGAAAGACCTAAAATTACAGATCCAAGAAGTGCAGCGCACCCCAAAGAGATTAGACCCAAATAGGCGTTCTCCAAGACACTTACTAGTTAGAATGTCAGAGGTCAAAGAGAAAGAGAAGATCTTGAAAGCAGCAAGAGAAAAACAATCCATTACATACAAGGGAAACCCAATAAGATTTTGTGTAGATTTCTCAGCAGAAACCATGGAAGCTAGAAGACAGTGGGATGATATATTTAAAATACTAAAAGAGAAAAACTGCCAACCAAGACTCCTATATCCAGCAAAATTATCCTTCAAAAATGAGGGAGAAATTAAAACATTCTCAGACAAAAAGTCACTGAAAGAATTTGTGACCAAGAGACCAGCTCTGCAAGAAATACTAAAGGGAGCACTAGAGTCAGATACAAAAAGACAGAAGAGAGAGATATGGAAAAGAGTGTAGAAAGAAGGAAAATCAGATATGATATATATAATACAAAAGGCAAAATGTTAGAGGAAAATATTATCCAAACAGTAATAACACTAAATGTCAATGGACTGAATTCCCCAATCAAAAGACATAGATTGGCAGAATGGATTAAAAAACAGGATCCTTCTATATGCTGTCTACAGGAAACACATCTTAGACCCAAAGATAAACATAGGTTGAAAGTGAAAGGTTGGGAAAAGATATTTCATGCAAATAACAACCAGAAAAGAGCAGGAGTGGCTATACTAATATCCAACAAATTAGACTTCAAATGTAAAACAGTTAAAAGAGACAAAGAAGGACACTATATACTAATAAAAGGAACAATTAAACAAGAAGACATAACAATCATAAATATTTACGCACCGAATAAGAATGCCCCAAAATACGTGAGGAATATACTGCAAACACTGAAAAGGGAAATAGACTCATATACCATAATAGTTGGAGACTTCAACTCACCACTCTCATCAAGGGACAGAACATCTAGACAGAGGATCAACAAAGAAATAGAGAATCTGAATATCACTATAAATGAACTAGACTTAATAGACATTTATAGGACATTACATCCCACAACAGCAGGATACACCTTTTTCTCAAGTGCTCATGGATCATTCTCAAAGATAGACCATATGCTGGGTCACAAAGCAAGTCTTAACAAATTTAAAAAGATTGAAATCTTACACAACACTTTCTCGGACCATAAAGGAATGATGTTGGAAATCAATAATAGGCAGAGTGCCAGAAAATTCACGAATACGTGGAGGCTCAACAACACACTCCTAAACAACGACTGGGTCAAAGAAGAAATTGCAAGAGAAATTAGCAAATACCTCGAGGCGAATGAAAATGAAAACACAACATATCAAAACTTATGGGACGCAGCAAAGGCAGTGCTAAGAGGGAAATTTATTGCTCTAAATGCCTATATCAGAAAAGAAGAAAAGGCAAAAATTCAGGAATTAACTATCCATTTGGAAGAACCGGAGAAAGAACAGCAAGCTAACCCCAAAGCAAGCAAAAGGAAAGAAATAACAAAGATTAGAGCACAAATAAATGAAATTGAAAACATGAAAACAATAGAGAAAATCAATAAGGCCAGAAGTTGGTTCTATGAGAAAATCAATAAGATTGATGGGCCCTTAGCAAGATTGACAAAAAGAAGAAGAGAGAGGATGCAAATAAATAAGATCAGAAATGGAAGAGGAGACATAACTACTGACCTCACAGAAATAAAGGAGGTAATAACAGGATACTATGAACAACTTTACGCTAATAAATACAACAATTTAGAGGAAATGGACGGGTTCCTGGAAAGACATGAACAACCAACTTTGACTCAAGAAGACATAGATGACCTCAACAAACCAATCACAAGTAAAGAAATTGAATTAGTCATTCAAAAGCTTCCTAAAAAGAAAAGTCCAGGACCAGATGGCTTCACATGTGAATTCTACCAAACGTTCCAGAAAGAATTAGTACCAATTCTCTTCAAACTCTTCCAAAAAATCGAAGTGGAGGGAAAACTACCTAATTCATTCTATGAAGCCAACATCACCCTCATACCAAAACCAGGCAAAGATATTACAAAAAAAGAAAACTACAGACCAATCTCTCTAATGAATACAGATGCAAAAATCCTCAATAAAATTCTAGCAAATCGTATCCAACAGCACATTAAAAGAATTATACATCATGACCAAGTAGGATTCATCCCAGGTATGCAAGGATGGTTCAACATAAGAAAATCAATTAATGTAATACACCATATCAACAAATCAAAGCAGAAAAATCACATGATCATCTCAATTGATGCAGAGAAGGCATTCGACAAGATTCAACATCCTTTCCTGTTGAAAACACTTCAAAAGATAGGAATACAAGGGAACTTCCTTAAAATGATAGAGGGAATATATGAAAAACCCACAGCTAATATCATCCTCAATGGGGAAAAATTGAAAACTTTCCCCCTAAGATCAGGAACAAGACAAGGATGTCCACTATCACCACTATTATTCAACATTGTGTTGGAGGTTCTAGCCAGAGCAATTAGACAAGAAAAAGAAATACAAGGCATCAAAATTGGAAAGGAAGAAGTAAAACTATCACTGTTTGCAGACGATATGATACTATACGTCGAAAACCCGGAAAAATCCACAACAAAACTACTAGAGCTAATAAATGAGTACAGCAAAGTAGCAGGTTACAAGATCAACATTCAAAAATCTGTAGCATTTCTATACACTAGTAATGAACAAGCTGAGGGGGAAATCAAGAAACGAATCCCATTTACAATTGCAACTAAAAGAATAAAATACCTAGGAATAAATTTAACTAAAGAGACAAAAAACCTATATAAAGAAAACTACAAAAAACTGCTAAAAGAAATCACAGAAGACCTAAATAGATGGAAGGGCATACCGTGTTCATGGATTGGAAGACTAAATATAGTTAAGATGTCAATCCTACCTAAATTGATTTACAGATTCAATGCAATACCAATCAAAATCCCAACAACTTATTTTTCAGAAATAGAAAAACCAATAAGCAAATTTATCTGGAAGGGCAGGGTGCCCCGAATTGCTAAAAACATCTTGAGGAAAAAAAACGAAGCTGGAGGTCTCGCGCTGCCTGACTTTAAGGCATATTATGAAGCCACAGTGGTCAAAACAGCATGGTATTGGCATAAAGATAGATATATTGACCAATGGAATCGAATAGAGTGCTCAGATATAGACCCTCTCATCTATGGACATTTGATCTTTGATAAGGCAGTCAAGCCAACTCACCTGGGACAGAGCAGTCTCTTCAATAAATGGTGCCTAGAGAACTGGATATCCATATGCAAAAGAATGAAAGAAGACCCATCTCTCACACCCTATACAAAAGTTAACTCAAAATGGATCAAAGATCTAAACATTAAGTCTAAGACCATAAAACAGTTAGAGGAAAATGTTGGGAGATATCTTATGGATCTTACAACTGGAGGCGGTTTTATGGACCTTAAACCTAAAGCAAGAGCACTGAAGAAGGAAATAAATAAATGGGAACTCCTCAAAATTAAACACTTTTGTGCATCAAAGAACTTCATCAAGAAAGTAGAAAGACAGCCTTCACAATGGGAGACAATATTTGGAAATGATATATCAGATAAAGGTCTAGTGTCCAGAATTTATAAAGAGATTGTTCATCTCAACAACAAAAAGACAGCCAACCCAATTACAAAATGGGAAAAAGACTTGAACAGACACCTCTCAGAAGAGGAAATACGGATGGCCAAGAGGCACATGAAGAGATGCTCAATGTCCCTGGCCATTAGAGAAATGCAAATCAAAACCACAATGAGATATCATCTCACACCCACCAGAATGGCCATTATCAACAAAACAGAAAATGACAAGTGCTGGAGAGGATGCGGAGAAAGAGGCACACTTATCCACTGTTGGTGGGAATGTCAAAGGGTGCAACCACTGTGGAAGGCAGTTTGGCGGTTCCTCAAAAAGCTGAATATAGAATTGCCATACGACCCAGCAATACCATTGCTAGGTATCTACTCAAAGGACTTAAGGGCAAAGACACAAACGGACATTTGCACACCAATGTTTATAGCAGCATTATTTACAATTGCAAAGAGATGGAAACAGCCAAAATCTCCATCAACAGAAGAGTGGCTAAACAAACTGTGGTATATACATACGATGGAATATTATGCAGCTTTAAGACAAGATAAACTTATGAACCATGTAATAACATGGATGGACCTAGAGAATATTATGCTGAGTGAATCCAGCCAAAAACTAAAGGACAAATACTGTATGGTCCCGCTGATGTGAACGGACATTCGAGAATAAACTTGAAATATGTCATTGGTAACAGAGTCCAGCAGAAGTTAGAAACAGGGTAAGACAATGAGTAATTGAAGCTGAAGGGATACAGACTGTGCAACAGGACTAGATACAAAAACTCAAAAATGGACAGCACAA
The DNA here is from genome assembly GCF_023851605.1 of Tamandua tetradactyla. Taxonomy (NCBI): domain Eukaryota; kingdom Metazoa; phylum Chordata; class Mammalia; order Pilosa; family Myrmecophagidae; genus Tamandua; species Tamandua tetradactyla. The sequence goes on along the minus strand of NC_135327.1, from coordinate 23,371,709 downwards.
TAATACCTAATTGTAAAGTAATCATGTTAAAACACTGAATGAAGCTGCATCTGAGCTATAGGTTTTTGTTTTGTTTTGTTTTGATTTTACTATTATTACTTTTATTTTTTTCTCTATATTAACATTCTATATCTTTTTCGGTTATGTTGCTAGTTCTTCTAAACCAATGCAAATGTACTAAGAAATGATGATCATGCATCTATGTGATGATGTTAAGAATTAATGATTGCATGTGTAGAATGGTATGATCTCTAAATGTTGGGTTAATTTCTTTTTTTCCGTTAATTAAAAAAAAAAAAAAAAAGAGAAGGGATAATTGGAGATGAAGGGATACAGACTGTACAACGGGACTGGATATAAAAACTCAGAAATGGACAGCACAATACTACCCAATTGTAATGCAATTATGTTAAAACACTGAATGAAGCTGCATGTGAGGTATAGGTTTTTTGTTTTTGTTTTTTTTGTTTTTTTTCTTTCTATTATTGTTTTAATTCTTATTCTGTTGTCTTTTTATTTCTTTTTCTAAATCGATGCAAATGTACTAAGAAATGATGAATATGCAACTATGTGATGTTATTAAGAATTACTGATTGTACATGTAGATTGGAATGATTTCTAATTGTTTTGTTAATTCTTTTTTTAATTAATAAAAAAAAAAAAAACTTATGGGACGCAGCAAAGGCAGTGCTAAGAGGGAAATTTATTGCTCTAAATGCCTATATCAGAAAAGAAGAAAAGGCAAAAATTCAGGAATTAACTATCCATTTGGAAGAACTGGAGAAAGAACAGCAAGCTAACCCCAAAGCAAGCAAAAGGAAAGAAATAACAAAGATTAGAGCACAAATAAATGAAATTGAAAACATGAAAACAATAGAGAATATCAATAAGGCCAGAAGTTGGTTCTATGAGAAAATCAATAAGATTGATGGACCCTTAGCAAGATTGACAAAAAGAAGAAGAGAGAGGATGCAAATAAATAAGATCAGAAATGGAAGAGGAGACATAACTACTGACCTCACAGAAATAAAGGAGGTAATAACAGGATACTATGAACAACTTTACGCTAATAAATACAACAATTTAGAGGAAATGGACGGGTTCCTGGAAAGACATGAACAACCAACTTTGACTCAAGAAGACATAGATGACCTCAACAAACCAATCACAAGTAAAGAAATTGAATTAGTCATTCAAAAGCTTCCTAAAAAGAAAAGTCCAGGACCAGATGGCTTCACATGTGAATTCTACCAAACGTTCCAGAAAGAATTAGTACCAATTCTCTTCAAACTCTTCCAAAAAATCGAAGTGGAGGGAAAACTACCTAATTCATTCTATGAAGCCAACATCACCCTCATACCAAAACCAGGCAAAGATATTACAAAAAAAGAAAACTACAGACCAATCTCTCTAATGAATACAGATGCAAAAATCCTCAATAAAATTCTAGCAAATCGTATCCAACAGCACATTAAAAGAATTATACATCATGACCAAGTAGGATTCATCCCAGGTATGCAAGGATGGTTCAACATAAGAAAATCAATTAATGTAATACACCATATCAACAAATCAAAGCAGAAAAATCACATGATCATCTCAACTGATGCAGAGAAGGCATTCGACAAGATCCAACATCCTTTCCTGTTGAAAACACTTCAAAAGATAGGAATACAAGGGAACTTCCTTAAAATGATAGAGGGAATATATGAAAAACCCACAGCTAATATCATCCTCAATGGGGAAAAATTGAAAACTTTCCCCCTAAGATCAGGAACAAGACAAGGATGTCCACTATCACCACTATTATTCAACATTGTGTTGGAGGTTCTAGCCAGAGCAATTAGACAAGAAAAAGAAATACAAGGCATCAAAATTGGAAAGGAAGAAGTAAAACTATCACTGTTTGCAGACGATATGATACTATACGTCGAAAACCCGGAAAAATCCACAACAAAACTACTAGAGCTAATAAATGAGTACAGCAAAGTAGCAGGTTACAAGATCAACATTCAAAAATCTGTAGCATTTCTATACACTAGTAATGAACAAGCTGAGGGGGAAATCAAGAAACGAATCCCATTTACAATTGCAACTAAAAGAATAAAATACCTAGGAATAAATTTAACTAAAGAGACAAAAAACCTATATAAAGAAAACTACAAAAAACTGCTAAAAGAAATCACAGAAGACCTAAATAGATGGAAGGGCATACCGTGTTCATGGATTGGAAGACTAAATATAGTTAAGATGTCAATCCTACCTAAATTGATTTACAGATTCAATGCAATACCAATCAAAATCCCAACAACTTATTTTTCAGAAATAGAAAAACCAATAAGCAAATTTATCTGGAAGGGCAGGGTGCCCCGAATTGCTAAAAACATCTTGAGGAAAAAAAACGAAGCTGGAGGTCTCGCGCTGCCTGACTTTAAGGCATATTATGAAGCCACAGTGGTCAAAACAGCATGGTATTGGCATAAAGATAGATATATCGACCAATGGAATCGAATAGAGTGCTCAGATATAGACCCTCTCATCTATGGACATTTGATCTTTGATAAGGCAGTCAAGCCAACTCACCTGGGACAGAGCAGTCTCTTCAATAAATGGTGCCTAGAGAACTGGATATCCATATGCAAAAGAATGAAAGAAGACCCATCTCTCACACCCTATACAAAAGTTAACTCAAAATGGATCAAAGATCTAAACATTAGGTCTAAGACCATAAAACAGTTAGAGGAAAATGTTGGGAGATATCTTATGGATCTTACAACTGGAGGCGGTTTTATGGACCTTAAACCTAAAGCAAGAGCACTGAAGAAGGAAATAAATAAATGGGAACTCCTCAAAATTAAACACTTTTGTGCATCAAAGAACTTCATCAAGAAAGTAGAAAGACAGCCTTCACAATGGGAGACAATATTTGGAAATGACATATCAGATAAAGGTCTAGTATCCAGAATTTATAAAGAGATTGTTCATCTCAACAACAAAAAGACAGCCAACCCAATTACAAAATGGGAAAAAGACTTGAACAGACACCTCTCAGAAGAGGAAATACGGATGGCCAAGAGGCACATGAAGAGATGCTCAATGTCCCTGGCCATTAGAGAAATGCAAATCAAAACCACAATGAGATATCATCTCACACCCACCAGAATGGCCATTATCAACAAAACAGAAAATGACAAGTGCTGGAGAGGATGCGGAGAAAGAGGCACACTTATCCACTGTTGGTGGGAATGTCAAAGGGTGCAACCACTGTGGAAGGCAGTTTGGCGGTTCCTCAAAAAGCTGAATATAGAATTGCCATACGACCCAGCAATACCATTGCTAGGTATCTACTCAAAGGACTTAAGGGCAAAGACACAAACGGACATTTGCACACCAATGTTTATAGCAGCGTTATTTACAATTGCAAAGAGATGGAAACAGCCAAAATCTCCATCAACAGAAGAGTGGCTAAACAAACTGTGGTATATACATACGATGGAATATTATGCAGCTTTAAGACAAGATAAACTTATGAACCATGTAATAACATGGATGGACCTAGAGAATATTATGCTGAGTGAATCCAGCCAAAAACTAAAGGACAAATACTGTATGGTCCCGCTGATGTGAACGGACATTCGAGAATAAACTTGAAATATGTCATTGGTAACAGAGTCCAGCAGAAGTTAGAAACAGGGTAAGACAATGAGTAATTGAAGCTGAAGGGATACAGACTGTGCAACAGGACTAGATACAAAAACTCAAAAATGGACAGCACAATAATACCTAATTGTAAAGTAATCATGTTAAAACACTGAATGAAGCTGCATCTGAGCTATAGGTTTTTGTTTTGTTTTGTTTTGATTTTACTATTATTACTTTTATTTTTTTCTCTATATTAACATTCTATATCTTTTTCGGTTATGTTGCTAGTTCTTCTAAACCAATGCAAATGTACTAAGAAATGATGATCATGCATCTATGTGATGATGTTAAGAATTAATGATTGCATGTGTAGAATGGTATGATCTCTAAATGTTGGGTTAATTTCTTTTTTTCCGTTAATTAAAAAAAAAAAAAAAAGAGAAGGGATAATTGGAGATGAAGGGATACAGACTGTACAACGGGACTGGATATAAAAACTCAGAAATGGACAGCACAATACTACCCAATTGTAATGCAATTATGTTAAAACACTGAATGAAGCTGCATGTGAGGTATAGGTTTTTTCTTTTTGTTTTTTTTTGTTTTTTTCTTTCTATTATTGTTTTAATTCTTATTCTGTTGTCTTTTTATTTCTTTTTCTAAATCGATGCAAATGTACTAAGAAATGATGAATATGCAACTATGTGATGTTATTAAGAATTACTGATTGTACATGTAGATTGGAATGATTTCTAATTGTTTTGTTAATTCTTTTTTTAATTAATAAAAAAAAAAAAAAAGAAGAAAGAGCAAAAATCAAGGACTTAACTGCTCAGCTGGAGGAACTAGAGAAAGAACAGCAAATTAACCCCAAAGCAAATAGAAGAAGAGATATAATAAAGATTAAAGCAGAATTAAATGAATTGGGGAACAATATAATAAAACAAATCAATTAAACCAAAAGTAGGTTCTTTGAGAAAAATCAATAAAATTGATGGACCCCTGGCTAAACCAACAAAGATAAAAAGAGGATGCAAATAAACAAAATCAGAAATGAGAGGGATGTCATTACCACAGACCCTGAAAAAAAAATCATAACTATGAACAACTATATGCCAACAAACTAGACAACTAAGGTGAAATGGACAAATTTCCAGAAGTACACAAATAAGCTAGACTGACTTGAGAAGAAATAGCAGATCTCAACAAACCAACCACAAGTAAAGAAATTCGATCAGTTACCAAAAATCTTCTTACAAAGAAAAGCCAAGTAACAGATGGCTTCACGGGAATTTTATCAAGCATTCCAAAAAGAACTAACACCAATCCTGTTCAAGCTTTTCCAAAAAGTTGAGGAAAAAGGAACACTACCTAACTCATTTTATGAAACTAACATCACTCTAATACCAAAACCAAGATGCTATAAGAAAAACTTTCAGGCCAATCTCCTTAATGAATATAGATGAAAAAATTCTGAACAAAATATTAGCAAATCAAATCCAATAACACACTAAATGAATTATACACCATGACCAGGTTGGGTTTCTACCAGGAATGCAAGGGTGGTTCAACACAAGAAAATCAATCAATGTAATCCAGCACATTAACAAATTGAAAGGGAAAAAAAATCACATAATCATCTCAATTGACACTGAAAAACCATTTTTAAAAATTCAATATCCTTTTCTGATAAAAACACTTCAAAAAGTGGGAATCAAAGGAAACCTCCTCAATATGATAAAAGGCATTTATGAAAAACTGTAGCCAGCATCATACACAATGGTGAGAGACTGAAAGCTTTTCCCCTAAGATCAAGAACAAAACAGGGATGCCCATTGTCACCACTATTCTTCAACATTGTGCTAGAAGTTCAAGCTAGAGCAATCAGGCAGGAAAAAGAAATAAAAGGCATCCAAATCAGAAAGGAAGTAGTAAAATTTTCATTATTTGCAGATAACATAATCCTATACTTGGAAGATCTAGAGAAATCTATGACGAAGCTACTAGAGCTAATAAATTCTGCAAAGTGTCAGGATACAAGATTAATGCAAAACTTAGTAATGTTTCTATACACAAGTAATGACCTAACTGATGAAAATATGAAAAAAATCCATTCACGATAGAAACTAGAAAAATCAAATATCTAGGAATAAACTAAAACAGAGATATAAAGAACCTGTACATAGAAAACAACAAAACATTGCTTAAAAAATAAAAGATCAAATAGATGGAAAGACATTCGGTGTTCATGGATAGGAAGGTGAAATATTGTTAAGATGTCAATTCTACCAAAACTGATCTACAGATTCAACATAATACCAATCAAAGTTCTAACAACCTACTTTGAAGACTTAGAAGAACTAGTTATTCAATTTATTTGGAAGGGAAAAGGGGGCCTAAATAGCCAAAAAACATACCTAAAAGGAAGAATGAAGTAGGAGAACTTACATTTCCTGATTTTAAAGCTTATTAGAAGGCCACAGAAGGCCATGGTATTGGCACAAAGATAGAAGTATTGATCAATGGAATCAAATTGAGAGTTTGCGAACCGACCCCCAGATCTATGGTCAACTAATCTTTGACAAGGCCCCCAAATCCATAGATCTTGAACAGAATAGTCATTTTTTTTTGTTTTTAATTGACTTTTTATTGTGAAAAATAACATACATACAGAAAAGCAATAAATTGCAAAGCACACCACAACAATTAGCTATAGAACAGATATCAGAGTTTATTATGGGTTATAGTTCCACAACTTTAGGTTTTTCCTTCTAGCCGTTTCAAGACACTGGAAACTAAAAGAAATATCAATATAATGATTCAGCAGTCATACTCATTTGTTAAATCCTATCTTCTCTGTTATAACTTCACCTTCTCCTTTGATCTTTCTCCCAATCTTTAGGGGTATTTGAGCTATGCCCATTCTAACTTTCTTCAGGTGGAAAAGGGATGTCTATAATGTGGGATAGGGGGATGGAACTAGTTGATGTTCTGGAGAGGCTGGCCCATCTGCATTTCAGGATTTATCTGGCCTAGGAAATCATCTGGAGGTTGTAGGTTTCCAAAAAGTAACCATAGTGCATAGAACCTTTGTAGAATCTCAGATAGAGCCCTAGGTGTTCTTTAGGGCTGGCAGGAATGGTTTTGGTTGGGGTTTGGCAAACCATAGTAAATGTCAATATCTAGCTGAAGTTTGCCTAAGAGTAGACTCCAGAATAGGCTTTCCACTCTATTTGAACACTTTCAGTCACTGATACCTTATTTTGTTACAATTCCTTCCCCTCTTTTGGTCAGGAAGGCATTGTCGATTCCATGGTACCAGGGCCAGGTTCATAACCCATGTTGCCAGGAAGACTTTCACCCCTGGATGTCATGTCCCACGTAGTGGGGGAGGGTAACAATTTCACTAGCAGAGTTTGGCTTAGAGAGAAAGAGAGGCCACATCTGATCAACAAAGGAGGTTTTCTGGAAGTAACTCTTAGGCATAACTATGAGTAGATTTAGCTTCTCCAGTACGGAAATAGGCTTCACAAAAGCAAGCCTCAGGATCAAGGGCATGACCCTGGGAGTCAATAGACTTGGGAGTCCTGAATATTTGAGACAATATCAGGAATTTCCTCAATGGTAAAGTTTAATAGTTCCATCTTTTTTCTCTCATCCCTCAAGGGACTTTGCCAATGCTTTTTTATTATCTGCTTAACATACTCTGGGATGTATCCAGGCATTACATTAAGCTATACAGGATTAAAGGCTTTCATTTCCATTCTGGGTTTCATTTGAGTTGTTTAAATGATCTATCCAGACAGGTTGAGTTAGATTATGTGCCATCAAAAATTTATATTTTGGATAAAATAAACCTCTTTTCCTTTGGTCTCACAGAGTAGATGAAGTTCTAAAATACAGACAATGTCATCCTTACCCCTATATTCTGATTTACCTTAGTCCCAATCTGATCAGCTTTGTTCCTTATCTCTAATTGAAACCTGATTGCATTTTCAATTTCTTTAACAGCTGTTAAGAGTGCATTATTGAATCTCCATACATTTGTGAAAGTTCTGATTCTTTGGTGTTTACTGATTTCCAGCTTTATTCCATGATGATCAGAGAAAGTGCTTTGAATAATTTCAGTCTTCTCAAATTTGTTAAGATCTGTTTTGTGCCCTAGCCTATGATCTGTCCTGGAGAACTTCCCTTGAGCACTAGAGAAGAATGTATATCCTGGTGTTCTGGGGTGCAATGATCTATACTTGTCTGTTAGGTCCAGCTCATTTACCACTTTGTTTAGGTTGTATATTTCCTTATTGATCCTCTATTTGGTTATTCTGTCTATTGAGGAGAGTGTATTGAATTCCTCCCACTATTATTTTTGAAATGTCTATTGCTTCCTTCAGTTTTCCAATGTTTTCTCTATGGACTTCAGAGCTCCACCACTGGGCGCCTAAATATTTATGATTGTTATTTCTTCTTAGTGAATTGTTCCTTTCATTAATATGTAGTGTCCTTCCTTGTCTCTTATGACATCTTTATATTTAAAGTCTATTTTGTCTGATATTAGTATAGCTACTCCTGTTTTCTTTTGGTTACAGCTTGCATGGAACATCTTTTCCCATCCTTTCACTTTTACTCTGTTTGTATCCTTGGGTCTAAGATGAGACTCTTGTAAGCAGCATACGCATGGGTCATAACTTTTAATCCATTCTGCCAATCTTTATCTTTTAATTGGTGAATTTAGTCCATTAACATTCAAAGTTATTACTGTAAAAGCATTTCTTGAATCTACTATCTTATTCTTTGGTTTTTATTTATCAGATCTATATTTTTCCCTCTCTTTCTTTTTATCTTTTAAATTTTCCTTACTAATACTCTTCAATTCTGTGCTCTCCTCCAGACCACTCACTTCTGTCTCTTCTTTTCTTTTTTTTTTTATTTCAGCCAACAGAACGTCCTTTAGCATTTCCTGCAGGTACAGTCCCTCATTAATATATTTTCCCAGCATTTGTTTGTCTGTGAAAATTTTAATCTTTCCTTCACTTTTTTTTTTTTCGCATGGGCAGGCATCAGGAATTGAACCCGGGTCTCTGGCATGGCAGGCGAGAACTCTGCCAGCTGAGTCACTGTGGCCCACCTCTCCCTCACTTTTTAAAAAATGTTTTTGATTATTAAATATAACATATAGAAAGAAAAGCAATGATTTTCAAAAATGCACTTTGTGCTGATTTCAATCTGTGGAAGACCCCAGAAAAGCCATGTCCTTTAATCCTCATTCAGTATTGCTGGCTGAGAGCTTTTTGATTGTTCCCATGGAGATGTGACTTGCCCAATTGTGAGTATTAATTTTTGTATAGAGGGAAATGGGACTCGACCCATTCCATGTGGGACTTGACTAGTTTACCAGAATCCTTTAAAAAGGGAAGCATTTTGGAGAGAGAGCCTTTTTGAGAATGACAGTAGAGCTATGAAGTAGAGAACCCACACCACCAGAGACCTTTGGAAATAAAGAAGCAGTATGCCCCGCGTATTGCTTCATGAAGTAAGAGGCCTGGAGGGAAAGCTAGCAGATGCCGCCATGTTCGCCGTGTGCCTTTCCAATGGAGAGAAAGGCCCTGAACTTCACTGGCCTTTCTTGAGTGAAGGTAACCTCTTGTTGGTGCCTTAGTTTGAGCATTTTTATAGATTTGCTTTAATTTGGACATTCTCACAACCTTAGAACTGTACATTTGCAATTTAATAAATTCCCCTTTTTAAAAGCCATTCCATTTCTGGTATATTGCATTCCAGCAGCTAGCAAACTAGAACACATTTCAACAAGTGGATACAGAACAGATTTCAGAGTTAGTTATGAATTAACATTCCACTTTTTCAGATTTTTCCTTCTAGCTGCTCCAAAACACTGGAGGCTAGAAGGAATTTTTTTCTTTTTTTGTGAAAAGTGACGTGTATACAAAAAGCAATACATTTCAAAGCACATTCCAACAGTTAGTTGTAGAGCAGATTTCAGAATTTGGTGTGGGTTACAATTTCACCATTTTAGGTTTTTCCTTCTAACTTCTCCAAGACACTGGAGACTAAAAGAAATATCAATGTAATGATTCTGTAATCATACTCATTTGTAAAACCCTATTTCTCTGTATAACTCCACTATCACCTTTTATCTTTCTCCTGCTCTTTAAAGGTATATGGGCTATGCCTGCTCTAACTTTCTCATGTTGGAACAGGCTGCTGATAATATGGGATAGGGGGATGGAACTAACTGATACTCTGGAGAGGATGGCTCCTCCACATATCAGGATTTATCTGGTTCAGGGGACCCATCTGGAGGTTGCAGGTTTCTGAAATGTTACCTTAGTGCACGGAACCTTGGTAGAATCTTATATAATTCCCTAGGTGTTCTTTAGGATTGGCTGGAATGGTTTTGGTTGGGGTTTGGCAAGTTATAGGTAGGTAGCAATGTCTAACGGAAGCTTGCATAAGAGTGACCTCCAGAGTAGCCTCTCAAATCGATTTGAACTCTCTCAGCCACTAATGCCTTTTTTTGTTACACTTCTTTTCCCCCTTTTGGTTAGGAAGGTATTGTTGACCCCCACAGGGTACCAGGGCAAGGTTCATCCCTGGGAGTCATCTCCCACATTGCCAGAGAGACTTTCACCCCTGGATATCATGTCCCCTGGATGTTATGGGAGAGGACAATGATTTCACTTGCACAATTGGGCTGAGAGAGAGAGAGAGAGAGAGAGAGAGAGAGAGGCTACATCTGAGCAACAAAAGAGGTCCTCCAGAAATTACTCTTAGGCATACCTCTAGGTAGGCTAAGCTTGTCCACTGCCTACATAAGCTTCACAAGAATAAGCCTCAAGATCAAGGGCTTGACCTATTGATTTGGATGTCTCTAATGTTTGACACAGTATCAGGGTATTCCCTGATGGTAAAGTTTAATAGGTCCATATTTTTTCTCCCTTCCCTCAAGCGACTTTGCCAATAATACTTTTTGATGATCTGCTTAATATATTGTAGGACGTATCCAGGAATTACATTTAACTATACAGGATTAAAGGCCCTCATTCTCATTCTGGGCTCCCTGTGTTTGGATTGCTTAAATGACCTATCCAGACAGGTTAAGTTAGATTATGTGCTACAGAAAATTTAGGTTCTGAAGAAAATAAACCTTCCTTCCTTTGGTCTCAAAGAGTAGATGAGGTCCTAAAATACAGACAATGTCTTCCTTATCTCTGTTCTCCTTCACTTTTGAAGGACAACTTTGCTGGATAAAGAATTCCTGTCTGGGAGCCCATGGTCCTGAGGCGGGGACGGGGAGGAGCCACACCCAAGTACAGAGGACCCCTGTGGTCTGGGCCAGGAGGAATGAACTTCAAGAGTTTGAAAAGCCAATAGCATCTGTCTCTGCAGAAAGTAAAGAAACTGAAAAGCAAATTCATCAGCAAGATGCTCCCATAGAAAATACCCAATGCCAATGTGAAAGTCTGGAAACTCAAATCACAGCCGTACCTAAAGAAAATGGAAATCTTAAATTTGACATGGGAACAATCCAAGAAGATGCTGAGGAACAAATGATAAGACATAATGTATATTATACAAAAATAAAAGCACATAAAGATCATTTGTCTGGGTCATATTTTCTTGCATCATCGTGTGCTTTGTAATTTTTTCCTGCCTTTGAAGCATTTGATTATCTTGATAAGGTTATTTTGAAAATTGATTTCCCTCACTCGTCTTAAGATCTTGTGTTTGAATTTGCGCAGAAGGTCTCCTTTTGCACTTGGTTTGTCAGTAATTCCCCACCAAACCAAGGTTGGGACCTCAGGTAAGGAGATGCAGCTCTAAGTGGAGATCTGTCAAAAGGTAGGGTAAGAGGCAGTTTGCCAGGGTGCACTTTCCGTGTCTTCCCAGCAGACGGTGTTCTGGGGCCACCTCTTTCCCTCAGGTCGGCCTGTCCCCAGCTGCATCAGCAGGCTGGCCCGGGACCCACCCAGGTGCAGAGGCAGTCAAGGCCACATGTCTCCCTGTGCACTGAAAGCTGCCAACCCCAGGGCTGGAAAGTGGGCAGTGTGCACCTCGGCGGGGAATCCGCTGGTGGGTGTGATGGGACTGGTGGTCCCCAGGCTCCAGCATGGAGCGACCTTAGGACTAAGCATTGCAACTACGGCTGCCCACAGCCAGCCGGGTAGTGCCTGGAGGTGTGGCATGGCTAGTTCCCTGGTCCCTGCCTCTCTGACCGTGCACACTGTGAGTGCTCCGGGTCATTGTGTACAACAGATAGAAACAGCGGGACCCAGGGAGTCTCTTTTCCCAGCCAAATGTCAGCTCTGTGTCCCCCCTCCTCCTGAGGGGAGGGCCCCCCAGTCTCGGCCAAACTCAGGCACCCACAGCAGCCTGCCTCAGGGGTGTGCAATAGGCCCTGTGTACTGTAAAGTCTCTGTGCATAGGTAAACCAAGTCTGCTGGCTTTTGGGTTCCCCAAGGGAGCTCCTGGCTGCCTGCCAAGCAGAGAGAGAAGCTCTCTCAAGCTGATATGGAGCAGGGAATGAGGGAGCATGTCACTCCTTCGGCTCCCGCTCGTTCTGACCTGCACATTGCAGCCCGCCCCAAGTGCAGATAAACTCACCCCATCCTCTCAATTGTAATCTCTCCTCATTTTCATCCAGATCTTCCCTATATGATGTAGAAGTCCCTCTCTGGTTACTCGTACACTGTCTTGGTCATTTTTCTGTCACTTCTCTAGTTGTTCCATGGAGCAGGGGTGAACTCAGCATATCCTATTCTGCCATCTTCCCAGAAGTCCTTCTCTGGCAAGTTTTTGATACTAACTCAATCTCTTTACTCCTCATAAGTCAATTCAGATTTTCTATTCCATCTTGAATCAGTTTGGTAGTTTGTATCTTTCTAAGAATTTTTCCATCTCTTCAGGGTTATCTAATCTGCTGGCCAATTTTTGGTTTCATTGATTTCCTCTATTGTTTTTCTATTCTCTACTTCATTTATTTCCAATCTAATTTTTATTAGTTTCTTCCTTCTATTTATTTTGGATTTAATTTGTCCCTTTTTTCCCAGTTCCTTGAATGTTAGTTTACTGAATTGAGATGTTTCTTCTTTTTTTTTTTTTTTTTTTTTTTTCATTTCAATCTACATGTACAATCAGTAATTCTTAATAACATCACATAGTTGCATATTCATCATTTCTTAGTACATTTGCATCGATTTAGAAAAAGAAATAAAAAGACAACAGAATAAGAATTAAAACAATAATAGAAAGAAAAAAAACAAAAAAAAAACAAAAACAAAAAACCTATACCTCACATGCAGCTTCATTCAGTGTTTTAACATAATTGCATTACAATTGGGTAGTATTGTGCTGTCCATTTCTGAGTTTTTATATCCAGTCCCGTTGTACAGTCTGTATCCCTTCATCTCCAATTATCCCTTCTCTTTTTTTTTTTTTTAATTAACAGAAAAAAAAGAAATTAACCCAACATTTAGAGATCATACCATTCTACACATGCAATCATTAATTCTTAACATCATCACATAGCTGCATGATCATCATTTCTTAGTACATTTGCATTGGTTTAGAAGAACTAGCAACATAACTGAAAAAGATATAGAATGTTAATATAGAGAAAAAAATAAAAGTAATAATAGTAAAATCAAAACAAAACCACACAAAACAAAACAAAAACCTATAGCTCAGATGCAGCTTCATTCAGTGTTTTAACATGATTACTTTACAATTAGGTATTATTGTGCTGTCCATTTTTGAGTTTTTGTATCTAGTCCTGTTGCACAGTCTGTATCCCTTCAGCTTCAATTACCCATTGTCTTACCCTGTTTCTAACTTCTGCTGGACTCTGTTACCAATGACATATTTCAAGTTTATTCTCGAATGTCCGTTCACATCAGTGGGACCATACAGTATTTGTCCTTTAGTTTTTGGCTGGATTCACTCAGCATAATATTCTCTAGGTCCATCCATGTTATTACATGGTTCATAAGTTTATCTTGTCTTAAAGCTGCATAATATTCCATCGTATGTATATACCACAGTTTGTTTAGCCACTCTTCTGTTGATGGAGATTTTGGCTGTTTCCATCTCTTTGCAATTGTAAATAATGCTGCTATAAACATTGGTGTGCAAATGTCCGTTTGTGTCTTTGCCCTTAAGTCCTTTGAGTAGATACCTAGCAATGGTATTGCTGGGTCGTATGGCAATTCTATATTCAGCTTTTTGAGGAACCGCCAAACTGCCTTCCACAGTGGTTGCACCCTTTGACATTCCCACCAACAGTGGATAAGTGTGCCTCTTTCTCCGCATCCTCTCCAGCACTTGTCATTTTCTGTTTTGTTGATAATGGCCATTCTGGTGGGTGTGAGATGATATCTCATTGTGGTTTTGATTTGCATTTCTCTAATGGCCAGGGACATCGAGCATCTCTTCATGTGCCTCTTGGCCATCCGTATTTCCTCTTCTGAGAGGTGTCTGTTCAAGTCTTTTTCCCATTTTGTAATTGGGTTGGCTGTCTTTTTGTTGTTGAGATGAACAATCTCTTTATAAATTCTGGATACTAGACCTTTATCTGATATATCATTTCCAAATATTGTCTCCCATTGTGAAGGCTGTCTTTCTACTTTCTTGATGAAGTTCTTTGATGCACAAAAGTGTTTAATTTTGAGGAGTTCCCATTTATTTATTTCCTTCTTCAGTGCTCTTGCTTTAGGTTTAAGGTCCATAAAACCGCCTCCAGTTGTAAGATCCATAAGATATCTCCCAACATTTTCCTCTAACTGTTTTATGGTCTTAGACCTAATGTTTAGATCTTTGATCCATTTTGAGTTAACTTTTGTATAGGGTGTGAGAGATGGGTCTTCTTTCATTCTTTTGCATATGGATATCCAGTTCTCTAGGCACCATTTATTGAAGAGACTGCTCTGTCCCAGGTGAGTTGGCTTGACTGCCTTATCAAAGATCAAATGTCCATAGATGAGAGGGTCTATATCTGAGCACTCTATTCGATTCCATTGGTCGATATATCTATCTTTATGCCAATACCATGCTGTTTTGACCACTGTGGCTTCATAATATGCCTTAAAGTCAGGCAGCGCGAGACCTCCAGCTTCGTTTTTTTTCCTCAAGATGTTTTTAGCAATTCGGGGCACCCTGCCCTTCCAGATAAATTTGCTTATTGGTTTTTCTATTTCTGAAAAATAAGTTGTTGGGATTTTGATTGGTATTGCATTGAATCTGTAAATCAATTTAGGTAGGATTGACATCTTAACTATATTTAGTCTTCCAATCCATGAACACGGTATGCCCTTCCATCTATTTAGGTCTTCTGTGATTTCTTTTAGCAGTTTTTTGTAGTTTTCTTTATATAGGTTTTTTGTCTCTTTAGTTAAATTTATTCCTAGGTATTTTATTCTTTTAGTTGCAATTGTGAATGGGATTCGTTTCTTGATTTCCCCCTCAGCTTGTTCCTTACTAGTGTATAGAAATGCTACAGATTTTTGAATGTTGATCTTGTAACCTGCTACTTTGCTGTACTCATTTATTAGCTCTAGTAGTTTTGTTGTGGATTTTTCCGGGTTTTCGACGTATAGTATCATATCGTCTGCAAACAGTGATAGTTTTACTTCTTCCTTTCCAATTTTGATGCCTTGTATTTCTTTTTCTTGTCTAATTGCTCTGGCTAGAACCTCCAACACAATGTTGAATAATAGTGGTGATAGTGGACATCCTTGTCTTGTTCCTGATCTTAGGGGGAAAGTTTTCAATTTTTCCCCATTGAGGATGATATTAGCTGTGGGTTTTTCATATATTCCCTCTATCATTTTAAGGAAGTTCCCTTGTATTCCTATCTTTTGAAGTGTTTTCAACAGGAAAGGATGTTGAATCTTGTCGAATGCCTTCTCTGCATCAATTGAGATGATCATGTGATTTTTCTGCTTTGATTTGTTGATATGGTGTATTACATTAATTGATTTTCTTATGTTGAACCATCCTTGCATACCTGGGATGAATCCTACTTGGTCATGATGTATAATTCTTTTAATGTGTTGTTGGATACGATTTGCTAGAATTTTATTGAGGATTTTTGCATCTGTATTCATTAGAGAGATTGGTCTGTAGTTTTCTTTTTTTGTAATATCTTTGCCTGGTTTTGGTATGAGGGTGATGTTGGCTTCATAGAATGAATTAGGTAGTTTTCCCTCCACTTCGATTTTTTGGAAGAGTTTGAAGAGAATTGGTACTAATTCTTTCTGGAACGTTTGGTAGAATTCACATGTGAAGCCATCTGGTCCTGGACTTTTCTTTTTAGGAAGCTTTTGAATGACTAATTCAATTTCTTTACTTGTGATTGGTTTGTTGAGGTCATCTATGTCTTCTTGAGTCAAAGTTGGTTGTTCATGTCTTTCCAGGAACCCGTCCATTTCCTCTAAATTGTTGTATTTATTAGCGTAAAGTTGTTCATAGTATCCTGTTATTACCTCCTTTATTTCTGTGAGGTCAGTAGTTATGTCTCCTCTTCCATTTCTGATCTTATTTATTTGCATCCTCTCTCTTCTTCTTTTTGTCAATCTTGCTAAGGGCCCATCAATCTTATTGATTTTCTCATAGAACCAACTTCTGGCCTTATTGATTTTCTCTATTGTTTTCATGTTTTCAATTTCATTTATTTGTGCTCTAATCTTTGTTATTTCTTTCCTTTTGCTTGCTTTGGGGTTAGCTTGCTGTTCTTTCTCCGGTTCTTCCAAATGGATAGTTAATTCCTGAATTTTTGCCTTTTCTTCTTTTCTGATATAGGCATTTAGAGCAATAAATTTCCCTCTTAGCACTGCCTTTGCTGCGTCCCATAAGTTTTGATATGTTGTGTTTTCATTTTCATTCGCCTCGAGGTATTTGCTAATTTCTCTTGCAATTTCTTCTTTGACCCAGTCGTTGTTTAGGAGTGTGTTGTTGAGCCTCCACGTATTCGTGAATTTTCTGGCACTCTGCCTATTATTGATTTCCAACATCATTCCTTTATGGTCCGAGAAAGTGTTGTGTAAGATTTCAATCTTTTTAAATTTGTTAAGACTTGCTTTGTGACCCAGCATATGGTCTATCTTTGAGAATGATCCATGAGCACTTGAGAAAAAGGTGTATCCTGCTGTTGTGGGATGTAATGTCCTATAAATGTCTATTAAGTCTAGTTCATTTATAGTGATATTCAGATTCTCTATTTCTTTGTTGATCCTCTGTCTAGATGTTCTGTCCCTTGATGAGAGTGGTGAGTTGAAGTCTCCAACTATTATGGTATATGAGTCTATTTCCCTTTTCAGTGTTTGCAGTATATTCCTCACGTATTTTGGGGCATTCTTATTCGGTGCGTAAATATTTATGATTGTTATGTCTTCTTGTTTAATTGTTCCTTTTATTAGTATATAGTGTCCTTCTTTGTCTCTTTTAACTGTTTTACATTTGAAGTCTAATTTGTTGGATATTAGTATAGCCACTCCTGCTCTTTTCTGGTTGTTATTTGCATGAAATATCTTTTCCCAACCTTTCACTTTCAACCTATGTTTATCTTTGGGTCTAAGATGTGTTTCCTGTAGACAGCATATAGAAGGATCCTGTTTTTTAATCCATTCTGCCAATCTATGTCTTTTGATTGGGGAATTCAGTCCATTGACATTTAGTGTTATTACTGTTTGGATAATATTTTCCTCTAACATTTTGCCTTTTGTATTATATATATCATATCTGATTTTCCTTCTTTCTACACTCTTTTCCATATCTCTCTCTTCTGTCTTTTTGTATCTGACTCTAGTGCTCCCTTTAGTATTTCTTGCAGAGCTGGTCTCTTGGTCACAAATTCTTTCAGTGACTTTTTGTCTGAGAATGTTTTAATTTCTCCCTCATTTTTGAAGGATAATTTTGCTGGATATAGGAGTCTTGGTTGGCAGTTTTTCTCTTTTAGTATTTTAAATATATCATCCCACTGTCTTCTAGCTTCCATGGTTTCTGCTGAGAAATCTACACAAAGTCTTATTGGGTTTCCCTTGTATGTAATGGATTGTTTTTCTCTTGCTGCTTTCAAGATCTTCTCTTTCTCTTTGACCTCTGACATTCTAACTAGTAAGTGTCTTGGAGAACGCCTATTTGGGTCTAATCTCTTTGGGGTGCGCTGCACTTCTTGGATCTGTAATTTTAGGTCTTTCATAAGAGTTGGGAAATTTTCAGTGAAAATTTCTTCCATTAGTTTTTCTCCTCCTTTTCCCTTCTCTTCTCCTTCTGGGACACCCACAACACGTATATTTGTGCGGTTCATATTGTCCTTGAGTTCCCTGATACCCTGTTCAAATTTTTCCATTCTTTTCCCGATAGTTTCTGTTTCTTTTTGGGATTCAGATGTTCCATCCTCCAAATCACTAATTCTATCTTCTGTCTCTTTAAATCTATCATTGTAGCTATCCATTATTTTTTCTATGTTTGCTACTTTATCCTTCACTTCCATAAGTTCTGCGATTTGTTTTTTCAATTTTTCTATTTCTTCTTTATGTTCAGCCCATGTCCTCTTCATGTCCTCCCTCAATTTATCGATTTCATTTTTGAAGAGGTTTTCCATTTCTGTTCGTATATTCAGGATTAGTTGTCTCAGCTCTTGTGTCTCATTTGAGCTATTGGTTTGTTCCTTTGACTGGGCCATATTCTCAATCTTTTGAGCGTGGACAGTTATCTTCTGCTGCTGGCGTCTGGGCATTTATTCAGATTTCTCTTGGTGTTGGACCCAGCAAGGTTGTAATATTTTTCTGTGAAATCTCTGGGTTCTGTTTTTCTTATCCTGCCCAGTAGGTGGCGCTCGTGGCACACGTTTGTCTGCGGGTCCCACCAGTAAAAGGTGCTGTGGGACCTTAAACTTTGGAAAACTCTCGCCGTTCTGGGGGTTCGCTAGCCGAAACGGCTTGAGCCGGCCCGGGGTCCGAACGCAGGGAGGGTTGCTGGTCGCCGCAGCCAGGGAAAGAGCCCGTCCGAATTTCCTAGTCGGCCCTGGGCAACAAGCGTGGCGGGAGGGCGCCAGCGGCAGCGGCCCGCCCGAGAGAGTGCACGTTCCCCGGGAGTCACGGGTTTGGAAGGGGCCTCCCCCACCCGTCTCCGTTCTCCGCGGCCTGGGGGTTTCCGATCCAATTCTCTCAGTTGTTCCGGGGGCTGCGCGTGGTGTGGGCGCCAGCCGTCTTTGTTTCAGGGGACCGCCTCTCCAATTCTCCCAGCCGGCCCGGGAAGGGGGAAGGGAGTAACTCCGGCCGCTTGCCACCCCGCCCGGTAAGGCCCGCGCGCCTCGGCGATCTCACCCGAGCTGCTTCTCTCAGCCAGCCAGCCGTTCCAGGATGGGGTACGCTGTCTTTTTTATCTCTGTTGTGGCTTTGGGCGCTTTCTGTATCGTTTCTACTCCCCTAGTAGGTATCCTGGAGAAGAAACTAAGATCCGCGCGTCTTACTAAGCCGCCATCTTCCAGGAAGTCCTAGATGTTTCTTCTTTAATGTAGGCTATATATTGCCCTCTGAATACTGTTTTCACTGTATCCCATAAGTTTTGGTGTGTGGTATCTTCATTTTCACTCTTCTGAAAGTATTTTGCAATTTAAGTTCTGATTGCTCCTTTGACACTTGGTTATTAAGGAGTGTGATATTTGATTGTCGCATAATTGTGAGTTTCCCAGATTTCTTTCTGTATTTGATTAGTAATTTCATTCCATGATGGTTGGAGAACATGCTTCCTGTGGTTTCAATCCTTTTAAAATCGTTGAGGTTGTTATTTGTCTTCACCGACGTCTGGTCTGTGCTGGAGAATGTTCCATGTGTACTTGGGAAGAGTGTTCTATTTGCTTGGTGTGCTCTACAGATATTAGTTAGTTCTATTGGGTTTATAGTATTGTTCACATCTTCCGTTTCCTTGATGATCTTCTGTTTAAGTACTGTATCCATTATTAAAAGTAAGGTGTTGAAATCATCAACTATCATTGTTCAATTGTCTATTTTTGTCAGTTTTTGCTTCAGGTATTTTGGGGCTTTGTTGTTAAGTCCATATAGTGTTTATAATGCTGTATTTTCTTGATAGAGTGACCCTTTTAATATTATAAAATGTCCTTTTTGTCTCTAGAAGCAATTTTTCTTGAAACCTATCTTGTCTGGTTTTAGTGTAGCCACTCCAGTTCTTTTGATTACTGTATTTTTTCCCATCATTTTACTTCCAACCTCTTTGTCTTTGAGAGTCATGTGAACATTATATAGTTGGATCATTTTTTCTCCTTCTGACAATTTCTACCTTTTTCATCTGCCTTTTTTTTTTGCAAGGGCAGGCACTGAGAATCAAACCCAGGTCTCTGGCATGGCAGGTGAGAACTCGCCCTGCTGAGCCACCATGGCCCACCCTCTGACAATCTCCACCTTTTAATTGGAGAATTTAATCAATTTTAATTTAGTGTCAATACTGATAAGTTTATTTCTGCCATTTTACTATTTGTTTGTATATGTCTTATGTCTTTCTGTTCCTTAATTCCTTCATTTCTGCCTTCTTTCTGTTTAATAGATATTTTCTAGTATGCTATTTTAACTTCTCTGTCAAAAAAGCTTACATATTCATCCAGGTGGGTACCATTTATGGTAGTCATAATTCTTTTGTGTAAACCCATCTTTTCCTTTGGTGCCACTTTATGGCTTTAATGTGTTTTGTGGTGTGCGACTGAGCTTTGAATGTCTGGAAAAAATCTTTCTTTTGTTTTCATTGTCAAAGGGTATAGAATTCTACCTTAATCTGCTCTCTCTGCAGCCAGCCACCTCATCACCTCTTTCTCTTCCCTTTGCAACAGCACAAGTGTCCTAATCGATTGTTCTTGGCTAGATAATGACTCTAGCATGTTCTGCTTGCTTCTTAGGCCTCCAAGTTAATCCTAACCAGTGCAAGTCCCTTCTACCTCTGTTCCAGGAGCCTCTGAACAAACGAATGAGAGTGAATGGCGTGTACTACAACCTGAGGGCCCCATGCTGGTGGCAGAAGGTGAGACACTCCTACTGAGATGTACAGTGGTCAGTTCCTGGACTGACGATATGATAAAATGGGTCAAGGTGAGCCATCAAGGTGAACAGAAAATTTACAACTTCAAACACAGCTCCTTCCCCCGTGTGGTACCTATGATGGAGCGGACATTGGAGCCATTTAATTGGGATTATTCCATCCATATCCACAACGTCACCAGGGAGGATGCTGGAACCTACTACTGTGTGAAGAGTGATGGCTTGAGTAAGCACTCAGAAAAGAAGCTTGGTGAGGGGACCTCAGTCCTGGTGAAGGGTGAGTATGAGACCCTGAAGGACAGAGTATTGTGTTCTGATTTATCTCCCATATCAGCAAGCTTTATCCACAATAATACTGTATAATACAAAATCTCAATGGCATTCAGTAAGCATTTTTATCCCACTCACACATTTATGGGTTGGCTGGGGTGGCTCTCACATGTCCCATTACAGGACACAGCTGGAGAGGCAGCCGCTACACGGGGTATGCTTTTCTCACGGAGATGGCAGAAGCACAAAGAGCAAGCCCAGTCACAGAAGCACATTGCAAGCCTCTATTCACATCATGTCTGCTAAGACCAGTTAGCTAAAACAAGTCATATGGCTAAGTTCAAAGTCAAGGGACAAGAAATGCACTCTGCCCGCCACGAGGCCATGACAAGCAGGTGAATGTACCATCCTACCAGAGGTGAGTAAAGAAGTTAGGACTGATAATTCAATGAACCACACTCCCCAAGTAATCAGTTATAGTATCTATAATTCCACTGGTGGTGATCTGGATGATGAAATCCTGGGCCTATCATTCAATACAAGGTACCTTTTAATCTGGATCTTCAACTCTACTCCATTCAAGTTTTGAACTCATAAAGCAGACAACATCATTCCTACTTTGAGAGTCATCCATGTGATTAAATAAAAGAATGGATGTTTGTGAAATCACCCTGCAAACTGTTGGCTCTCCTTTATACAGGAGAGTATCTGTGTGGAGTTCATTTTAACTCGATGCAAACATTTCAAGAAGCCTTCCCTGACTCCTTCCAAACTGTAAAGGTGCCTCCTCTGTGGTCCTGCAGTGCTCTGGGTTTCCACTGTCAGGGTGCTTTTTTTCACTATCTCCACTCATAGACTGGGAGCTTCTTCAGACCAGGACATTTGTCTGTTTTGCTGAGCATTTTTGTCTCTAGTCCAGAATTGTCGCATAGAAATTCTTTGTTGAATGAATCAGCTAGTAAGTAATGAGGGAATTGAGAGGGATGGGCTGAGTGAAGAAATAAAGGGAAGGGAGGGAGAGATGAAGGAGGAGATGAGTGGATGAAAAAGGAAAAGAGGGAATCCAACAAGGGCTGTCTCTTTGGTTTCAGGAGCTGGGGATCCAGCCCTCTGGATCATCCAACCCCAGGAGTTGGTGTCAGTGACCACTGGAGATGACGTCTTCCTGAACTGCACAGTACTTGGAGATTATTCCCCCGGACCCATCAGGTGGTTCCGGGGGTCTGGTCTGAATCGAGAGGCCATTTACAATTTTGGAGGCCTCTCCCGCCCTAACGTGACAGCGATCCGGACCTCCAACAGCGACTTCAGCATTCTCCTACAATATGTCTCCACTGAGGATACAGGAACCTACTACTGTGTAAAGTTTCTGTGGAGATTCAACAGACAACATCTGTCTGGCCAAGGTACCAGGCTGAGAGTGAAAGGTGAGAATGAAACACTGGTGGGCTGGGAGGTATAAAGAGGGGTGATCCACGAGGAACTTTTCACCATTTTCCAAGCAAGCCAGCTCTTCTTAGCTTTCCTACCTTTATATAAGCTGCTCCCTTTGCCTGGAATGCTTTCTCCTTTTCTCTGGAGAACTTCTACTCATCCTTCAAGACCCAGTGCAAATGGCCCTTCCTCTGTGAAGCCTTTCCCTCTTCCCCGAGATAGTTTCTCCTCATTCTGGACTCCCATAGCATTTCCTATAGACCACAGACAATTCAACAAACATCTATCAAGTGCCTGTTGTATGTCCAGCACTGTGCTAGGTGCTAGGGACATTGAGATGAATCAGACATTGTCCCTACCACAGAGGTGCTCAAGGACTGGGTCTAAATAGTCCTTCATAGTTAGGGGTTTTCCTGAGTCCCCACCCCATTAGAAACTGGCAGCCTCATTTCAGCGACCCCAGCTTCTGTCACAGGGGGTGAGGAAGAGGCAGGAGGGAAAGAAAAAGGTGCCAAAAAGCCTCTCTCCCCTTGCAGCAAAATCCAGCTCTTCCCAAGAGGGAGAATTTCCTGATGCTTCTCCAACCAGGAGCTCTCCGTCAGGTGAGTGTACCTACTTCCAGTGGAGTTAACTAGTCTCAGAGGCAACGTGGGAATCGCAGATGGCTTGGCCATGGGAAGGAAACAATCCCAGACTTCTAGAGCACATCTGCCACCAAGGGAAGTTCCCATGACTCCATCTCAATGGCAGGACCAGCGGTCCATAGAACCATGTTAAAGCTAAATCAAAGAAAGGGCTTTCTAATAGCCAGGACTGTCTGTTCGGTGGACAGTCCTTCATGAGAAGTAGGGAATTCCCCACCATTCATGCATAACTGTATGGAAGAACATGGCTGTGTAGCCAGGCCTGGATTGATCCCCCCTTTCTAGCTGTGTGACCATGGGCAAGTTGCCCAGGTCCTTTGCTGTCTGATGTTCTGCTCTATGAAATGGGGGTGGGAATGGGGGTGAGATCAGAGAGCCTGACTCATTGGTTCTGTGTGATTCCAATGAGAACATGCATGCACCAGGTGCCCAGAACTGCACCTGGCCCATCACGTGTTAACAATCAAGAGCACTCAGTGATGGAACTTTTGGGTCAAGACAGATTAGCTTCCCTAATGCTTGGCCCTGTCCCTGCCATTCCTGGGAGCTTATGCACTGGGGTCTAATCACTTCTTTAACAGGTCTGACCTTAAGCAAAGCCCCTCGCTACTCTGGGCCTGTCTCATCTATAAAAATGGAACCATTGTCCTCCTTTGCAGGATTGGGGTGAGGACTAAATCAGGCAGTTAGGAAGTGCTTAGCTTAGGGCCTGGGACTGAGGAGCCAAGTAAATAATAAATGAAAGCCATGTCTTTTATTATTATCATAGAGCAGGGATGCAGTCAAGATGATGACAAGTACAAGTGGGATACTGTACAAGGGCTCTTTGAGCCTGGGCAAAAGGGAGGGAGGTCTTTGATCTCCTCCCCCAATCTAGAAAGGATGCAGCCCCAGTGGTTACTCAGCAGCTGGACCCAACCCTGTCCACAGAGCACCAACAAGGGTGCCAAGTGTGGGTTCTGGCCTTCTCACGGGGGACCTGCCAAAGCCTTGCCCTGTGTCCCCCAGGCCTTCTGTCCATACTCGGATTTGTGATCCTGGGTCTGAAGGCAGTGTGCCTGTCTGCACTCCTGATGCTCCTGGCTGCCGCAAGAAGAGCTGGCAAGAAAACTGCAAGACCCCAGACCCAGGAGAACCATGAGAATCACAGCACGGGGCAACTGTCAGGACCGAGGGGTCAGCCCTGGAGTGGGGATTGAGAAGGAGCCAGGGCTGCTCAACCATTTCTTTGCCTCCAATCCTCAGCCTCCAGATGCCCCCAAGTCTCGTGATAAACTTTTGGACTTGGTTTAAATTCACCAGGTGAAACTCCCCATTTGCACTGTTCGTCCCTCTGAGATGTCCAGCCCTCCTTGTGTGCCAAGGCCTCACACAGGTCTCTGCTCAATGCCCTTGCTCCTGCTACAGCCCCTTCTAAAGTGGCCTCCTCCTTTCCCCTTCTCTCCAAATCTCCCTGTCCTTCAAGACCCTGCTCAGAGTCCTCTCCCTGGAGCTCACCCAGCCAGATCACCCATGCCCTCCATTTATACTCTTCTCCTTCCTCCCTTTCCTAGGTAATATCCAAGCATAAGAACGACAGGGCATGCAGGGCTCCCTGGTATTGAGAACTGGGATGCTTGATCTCACTGCTCCAAAACCAGGGCCATGATCCAGACAGCAAAATGACAGAGAGTGAAGGGAGCCTGACTCCCCTCGAAGGGCGTAGCAGGAATTTGCCCACCTCACCTCTCATTGGCTAGAATGTGATCACGGGGTCATGCCTAGGGGCAAGGAAGGCCGGGAAATGTCAGTCTTCATTCTGGCCATCACAGGCCCAGTTGAATTTTTTCCCTAGAGAACCAGTAGGTGCATAGTAAGGAGCGAGGGCAGCCTCTTGCTTGCCACATGCAACACCTGAGTTCAATTCCCGGCTGAAGTGGCACCTCTTCGCTCCACTCCCCCCCACTGGGTCAGCACAAGGTAGGCAGTTTTGTTCTCAACCAGAGGTGATTTTGCCACCCACGGGACATTTGGCCCTGTCTGAAGGTATTTGGCGCTGTCACAACTTGGAGGGTACAACGACATCTAGTGGGAGGAGGCCAGGGATGCTGCTAAATATCCTACAATGCACAGGGCAGCCCGAACAGGACCTTTTGGTCCAAAGTGTCAAAAGTGTTGAGCTGGACGAGCCCCATGTGGAGGCAAGTGTACGCGGCCCGGAGTCAGGCACTCCTGCCTCCCAGTCCCGATCCCAACCCTCTCTGCTCCCTCCTGGGGAGCCCTTAGCTAAGTCTCTCCTAGGCCCGTCACTGTGGACATCTCTGCACTGCGTAAGAACCAATTCCACTCACAGTGACCGGAGACCTACTGTGTGCTCTGTGCTCTGTGCCCACTGGTGGCGTGGCAATGATACTCCACCTCCCTCCTTCCATGTCAACATTCATTAGCACCTACTAGCTGGGGAGGGGGATTAACCTGGGTGTTTGGGGTCGAAACAAGCAGGAAACCAATTTGGAAAACAAACAAACCAACAAATCCAGATGGGACATTAATTTAGTTCAAGAATTGAAGAAATCATTGAATCAGAAAGTGCAGGGATTGGGGGCTGAACAGTGGCCCCCCAAAAGATATCCACATCCTCATCCCTGGTTGCTCATCCCTGGGACCTATAAATCATCACTTATACGGCCAAAAGTAAAAGGACTTTTCAGATGGGATTAAAGGATGTATCTTAAAATGGTGAGGTTATCCAGGTGACCCCAATGTAATCACAAGTGTCCTTGTAAGAGGGAGGCAGAGGGAGTGTTGACACAGAAGAGGAGAAGGCTGGTGGGGCCACAGAGGCAGAGATTGGAGGGGCCCATGGAGCTGGGCCTTGGAAATAACTGGAGCTGGGGACTGACAGACAGCTGCTGTCCCTGACGGGGTTTCATGCTCTGTCCCCGCAAACCTCCTCACGCTACAAGGCCCTTGTGACGTGCCCTTGCCATCCCATCGGACCTCATCTCCCACTACCACCCTATGCTGACTCTGCTCCAGCACCCGCCTGAGCTGTGAGCACACCAAGCCCCGAATTCATTCAAAGCTCTGTTGGATTGTTGCTTTCGAGAGGCCTCTTGGAGCACTCCACTAGCAGGGGCACCTCTTCACTCTCGTTTCCCTTCTGCGCCTTAAATTCTCTTCATAGCACTTACTGCTATTGCGTGTGTGTGTGTGCAAGTGTGAGAGAGTGTGTGAGTGTGTGGGTGGGTATGTGTTTCTTTCCTTGGTGATTATTGCTTTTCCCCACTAGAATTCTTCCCCAGAAGGAAGAAACCTGACTTTTCACCATTGTAGCTCTTTTCATTCAATCAACAAAAAGTGGTCGAGGCATGACTGCCAGGCCCTATTCAGTGTGCTGAAAATAAAACAGAAGTCTGCTGTCTCGGAGCTTGCCTTCTACTGGTGAAAACAACGAGCAAGTAAATACAGATATGTAATATGCTACATGGTGATAAGTGCTGTGAGGGTAATACAGCAGGGTGAGTGGGAGGGAGGGTGCCACACCAGTGGGGGAGGTGTGCTATTTTATTTAAAGTGGTCGGAGGAGTCCTCACTGATAAAGTGGCACTGACCTGAAGGAAGTGAGGGCGTGCACCCTGCAGATATCTGGGACAAGAGCTTAAAGGGCAGAAGAACAGCAAGTGCAAAGGTCCTGAGGCAGGAATGTGCATGGCATGGCGCAGGGATGGGAAGCACCATGCAGAGTGCTTAGCACATATTAGACACCTTCTAAACACCTGAGGGGGGTTGTTCTGGTTTGCTAGCTGCTAGAATGCAATATACCAGAAACGGAATGGCTTTTAACCTTGTTAATAATAATTCTTATTAATAAGAATTTAGTAAGTTGCTAGTTTACAGTTCTAAGGCCGAGAAAATGTCCCAATTAAAACAAGTCCATAGAAATGTCCAATCTAAGGCATCCATCCAGGAAAAGATACCTTGGTTCAAGAAGGCCGACGAAGTTCAGTGTTTTTGTCTTAAGTGAGAAGGCACATGGCAAACACAGTCAGGGCTTCTCTCTCAGCTGGAAGGGCCCATGGCGAGCACGGCGTCATCTGCTAGCTTTCTCTCCTGGCTTCTGGTTTCATGAAGCTCCCTGGGAGGCATTTTCCTTCTTCATTTCCAAAGGTCGCTGGCTCGTGGACTCTCTGCTTCGTGGTGCTGCAGCATTCTCTGCTCTCTCTGAATCTCCTTCATTCTCCAAAATGTTTCCTCTTTTACAGAAACTTATCAAGACCCACCCAAATGGGTGGAGACATGTCATCACCTAATCCAGCTTAACAACCACTCTTGATTAAATCACATCTCCAGGGAGATGATGTGATTACAGTTTCAAACATATAGTATTGAATAGGGATTATTCTGCCTTTATGAAATGGGATTTAGATTAAAACATGGCTTTTCTAGGGGACATACATCCTTTCAGACCAGCACAGGGGTACACAGTAGAGGTGAAGTTCAGGGTCTTGGAAATCTGAATGCATGGATCCAGATACCAGTTCCCCTACTTAACTCTCAGGTAAGTTTCTTTCCCTCTGTGTGTCTTGGTTTCCTTATCTGTAAACTGCTGACAACATTGGTACCTCCCTTATTTGGTAGTTTTGGGGATAAAATGCATTGATGCATGTAAAGCAGACACGACACTTGGGGAGCACCAAATAATTGTTATTATGGGGTGACTGAATAAACTTCAGGGCTCTGCTCAGCATGGCAAAGAGTGTGGCAGCCCACAACGCCAGGAGCCCTTGTCTTGTGGCTTCAGCAGCCACAGGGCCCTGACCCTCCTTCTCAGATTCAGTTGGAAAAATCCTAGGGAAAGGTACTGATTAGCCCAGTTCAGGTCTTGGGACTGGGATGGCAGATGATCTTATGGGACATGGTGATGGGCTGAGGGGTGGGGCAAGCAGTCCCAAAAGAATTGGTAGCGATGTCGGCAAATCAAGCAAAAGATGGGTCAATCAGGGCACGAGCTGGACCCAGTCTGCTACTTGGTGGACTGAAAGGGAGTAAGCCAGAATCCAAGGAGCTCTTCCAGCTTGGTTCCTACTCTGGGTCCTGGGCACTGGACAGACAAGATGGACAACCAAAGAAGGGGTGGACCACAGGGGCCTCCAAGGGCTGGCAGGCCTCTCTGGACACACAACGTGCCCTGAGGTCTCAGACAAGTTCTCTGGCTTCACACACAGACACTCCCTGCTTGGGCCTCGGCATCTGAACCGTGGAGGTCCGCGGCTGCACTCCAGCCCTTTCTGAATCAGAGCATCAGTGCCTCTCCTTCCCTTCTGTTTTCTCTTTCCTTGTTGTTCTTTATCTCCTTCCTTCTGCTCCCCTGAGTCTTGTCTCATACACCTCTTCCTCTCTCAAGGAGAGCCCATCAAGGCCATCCCAGGGTCTGGGCTCCATGGTAGTTTCCCTTGAGAGAGCTGGGTCTTTTCACATCACTCCCCTTGGGTCTTAGATGCAGAAATGCCAGAATTGGAGGAAGGGGGGTGGGCAGACCCACTTGAGAGGGGCTTCCTGAATTCTCAGAAACATTGACAGCATCTCTGAGGCCAGGCCTGGTCAAGCATGGGATTGCATGTTTCTAAATGCTGTATAAATGAGACTGCACAGTGACACTTTGCCACACATATTCCCAACCTGACTCTTTTGGCTCAGCATTGATGTGTCCGGGTTGGTTGCCTACAGCTTTCATTCATCCCTTCTTCACAGCTGTATAGTATTCCATTATATCATTATGTTATATGTGTGAATTCTGTTAATGGATGGACATCTATGGGGGTTTAGTTTCTCACTATCACAACAACATATTCATTGTATCATCTGGTGCATGGGAGAGTTTCCCTATGGCATACACCCACAGGTAGAATTGGTAGCTATAAAGGTTTTGTTCCTCTTCAACCCTAGTAAACTTGCAAAGCTATGTTCCAAAGCCATTGTGCCAATATACACCCCCACCAGACATGGGACAATTCCTGTTGTCTCACCTCCTTGCCAATACTTGATATGGGGTAACAGGATATGTCATTGCAGTTTTAATTGGGTCTTACTATGCAATTAAGGATCTTTCCATACACAGGTTGGCAGTACAGATGCTGTATTGTTACTATTGTTAGTTGGTGGGGGCTCTGTACATACAGGAGCCTCTGAAAGGTTGGAATGTCGGTTGAGGAAGCAATAGCTCCCTCCACCTGGCAACTCTTCCTGGGCCACCAAGCTATAGGGGGGTCTATGCTTGGGGGACTGAAGGAGATCAGAGGAGACACTGGCCCTGGGGACACGGAACACCTGCCCACAGTGGGATCACAGTTGTGGAGAGATCACAGAAGAGTACCAAAAGAAGGCTGGCTTGGGGGCAGAGGTAGTGATGGAGGTGTGGCTGGGGCTATGTTGCCTGGAACTAAGAGATGGGGCTGTGGGGCAAGGCTCCGGTGAGAGTGAAGTGTGGCTGAGACTAGGGGTGGAGGTGAGCCTGGGGTGCTGGGGTGAACCTGGAGGTGAGCCTGGGGTGCTGGGGGTGAACCTGGAGGTAAGCCTGGGGTGGTGGGGTGAACCTGGAGGTGAGCCTGGGGTGGTAGGGTGAACCTGGAGGTGAACCTGGGGTGCTGGGGGTGAACCTGGAGGTAAGTCTGGGGTGGTGGGGGTGAACCTGGAGGTGAGCCTGGGGTGGTGGGGTGACCCTGGAGGTGGGCCTGGGGTGCTGGGGGTGAACCTGGAGGTGAGCCTGGGCTGGTGGGAGTGAACCTGGAGATGAACCTGGGGTGGTGGGGGTAAACCAGGAGGTGAGCCTGGGGTGGTGGGAATGAACCTGGAGGTGGGCCTGGGATGGTGGGGGTAAACCAGGAGGTGAGCCTGGGGTGGTGGGAATGAACCTGGAGGTGAGCCTGGGGTGGTGGGAATGAACATGGAGGTGGGCCTGGGATGGTGGGGTGAACCTGGAGGTGAGCCTGGGGTGGTGGGGTGAACCTGGAGGTGAGCCTGGGGTGGTGGGAATGAACCTGGAGGTGAGCCTGGGATGGTGGGGTGAACCTGGAGGTGAGCCTGGGGTGGTGGGGTGAACCTGGAGGTGGGCCTGGGGTGCTGGGGGTGAACCTGGAGGTGAGCCTGGGGTGGTGGGAGTGAACCTGGAGATGAACCTGGGGTGGTGGGGGTAAACCAGGAGGTGAGCCTGGGGTGGTGGGAATGAACCTGGAGGTGAGCCTGGGGTGGTGGGAATGAACATGGAGGTGGGCCTGGGATGGTGGGGGTAAACCAGGAGGTGAGCCTGGGGTGGTGGGAATGAACCTGGAGGTGAGCCTGGGATGGTGGGGTGAACCTGGAGGTGAGCCTGGGGTGGTGGGGTGTACCTGGAGGTGAGCCTGGGGTGGTGGGGTGAACCTGGAGGTGAGCCTGGGGTGCTGGGGGTGAACCTGGAGGTAAGTCTGGGGTGGTGGGGGTGAACCTGGAGGTGAGCCTGGGGTGGTGGGGTGAACCTGGAGGTGAGCCTGGGATGGTGGGAATGAACCTGGAGGTGAGCCTGGGATGGTGGGGTGAACCTGGAGGTGAGCCTGGGGTGGTGGGGTGTACCTGGAGGTGAGCCTGGGGTGGTGGGGTGAACCTGGAGGTGAGCCTGGGGTGCTGGGGGTGAACCTGGAGGTAAGTCTGGGGTGGTGGGGGTGAACCTGGAGGTGAGCCTGGGGTGGTGGGGTGAACCTGGAGGTGAGCCTGGGGTGCTGGGGGTGAACCTGGAGGTAAGTCTGGGGTGGTGGGGGTGAACCTGGAGGTGAGCCTGGGGTGGTGGGAATGAACCTGGAGGTGAGCCTGGGATGGTGGGGTGAACCTGGAAGTGAGCCTGGGATGGTGGGGTGAACCTGGAGGTGAGTCTGGGGTGGTGGGGTGAACCTGGAGGTGAGTCTGGGGTGGTGGGGTGAACCTGGAGGTGAGCCTGAGATGGTGGGGTGAACCTGGAGGTGAGCCTGGGATGGTGGGGTGAACCTGGAGGTGAGCCTGGGATGGTGGGGTAAATCTGGAGGTGGTAATGGTGGTAGAACTTGGAGATGGGGCTTGGTGTGGAGCTGGAGGGGATGAGGTGGGCCTGAAGGTGTGACATCAACCTCAATCACCACCACCTGCCCAGTTTTGGTCTGGGCAGTTAGATAAGTGTTATGGAAAAATAGTTTTAAGTTCACACCCTCATATCTCCTTCTAATCAAATTGTGCCCTAAACTCCTCTAGTCAGATAATCCGAAGCCGCCTCCAGGGGTCACCTCCAGGAACCAGATGTGTGAATTGACCACAGTCCTACCAGCCAAGAAGAGGAGAGTGTTTTAGTTTGCTAAGGCTGCTGGAATGCAATACACCTGATGTGGACTGGCTTTTATAAAGGGGACTTATATAGTTACAAATTTACTAATTTGAGAAGGCACACTGCAACATCTGCTGGGCTTCTCTCCCAGCTGCTGGGTTCAAATGATTTTCTCTGGGGCATTCCTTTTTGCATTTCCAAAAGTCTGGGTTTGACTGTGTTGTGCTGGGCTATATTGAGCTCCTTGGAAGCTGTGCAGAGCTGC
The DNA here is from genome assembly GCF_023851605.1 of Tamandua tetradactyla. Classification (NCBI taxonomy): domain Eukaryota; kingdom Metazoa; phylum Chordata; class Mammalia; order Pilosa; family Myrmecophagidae; genus Tamandua; species Tamandua tetradactyla. The sequence goes on along the minus strand of NC_135327.1, from coordinate 23,340,089 downwards.
TGCTCCGTCTTCTGACTTCTCCTTTGAAGCCTCACTCATTGTGAAAGGATTCCCCTTAGCCAGCCACAGATGTAATCAGGCATAGATGAAATTCACATGTTGATGACTTAAGTCCACAGCAGCAGAACAACTGGGCACCATCACCTGGCCAAGTTGACACCTGAACCCAACTACTACAGAGAGATGAGGTTGTGTGGTATGAAGAGCAGCAGGATGGCCTGGGTTCAAATCAGCTTAGGAGGATGGACTTCCCTATCTGTAAAATAGAGACAATGATAACAGAATTCACTTTATGGGGTTATCATGAGGATGACGTGAGTTAGGCCATTTAAAGTCTTTAATAGCAATGCTCAGGAAGTACTAGCTGTCAGGCAGCTGAAGGGTGGCCCCTGGAGGGTCTGCATCCCCTGACCTAAGAAAGAGCTTTCCCTAGGGACACAAAAACAAAGAAGGGGTGACAGCCAGGTTCATAAACTTCAACACCAGCTTGTTCAAATGTATGCTGAGGCCCAGAGACAGCGAGAGACCAGCGTGCCAGGTTGTGACGGGCCCACACCACGAGACAGGGCAGTGGCTTTGCAGCCATTTCCTGTTCGCAGGTCTGAGGGCCCAGGCCATTTCTGCTCAGAACAGAGGCACCCATTTTATGGAAAACTTGAAGCTGGGTTGCATCCTGTGTTCAGCTCAACAACTTCAGGGCTTAAGTACTTCCCTGTATACTTGTCCTCAGCTGCTGACCTCCACCTGGATGTGCCGATGCTCTACAAATCATTCATTCCTTCCTTCATCAATTCAATAGTCACTATGGCTATTTAATGGCAGTGACTGTGCAGATTACACATAAATAACAATGAGAGCTAACATTTGCTGAGGGATTCCTAAATGCCATTGAATCCTCATGCATCCCTCTAAGGTAGGTAATTTAGAAGTCCCATTTTACAGATCAAGAAATAGAGGCTTAGAGAGCTCATCTGCCCAAGGTCACACAAGCAGTAAGATCTGGGTTTCAACCCCAGGCTATCTGAGCGGAGCCAGTGCCCTGAACCAGAACACAGAATTATGCCAGACATGCATAGCGACTGAGATAGGTGAGGTCCCTGCCCCGGAGATTCCCAACAGGTGGAGGAGGCAAATACTTAAAATGGCATCACAGGGCATGCACAGGGGCGTGCCTACCAGAGCCTGGAGAACTAAGTATACCTCTTTGAGGAGGGAACATCTAAGCTGAGAACTGAAGGATGAGCAGGAACTGGTAAAGGGAAGAGGAGGGGAAGAACTTCCCAGGACCTGTGGACCTGAAAGATAGGAGTGTGTTCAAGAAGGTGCGCTTCAAACAGAGGACTGAAGAAAATGAGGGAGCTTCTTGCCAGTGGTAGAGAGAAAGGTCTTCTAGGCAGAGGGATCAGCATATGCAAAGACCCCGAGGCAAATGCATGTCTACAACTTTCCAGGAACAGCAAAGAAGCCAATGAGGCTAGAGCCAGGAGATGCAATGGGATGTTGGTGCAGATTACATGAGCTGGGCAGGCCATGAGGTTTTGGCTTTTACAAAGAAATGGGAAACCACGAAAGGATGCTGAACAGAGGAATAACATGTTGTTCGAGGTCAGTTTATTTTCTTAGAATGTGAGCAACATGAGGGCAGGGACTTCGTTTTGTTTGCTGCCATATCCCAGCCCTTGAAGAGAACAGAGAGCTTGGGTGGCACAGTAAAGTTTTATTTTTATTTTTATTTTATTTTTTGCATGGGCAGGCACCAGGAATCGAAACCCGGTCTCTGGCATCGCAGGTGAGAACTTAACCTGCTGAGCCACCGTGGCCCGCCCAGCACAGTAAATATTTGATCAAGTAAATGAATGAATAAATTAATGAAATGGGAGGACTGCAGGTGTAATTCTGAAATTGACTTCTTCAGGACTCCTTCATTTCACAGGGTCGTGGAAAAGACTCCCCGCTCCTCCTTCCTCTCTTCTCCCACACCCCCACAACACACCCCGCGCCAACTCCAGCCATTAGGCTGCGTCTACACAACGCGGCCGCCAGAGGGCGTAGAGCGACAGGGTTTCCTGCACGGAAGGTTTTGAGCGGAGCACCGGATGGGCGGGGCCTACGGGCTAACACCTAGCAGCGGGGCGGGGCCCACCGGCGGGTGGAACGCCGCGGCGGGTCTGGAGCTGTGCGGCGGTGGCCGGAGCGGTTTGGGAGACGCACGGGGCGAAAATGGCGGCGGAGCGGCAGGACGCACTGAGGGAGTTTGTGGCGGTGACGGGCGCCGAGGAGGACCGAGCTCGCTTCTTCCTCGAGTCGGCCGGCTGGGACCTGCAGGTATCGCTGCGGTACGGGTCGCGCCAGGCCGGCTCGGGGCTCCGGGGCGTGGACCCCAGGTGCCGTGTGCTCGCGGCGGCCGAAGCGCACAGTCATCCCCGCCCGCCTGCGGCCCGAGCTCCCGCCGGAGCCCGACACCTTGGCCACGGGATCCCGGAGCCTCTTTTCGCCGGCCCGGCTTGGGTGTGCGGGGACGGAGCCAGCCCCGGGCCGGACCTGCTCTACCGAGCCTGTTTCTCCCTAATGGGTCAGCGAGGCTTTGGGCACTGCGGCGGCCCGCGTGGAGTCGGGCCGCCTGGGGGCGTGGCTGCCGCGTCGCCTCTGGGCTGGAGGCCGGCGGGCCCGAAAGAGCAGTTCCCGGGTGGAGCAGCCCTTGGGACACGGTGGTCGCTCAGTTCTATTGCCGCCTCTGGGTTGCCGGTGGAGAGAGAAGTCGGTCCCAGGTGTTGGCCCACGCCCCCTTCCCATCTAATTGGTGGGAGAAACTACCTCTGAGGAGGTGGCACGAGGTTGGAGCCTCCTCACCTTATTTAGCTTTAGTTAACTCATCTGTAGAATGGGAGTTTAATGGAGTTAACCATCCAGTTCACAGGCACGTACAAAGTACTCATTTAAATACTTGATTAATTCAGAGGACCTAAGTTCCACGAAGGAGGGATGTTTGTATACTGCTTAATCCCCAGTGCTCACCTAAAGCAAGGTCTGGCATATAATAGGCACTCAGTCATTAATTATAGAGAGGATTGCATAAATGTTCTTGGCCAACCTGTGTCTTAGGTTGATGCTGAGTAATATTTGAGTGCCTACCATGACATCAGGTGCTGTTAAACTGCCTTATGTGACTTATGTCATTTAATCTTACTTTGCTTGGGCAGCCGAGGTTTAGGGAGGTTACCTGTGGCCTGGCTAGCCACCAAGTAGAAGAGGTAGTATTCGAACTCCATTCTGCCTAATTCTGGAGCCTAAGTTCTTAACCACCGTGGTCCAGGCACTTTACGTGTTTCATTTTATCCTTACTATAACACTCTGAGGCAAAGATTAGTCCTATTTTATAGATAAAGAATTGAATGCTCTGAGGGCAAATAACAGCCCAGTGTCACATAGCCAGTAAGTAGTGGGTTGAGATTTGAACTGGGTCTCCTGACTCGACCATTCTACCTTTCTTCCCAAACATAAAAGATAGGTAAAGCATCGTGCCCTGTTAGGGACACACAATAAGCATGCAGCCCTTGTGCTGGGCAGAAATATAAAGTGTGGCTTCTCCCTGAAAGACTGAGACGCACACAGTTGTGGCTGGCGAGTCATCAAGCCCACTTGCTTCACTTTATAGATGGGGAAACGAGGGTTCATGCCTATAACATGACTTTCCTGGTGCGCTCAGGACTTGAATGTAGGCCTCCTGAATCCCAGTCCAGTGCATGTCCTGCAACAGCACACTGTCTCCTCGGAGGCTGGTTGTATCTTGTGACCGCACACTGTCGGTGACCTTGAAAACAGGAGATGTGTCTTTCATCTCTGTAGTCTTCAGTACTCCATCTTATTTCTTTGTTCCAAGTGAATGATAGATAAATTCCTGTTCATTGAGCCAGTGAGAGACATCACAAATGGCCAAAGGACCTCCATAGTCCTTCTTTTTGTATAGAACGAAGATATGGTTATGTTTAAGTCTTAATGGATCCTCTCCTCCGGTGTGCATTGTTGGTGAGACAGATGTCCACATTTCACAGATTGGGAAACTGGGCCCTAGGGAGAAAGTAAAAGGAGCAACCTGGTCTGAACTCACAGCTCCTGACTCCTAATTATAACATAAGAGCTAAGAGTAGGACCTTAAGGAGACTATCTGGGATCAAATCCCACCTCCTTTCTTATCAACTCTGTAACGTTGGGCAATGTACTTGGTTTCTCAGTACTTCTGTATCAATTATAAAACAAAATGATAATAGTACTAATTATATGGGTTCTGTGAGGGGTAAATTAGTTAACATATATAGAGTACTCAGAACAAACTGGCACATAAATAAATGCTCGGTAAATATACATTGCTTTTATTGAATCACATTTCCTAATAAAATGAGGATAAGGAGAATCTCCCAGTTCAACCTTTCCTCTTGCCTTCCTTTCCTCTTAGTGGTGGAATTTGTTTCAGACAATATGAAGAGAGGTAATAGCTGGGCTGTGGTGGCTACAGACTGTCTTGTAAGTGTGGGCCATGTCTTTATGTCTTCTCCCTTTTTGCTTAAAAGAGATGTGTGTTAGGTGAAGGACTGTTTAAGGGTCCCAAGGTATTACATCTCTGTTTCAGATCGCCCTAGCAAGCTTTTATGAGGACGGAGGGGATGAAGATATTGTGACCATTTCACAGGCAACCCCCAGTTCAGTGTCCAGAGGCACAGCCCCCAGGTAAGGGCTAACTTCAATTATTGCTACGTGAGTGTACTTCCAGCAGTGATGAGGAACTTGTCAGGGTTCAGGCCTAGGGGTGCAGAACTGGGTTTGAGTGAGTGGTAAGCAGTTGTTCTAGTTTGCTAGCTGCCGGAATGCAACACACCAGAAATGGAATGGCTTTTAAAAGGGAGAATTTAATGAGTTGCTGGTTTACAGTTCTAAGGCCGAGAAAATGCCCCAATTAAAACAAGTCTATAGAAAAGTCCAGTCAGAGGTATCCATCCAGGGTACGATACCTTGGTTCAAGAAGGCTGATGAAGTTCAGGGTTTCTCCCTCAAGTGAGAAGGCACATGGTGAACACAGTCAGGGCTTCTGTCTCGGCTGGAAGGGCACCTGGCAAACATGGCGTCATCTGCTAGCTTTGTCTCCTAGCTTCCTGTTTCGTGAAGCTCCCCGGGAGGCATTTTCCTTCTTCCTCTCCAAAGGTTGCTGGCTGGTGGACTCTGCTTCGTGGTGCTGTTCTCTCTGAATCTTTCTCCAGAATGTTTCCTCTACAGGACTCCAGTAAACCAATCAAGACCCACCCAAATGGGTGGAGACATGTCGTCCCCTAATCCAGTTTAACAACCATTCTTGACTAAATCATATCATCCAGGGAGATGATCTGATTACAGTTTGAAACATACAGTATTGAATAGAGATTGTTCTACCTTTACGAAATGATATTTTGATTAAAACATGGCTTTTCTAGGGGGCATACTTCCTTTCAAACCAGCACAGCACTTATTACCTGCAAGAATTCTTCATTTTCTGAAAAGAAATATATGACTCTTACCTGAATGGTGGTTTATGTTCAAACCTGGAGAAAACCACAGAGCCTACTTTTAAGAATTTTGAGGGTCTTTTATTTATGAAATGTGAAAAATGACCTCTTCATCTCTGGAAATCTTTAAGTAGAAGCCAAAGGACTTCCTTTCTGGTCTCCTTGGAGGTAAAAGATTAGGCCAGGTGCCTTTAAAAGGAGGCTTTTCTAATGTTTTGGGGATGCCTCTTGGCCTGTTACAAGCCCAAAGAAGTCTTATAGAACATGAATCTATGTAATCCACCCTTTCCCAAGTCGATTAGGGAAACCTTTTTAGGTGAAACAGTGATCCCATTTGTCATCTTCTGTCTTGGCCTCTTCTGGTTCTCAGGGCAATTCACTGCTATACTGGTCTGTAGAGTTGAACTGTGCTGGTCTTTCAGGAGGCAGGCAGGGCCCCTTCTGCAAACATATCTGAACTGGGACTTCCCTTTCAGTTTGAGCCAGAATTGATTCTACCTTCTGATACATGTTTTATCCAGAAAAGTTTGTTTTGGTTTCAGCTCAACCCTAGAATACATATATGTTATTTCTTTGCCATTGGGGTGTTAAACTGTGAGGTGTCAGTGGTGACACATTGGAATGTTAATGTCTGGGATGAGCTTTTTAGGGTCATGGCTAATATTCTTATAGCTTTCCTAGGGTGTGAGTCTTTTACAGCCACCCCAGTTTACTGTTAGGGTATTGGCATGCCAAAAGTAAGGAGATGAAGATGGTTGAAACTTAGCCTCTCATGTCCATCATATATTCACTCCTCTCTTCTCCAGAAGTCCCAAAGTTCTATCAAGGCAGTGCTTTATTAGAGGATGTATGCAGGAGTCTGACTGCCTAGGTTCAAATGCCAGCTCTGCTATTCACCAGCTTTGTGACCTTGGCAGGTTGCTTAACATCTCAGTCTTTCCATTTTCCTCACCTCCGTTTTCCTTTCCTCAGTCAAATGAGACTTATAGTAGTGCCTACCATATGGCAGATTAAAATACAATATATGTTAGCTGTGCTATTTTGTCATTTTATTAATACTTGCTTTCATTTTCGTCTTTCCCACACTTTACTTAGGTGTTCTCTGCCTAATTCTACAACAAGTAAATTTTTTCAAAGCACATATAAAAGTAAAAGAACCAGGGAAATAGAGTTTAACATTAAGACTGAGGACAGTAAAATATTGCACATGTTGGCCCTTTTGCTTTGATTAGGCCTCAGGTTCGGTACTTGGCTTAGGTGAAGCCAACAGAAAAGGGGAGGGAAGATAGTTTGGCATATCATTATTTGTATCCAGGAGGAAAAAGCTGACTGCAGTCTCAGGAAAAGCCAAACTTGAACAGTTGCAGGACACCTAGCCTGTTGCTGGGTTCTTTGCATTCTCCCCACCATCTTCTTAAATCCCCTTTCATGTCATCACTGTTGTACATAACACTCAATCAGTAAGTTACCCCTTTGACTCTAGGAGAGAGGTTCTTGATGTAGGGTCCCTGAACTACTGGAGAGGGGATGATGTGGAATCTATGGAATGGAATGGAGAAGGTCTGTAAATTACTCGAAATTGTAGGCAAAAGTTTGTGTGTGTGTTGGCACGTATCTTTCCTAGCTTAAGAGTCCATAAGTTTTATCAGATCCTCACAGTGCTCGAAGATATAAAAAGGTTAGCCATTACTTTAGGGGAAAGTCTAAATTCCTCAGTAACAACAGCAGTTGTTTATTGAGCACTTAATAGGTGCCAGGCACTGGGTTAAGCCTTTACCTACTTCTCTTTAGTCCTCACAACAATTCTAGGAGTTGGGTTATTACCCTCATTTTATAAGTGAAGACACTGAAGCTGGGCATCTTCTTAACATCACACAGCTAGAAAAATAAGGATTTAAGTACAGGTCTGTTTCTTATTCCAGCTTCTCATCTTTCATACAGAACCTCATGTACCTCTCCTTGTGGACATTCAGGGTTCTTCAGAGTTTGCCCTGAGCCCACCTTCCTTATTCCTTAAATCTGTTTGTTCCAACCACGCTGTTTTCTCTCATGTCCCCATTCTTTTTGGCTCTTTATGTTTGAGCCTCTCACTTGAGTGGATATTGCCTCCTCTCTTGCTTTCTGCCTGTCCAAACCCTTGTGTATCCTTCCAGGGTCAGCTCCATCCCTACTTCCTTCATGGAGCATGTTGCACCCCTGACTAGACAGCAAACTGCAGACTTGTTCCTCAGAACTCCAGTCACAACTCTAATTCATTCACTTCTTTGACTCACATTCATGACATCTCTCCTGTGTTATCCTGAACTCTTCATTTTTTTCTAAGTAGATTGTAAGCTCCTGGAAGGCAAGGGAGAGGGGCCCTAACATTTCAGAAACACTCACCTTCTAACTACCTTTGCCAGGTACTTTCACCTGTGTCCATTTCTTGAAAACCGTCAGTAGCTTTGAAAGTAGATCAAGAGCTTGCCATTTCACAGATGAGGATACTGAGTCTTAGAAAAGTTAAATAACATGCAGTTGTATTATAGCAGATTCAAGCCCAGGTCAGTGTGAATCCAAAACTTCTTCTGTCACATGAACTCTCCCTGTCTAGCACTCTGCACCCCATAACTAGCACAGAGTTGAGCAAAAGGTTTTTTTTTTCTTCTTTTTTTCATTTTACTTTCTTTGTCCAACAAAAGCTGTGATTTCAGGGTCTGCCATTGTCTGATTCTCTAGAACTATCCAGTAGGATAGCCACTAGCCTCATGTGGCTGTTTAAATTAATTAAAGTTCAATGAAAAACATTCAGTAATTCATCCACACTAGCCACATTTCAGATGCTCAGTAGCCACATGTGGCTGGTAGCTTCCAATTTGGGTAGTACACGTACAGCATTTCCATCATTACAGAAATGTGCTGCCATAGTGCTAAAATGACCCAATTAAAATTAGAATGTGTCATCAGACAAGGGACTTTTGTGCCACTTCAGGGTGCCAGGATAGTCTGGGAGATAGAGCTATGATGCTGGAAAATTGAAATTTCTCAGACATTTTATCAATTTATGGAGACCATAGGGCAAAATATTTTGCTATTAGCAGCATACCCAGGACATCCAGGCCGTAAGTTAGCTTCAAAGCATTGTTCCAGAGCAGTGGTTCTCAAACTTGAGCTAATTACCTGGCGAGTTCCTTAACGTACAGATCGCTGGGGCCTCCTCCCAGAGTTTCTGATTCAGGAGGTCTGAGGTAGGGCCTGAGGATTTTTTTTCTCACAAGGTCCCAAGGGGTAATGCTGTTCCTCCTGGTCCAAGGACCACGATTTGAGAACCACTGCTCAAGAGGAGTACTTCAGTGTGCCATACGCTGTGCGAAGGGCATTACTTGCATTAGAGCCCTGACTGCTCACAGAAACCCCATGAGGTGGGTGCTGTAATTGTCTCTGTTTATGCAGGAGGAGATGAAGAGTGAGAGAATTTAGATAACATGCCCAGCTAGGATCGCAGGTTAGGAGGCAGAATTAGGATTGGAACCAGGTTAAAATCTGTGTTAGATACTGTCAGATTCTAGAATTAATGAGGGAATAAACAGACCCTTAGGGCAAATGGTTTGCATAAGCAAATATATTGTGTATTTGAAGATACTTAACAATAGGGAGATAGAGGATTTTTTTTTTCCCATAGATAATCAGCCTAACCCACAGTCATTTGAAAAGACTGGATTAGGTTGGTCATTTATGGGAAATGCCCCCTGGAGAGATTATTGAGTGGAATTAACCTCTAGACACTGGTACATACCTCAGGACTTGAATCCTTTGGAACCATGTTGTATGGAGAGTCAGGGAATGCCTGGAGGTTGCTCACACCTAACTTGAGTGGGGAGTATATTGGCTACATCAGTTGGTCTTTGTCTTCTCATTTCTGGTTGATAGGACTGCGAAACCTATTCTGTTCCCGGAGCATCTCTTTGAAACTAAATCTTTCTTCAAGGCTGACGTAGAGCTTCCTTCCTAGTAAACAGCTCCTCTGTCTGTCCTCACTAATGGTTTATTATTTCCTCACCTCATATAGGGAAGCTACTTTTTTCCCCTAGGAAATACAGAAAAATTATTATTTTTTTTTTGAAAAGCCAAGATTGTTCCTTGAGGCCAGTTCTAGACAAGGAAAAAGTGGCAATGTAATACAGTGTCAGAGGAAGGGAGTTAACCCTAGCCTTTCTCACACCTCTCTTCAGTTGTGCTAGAATCTAACTACTCCTATCCACCTGAACAATATTGCTTTTTTCCTAAATACAGATACTTTTTCTTGACTAATCTATAGTAGAAGCAGATGGGCCCCTGCTCCTACATGCTGTCACCCACGTTTCATTCCTACTTCTTGACTGCTTTTCCCAACATTATTCTCTCTTGTCTTTGTGCATTCACATATGCTGCTTTCCTGTAATACTCTACTGGTCCCTTCTCCCTTCTAGTTCTGCCACCCTTTATCCACCTAACAGACTATCCACCAGTTCTTAGGCACTCAGTAAAAATGTTGTGTTCTTCTGGGAAGTCTTTCTTGATGAGCCCTCTTCCCCACCTCCAGTTGGAACAAGAGGCTTGGTGCTCACCTTGTGTTTTTTCCACTGTCATGGCCCCTATTACATAGTATATGGTGGATGGTTTCCTAGCCTTTCGCCTGTGAGCAGCTCGAGGATAAAAACTGTGTCGGATCATCTTTGTAGACCTGGCATTCAGTTCAGTACCTGCACACAGGTATTCCCTCAGTTTTTAAAAAATAAATAATGAAAGTAGCTAGTCAGTAGTAAATTGTTAAGCTCAATTAGAGCTTAAATTGTATTCCAGTTTACCTATTGATAGTACTTTGTAATTTTTCTCAATTCTGTGTCACCTTGAATTTTAAAATGCCACATTATTTTGCACATAAATTTGGGGTGGGGTGGGTAACCTTCTTCCACATACATGCTCTTCCTACTCCTTCTGAAAAATTACTGTGTGTCCTTACCTCCTTAGTAACTAACAATGGGGGTATCTTTCTCTAACCTTCCTGAGACCATTTTATTCCTTTGTTTCTCCAGTGATAATAGGGTAACATCCTTCAGAGACCTCATTCATGACCAAGATGAGGAGGAGGAGGAGGAAGAGGGCCAGAGGTGAGTCTTTGACAGGGGCGCATAGCCCACAGAAAGGTCTGCCATAATCTGTCAGTCACCTGGAGAAAACGTGATAGTAAATGTGCCAGGCTGATGTTGCCCATTACTGTTGTGGACTAGTCTGGTTGGGTTATATCCCAGGGGCAGCCTACTACTCTCTCTTGCTTAGAAGTGAGCCCTGTCTTATTAACTACTTTTTCTTTTGTGGTATTCCGGGATTGTTTTTGGTTTTGTTTTTTAATTATTGAGATAATGCAAATTTATTGAATAAAATTAGGGAAAGGGAACTATCATCAGGAAGAAAAAAAATAAATCATAAAGCCACAATCAGCAGGTAAGTAAGTACCAATAATATTTTGGTATATTTCTTTCTAGTTTTTACTTTATAATTGAAAAAGCAATATATCCAGGTAATAAACAGAATAAAAGATGGGGTACTCCCCCAGTACACAGACACTAATTTTTTTAAACTCAATAATTTTATATTATGTTAAAAGTAATTTCATGCCCATCGTGGAAAATAAAGAATAACGTAATGAGAAACTATGACATTAATCTCCCTTTGGTAACTACACTAATATCTTGGCATATTTCCATTCAGTCTTTGTTCTGTGTATAAATCTTTTTTATATTATATTTTACATTGTCACTGTCATATAATTTTTTTATTGCTTTTGTGGCTTAAGGTTATATCTTAAGTACTTCCCCATGTTATTAAAATGCTTATAAGCATTTTCAATGACTATGGTAGTAATCTATTGTATAAAATATCCAACATTCAGGTTGTTTCCAGGTTTTTACTGCTGTAAATATCAATGTGTGAATATCTTTGTGTGTTATCTTTGATCACATTTCAGATTTTCTTGGAATAGTTTCTAGAAATGGAAATACTAGGTCAGAAGTGTGAATATTCTTTAGGCACTCGATTATAGGTTCACAGTTCTTAAGTGAAGGCTTTGAGAATCCTTAATAATAAATATCATACAGTCCATTGAGCAGAACTTCTAACAAGAATACACTGGCTACAACCTCATTTCACGGGTTTTGGTTCTCCATGGGATCTTCCTAAGGAACACAGTATAATAACCATTTTGGAAATGTGATTACCTCATCATTGTCATTCTTTGGGAAGTGAGATGAGAAATTACATGTATTTTATTCTCTGTTCTCATCCTATTTTGACCTTCACACTACCTAGGAGCCTTCCTTTTAGATACATGGAAGGGACCAGAATAAATATTAATTTCGGGGCTTTATACTCCTTGAACGAGAAGCAGTGTTCTCAAGAATGTAAATGCCCAGCTTCTGAATGACCTCTTCCTCCTCCTGCCTAGTCATATCCTCCACATGATGATTTTCTTCTATCTCATATCCCTCTTACATCCTTGACCCCACAGCATTTCAGACCTGAAATGATGCTGGTGCTGTCGCCAGTGTGGGTGTCTTGGGACTTCTACTTGAGATCGGAGTGTCCTGGCCTTCTCCAGTGCTCCTGGTGTCTGTCCCAAGAATGGCATTGTGAGGCAAGGCTTGGGTGAACTCTTGGTGCCATTATCACACCACCTTACTTGTGTGTATTGCTTTGTGCTTGTTCTTTTGCATACATCTGCCGATTTGAACCTCATGGCCCTGACTTAAGGAGCAGGTAGGTAGGGCATGTGATTCTTCCCTTCCATTTCAAAGACAAGGAATTTGTGAGACAGAGTAGATTACTGGCTTGTTCAGGACACACAGTGGCAGACCCAGGACTGGAGCCTAGCTACTTCTAACCGTACCACTGCTGCCATAAATCCAGAGCTCCTAGAGGGAGCTGCTTCTGACTGTGACCATAGTTGCTGTCTCCTGGAGAGGTGCTGGCCACTGGATGCATAAATCCCAGCTGGAGCTTGCTCCTGAGCTGACATGCTGTCATGCATGCCTGAAATACCCTTCTCCCTGATTTCTTCACCTGATAAACTCATCCTCTAGACTCGGCCCAAATGACAACTCTTCTAGGAAGCCTTGACTATCCTCCCAAGCTCAATACTGCCAGCATTCCCCTTACTGCCTTCTGTTGCTATTCACACTCCATTATACTGCCTGCCTCCTCCTTACATGTGTCCCCATCTAGACAGTAAGGACCTTAAAGATGGGCATTGTACCCTTCGTCTCAGTGTGCCTAGCACATGGCCCAGAGCCTGGCACATGCCGTATTCATGTTTTCCAAGTGCATTTGATGTTGGAGGTGTGTTTTCTACACAGGTTTTATGCTGGAGGCTCAGAGAGAAGTGGACAACAGATTGTCGGCCCTCCCAGAAAGAAAAGTCCGAATGAGCTGGTGGACGATCTCTTTAAAGGTGCCAAGGAGCATGGTGCTGTAGCTGTGGAGCGTGTGACCAAGAGTCCTGGAGAGACCAGTAAACCAAGAGTGAGCAGAGGGCTTGGGTTTTGGAGGCAGTGGAGGAGACCTTCATCCCAGTAGAGTCAGGCTTTGTTTTGTATTTTTGTTTTTCATTTGCTCATTTGGTCTTCTATGCCAATGACCAGTGCGGTTTCTCTTACCCTTTAATGTGAAACCAAGTTTTGGGAAAGAATTTTCAAACCTGTGGCCTGTGGTCTGATTTGGTTCCTGTGAATGTTTCATTTCACCTGTCTAATTTGACCTACTCAATGTTTTGCTTTATTTTGTTTTAGTTGAGCTAATGGCCATCTGTTTTAACATACTTTCTAAATTCCTGGCTTCTTTGGGAAAATAAAAAATAGTATTATCCTATGCCCAAATTCCTACTTGGCCATGATTAACTAGACCTGAGTAGCAATTGCCTCCTTTAGCCAGACCCCCACCCCCACCCCAACCACCTAGTTCTTTCCTTGATCATGATCACTTAATTCTATATGCCTGGCTCTGAGTTTGATACTCAGAGTGTATCTCGTAGTTAACAAGCTTGGTCAGGAGCTGTTTTTCTCCTTCTACCCGCCTACGATACATCATTTCACCAGCCATCTAGGTAACTCCCACCATTGACCAATCCTGCAGGTGTTTATGAACTTGTGTTTTGTAGCCATTTGCAGGAGGTGGTTACCGCCTTGGGGCAGCACCAGAGGAAGAGTCTGCTTATGTGGCAGGAGAAAGGAGGAGGCATTCAGCCCAAGATGTGAGTATACGTTTGCCTTCACTAGGGAAGCTCATGAACTGTTCTCTCATTTATCAGAAGGGAATGGTCACATGTATGAAGCAGCAGCCTCTGAAGGGGGTGCCTGCAAAGACAGTACCCTTGAAAGAGGTGCCTGCAGAGACAATACCCTTGCCAGGGTCCTTGAATGGAAAGGCTTACCTGAGAATGAAAGGCAACTCTTTTCTGGTTGGACAAGAGGGGCTCTTGAGGAGGGGGAGAGGATAGGCAAATGAAGGCATTTCCTGAACATCCCATGGACCTCAGGCAGAGAGACAGGTCTGTCCAAGGTGGGCATGGCTAAAGAACTTGATCTTCAGATCACCAGAAGAGGTCTGAAACAGAACTTTTTTATTTTAATTAGTTTTCCTTATTATCATGCAGTAATATTTTTCCCTATGTACTGGGCTCCTTGCCCCGTATGTGTAATTATACTATATAGACAAGTTTGTATCTTTTTTAAATTTAATATTATACCAGAAACATTCTTACATAGCCTATAACCATTAGCCGCCTAGCTAGTGAGGACAGAGTCAAGATGCAAAGCCAGGTTGCCCTAAATCAAAACCTACACTTTTAACTTAGGCCATATCACCTTCCTGTTTTTGATTATTTATCTCCTCATCACAGGTTCATGTAGTATTGAAACTCTGGAAGAGTGGATTCAGCCTGGACAATGGTGAACTCAGAAGCTACCAAGACCCATCCAATGCCCAGTTTCTGGAGTCTATCCGCAGAGGGTGAGCAGAAGAGCCCTCTTCCAGGTCCACATCAAGGAGTGAGGTCGCAGATAGGAAAAGAAGAGCTTCAGCAGAGCATTTTATATTTGAGAAGTAAAATTTTTTAAGCAGTTTTAGCACAGTTGAGATAGAGATTCATAGATCTGTCTTTTCAACAACCTTGTCCATTTTCCCCACTTTGGGCAGAGCCAAAACAAAAAAAGTGACTTTGAGCAGACAAGAGAGAGGGTGGAAGCAGACAGGAGTCAGACTAGACTAGCCGCTGCCCATGGAGGCCCAGTGATTTTCACAGTTGGTACTGAGGGGTTTCTTCTCCCCTCATACCCATCACTTTCATTTCTACCCTGCTCTGGGTGAACCCCAGCACTGCCTTTTCTTCTCTAGGGAGGTGCCAGCAGAGCTGCGGAGATTAGCTCATGGTGGGCAGGTGAACTTGGACATGGAGGACCATCGGGACGAGGACTTTGTGAAGCCTAAGGGAGCCTTCAGAGCCTTCACTGGCGAGGGTCAGAAACTAGGCAGGTAAGGAGCAGCAGAAGCGGGAATGGGACTGTAGGTCACTTCCCTCCAGGCCTGGTAGACCCAGGATCTCTCTCACTTTATGTAGTGCTTTACTGTTTACAAAGCACTTCAAATTTATCTTACTGGGAGCAAGAGTGGAGTACATGGGCTTCAGAGCTAACAGACCTGAGTTTATCTGCTTAATCATTTGCCGGCTATTTGACCTTGGACATTCAGTCTCAGTTTCCTGAACTATGACGTGGGACTGGTAAGAGTCATTACCCATAATGTTACTGTTACAAGGAATAAATGAACTAATGGGTATAGAGTACTGTCTACCTTATGAGCAGTCAGTGTTCGCTGCTGCTGTTATTGCTAATTTGACTCAGTAATCTGAGATATCATGGAAAGTATGGTCTCCTTGATGTCTAAAGCCTGCAACAATCACAGATACTCAGGTCACTAGAAATGGGATTCAGAGTGGAATAACAAATTCCTGACCCTTTCACACAGCCGGGCTTTGCAAGCGTGATGTTCAGAATCCAAGGTAGCTCAAGAGCATTGTTATCCTTATGCAGGCTTGTGCTCTACCATTTTGGCTCAGCAGCTCTTATCTTTACTTCTTTGGTCCTGCCTCACTCTCTGTCACTTCCTGTTTCTGTTTGCTAAAGCTGTCAAAATGCAATATACCAGAAATGTGTTGGTTTTTCAATAGAGATTTATTAGATTACAAATTTATAATTCTGAGACCATAAAAATGTCCAAAGTAAGGCATCAAGAGGAAGATACATTCTCTGAGAAAAGGCTGCTGGCATCTGGGGTTCCTCTTTCACATGGGAAGGCACATGGCAACATCTGCTGCTCCTTCTCTCCTGGTTTCTGGTTTCAGTGGCTCTCTCCAAATGTATCTGGGTGTTTCTCTCTCTCATTCTCACAGAGGACCCTAGTAAAGAGATCAAGACCCACCCTAAATGGGCTGGGTCACATCTCAATTGAACCAAAAGGTCCTACCCACAATAGGTCTGCCCCACAGGGATGGTTTAAAAGAACATGGCCTTTTGTGGGGAATATCACAGCTCCAAACCAGCACACTTCCTGTGACTTTTTCTGCCTGTCTACACTTTTCTACCCACTGCCAAAGATACGCTCAACCTTGCATTCAGTGCCCCTGAAAGGATCTGACTGGTTAATAGTCTGCTATCCCTGATAGACTTCTCCCAGCAGACCTGTGGCCTGCCTGTAGGCTCTCTTCTCTCAGGGACCCACTCAGCTTTGGCTGTGGTCATGGGGTTACTTGGTCAACATTCTTCAGACAGAACTATGGATATGCAGGCACTCAAAGCATAGCAACTGTCCTTGACAGTACAGTCTTATTTTACCGAGGGAAAACTGAGGCTGTTGGATGTTAAAGGGCTTCCCTTGGCACATGGCTGGTATGTGGTAGAGGCAAGAGTAGTACCCAGACCTTCTGCTTGGCATTTCTTCCCATATTTCTTGTGCATAGCAAGATTCCCTCTCTAACCTAGATCTGGCAGATTTCAAGCTAGCCACTTCCCTTGCTACCTTGCTTCCATCTGCAGGGATCAGAGCTTGACCTACTAGCAGCTGTGCCCTTTTAAGCCTCTGGCTGTCTGGCTTCTAGAATTCTCTTCCTATCAGCCATTCATGCCTCATTAGGAGCCGGGTCCAGAGTGATGGACATTAGAGACCAAGAGGTTGTACTTTGCCGTAACCTGAAACAGTTAACCTGAAACAGTTAAGCCAGCACTGCTCTCATCATTTAATTTCATCTACCTGGTTGGGAGCTGTGGTTAGTACAGGACAGCCATTTTCAGAGTGAGCCAGCTGTGGCTTCCCTAAACAGCCATAGTGTGCTTTATAGAGTACCAGATATTTTTTCTTTTATTATTAAAGTAAATCATGCTCATTAAAAAAAAGAAGAAAATGCAAATAAAGAATAAAAATTACCCCTAATCATAATGCCCAGAAATATCCAGTTAGTGTCTACAGCAAATCCTTCTAGTCTTAATGTATAATATAAAGTGTGTGAGGTGTCTGTGCGTATATATATATATTTTGGTAAACAAGGTTTTATCTAAATCAATATAGTCTGGCTGTCATTCCATATCAGTAAGTATATTTCCACAATTTTAATTCTAATGCCTACATATTTTTCCATCCTAAAGATATGCTATGATTTAACCAGTCCCCACTATTAAATGTTTAGGCAGCTGCTTTATTATAAACAACCTTGCGATGCATATTTCTGAAATTAATGCTTCATGTACCCCTTCACCTAGGGTACATCCTAGAGTGAAATTGCTGGTTCAGAAGATCTTTCCATTTTTAAGATGTTGTCAAACTGCCTTCTGGAAAGGTTGTATCAGTTTTTTTACACCACCAATAATTATAAGGAACGGCTCGGAACACCATGCTGTTTTGTTTTATTTCATTTCGTAATACTAACGGAAAATGCTTCTACAATTGGAAAGCCTAACAGTATTATATGTGCAGGTCTCTGTCTCAAAAAAATGTATTTTTAAGGGAATCTTTTTTTTCCATTAAAATAAGGTGAAATAAGTGAAAATAAGTACATACTAAGTGTGGAGGATGTGCTCATCAGGTGTGATGTTTGTCAGGTAAACAAATGTTACCTGTTCCATTTCCATTTTATTTCAGTTCTTTTTATGAAAACTGAGCTAATAAAATAGGGTTTTTTGCACAGCTAAGTGAAATGAAATTTTCACTTCTCAATTTACACCTGATGATCAGCTTCTTTAATTTTTCCCATAGACGTTGCTTCATTTTCCATTGTTTTGTTGTTTGGACAACCAGTAACTAATCAAGAGCCAAACACTTAAGAAAAATTTCCTAGCAAATGACTTAAGATCAAGCTGAAGAGGGAGGTTGGCCTTAAAATATCAGTCAGTCCACTTTTCCCCTCTGTTATTTGGGAGGAAAACTTCATAGTTAATATATTGTTTTCAATTCAAAGATTTTAAGAAAATTCTTTGTTACATTATATGTTTTTGTTTGTTTTAGGTTTTTCATTAGTTTGTTTGAATAGGAGCTAATCTGATAGTTTGGGCAAGATTGATTTTTAGTAGCAAACTACCAGGAATTCACTCTAAGGATCACTGCTGCTGGAGATGCGCTTTGGCTGCTCACTGTGCCTTCTGTAATGGCCATTTTTGTGAAAGAG
This sequence comes from Tamandua tetradactyla, assembly GCF_023851605.1. NCBI lineage: Eukaryota > Metazoa > Chordata > Mammalia > Pilosa > Myrmecophagidae > Tamandua > Tamandua tetradactyla. The sequence goes on along the minus strand of NC_135327.1, from coordinate 23,321,831 downwards.
ATTGCAGAATCACAACACTTATATTATGTGGCAAGAAAGTATCTTAGTGCCCAGGTTATCCCCGTGACGAAGGAAGGAAATGAGCAGTTGGATGATTCAGGCTCTCAATCCTAGTGATACTCAATTTCCCTGGACTTGTATGATATTTACAGGAAGATCATAAAGAAACACTTGTTTTTATAGATATCTTCACATGGTTTCCTCTTTGACTTGACCATTCTTGGCTTTGAATAGAATGGCTCAGGTGTTAGCAAGTTTCAGGAAGCACCAGATGGGGGCTGGTTCCTTTGAATAGATCATGTCACAGTCACTGTCATAAACTGGAGAAGTTTAGAACTGGTGCTCTTTGAGTATCTTCCCCCAAATAAGAATCATAAGGACTGGTATTGCCTTTTCTAAAGCTTTCTCCACTTCCACTTCCCACTCTCCTTGAGGGCAGCATAGGATGGGAGTGCCTCTCAGGTGACCTACTGCTTATAACCCATATTTAGACATTTCCAAGTGATTTGGGTTCAAACTTAAGCATCTGTGAAGCAGAACTTTGAAGAATGATAGTAGTCAGCAGTTTGTGTTTCCTTTTGTTAACTAAACTGTGTGCTAAGCATTTCACTTGTGTTATCATCTTTAATCCCGAGGCCACACTGCTGATCATGGCAGAGCTCAGTTGGTTTCACCAGTTTGCTCTTATCCACTACACTGTGTTGTATCCTGTGTATTCTTGTACAGGCACATAGATGTTTGTTTGCACTTCTGGTATATGCTGGATATGATGCATATTTTTACTGATTTTCTCAACTATCTGGGAGATGTTTTAGAGCCTTATTTTTCAGATGAGGAAACTTGAGTCTTGGAGCAAGGTTCCTGCCTGAGGTTATGGCTTGTGGTGTATCCAAAATCCAGGCCTGAGTTAGCCTGACTCCAAGGCCTGGTAGGAGAGTGTGGCAGGTGGTAAGAGCACAGGACTTAGAGCCAGACAGCTTAGATTGTATCCAGGCTCTGCTGTGAACCAACACTGGGATCTTGGGCAAGTTGCTTAGTTCCACTGTGCCTCACTTTTCTCATCTGTAAAGTGCAGATTACAAGTCCTTACCTCACAGGGTGTTTGTTGTGAGGATGAAGTTTGTTTATACGTGTAAAGCACTCAGTAAGTATAAGGCCTGGTTGGTAATGGGTGCTTCATAAATATAACCATGCTCGTTATATCACCCCAATTCACCTTATTTTTAGGGTGTGTAAGAGTAAAAGTCAGCCAAAAGCTACCTAGTCAAGTTCTATGCAATCAGGCTTTCCTCAATTTTCAAATGATAAGTACCATCTCTGTGCAGAAGGCTGTGTGGGAAAGCAGCCAAAAATATCTTTTGCTTTTCTAAGTTTCTGGCATTGTGTTGAGTCCTCTGCTCACATTATCATTTAATTTTCACAACAGAACAGCTCCATGTTTAAACATGAAGATATCAGAACTCTGGGAAGTTAAGTGACTTGCTCAAAGCTGTATAGCTTGTTTAGTTTAGTGGTAGAACGGTCGGCGCAACTCCAAAACTTGTGCTGTTTCTCCAGCATCACACAGACTCCTGGATAACATCGACTGCCGTTTAGTTGCCCATCCACTCTGTAAGATATGCAAGTGGTGGGCATAATATCCCCATTTTACAGAAGAGGAAGTTGAGGTGCCAAGACATATAATTTAACTTGCTGAGGGTTGCACAACTCATGAGTGAGGGTATATCAGATTGCCTGGGAGCAAAGGAGAAGTTTGAGAAAATATTTTCAATGTAAGTGAATGGTAGAAAGGAAAGCTTGACAAAGTCTAGTCTGGTAGGAATACATACAAAGGGAGAAAGCTTGTTCACTAGACGTATTTGAAAAACTTGACTCCACAGCAGGTCCTTCCGTTTTCTTATCTGTAAAACAAAAGATTATACCTACCTCAGGGAATGGTTGTGTTGATTCAGTGAGGCCATGAATATAAAAGCCCCTTCCTGCCTGCCCAAAGCAAATGTAAAGATTCCTATTTTTCTTTTCCCTTCTACTCCCTACCCTTGCTTGAACAGATAATGGCAGCTACTTTGGAATTACAGCTTCTTTCTCATTTTAGGCCTGACTGAAAATCTGATAGTTACCTTTTTGGCAGGTAATAGATTGAATTGAGTACCTGTCATGTACTTGGAGTTATTAATAAGCAGTTAAGAGAGACAGGCTGTCTACAGTCTAATTGGAGACTTGACCTAACACCTGTAAAACTAATGAATGAACAGTATGTAGTAGATTGTAGGCATTTATGGGTTTAACATTTAATTTTCCACTATTTCCAAGCAACTGTTGAGGCCGGTGGAGATGTAATATGTCCATGTGCCGTGGCCCCATTTGGGCTGATGCTTAGAATCTCCTTTCAACTAGTAAATGTGCATAGCACCACCTCCTCTGAGCTTACCTTTGTAATTCTCTAAGCCCATATTTTTCACATTCGCAGAAAAGAACAAGTTCGCTTTTCAGTTGTTCTTTGCTAATGATGGGCCAGTGCTTCTCAAACTGTGTTCTATGAAGTACTGTTTATGCAGGAGGTTAGCAAGTATAACATGAAAAATGGCATGGTGATCAACTATGTTTGTCTTCACTGCAGTATTACAGGAGACCTTTACTATGCTAGTGGCCTGTGATGCTGCTGATGTAATTTGTGGCATCTCCCAAATTTTCCTAAGATTTCTCAAGGGACTAAAGTCCCATGGAACACACTTTAGAAAAGCATTTTCAGTTAAATTCACTTTTCAGATTGTTAGGATCAGAGGAAAGGGTGAGGCATGCATACAGAGTCAAAGGCTTTGGGGAGGAAACATGCGAGTTCTCTAATGGCCTCTCTTTTCTGCAAAGGTTTAGGCCAGATCATCAGCTAAGAGTGAGATGGTGAGGGAAGAAGGCTTCAGACATCTGTGGAGAATTTGGGGGTTCCATGTGCATTTTGCATTTCTCGCATACCCTAAATGCTCTATGAAATTCTCCCCGTTTTAACCCTCACATAAACTGAATAAGGGAGGTGGCCTTAATCCTTGTTTAAAATCCTGGTTACTACCCTTGTTGAAACTAAGAGAGCTTAAGTTATTTGCCCTAGGCCACAGAGCTTGAGGGTGAATTCAAACCAGGGTTCATTTAGTTTTAAGGTTTAAGCTATAAATACTGTAGCAGATACCATATCCTGTGCATCTTTGTATAATTAATCCCTACAGCACATGACATTTTACCTTTTGGAAAACTTGGCCCCTTCCTGGTAATTGACACATGAGTATGAGATCTACAGATGAGTGAGACACAAGGGGTACAGGCCTAAAAATTCCATCTCGGAGGAAAGAGTCCAGATTCCTTGCATCCTGTCAGTCAACCACCGACTTGGAAGGAATGCTCCCCTCCTGATTCCCCTCTTGGCCATTCTCATCAAGGCTAGAGCTCATCCTGGTCCATTGGACCCTCCAGCCTGATGTCCCCTTCTCTTCTGCCTGGGCTGTCCTGCATCCTGCTTTCCTCCCCTCAAGTCCTTGACAGGTGACAACACTGTGAAAGGAGGTGGTTGAGAAAATTGCCCAGCTTTAACAATGAATGATTCAGGGTTTGGGGTGAATTTTGATAAACATGTAAGTTCCAGGAGGGCAAGGATTCTGTCTGTATTGGTCACTCTTTACATCAGCAGCACCAAACATAGCAACAGGTCAAAGCAAATGGCTCAGTAAAAATCTGAGAAGTGATTTCCGTGCTGCTAGGAGTCTCCTGTCAGTTCATGTTGTGATGAGATCCTCTCTCCTCAGCACTACCCCCCAGGTGTTGAGTGCCAGCTCTCCAGCCCAGCAGGCAGAAAACGAAGCCAAAGCCAGCTCCTCCATCTCCATCAACGAGTCAGAGCCTACCACAAACATCCAAATACGGCTTGCTGACGGCGGGAGGCTGGTACAGAAATTTAACCACAGTCACAGGTACCTTGTGTTGTCTGACCTAGCTTTTCCTAGGAGTGCCCCAGAGTCTCCCACAGATACATGGGAAGCAGAGAGACGTTGTTTCTCCTAAACACCTGTGAACACTCCATGGGTGGGACCGCAATCTGAAGACTTGATTCTGGTCCCCACTCCTCCATTAAGTGTGTGCCCAGTGAGTGCTCACTTCCTTTCAGTGACTTTCATTTCCTCATCTTTGAAGTTAGGGGGTTGGATTCAGGCAGTGGCCCTCCATATTTTTAGCCAATGAATTATTCATTCAAAGGAAGTCTCATGCTAAAGCCCACATGTAGAACAGATAAAAATCGGAGCTGCTGTGGTTGATGGGAAGTAGAGGGATCCTACCCACCTGGTTTCCCCGCACCCCCCCCCCCAAAAGGGCCTCTGAAAACCACGTGGCTAAAAAGGGCTCTTCTAGAAGTGACTTTGAGAATTCTGAAAATACCTGCTCTGCTGCATGGGCTGGATCAAGGCAAACCACCAGCTCACCCTTCATTTTTAAAGATGGGAAACTGAGGCACAGAGCAATGAGACTAGTGGGGGAGGTACTGGAGGACTACTGCCAATAAAGATATTTGGCAACCCCTTTCTCTAGACCAAGAATGTCAGTTTCACCAGTCGTAGGCCAGCTAAACCAGAGCCCACATGTGGGGGCCACTGAATTGTTTGTGGCTCCTTAAGTACTGGAGCCTGTGGGGTTAAGTTGTTAAACAAGCACCAAGTGTGAGCCAGGTGCCTATGGAGCCTTTGTTCAAACATTTTCATTTTTTATTAGAAACCCTTCATTACACTTCAGGTGCTTGGTTAAGATTAAGAAGATCTCACTATGACCTGTTATTTCCTTCAGTTTCATTTCACTTATTTACACCAGCCTGTGGCACTACTGTTCATGGCCCAGGTGGATAGCCTGTCCTGAGCGCTTAGTAGCTGAGTGAAAGGGGTTTGTTTGCTAAAAGACTCAGGCCTCTTTGCATGACAAATATTATATTGTGTAGATTTTATGAATCGCAGGTGGAAAGCACCTTCTATTTAAGCACTTTAGGGAGGAGGATGTCTGTTTCCAGGTGACTCCATTCTCCAGTGATCACCAGGTACAGGATACAGCAATCTCTGGAGACGGGATTCCTGGTGCTCAGAATGTCCTGTCCTTCATTAATTCTTCTGACAGATAGTTTTAGTGCTTCCTGTGATTTACAGAAGAGACAGTGTTTTCTGCCCTTGTGGGATTCATGGCCTATAGGAGGAGATAGACATTAATCACATCATTCAGAACGATCAGTACCATGGAAGAAAGGTCAGGGGACGTAGGCCAGGAGCTTGGGGGAGGTTCAAGAGGATGTGGTTCAGCCTTTCGCGTGGTTGGGTGGGTGGGCATGGGAAAAGGGTACTGCTCACCCACCTTCCCACTTACCAGGATCAGCGACATCAGGCTTTTCATCGTGGACGCCCGGCCGGCCATGGCTGCCACCAGCTTTGTCCTCATGACTACCTTCCCTAACAAAGAGCTGGCTGATGAGAGCCAGACCCTGAAGGAAGCCAATCTGCTCAACGCCGTCATTGTGCAGCGGTTAACATAACAGCCCAGCCGGCTGCCTCACGTCCCTCCTGTGTCTCCTCACAGTCATCAGCCATGCCCTGTGTGGATCTGCCCCTTCTGCCCCTTGTGCACACCCAGCAGACCAGTGCCACGACTCCCTCCGTAGCTCTGGGTTCTTAGACCCCGGTTGGACATTTGTTTTCTTCTTAGTTGCATTTCCTGGGTTTTTGTGACGATCAGTGGACTTTAAAGAAAAAAATAAAAACAACGAAAAAATTTGAAAGATTATCACCAGCATGCTGTATGGAAATTTCCCCACTGAAGTCGACTTTGATTGCTTTTAAGAACATATTTATCTTGGGGGCTTATTGGGAGGAGCCTTTCTTCCATCCTCTCAGCATAAACATTGCTTGTGGCACTTAATACCCATCCACTAGTCTGTCCCTCCCACTACCCCCAAAGATGACAGTATAAAGGATTTCCCTCTTTAGAGGGAAGAGAAGGATTTGAAGAAAAGAGGGTTCATAGACACCTGTTCTGCAAGAACAAATCTCTTGCCCTGATAAAATGGTGGCAGCAAGAATGCCCTACAATTGAGATCAGAACCTATATGCACATGACTCCTTCAAGTGAAGGTACTTCCCTCTGCTTCTCTTTGGGAAATTCAACTCCTCAGGCTTCAGCCAGTTCAGATTCTACTCTGCCTGCCCCAGCCCTTTCCTCCCTCACCATCCAGGCTGGCTGCTTTCACCCTGGTGATTCTCAACTGCTCTGTCATTGCTTCATTTACTCCACAGGCAGAAATCCCTGAGTGTACCAAGGAGGTAGGTGAGATATTTTTTCACTGGGAAACAGCTCGCATCAACTCAGGTGAGTTCAGAGTCAGGTTCTCTGCCAGAGAGATGCACAGGCTCAAAATGCCCATAAGATAGTCATGTGTAGCAAATCATATGTTGAGAAGGTGCGTTTCTTGTACTACCAGCACACAAGCTCCCTTTACTGTTAGTATTTGCAGAAGAGGCTTCACTGCACATTTTGAGGGTGAGGCTACCAGTAGGGCACAGGTATGGTATGCAGGTTCTGCTTTAGCTTTGTTCTCTGCCCTGCTGAGTTCTGACTTGTGGCAACTTCAGCAATAGTCCCAGTCTGGTAAAGACCCTCCATCCCCACAAGGTTGCTCCCTATACAAGTTTAGGAGAGGAGGGTCATTGAGATCTTGGATGAAACCCTTATTACTTCCCTATTGAAGGAGCCTCAAACATAGAGTCAGCACTGACTCCAAATCTTGGTTTAGAAGCATAATGTGTCTCAGTCCTCTTTCTAAGCAGCTATCACCAATCACTTATTTTTTCTGCTTCACCCCCTGCAATGAGCCAATAACCAACACTACACCACCCAGAACTGGGAAGGGCTTGTGGTTTTGACCAAGAGCAGTCCTGAGATAGGGACTTGGTTTAGTGCTTCTGATCCCAAAATCAGGGCCTGCCAGGGCCACATCACCCTCGATGTTTCTGCAAGCAGGTAGAGGTAACTATGGAAACTAAATGGAAGTCTGGAAAAACTGTCAGCTATTCTCACCTTGACCATTAAAAAACAAAATGAGGACCATGGAGTTTTGTACTTTCAAATGAGTGGCCTGCAAGGAAATTAATATAAGCCGCCATAAGCACCACACAGTGCTTCACATGTCCCATTTTGCAGTGTGAAACCTGAAGTCCTGGCTGGTAAGTGGCAAGGTGCTGCTTGTCCATTCCCAAAGCTGGTGCTCTTAACTGTATGCATTCCCCTGTCTCGCCCCCTTTCGGGTTTTCTGCTTTAATTAGTACACACCAGAAGAGACCATTAAAAACATCCACTTAAATCTGCATCTGGAAGAGTTTACGGAGGCCTCTTCATTGAATTTCCAACCCTCCTTGGGAAGTGAGTGCTGCTGCAGCTATAATTGCTGCCCTGTTGGTGCGGCCACCACAGTCCAGCTGTGTGTCTGGCCCAAGGTAAAGGGATTGCCAGCCAGAGCAGACCAGTCTGATTCCAGATTAATTAAGGACTTCTGCAACCCCAGGTTTCTGTTCTGGGTGGCCCAGATGGGAAGGCTCATCCACCTACATAGGCTTTCACAGGTTAAAAAAAAAAGTATATTCAACAGCCACTGGCTTTGGGGCTTTTAAATTCAGGGCAGTTGTTCTCAGCTGAGGTATTTTGGAAATGCATCAGGGCACTTTGGATTGTCCCAAAAGTTGGTTAGCAAAGAGGAACCTCTTGGCATTAAAGGGGCCAGACCAAGGATGTCTTGGAATGCATGAGCCATGTCCTGATAGAAAGGTTTCTAACATTCATTGTCGAGTGAAAAGGCCGAGTTAGCTGCCATGATGATGCTGTTTCTAACAAGTTCAGTTAAAGCCATTGTTTTTTAGATTGATAGCTTGTATTGTTTCTGTTTGGTCTTATAATCACGCCATGACCAACAGCCTTGTAGGTATGGTTTTGTGCACATCAGGCGAGTGCCTGCTTCATGATATCTTCATGACATGGGATGGCATTGCTGAAGTTCCCTTGGAAGGGCAGTAAGCCTTATCCACCTACCAGCACTACAAAATATTCCTTTCCCTGCTGGGAACTCCTGCAAGCTGACTTTGAGCTGATTCAAGAGAGGCAGCTGATACAGGACTGTGGCTTCCCTGCAGTTCCCTCTATCCCAGCCACCAGCATTTTCAAAAGAACGGCTGAGGTGGTGCAGCAGTGGCTCAGTGGCAGAAATCTTGCCTACCATGCTGGGGACCCAGGTTTGATTCCTGGAGCCTGCCCATGCAAAAAAAAAAAAAAAAAAAAAAGGAACTGCTGACTTGGGACTGCTCTCCCTTTCCCCACCACACCACTCCCCAAATAAAAGTAGAAGGCCTTTCTTTAAAGGGAATTTAGCTCCTGTGTTTTTATGGGCTGTAGCTGTAGCCTCCCATTTCTCCTCTTCCAGGTCCATACTTTCTCAAGTCCCAGTTGAGCAAGCTCCTGCAGTGTGACTACCTCTGTGCTTCACTGGCCTCATCCCTCCCCCCATGTCCAGTCTGTCATCATGCTGGCTTCAAATACACCCCAAATCCTACCCTATGTCACCCCTTCCCTGCTGCCTCCCTGGGCCAGTTTCCATCCCTCACATTGACAACTGCAGTAACCACCTCATTGGTCCCCTGCTTCTGCCCTTGCTCTTACAATCTATTCATGCACACATACAGGGCTCTTTTGGCAACATTAACCACATCCTGTCACTCCCTTCATAGCCCTGAGTAGCTTCCCATTACCCCTGGAACAAAATCTGGGCTTCTTACTAAGTGCTGAAGTGCTCTGCATGCCTGGGCCAGTGCCCACCACTCTATTTCTGTGCCCAGCTTTTTCTTCTTAGTGTACCTCCATATAGTGTCTACTGATGTATGTGTTGGCTTCCTTTGTCCCTCCACTAGATTGTAAGCTCTGAGGGCAGGAGTTTGTTGACTTCACTCCTGTATCCTGAGTACTAGCACACAGCTTGACACATAGTAGGTCCTCAACAAAATAGCTGATCACTGGTTGAATAAAGCTATGAAATGGAGACAAGGCTTCCCTTCCCTATGTAATGAGTAAAAGACAACAATGATTAATTAAAGCGACCCCTGTATAATACAGGCTTGGTAACTGCACTCCCACCCTCCCAGAGCAGATCTCATTCAGCCAAAAGTGGCATTGTTCTAAAGGACACCTATAGCTTTAGGTTCTTCCTATACAAGTCCTAAGGAACGGGAGCAAAAAACATGTGTGAATGGGGTTAAGATAGAGCCAGTATGGTCCGAACCCTCCCCAACACCTTCCCTGCCCCGCTTCGGCTTGACTATGAAGTTTAGTGAAGGCCAGTAATTTATATTAAGAACCTGAGACCTTCAATACCAGGATTAAGTCTTCAGCCACTACTAAGAAAAGCAACTGCCATTATTTGAGCACTAGCTCATATGATAGAGCTAAGAATATTTTATGCTAAGGCCAGCCTCTAGGAGGCTGGATCAAGGAAAGACGCAAAACCAAAGTTTTGTTACTGTTTTGTTCGAACTGATCACTGGGGACAAGTTTAGCTAATCATTTATGAGGCCAAGAATGGAAATTTGGATGGTCTGTGTCTGGCCTCATCAATATGTTAACAAAGGGGTCTTAGATAGATCTGAGTCAAACGGGGAAAGGTGGCTGCTTGCAGTAGGCTGGTTCTGGAATACAAAGTGGCTTTTTGACCTTCCTTGCCTGGAACCATAGGGCTCAGGTAAAATTTAACATTGTCAGTTCCCCCTTTTTGTTTAAGACGATGAAGTTCTGTGAAGTCAGACTGAGTCAGGCTCTTTCAATCCAATATCCCCAGAATCTAGCATGGCATAAAGTAGATGCTCAGTAAGAACGTATGTATGTAACCTATAAATAAATGAATAAATCCAAACAAGAGAGCACAGGCTTCATGCAGGAGTGTAAATACTGACCCCTCCAATGAAAAAAAGCATGATTTCAGAACCTTGAGCCACTTAATTGAACGCTAACATGGTTACCTCGTGCTCACTGACTTCTCCCAGCCATCCTTATTGTAGGATGAGTGCGTCCTTAGAATGCAGACCTGCTCAAAGTTCTCCACTCAGTAACTGGCGGCCGCCTATTATCATTCCTATTTCTTAGACGCCCAAAGGGGCCACGGAAATCCCTGCTTGGCTGGAAGCACAGAGAAAGGCAGGAAGGCGGAAGCAGTACGGCCCCTCAGACAAGGCGGCATCCGGAGGCTTCCAAAGCTTCCGGCCCCCGCCCGGCAGCCAGGTCTTCCGGGACGCGCGTGCCTTCCATGGGCGCGCACGCAGGGCAGGGCATGCGGGGGCGCGCGCGTGCACGGGCGACGCGCCGAGGGACGAGGCAGAGCCGCCGAGCAGCCGCTAGGTCTGCTTTTGGTCCACGCCGCCTGTCGCACAGCCGGTCCAGCGTCCGCCGCCATGGGAGTGCATGTGGAGACAATCTCCCCCGGAGACGGTGAGTAGCCGCGCTCGGCTGTGCCGGAGTGCCGTCCGCCGTGCGCATCCGCTTACCGTGCCCGTCTGTCTGTCTCCTCAGGGCGCACCTTCCCGAAGCGCGGCCAGACTTGCGTGGTGCACTACACGGGTGAGTCGTGGGGGCCCGCGGGGTGGGGATCCCGGGCCGCAGTTCCCGGCCTGTTGCAGTCAACCGTTACGGCTTGGGAACCGGAATCCGGGGCATGGCGGCGGCGAGGCCCGCATGGACCGAGGCTAAGAGGCCTGGGCTGTGTCAGCTCTAGGGAGGGGTCAGCCTCGGGGCAGCGTCGGGCCTGCAGGACCCGGGATGGTCTGAGCGGGTTCTTGGAGCTTCGACCGCTGGCAAGACGTTAGCTCGCACATCATTAGCAATTCTGGCCATAGTGCTACCGTTTATACCCACTGCAAAGATGGGGAAACTGAGGTTTGGCGAGGCGAAGTCCCTGGCTCAAGGTCACACTCTCAGGGACGGGCAGAGCGCTGGCCAGGGTCCATTAGGAAAGATTTGTACCGTTTCTGTGTCCTGGTTGACACCCGATCCTCTCTTCTGGCCCTCAGTTTGGTGGAGATGAGATGAACTAGGTCAGTGTCTTCAGTGCTGTCCGGCTTCCTAAGTAGTTGCTTTAGGTCAGCCTTGTTTTGGAGGGAGTATATCTTTACAGACGTTCTCCTTTTCTTACTTTTGAGCCACTTAAAAACCAAATGTCAATGTTAGTGATGGCCCAGGATGGCAGAAAGCTGCACATGTAATTTAACGCCCCACCCCACCCCCTAGCTCTTCTCGGAGTAAGAACTTTTCTCCTCCCCATTTTAAAGATCTTTAGTTTAAAGATTTGAAAATCCTTAAGGGTAACAAACGGTAATGTAAACTCAAGGAAATTTTAGAACCCCAGCCAGAATTCAACCATCGGAACCTTCTGGGACCATCTTTTACTCCTTGCCCTTACACGGTCCTCCTGGGTTGGAAGAGGGGAGGGAAATGACAGGGGATTGAGCAAGTTAAGATTTGGGGGGCTGTGCGCTCTTGGCTCAAGGAGTGAAGAGTGATTGGTGCTGCCACAGTTGTTATGAATAACCTTCCCTCTCCCTTGTCCTTCCCCTCTCTCCCTGTTCCCACCCCTTCCTCTCCTCCTCCCTCCCCCCACTTCCTTCCTCTCTTTCTTCTCCTCTTCCTCCTCCTCTCTAGGGGTTGTAGGAGTGAGCACTTCTGTCAGCGCTGCTCAGAAATAATGTCTCCCCTTATTTCCTAGATAATGAGGGCAGCCCTCTGTTGATTAAAATGACTTTTTTGAGAAGGGAAAAAGGAAGGAAGAAAAGCAACAAACATTCTCTCCTCCTATGTCTTCTTTCTCTGGTTCTTCTCCTTGAGAAGCAAAGGGGGCAGGGAGTGGGAAGGAGTTAAGGACTAGAACCTTAAAAAGGCTGCCAAAGAGAAGGTTTTGAAACCCATCCCGTAGGGAACAAGCTGGGATTGGCCTTTTAAGTAGCTGTTCTTTATAGGCCACGGTCAGCACCTGAGCCTAGGAGGTCCAGTGAGGAAAGGCTTCACAAGAACGTGTTTTGAAGTGGTTTTTGATCAGTGGGATGAGAAGGTAACCGTGGTCTTTTATAAGGCAGAAGCAGTATGCTACATCCTGGGCTGAGTGGGCAGTTCACTTAGTTCCCATAGCAGCTACTTGGGATGGAGACTAGGGCTCAAAGGTGAGGTGCTGACTTCTCCTTCCTCTTCCCAATTTGTAAGTAACGCACTAGGATGTTTGGCTGCATCTGTCCCATCCCAAATCTGTGCCCATCATCTTTGGCTCATCCATTTTCTGGTATTGCTGGCAGGTCTGGACACCAACACGTAGGCAAAACCATATTTCCCTGCACCTCTTGGTGAAATGTCCCCACACATCATGTCTGGTGCCTTTTCCTAAGGGAACAGATGCTTGTGGGACCCAGAGTGCCATCAGGGCTTCCAGGGCCTCTTTTCCAAGTTTGTTTTCCTCGAAGGTGGCACCCACCTACGTGTTCCCAGAACAGCAGCAGGATGCTAGCATGCATTAGGACAAAAGCTTTCTTCTTAATTCCATTTTTGATAAGCCCTTTAAAAATTGCTTAGTGAAAAGCCAGCACTGCCTCATGCTCACAGAATAGGCAGGCAGGCAGGCGGCTGTGTTCCCATGGGTCTTTGCCACCAGCCTCCCAGGAAGAACCTGTTTAAGACCTGTGGGGGCGTGGGGGGGGGCTGGTTAGGCACTTTGAGATCTTATCTGTAGCAATTAAGGCTTTTAAGTCACTGGGAACAGATTCCATCCTGAGGGAAAATCATGGGGGTGGGGTAGGGGATTTGTGCATCATAAAGATGGGAGGAGTGTCAGTGTCTTCTAAGACAGGACTCCAAGGAGGGGAGAGATTTCTTACATCTCTAGGTCTCATCTCTTTCTCTCTACCTAACTTCCTCCTGCTACAGACTTCCATTTTTCTGTTTTGCCCAACTGTTAGATGGCGGAAGTGCTCCCTCGCTGTCATGCCCACTTTCTCTGTCTTCTTTTGAGAATTTGGTTTACTCTGCTTGGCTGTGCATCTCCACTGGTTACAGTTCCTGCGAGGGAGAATCTGATTGACCCAGGTTGGTGCTGGGTGAATACCCTTGAGGTAGTCAGCTCTACCCAGGTGTCCATTGTTGTTGGTTTGGGCACAAGTCCAGAGAAAGAGGGATGGGAGAAGGTCAGATCCCCGCTCAGCCACCAGAGGTACCACAGCACAGGTTGGCTTGCACCCTGTGAATGTTTTAAATGCCAGTAAAACAAGGCTACTGCTGGTTGCCAGTGGTAGCCTTGATGCCACTCTCAAGACTCCCTGTGGTACCATCCATGGTATAGCAGAGTATAGTATGAGCAAGACCTCAAAGAAAGGCTACTGTCACTTCTTTGTGCCAGAAAGGAAAAAGGAAACTTTGCTGTAGCCAGCAAAGCACCTCCTGGTAGCATTACAGACATGGGAGTGGGAGGAAGGAGGTGGAAAAATAACCTGCCAAATTAGTGCCTTGAGGTTCAAGGGGAGTCTTATGGCCCCCTTCCTACCTCCAGTACAATCAACATCTTGACTGGTGGGTTTGTCCTGACATCAGACATGGCTAGGCTTTTGTCCTTTTTACTTGAAACCATGCACCTTCCATTTCGAGAGCAGCTTCAAGCAGATTGAAGGAATTTCTTTTTTTATCCTCTTTAAGTAGCTGAAAGGGGGTGCAAGGGTAGTTGATTGGTAGAATTCTCACCTGCCATGTGCGAGACCCAGGTTCGATTCCTGGCCCGTGCATTTTCCAAAAACAACAACAAAAAGCGAAAACAACAACAAATGGTGCTGCAATAATGGGATGATCACATGGAAAAAAGAATGAAATGTGACCCCCACCATATAACATACGAAAAAAAGGTAGCTGGACATCTTGTCTTTGGAATAGGGTTAAGTGATCCGTAGCCTCCTGGTTTCTGACTAAGAAAACCTAAGGGTCCCTCAGTTTCGTCTCCTCAGGCAGTCCAGTTGGAGCAGTGCTGAGGCTCTTGGGGCAGGTGTGGCCACGTTCCTGCAGCTCCCCCCTCAAGCCTTTTTTATCTTCAGTCTTCCTTCTTGACTTGGTTCCCTCTACTACCTTGCTGGCTGTTTCTTAGTTGATGATGGGTGTCTAGAGGAAAGCTCGCTCAGTAGAGACTCTTCAGATACCCAGCCTCCCACTTTGAAGCAGACAGGGTTGTGACAGGACCGTTTTTCCTTCTTCAGCCACATACTCGAGTGCCAGCAACAAGCCAGGCACTGGGGACATGGCAATGAACTAAAAAACCCTGTTCTGATGGAATTTACCTCCTGTTGAGGAGACTGGTAGCACGGACGTGTGCAGTGTCAGGTTTGTGTGCAACGTCAGGTAGGTGGTGAACAAGTACTGTGGCGACGTTAAGGCAGCATAAGGGAGGGGGTATTGCTGGTTTAGGGAGGATGGTTGGAAGAGGCCTCTGAAAAAGTGACATTTTATCAGTTTCCCAAAGAACTTAGGGAGTGGCTGTCTAGGGAAAAAGAGTTCCAGGCAGAGGGAATAGCTAGTGCAAGGGCCCTGATGCTAGTGTGCTTGGCTGTTAGAGGAGCAGCAAGGAGACCGTTGTGGCTGGAGTGGATTGTATGAGGGAGGAAACTAGATGAAGTGGGTGTGCCTTGTATGATATAAGAATATTGGCTTTTTCTGAGTGAAGTGAGAGCTGTTGGAGGATAATGAGCAGAGGAAGGTCACAAGCTGACTCAGACTTTCGCTCTGGCTACAGTGTAGAGAATGGACCGTTGAGGTCAAGGACAGAAGCATGACCCTGATTGTACCCTGGGTGTGTGGACTGAGTGGACCCTGGCATGTGCGCAGTGGGAGTGCTAGGTAGGCAGTGATCTCCGTGGAGGATGTGGGTCCTTTGCTGGGCCCTCCTTGCCTGGGCTCCTTTCCAGAGGCCTGGTGTGATGAGGTCTAGGCAGAGAAGCCCATCCCCTAGGCTCAGATCTTGCCTCTGCCATGGAACAGGCTATAAGAGCTTAGACACCTTGTCCCAGTTTTCTCACCTTTTACTTGCTGTCTGTAAAAATGAGAGTAATTGTGCCTGTTATGAGGAGTTGCGGGGGGTGGTAGGAATGGTTTAGAGCTGGAGGCAAGCGTGTTCTAGGATGCTGTCATTCTACATACTGTTGAGGCTCCCTGTATCCCAGGCACTGGATGAGGTATCACCCCCCTTGTCCTTTGCCCTGCTGATACCACCTGTGGTAACTAGAGTGGGAAAAGGACAGGGACTTTGTCTCTGTAATCCAGCTCCCAGGAGTGGCCACACTTAGATTCTAGAATAAATTGAGGATCAGTAAAGTTGAATGGGACTGAAACATCCTCCTCCTGTTTTACAGATGGGAAAATAGGCATCTAGAAAGGAGAGTTGGATCTGAGTGAGGATTCATTTTAAGGCAGGCTTGCAAGTTGCCTGTAGAATATATTAGCTAAGAAAGCTGCAGTAGTACTCTTAAATTTTGACACCAAGGGAGGTTTTGGGTTCGATTTTTCATTTTTTTATTTTGTTGTTGTTTAGTGTGGGTGTGAGGGGGGCAAGTTTGGCCATACCAGCTTGGCTGTGTGAGCAGAAATCTACTGTGTCTGGAAATTTGGAAAAGTCTGTGTAACTTTTCTTTAAAAATATTATTTTCACCTATTTCCTATGGAAAAGGCCAGGGGTATTATGGATAACTTAAACATGAACTTTCTTTCTGCCTTTGGCATAGTGTTTGTCCATTACCCCCCCCCCCCCCATTTTTTTGTTTTGTTTTGTTTTACCTACCAAATTCAACTGAGTTCCTGCATTCCTTCCCCAGGTCCCTTTAATTTTGACCAGGTTAATTCTGGCAAAGAAAAAGTAGAAGAAAGAAAGGGAGAGAGAGGGAGAAATAATCAGCTTCTGAATGCTGCTGTCTCTGATTTGATTACCTTTACTCTCTTCCCAGGAACTCTGCCCTGACCTGTCTTTAATTCCTCATAACACATCAAGCCTTTCATCCTGTGAGGATCTCTGCCCCTCTACCTAGATGCCACCACACTGCCCCCACTCCCCACTACATGGTAGGCTCTTTCCTAGTCTATAGCTCAATTTAAATGATACCTCCTAAGGTGATATCTCCTCTGACCCCTGGCAAAAATGGCTCTTGATGCATGTAATTCTCTACCAAAGTGCCCATCAGTTTTCCTTTTTAACCTTCATCACAGTCAGGTTGTTTTCAGTTACACCTTCCACTCTCCTAACCTGACCGTAGGCCCCAGGGGTTAGGCTCACAGTAGTGGTGGTTACCAGGGTCTCCCCATCATGCCTGGCATGGAGTAGATGCTCAGCAGGTGGCCAATCAGAGCCTGACACTAGACTCTAGCTGGGATGGACAAAGCCCACATTCTTGTTGTGACGGGTGTTGTCTATTTCCTTTAGGTGAAAAAGAAAATACTTACATTTGGACTTGGCTCAGTTTTTGCTCAGTTCTTGTAGATTCATCAAATTGTGACCGTTCCTTTCCTTTCCCTCTCACCACTTTACACAGGTCAGCACACAAAAACCTTCCCTCAGTCATTCAACAAATGTTATAGAAGCTGGGGGAAAGCCTCACCTGTGCCCTCAAGACATTTGAGTGGTCATTTGCAAGGGAAGTGCCTCAAGAGCAGCCTGCACCTGGGCTAGGAGAGAATGCTTCTTGGAAGAAATGGGTGTGGCCTTGGATGTGCCTGGCAAGTCAGGCAGGTGGGAGTGGCTAGCCAAGTACCTTTGATTTTTTTACAAGTACTTATTTAGCATCCATTGTGTTCAAGGCACTTTTGGGGGTATTAAGAATATTGGAGTGAACAAGAAAGTCCCTGCTTTCATAGGTCTTAACATTGTAGTGGGAAAGACAGACAGTAAACAAAACCAGTAAGTGAAAATGTATGCTAGCCCATAAGTGCTAAGGAGAAAATTTGAACAGGGAAGGGGCAGGGGAGGATTGAGATTTTAGATAAACTGGTGAATCCTTCAATGAGAAAATGCCATTTGAGCAAATACCTGAAGGAGGTAAGGGAGTGATCATGTGACCATCTTGGCAAGGGCATTTTAGGCATAGGGAAGAAGAAATGCTAAAGGTCCTGGGGTGGGGGTATCCCTAATGTGTGCGGAAGATAAAGGAAGCTGTGTTATTAGGGTGGCGGAGTAAGCTTGAAAGTAATCAGATGAGTCAGGGAGATGCCAGAGGAAGAGGATAGCTCTTAGAGAGTCTTGTAGGCTATGTGAAGAATTGGCTTGTGTTTTGAGTGAAATAGGGAGCCAGGGGAGGATCTTGAGTAGAGAAGTAATAGGATCTGACTTGTATTTTAAAGAATTGTCCTTCAGACTGCTGTTTCAAGTTTAGACTGTAAGGGAATAAAGGCAGAAGCATGGAAAACATGGAGAAAATTATAATACCCTGGAGGTAGTGGCAGCCTAAAACAGAGTAGTGGCTGTGGTGTGGTGGTAGCTGATTCTGTTCACATGGTGTCTTTTAATCCACACAACCCCTGCTGAGAAGTTAGATATGGCTCCAAGAGGTAAAGTACTTTGCTGGTTCCCTGATTGTTTCTGTGGCCCCTGAGAAGATGTCATGCTGCCTTCCCTACTATCTGTCAGCACAGCCCACCATGAGTTCGTGTAGCATCCTGTGAGGGGATAACCTTAAAGGTAGTTTGTAATAGGTACACTTTCAGGCTTCTGCTGCAGTAAGGCCATGATTTAGGTCGTTTGAACTCAGAATTCAGGTTCAGCTTTGCCGTCTAGCTCTAGTGTCTTTACAGGTTGTGGCAGACCACTGACCAAGGTACCCTTTCCCACCGCCACTCCAGAAAAACTGATGCCCATTCCACCTTTGCTTCCAAAACTGTCTTGGTTTAGATTGGGTCTGCATTTCTCAAATCAGAAGAGGGATTTGCCTGGGGAACTGTAGAAATAGTTCACAGTAAGAGCCAATCCACCCACTCCCCTTCTGGAGGTTATCATGAAGCCTTGAGTGACCTAGGAAGGCTTGGAATAATGACAGTTAATATTTGTTGAGTGCTTACTATGTGTTGGGCACTAATGCAACGTCTTTACATGTATACTCAATCCCTATGAGTGAGGTTTGTTTACTAGGCTTATTTTTTTACATATAAGGAAAAGAGAGAAGTAAGACTACTGGCCTGTAATCACACAGCTAGTATGTGCTAAAACTGAGTCTTGAACATGGGCAGTCAAGCTCCAGAACCCATGCCTTAAACCATTATACCTGATGGCCTCCCACCAAAGGTTAGAGGCATTTCCAGGTTACAAATGGGGAGCTTGTACCTTCTTTAGGTGGACATTCAACCTTTTGCCATACCATGGTCAAGAGGCTCTTCAGACCCCAATTCGGGAAGGTCACACTGACTGCAACCACAGAGGCCCAGAAATAGAGCAATGGCATAAGCTCTGGGTTAATACATTTTACCTATCTCAGTGCATAGAATCTTTTTTTTTTCAATTGACAAATCTTCACACACATACCATCCATACATGATGTACAATCAGTGGCTCACAATATCATCACATATTTGTTATTCATCACCGTGATCATTTTTAGAACATTCGCATTATTCCAGAAAAAGAAATAAAATGAAAAAATTTATATATCCCATACCTCTTAGCCCTCCCTCTCATTGACCACTAGTATTTCCACTTACCCAATATATTTTACCCCTTGTCCCCCCTATTACTTACTGATTTTTTTATCCATATTGTTCTACTCGTCTGTCCATATCCTGGATGAAAGGAGCATCAGACACAGGGTTTTCACAATCACACAGTCACATCGTAAAAGCTATATTGTTATACAGTCATCTTCAAGAATCAAGTCTGATTGTAAGCTCTTGCAGCAGTCACATATATTTAGGAGTTGTAACTGTTATTTCTAAATTCTGAGATACTGAGCTGTTTGTATTTAACCTGGTCATTCCCAGAAACTTCAGGTGATTATGGGACAACTGAGACTCAGAGTTAGAGCTCTGAAGCAATGAAAGTCATCAGTACCCCATACAGGAACTGTTTAGAAAGTTGAAGAAGGGATCAGACCTCAACGAGAGGAGTGGAGAAAGCTAATCCGGATAGGGCTAATGAGGTAGATCATAGTACAGGGTAAAGGATGATACCGTCCATATTTTAAAACTTCAGCTTCTCTGTGAGACCAAGGAAAGAGATGTTTATTTGGTGCAAAATTTATATTTTGGGTAGTGCATTACCTAATTTAACTTAAATGTTCAGTTTATTTGAACACCATAAGTACATGGAATCTTGAATAGGGTGAGAGATTTTGTTTGTTTGTCCAGGTTAGTATGATGCCCTGATGTATCCCAGAACAATTTGGGCAGTGAATCAAGTATTTACAAAGTCCTCTTAGGAGACTAGGGGAAAAGGAGGAAATATTCAGCATCCCCATTTGGAGAATTTCTGATATCCTCACAAGCAGTGAAGACAGCCAAATCAATAGGCCTGAGCCCTTGATCTTGGGGTTTGCCCCTTGGAAACTTATTCCTGCAAAGGACAGGCTAAGCCTATTTAAAATTATGCCTGAAAGTTACCCCCAGAGAACCTCTTTTGTTGCTCCGATGTGACCTCTCTAAGCCGACTTGGCAGGTGAAGTTACTGCCCTCCCCCACCTTCGTGGGACATGACTCCCAGGGTTGTAAATCTCCCTGGGAACATGGGACAGAACTCCTGGGATGAGCCAGGACCTGGCATCATGGGATTGAGAAAGCCTTCTTGATCAAAAGGGGAAAGAGAGAAATAGATAAAAATAGTCTCAGTGGCTGAGAGATTTTAAACAGAGTCAAGAGGTTACCCAGGAGGTTATTCTTATGTATTATATAGATATCCCTTTTTAGTTTATGGTATGTTGGAGTTACCTGAAATGGTTGAGCTGTGCTCCAGTAGCCTTGATTCTTGAAGACGAATGTATAAAGATAGAACTTTTACAGTGTGACTTTGTGATTATGAAAACCTTGTGTCTGATGCTCCTTTTATCCAGGGTAATGGAAAGATGAGTAAAAAAAATATGGATTAAAAAATAAATAATGGGGGGTAAGGGGTAAGATAATTAGGTAGATGGAAATAGTGATCAATGAGAGGAAGGGGTAGGGGTAAGGGATGTATGAGTTTTTTCTTGAGTTTTTTTTTTTTTTCTATTTTTCTGGGGTAATGCACATGTTCTAAAAAATGATCATGGTGATGAAGATACAACTATATGATATTGTGAGCCACAATTGTACACCATATATGGACAATATGTGTGCAAAGATGTGTCAATAAAAATATTTAAAAAAAGAATCAAGGCTACTGAAACACGGCTCAACAATTTCAGGGACTTCCCTCCACCCATTCCAATAAACCATAAACTAAAAAGGGATATCTATACAATGCATAAGAATAACCTCCAGACTAACCTCTCGACTCTATTTAAAATCTCTCAGCCACTGAGACTTTATTTTGTCTCATTTCTCTCTTCCTCTTTTTGGTCAAGAAGTCTTTCTCAGTCCCATGAGAACTCCCTCAATCCCCAGTCCCAAGAGTTCTGCCCCATGTTTCCAGGGAAATTTACACCCCTAGGAGTCATGTCCCACATAGTAGGGAAGGATGGTGAGTTCACCTGCCCAGTTGACTTAAAGAGAGGCCACATCGGAGCAACAAAAGAGGTCTCTGCAGATGACTCTTAGGCCTAATTTTAAGTAGGCTTAGTCTATCCTTTGCAGGGATAGCTTTCATAGGGGCGAACCCCAAGATCGAGGGTTCAGCCTAATGATTTGGTTGTCCCCACTGCTTGCGAGAATATCAGGAATTCTCCAAATGGGGAAGTTAAATATTTCCTCCTTTGTCCCTAGTCCCCCAAGGGGACTTTGCAAATACTTTTTTATTCACTGTCCAAATTACTCTGGGATATATTAGAGTCCTTTTCCCCCCAACATGATGGGGTCAAGAGGGGAATTGATAGGCTAATCATAAACGTGGCATGGCTTCTCTAGACATTGTATTTCAAAATTCAATATAAATCATTTGCTAGAGGGCTGCATCTGTTTTTATGAGGATGGTTCCCATCACGATTGTTGCAAAAACAAATTTTGGCTGCTTTTAGAGAGTAGATCAAGGACTGCTGTGATGTGATCTAAATGCCAATAAAATCTTCTTTCTCCAGACATAGAGTAGCCTCACCCACACACAGTTCACTACCAGTAATTTTTAGTGATTTTCCTTTATCGAGTCTTTCCGGTCAGCTAAGACATAAGAACAACCACCCTTTTTCTATTTATGCTTTTATGTCATTGATTTATACACTATTTAATTACTTCATCATATACTAAGTATAACTCACACATAAATTTGGGACCAAACATAGCTTAACCACCTGTGGAAAGCATAGAACTCTCATAGGATAAGGAAGGAGTGAGGATGAGCTGGAGACTGAAACGTGAAAGCATTTTGCCCATATTGGGGATGTGCAGACTGTGGGTTTTCTAAGAGTCTCTGGTAAAAATGGCTAAGAGAGCTGCTCCTGTATATAATGAGAAGAGAGAAGGGACGTATTTATGCCATTAGACCTAGGTCGGTATACCTGTTTGGGAATGTTCCGAGAGGCTTCTAACACAGACTGGCAGTATAAGGACAACTTTCAGTTTGCCTCCCCCTCCCTCCATTCAGCCATTGTACTTTTTTGGTCAGGGAACTCAACTGGCTGTTCAAAGTAGAAACCCTTTCTCCCTCCCTCAACTGTAAATGGCAAGAACTTTATTTTGTTTTGAAGGTTTGAGGCTTGGGATGGTCTGTTATTTTGATGTTGTTGTTTGATTTACATTGTTTTGTTTTATTTTTAATCATAAAACTTTCCTTGTTTTGATCTCTGAAATGCTGCCTATGAAAACCTCTCTGGCAGAGGTTGATCAGCAACTGAAAACCACATTGTGCCTCATGAGCTTTAACTGCAAGTGGTGAAGTACATTTTTCATCAGTCATCTTCCGTACCTGGTAGAGTGTATTTGGAGAGTTCCACCTTCCATGAAGCAGTGGACACTGGAAGTAACTCCATTTCTTTTGGGCGGTTCATGTGACTCTCCAATTCTGGCCTCAGTCTTAAACATTGTTTCTGTGACTTGGGCCAAACACCATAAACACAGTCCAGGGGCACTTTGTCTGCACAGCAACTGCTGGCCAAGCCTCCCTCTGCCTGGGCCCTCTAAACAAGAACACTTACACAGATGAGCCACAAGAAAGAGCAAGAGACAGATTTGAGACCCTTCCCCACACCCCTCTTTCTTTCTTTCTTTTTTAAAGCCCTCCCGCTGTTCCTCCAAGAATTTGAGTCTGTCACCTCCAAAAGAACAGCTGAACAGTTTGGGAGGAGACCCACGCCAAGGAGACATCAGCAGCCCTGCAGCTAGAGCCGGCACACAGTTGTAGCTTTCACTCCTTTCATGAACTTGTCCTTTCAACTGAAGACCTCCAAATTTTCACATTTTTCTCACTGTTAAGTAACTTAAAGTTGTTAAAAGTAAAGACTACCAATCTGGGATGGCCCTCAGATTGTTCTTACCATATAAGGAAGAAGATCTAAATATGGAAGCCTCATGCTTGTCCTGCTTGTTCTTAAAAATCATCCAAGTGAAGCAAATCCAAAACTGCTGTTGAGTGCCAGCATTGCAATTGCCAGGGATTGAGCTGAGTGCCACAGGGATGTAGAACTTTGAGCCCAGGTTTGTAACCTCAACCTGTACTCAGTCAAGAAAGACAGGAATTTATACATGAATTTGAGAACATGGAACTATCCCATGCAGTTTCTGGGTCGTGAGGTATGGGTTTGTGTATATTCAGAAATGAAGATAATTATGTGAATAGAATAATTCTGGTGATGTTTTATGCTAAGAAGTAACCTGTGGCACTTAAAGAATGTCAGCTGTCATTCTGTAATCTCAATTGCCTTCTCAACAGAGTGTACTTTTTCTAGGAAATTATGGCAGATCCTGGCACAGATATCTCCAGTGTTAACATAGGAGCAGCTGCTGAGAGACTTGATTGGCTGCTTGCTTTACCTGCTGCTTCCCCAAACAGGAAACACTTTTTCACCCATTGCCAAGTTGGGCATAAGAGATAAACGTATACCTGCCTTTTTTTCTTTTAATTTTTTTAAACATTTTTTTATTAGAGAAGTTATAGGTTTACAGAAGGTTTATGCAGAGAGTACAAAGTTCCCATATACCCCATCTTTTATGTTTTTAAACAGTTATTTTGAGGCATAATTGGCATATAGTAATCTGTGCATATTTTAAGTGTATAATTTCATAAGTTTTGATGTTTCTTTGTAAGTTCTCCCTCCTTTCCTCCCCAAGCAACCACTGTGGTACTTTCTGCTCTACAGATTAGTTTTCATTTTCTAAAGTTTTATATAAATGGAATCATAGAGTATATGCCTTTTTTGTTTGGCTTACTCCACTTGGCATAATTATTTTGAGATTCATCCATGTTCTGTTTATCAGTAGTTCATTTTTGTTGCTGATTAGTATGCTTTTCTATGGCTATATAATAACTTATCTATTAGTGTTTGGGTATTACAAATCTGTGAACAGTTTGTATAGAAATCTTTATGTGGACGTAGGCCGTCATTTTTCTTGGTTAAGTAATCAGTAATGAAATGGCTGAGTCGTGGGAGATATATATTTAAGTTGGCAAGCTGTTTTCCAAAGTGATTGTTCCATTTTCCATTCCCACCAGCATTTTCTGAGAGTTCTAGTTTCTCCACAGCTTTGTCAGTACACAATATGATCAGTTTTTATTTTTACCCATTCTAATCTGTAGTAGCAGTAGAAGTAATAGCTCCTTGAGGTTTTAATTTGCATATCTGTAATCACTGTAAGGATGAGCATCTTTTCATGTGCTTATTTTCCATCTGTGTATCTTTTTCAGTGAAATGTCTGTTCAAAATATTCTTTTTTACTGGGTTGTTTCCTTGAATTTTTAGAGTTCTTTATATATTCAGGATACAAGTCCTTTATCAGATATACGCCTTGCAAAGATTTTCTCCCAGTCTGTAGCTTGATTTTTCATTATCTTAACAGTGCATTTTGAAGTACAGAACTTATAAATTTTGATATTGACTTTGTTGCTTTATTTTTATGAATTTTGCTTTTTTGGCATCATGTCTAAGAAATATTTGCCTAACCCAAGGTTACAAAGTTTTTTATTCCTCTTCTAGGAGTTTTATAGTTTTAGCTTTTACATTTAGGTATATGATCCATTTTGAGTTAATATTATTATAGTGTGACATATAAATCCAGGCTTTTACTTTTTTGCATGTGGTTATCCACTTTGTTCTAGCACCAGTATTTTTTCATCTAAGTTTGTAGTTTTTATCTATGAAAGAGTCTTAATGTCCTTCTCTAGTGATTTTAACATCTGTGTCAGTTTTGGGTTCATTTCAGTTGATTAGTCTCTTCACTGTGGATCTTGTTTTCCTCCCTCTTTGCATGCTGGTCGTCTTTGACTAGAGGCCAGACCTTGTGAATTTGACCTTATAGGGTGCTGGATATTTTTTATTCCTGTACATCTCCTTCAGCTTTGTCCCAGAAAGGTTTTGTTCTAGTTTGCTAGCTGCTGGAATGCGATACACCAGAAACGGAATGGCTTTTAAAAGGGGGAATTTAATGAGTTACTAGTTTACAGTTCTAAGGCCAAGAAAATGTCCCAATTAAAACAAGTCTATAGTAATGTCCAATCAAAGGCATCCAGGAAAAGATACCTTCGTTCAAGAAGGCCGATGAAATTCAGGGTTTCTCTCTCAAATGAGAAGGCACATGGCGAACACAGTCAGGGCTTGTCTCTCAGCTGGAAGGGCACATGGTGAACACGGCATCATCTACTAGCTTTCTCTCCTGGCTTCCTGTTTCATGAAGCTCCCCGGGAGGCATCTTTCTTCTTTATCTCCAAAGGTCGCTGGCTGGTGGACTCTCTGCTTCGTAGTGTCACTCTCTCTGAATCTCTTTCTCCAAAATGTTTCCTCTTTTATAGGACTTCAGAAACTAATCAAGACCCACTCAAATGGGTGGAGACATGTCATCCCCTAATCCAGTTTAACAACCACTCTTGACTAAATCACATCAACCAGGGAGATGATCTCATTACAGTTTCAAATACAAAGTATTGAATAGGGATTGTTCTACCTTTATGAAATGGGATTTATATTAAAACATGGCTTTTCTTAGGGGACATGCTTCCTTTCAAACCAGCACAGGTTTTAAATTACTTGGAAACAATTTGATTCCTTGAGGTCTTGTTTTATGTTTTGTTAAGTGGGTCTGGAACATTTCTCAGCCTAAGGCAGACTGCTGAGGCAGGAGCTTCCTTAGTACTCACCCAGTGCCTTGTGAACTGTGGCTTCTTCCAGTCTGCCCAGTGGAAGCCCTGGGTGAGCACTTGGTACTGTTCCCTCTGACCGTTTTGGATGGTTCTTTTCCTGGCCTTGAGTAGTTTTCCTCAAACACATACGTTGATTAGAACTATGGAGAATACTCAAGGGAACCTCTGCAAGCCTGAGGGTCTATGTAGCTCTCTTTTCCTTAGTTCTCTGTCCTTCGTACTGTCTGCCCTAAGCTCTTCACATCAATTCCCCCTTCCTGTGTCTCTCCCTGGATACTCCCTTGGACGTATGCTGGAGTATGAGAGGGCTTGCCTTGTTTCCTGTCTTTGAGATCACCATCCTTCATTGCCTAGTGTCCAGTGTCTTAAACTATTGTTTCAGCTATTTTATCTGGGGTTTCTTTGGTGGTTTCGGATGGGGGGGGGGGGGTATCCAATCCCCATTTTTCCATGCTGGCCAGAGATGGAAGTCCTACTATTTTGACTTTCTAGCTTCTCTTACTTTCTGCATCTAACACTGACCAGCATAATTCCTTCTCCAGAAACACTGCAGGGACATTCATTCCTGCTTTTTCAGAGGAGCTGCCTCCCCTCCTGGATGAGCTCTTCTCCCAGCCTGTCATCTTATAGACATATAGAGGTAGTCCGTTTTTCCCTGTTAGGGTTGCCCTCCTAGCACCCCCAGTCCCTATAACCTATACCAGTAATGTGACACAATTTAATCACATACCACTCTCCCCATCTCTGGATATTGTTTAACTTTTGGATTTAGATTATGGGAAATTCCTTTGTGGGCCTAAGGACTGTATTCCACCCAGCCCTTCCCTGGGGAGATTTCTCTCTCAGGAAGCAGATGAAATTTATACACTGTGACAGGTCTAAAGCAGCAGTTCATCTGAAATACATAGGAGATAAGAATCCTAGACAAAGCTCCTGTTTTAGAGGCTCTTTACTTAGAAACCCTGCTTTCTGGTTTTTATAGTTTTTTATAGTTTCCTGAAATAATAGGGTGAGGCCTACCCCCCAGTACCCCAGATGAGCTTAAAGAGAACTGGAGTTGGAGCTTTCGCCTCACAGACCTACAGCCTGAATATGCATCCACTCCTCCAGGATAGGTCAACAGCAGGTAGGGGCTGTGTTCCCTGCCTGGAACTAGTCAAGACAGTTGAAGCATCTCACTGTCAGGCAAACCAGAACTGATGCCTATCTGGAAGTGCTGGACACTGCCTTTGATTGGCAAGAAAAGGAAAGAATAGGAGGTCTGTCTCAGTACCCTGTGGTTTTCGTTGCAGTCAAAAAATAACCATGTTGCCCAAGTTGGGGCCGTGTTTCAAACTGAGCAGGAAATAGGACAAATCTCTTTTATAGGTATACTGTGCTTTAAAAAACTATGGGTTACAGCCGTTAGTGTATCAGGAAATAAATTTAGTGGGTACAGACAACATTCTTTTGAAAATGTGTGCATCCCACGTAGTAACTGTTGGTTCAGGTAGAAGACTGGTCTGGTCAAAGGAGTTCTTTGTGGTCTGTGCTGTTGAGTTCCTTATGTATTTTGTTGTTGTTATTCCTTATGGCAGCACTACATGTGGGTCGTGCTAAATACATGTTTGCCAAGTGAAGGCTTATCTCAAACCAGTTTGGATGCATTCAGCTACACGTAACTGAAGACCTGACTTAAGGCAAAACCAGCTTTTTATCAGTTACCTCAAAACCCAAGCGTGGAGAGAAATGGTTTGGGGCTGGGTTCAGAGCACTGGGATAACTGCTCTCCAGTGCTCCTGACCTCACAGTCACAAGGTAGTTGCCATGGACAACATTCAACAGGAAGAGAAGGCAGGAGCTTTCTTCCTGAACCGTTCAGTTAAAAAGGGACTAGGGTTGGGGGTGCTGGGTCTGGTTTTTTTGACGCTCTGGATTGTGGTACAGCCGTATTTCCAGGTGCCCCTCTGGACATGTTTCTCCTTGTGGGTTTCGTCCCCTAGTTTTTGTAGCCAGTCTGAGCGTAGAGTCCAGGACCACCTCCCAACCTTGGCCCCTTCTTAGGAAATTCCTTACTTAGTGCTATGTCCACCATGGCTGTTCTAGAAGCACCAGCTTCAACTTGAAGTTCTTAAGAGCGCAGATCGGGAAGAGGCTATTTCTGGTTTTCAGTCTCCTTCGTGGCTCTCAGTCCCCATTGGGCTAAATAAAGCCTTTTGCTAGATGCAGATCCCATCCCTCATAGCTTACTTAGCTTTTAAGTTGGCTTCCTTATTTCAATTACAAGTTGTCTGGCGAAGTTAGATGGAAAATAAAGACTGCCTGCCTGGCCGGGAAAGGGACTGTGAGAATCATAACTGTTCATTGCTACTATTAGCCTTAACTCTGAGTTCAGTCTGTGGGTTAGGATTAGTGTATGAAGTTGAGCTTGAAATGGGGTCAAGAGGGGTGTGTGCACCGGGTGCTGCAGAGAACAGAGACCTGCTTCTCTCCAGGTTACTCATTTACGGAAAACTATTGAAGTCTTGCTATTTGTTGTTTCTTTAACCAGACCAGTGAGGGTGAATTCTGGTGAAGGAGATGAGTTAAATGAATACCCCTTCCTCACCAGATCTGACTCTGTACTGACTTGTGGCAAGGGTAGAACCTACCCTCTTGTTTCCCTCTCAGTCCTCAGCTCCCAGCTCCAGGCTTCAGTCTGTCCCAGGACATCTGTGTCCCCTCCTCTTCTGTTAGAACAGACAATCAAATCCTGATTGTCTGATGGCTGTGATAATAATTTCAATTGATCTCTTGCTTCTTCCTCCAACTTAAAATGTTGACACTGTTTTTTAGGTTGGTATTTTTGTTGGATTTTCCCTCTTCTCCCGCAACACACACACAC
Organism: Tamandua tetradactyla; assembly: GCF_023851605.1. Lineage (NCBI taxonomy): Eukaryota > Metazoa > Chordata > Mammalia > Pilosa > Myrmecophagidae > Tamandua > Tamandua tetradactyla. The sequence continues at coordinate 23,293,464 of NC_135327.1, read as the reverse complement.
ACAGAGTTCTGTTTTGCTAGGCCTTCTGATACCCTTCCACCCAACCCCCACCCCCACACCCCCATCTTCTAATAAAATCTGTTTGTGTTAATTGTGTGTCAACAACTGGCTAGCTCCCTCTAACCTGGAGTCCTGATACGAGAGTTTTTAGGAGCTCGGTGTGTCTATCCTGATTGCCTGCCGGTGGTTGCCACAGCAGCCCGTGCTGACAGTCCGCTTTGGTAAGTGAGGTTACAGGTGTCTGACCCCTCTTTTCTCATGTACTTACCCTCTGGGGCCTCTATCCCTGGAGTTCCTCTTTCTTGAAGGTCACCGTGGTGGCTTATCTGGCTTCTAGGAAACTGGTATAGTAGGAAAAAACATGGAGTTTGAATTTGTGGTCTAGTGTTACTCCTTAGGCAAATTATTTCATTTCTCTGCCTCAGTTTCTTCATGTGAACTGGGGATGGTGCTTTGGGAAGGGTTGAGTTCATGTGTGGCAAATGCCCAGCCAGCCCCTGACTTAGACAAGAAGCGCTGCTGACAGTTAAATTAGAGTCCTTACCCGTTCACTGGGTTTACTGACTAAATTTCCTGAGGGCAGCCATTTAAACCTCCTCATTACTGCTACTGTTCTCTTAGCCATCAGTCTCAGAAAAGTTAACTACAAAAAATGATTTTCAGAGTTCTGGGGCCCCATTGGATAAAATGAGTCAGATGAATACTGAACAAGTTCTGTCATTCATTTCTGAGTCATTTCAGGTCAGGTTTTACTTTTCCCGAGAATATTATGACCGCTCAAGTCAGCCTAAACCCACAGGTGCCCGACTTTGTGCCCCTCATTCCCTGTTACACTCAGAATGCTGGTGAACACTTGCTTCACAGCTTTCTCATATAACACCCGATGGTGCTGGGTGGGTTCTCCTGTCTTATCTATGCAGACAACACCCAATCCCCAACAGCCTGGAAGGCAGCCATGTTATAGGTCATATTCAGTGAGTCCCAAAGGAGATCATGGGGTGTCAAATGGATGGAAGGGACCCCCCCATTGGAATGCCTGCTGAAAAGGGGTGTTAGCCTCAGCTGGAGAATGGAAAAAAGAGTATATACATGTTTTATTTAAAATATAATGAGATGAACTGGGGAATGAATTACTGCTTCTTGTGCTCTGTGCAACTTTTCAGCTGTTGTGTAAGCGTTTATGGGCCCACAATTGTTCTCAGTCTGGGAGGAAATTCTTAGGGTATGGAGAAAGTCATGGCAGAAGTGAGGTTACACTTCCCCATTCTCTAGACCAAATAGACTGCTGCCTGCCTCTGACAAGTAAGGTCCTTCTGTGGTCATCTTATACTCACTGGTCTGGGGTGGAGGAACTACTCACAACTCCTTAGATGCCCAGGCTAGTCACAGGATCCTTCCTAGATCTGTAATTCCTGCTCAGGCCACAACACCCTCCCAGGCCCTTCGGGCTGACCTCTGTGATGGGTCTCTGCTGCGGGTTTCTGACTTGCCTCATGTCATTACTCCTTGTTGCTCATGTTACAACCACCCTTTTTCACAGGGATGCTTGAAGATGGAAAGAAATTTGATTCTTCCCGGGACAGAAACAAGCCCTTTAAGTTTACATTAGGCAAGCAGGAGGTGATCCGAGGCTGGGAAGAAGGGGTTGCCCAGGTATGTTCTTGTTTATTTTGTTTTGTCTCCCGGTATCTACTTTTCAAGTTGTTTTTATAGACAAGTCATTCATGTGGTTCAAAAATCCCAATATGGGGTAAGTGAAATGCCTCACTCCTGTCCTATCTCCATCTGCCCAGTCATCCCCCGCCCCCACAAGTAACTCCTGTTATTTCTTGTATTATAGTTTCTTTAAACACACAGAGATACATATTCCTATTTTTCTTGCCTTTACACACATTGTTCTGTATTTTCTTCTTTTTTTGTTTTTACTTTATATGTCTTACACACTTTCCATACCAGTACATATAAAAGATGAGGATGCTGTCTTCTGGCTGCATGGTATTCCCTTAGATAGGTGTACTGTAATTTGACTAGTGCCCTGTTGGTGGTCATCTGAGTTGTTCCCAGTATTTTACTATTAAAAACAATGCTGCAGTGACTCTATTTTACATGTGTGCAAAATGTTGCCATAGGACAGATTCTCAAAAGTGGGATGAGTGGGTCAAAGGCTGTGTGCGTTGTATTTCTACAGCTATTGCTGTGTCACCATGTGGAAATTGCACTCTGAACTCCTGCCAGCAGGGTATGAAGATGTCTGTCCCACACAGCCCTGCCAGCAGAATATGCTGCTCAACTTCTGGCTTCTGGACACTATGAGTGAAAATGATGTTTTGGTGTCGTTTTAATTTGTGCTTGCCTTATTGATGAGGTTGTCAGGACATTCTGAAAGGTCCTATTGAAGGAGAAAGTCATTTTGTTTGTCTTGAGTCTGTTTTCTCACCACCTGCTCCCTCCCCCACCCCATTTTTGTAAATAGTTTTTGTTCTGCCAACACTGTGTAATCCCCAGGAGACAATAGGGAAACCAGGGTTGCCAAATTTTGGTTGGATTCTGTCCTTCCATCAATCCCAGGAATTTTTTCTCAGCACTAACCAGGTAAAGGGAAGTTTCAGTGACCTGAGACCTGTGGGGCTTTATAATTAGACCCTGCATCATGAGGGATAATTAGTCTATTTCACACTCACCAAGGAGAATTGGAGACTTAACCAAGATTAAGAGAAAGATTTGTTTTTCTCTTTTCCAGAATACACATTGCTTCACTTCCTCTAAAATGTCAGAAATTTATTTCTAACTAAACTGTTTAACTTTAAGCCATCACAGATACCTGGATTTCAGTTCCTACAGAGCAGAGGGTTGGCAGTCCAAGAAGGAGGGAGGGGTTCTTTGTGGTTTATTTCCCTTTGGAAAACTTGCCAGCCTTAGCTCTCTGTCCTTTCACCCCTTGGGTCTGTAGTCTATCCCCCATCTCCTGTGCCGGCCATTGTCCACACCACAACCTTCTTCTGTGACTGTTCTAGCACCGGAACAATAAATGCATTTTCTGCCCCTAATGATGCAGCTGCCATTGAGGTGGTGTTATCAGCCCGTCTCATAGTCCCAGGCTTGGTAGGGCATGACGAGGGAATGGGGAGATGCCCAGATTCTATCTCAGTCCAGACAGCTTTGGGGGCCATCACAGCCGTGTCACTAGTGAGAATTCTGGGTGGTCCCCAAACCTGCATAGAACTTTTTTTTTTAACACCTCCTCCACAGAGTATTTCTTCATCAAGTCAATTAATAGCCTAGAAAGAAGGGGAAGAGGTTTATCTTATGCATCTTTTCCTTTTCTCCTGATGGTGATGTTTGTCTTTTACACATTTACAGATAAGGAATCCTGCCACAAGTACTGTTTTGGCAGCTTGTTTTTTTCATTTCATATATCTTGGTCATCTTTCTATGATAGTACATTTAAAGCTAACATATTCTTTCTAATGGCTAATTCATGGTGTGAATATTCCTATATAACCAGTCCCCATAAGATGGGCATTTAGGTTATCCCAGAATATTCTAAAAATGGAATTGCTGTAATAGAGGATATATCATCATTTTGAATTTTGGTTAGATAAAGCCATAGTGGAGTTGGTCAGGGATGGTGGGAATCTCTGCTTTTAACTGCAGTCCTGTTGTTCCCACCCTCATCCAACATGTTCCTGTTTCTGAAAGGAGTTGTTGGAAGCAAGCGTGCTGGGTAGCAGTGCAAGTTTCATTACAGCCTGTAGCTTCCCCTTTATTCATCATTTGGCTGGGTCAGAGACTCAACAATGGTCATATGGATACTACAAGTAAGGACAGGTAAAAGAATGGAAATAGAGCAGAGAACATGCTCACTTTTCAAAAAATAGATACTTACACTTGTTTGTGTGTTTGATTAGAAAATTTTAAAGTATGCAAATATATATTTTAAAGTGAATACTACTCCCCTTGGCCACCATTCACCTATTCACCCCACAGAAAAACTGGTATTATTGGTATCCTTCCATAGTTGTTCTTTGTATACAGACAGATGCATTTATTCATATTTTTACTCTTAAGTTTTTCTTTTTTTTTCTGAGTATAAATGTAGAAAATGTAGAAGAGTAGACTGCCCCTAAATATTGCATGCTTTCTTTTAAAACAAAGTTTGAGCAAACTGTTCCTTTTTTAAGAAGACTGTAGATTCCACTTAACATGTCCTTTGAATGACAGGCCATTGAGGGACTGAATGGTAAGTGTGTTATCTGTCCATCATCATGTTATTAAGACCTGGGGAGAAAGGTTGGAGGGCCTGACCATTCTGGAAGGCAAGAGACATTTTTAACCTCTTTTGCACCCTCTGAAGTGAACTACAAGAATCATTGAGCCTGGCTGCCAACCTCCAATATCCTATACTGGGTGTGCCTAACAGTGCCTCATGCCCAGGCAGTCAGAGAGTTACGGGAATGTCCTAGGCACACCAGCTTGGCCAAGGAACACCCAGGTAACAGCTCTGCTTCTTATAGAGACACTTAGGGATTATGTCCAACTGATTGTTTTTCCCTCTTTCTTTTTACAGATGAGCGTGGGTCAAAGAGCCAAACTGACTATCTCCCCAGACTATGCCTATGGTGCCACTGGGCACCCAGGCATCATCCCACCAAATGCCACTCTCGTCTTTGATGTGGAGCTTCTAAAACTGGAATGACAGGAATGTCCTCCTCCCTCTGCTCCCTGTACTTGGGTAAGAGAACTGAAACGCCAAAGACCTTTAAACCACCTTTGCTTCTCCCACATTAGACCCAGTGTTTGGGTAGCAGAAAGAAAAAAAAAAATCCACAGGACTTTCTTCTTCTGACATTCTCCCTTTACCAGATATCCTTTCAGTTTTACTTATTGTGTACCTCAAATGTAAAAGTTGGTCACCCTGAGAAAAGGGATAGCATATGCTATCCTCCAGTGAACTCATGAGGATGGAACAGCTGATGAAGAAGAACTGTTTAGATGAAGTATTCTTTTAGGTAGCTTGTAAACTAAAAATGAGTTGGGGCTGTGGGAGATGCAGTAGGTTTTTAGTACCACCATTTTAGTTCTGTAGAAGTAAGACTGTTGATGATTTCGCCCTGCCCTGTGTTTTCTAGAGGTTTATGAGGAAAGTGCCTCTAAAATCACATCCCAGCTTGTGCAGCTTTCTCATTCATACATTTTATGGTTACTTCGTGTTTGATAAGGAGGAGGAGGATACCCAAGGCCAGGGATACTTGTGAAATGTACAGGATGCTTAGTTATCAGAAGGTAACTTAGGAGTAGGAGTCAGCCTTTCTGTTAAGCAGGTGAGGAACCTGAGACTCAGAGAGGAAAGGCCTCTCTGGACCAGACCCATTTCTTCATTCTCCTTCCTGGGTGTTTTTCCCCTCCTCTACCCTCATTCCTAGGAAGTGAAACTCAATATTTTACTGGCACTTAGCTTTTCATGTAAGCATTGCGGTGATAAAACGTGTGAATGCTATTATCTTCCCTCTGAGAACTGGTCCCAGACCTCTATATTTGCTCCCCTCCTACCCCAGCCCAGTTTCCTGGATTCTGCTTGATTGCACTGGGCCTGCCCCTAGGACTAGAGGGCCACAGCCAGGGGCTGGCTGAGAACTCACGTTCAAAAACTGCCACAAAGGGCTGCCAGGTGGCAGTCGGGGCACTCTAACTTTGTCCCATCATGGACTTCTTTAAATGGAGGGGCTTTTATTATTAGATATTTTTTCTCACTTGTTTGAATTCCACACAGCTGGGAAATATAGCCCTGCACAGGTTTAATAATCTGGTTTCTCACTTGTCATTCCTATCAAAGGGTAATCCCTGAGATTATTATAGATCCTCTGTTTATCAAAGGTCTCCATCTAGTCCAAACTCTCTTTACAGTTCTTTGAGAATTGAGTCATTTGTATGTAAATGTTGTTGAGCCTTGGAGTTATTCTGATTCAGAGCAATCTTTCTGTAAATGCAGTAGGGCAATAGGAAAACACGGAAGGGAGAGAGGAATGACCCAAGTTTCTTGTTATGGTACTGAAAGAAAACCTAAGGACAGACCCACAAAATTGTAGATTTGAATGAATGAACAAATTCAGCAGTCGTTTTCCCGGTCTATTCAACATTACAAATGCCAGTTTAGGGCTGTGGTTCTCAATCTATGGCTGCAATTTTAAAATCACCTGGGAAACAAAAGTCTTGATGCTTAGGCCACACCTAGATCAGTTCATTACATTTGCGGGGAGTGGGATCCAAAAATTAAGATTTCAGAAGTTCCCAGGCAATTCAGACATGCAGCCAAATTGGAGACCCAGTGATAATGAGCACCTTTATTGTTGGCAGCATTGGTGGGCTATCCTCTTGCTTTCCTCAGCTAGGTAAGACCAGTTTAAGGAGGAAGAAGTTTACTCACCTGGGAACCCAGCCTGATCTCTGACTCTTCCCAGCTGGAGCAGAATGGTTTGGTCTCATTAAGACCTCAGAGTTGTCAAGGATGGACTTGGTAGTGGCAGGTGCATTGTGGCTCCCCTCACCACACACTCCTGTGTGCTGGAACTCACAGATTTTCTGTCCCCAACAGATCTGCCATGGAGGGATCTGGCGCCTCCAGACACGTGCACGTGAATCCGTACGGAGCTTTTCCTGATGTTCCACTACATTCTTTGTATAAACATCTACCCAGACTGAATGTGTTCTATCACTCAGCTTTGCTTCCAACATCTTCATTTCCTTTTCCCCTTTCTCCTCGTATATGTGTTGACTTAAACGATATGCCATAAACCTCAAATTACTCATTTTTGGTTTTGGTTTTGGGGTGATGATTCAGTTTCAGTCTTTTGGATCTAGGTTTTCAATTAAGTATATGTTCAGGTATTAACAGCACAAACAATGGGTTAGCTTTAGAATAGAAATTGGTATTTGGGGGGAGGGGTGCAAGAACTTTATTTTATTTTATTTTTTTGGATGAAATTTTTATCTATTATATATTGAACATACTTGCTGCTGCGCTGCAAAGCCATAGCAGATCTGAAGCGCTGTTGAGGGCTGAAACATTCTCCAAGCTGAGATGTCCTTGGGTTGAATTAGAAGCCCTATCCAAAACCGAAATGGGAAAGGGGAGAGCCTTTGCCTCACCAACCTCACCCTATCCTCCCCTCAAAACCCTCTGCCTTTTGAAAACAGATAGTTTTCACTGCAGTGTTGGACACTCCAGGTATCTGTCCCCGGGCCAGCAGGGACCTCTGAAGCCTTTTTTGTGGCCTGGCTTTTTTTTCCCCCCCTATTCTGTGGTTTTTATAATGGGATTTTCAGGATTTTTTGTACTCTTCTCATAGCAATCAAAGCTCTGCCACTTCCTAAATTTTAAGGACTTTAATCGAAAGTGTAAATTGAAGGTGCTGTTTGTAGACACTTAACACCCAGTGAAAGCCCAGCCATCTGACAAATCCTTGAGTGTTCTCTTAAGAAAATGATGCTGGTCATCGCAGCTTCAGCATCTCCTGTTTTTTGATGCTCAGCCCCCACTGTTGATCTCAAAGTTCCCTGGCCTTTCCTTCCCCCTCTCACCCTTTTGCTGACCTGTGTAGTGATTTGGTGAGAGAAATTGTTGCTGACCTTTATCCCACCCTCCCATCCCCTGCACCACATATGAGTTTTGAGTTATTATTGCAATAAAAGTGCTTTATGCTGGCTTTTCTCATCTCCATGTGATGATGGTTACTTCCAAGTTCCTCCCTATTCCATCTACTGCTCACTGAGAGGCATGGGGAGGAGTGACAGAGGCATGTGTCTGAGGTATCCTGACAGGACTGCAGCAGTGGGCATCCTTCCCACTGGCCTCTTTTGGGAGGTAGGTTTGCATCTGTGCCCACAGTCCCATCTGCCATCAAAGGAACTGGAGGTCAAGTTAGGATAGTCAGAAATCAAACTCCACCCTACTGTCAAATGCTTAATAAACATGTTTTCTAAGTAGAGCACTAAACTGGTTCTCTGAGGTGCAAAGAGGTGGGTGATGCAACAAAGCCTCAAGAGATGAATCACAATCCAATTGGAGACATGAGCTACAAGCAAATTGATAGAAGACTTATAGAGGGAAGGTTTTGGGTTAAATTGGTGTTCCTCCATGGAGGTGCACTTGACATATGGTGTGGAGAGGTTTTTTGTTGCTTCAACACAGTCAGGTGTTTGCAGAGTAGCTTCCCTGGCCAGTAACTCTTCCCCACTCCCCACCCCCATTATTGAGGCCACTAAAATGCTCCCACACCTTTGTGAATAGCTTCCAGAATTGTCCTGGTTGAGAGCCATTGGTTTTAAATAGAGGTTGTTCAAGGACTTGTATATTGACTTTCTAAATCTTTTCCTTTGTTATTATAGAGCACTGAAGTAACATTTCAGGGGTCATCTTATTTTTCCTAAAATTATTTTATGGAAATTGTTTAATTTTACAGTGAACCACTCAAACATAGAATACCTGGATTTTATTACAAGCATGCTATATCATTTTGTCACATCTGTCCATGCCATTACATCCTTTTTTGTTATATTTCAAAGTAAATGGCAGCTAGAAGTACAGTTCTGTCAATGCATAGAGTGCAGAATTTTACACCACTGTGCCCTAAAAGCCTACTAAGATACAGAACATCACCACTATCCCAGAGAACTCCCTTATGCCTTTCCCAGTCAATCTCACCCCACCACCAGAGGCAGCAATTGTTTTGATTTTTTTCCACCATAGATTAGTGTTGCCTACTCTAAAATTTCATTTAATTAGAATCTTACACTCTATACTCTTGGACTCAATACCCAGTATTGTGTAGCACCTTTTCACTCAGGCATGTAAGGAAGCTATTCTCATCAAACTTCATGTTAACAAAACTTCTCCGGATTGGGAGTGGGAGCCTCTGGTGGGCAGACTAGCCCCCAAAGGTGACTGCATTGTAATCCATGGAGGCTTTGAGCTGTTAACCTTTCAAGGCAAAAGGGACTTTGCAGGCATTAAGGACCTTGAGGTGGAGAAATTATCCTATGTTTTAGTCTGCCAAGGCTGCCAGAATGCGACACAGCAGAAATGGATTGGCTTTTAGTAAAAGGGAATTCATTTTGTTAAAAACGGATAGTTCTTCAGAGGAAAGGCAGGAAAACTTTCAACTGAGGTCCTTTCTTACACAGGAAGGCGCAGGGCAATCTCTGCTGGCCTTCTCTCCAGGCCTCTAGGTTCCAACAACTTTCCCTGGGGTGATTCCTTTCCGCATCTCCAAAGGCCTGGGCTGAGCTGCGAGTGTTGAAATGAGGTATGCTGAGCTGCTTGAGCTGTGCTACTTTGAGCTCTCTCATTTAAGCATCCAGCCAATTAAATCAAACATCATTCGTTGTAGCAGTCACACCTCCTAGCCAGCTGCAGATGTAATCAGTGACAGATGAGCTTCACCTGCCATTGGCTCATGTCCACAGCAACAGAACTAGGCACCTTCACCTGGTCAAATTGACACCTGAACCTAACTACCACATCCTGTATTACCTGGGTAGGGCCATTATAGTCACAAAGTCCTTAAAAGAGGACGGAGAGAGATTTTGAAGATGGAGGAAAGGACCACAAGGCAAGGAGTGCAGATAGCTTCTAGAAAGTAGGAAATGGGTTCTCCCTTAAAGCTTCTAGAAGGAGCAGCCCTGCTAACAGAGTTTAGCTCAGCTGGACCTGATTTGAACTTCTGACCTCTAGGGCTATAACTTAAATATGTATTGTTTTAAGCCCCTAAATTTGTGGTTGTAACAGAAGCAATAGGAAACTATAAAGGGCTTTTGTTTCTTTTAGTTTTATTGCATAATAAAACAATAATCAGAACTTTTAAAAACTTTATTCAGGATCCTATCACTGTAACAAATCCAACTTTAATTTGTTTTCCCTCTTTCATTTCCTACTCTAGGCACTTAGAAGTTTTAGTTTGAATTGCAGTATGTTACAAACTTTGCATTCTGCCTTTTTCCCCACAGTGTTTTATCAGGGGTATTTGTCCATGTTGCTCTGTGGTCTTAATAACTAAGAACTATAATAAATTGTACCAAATGAATATATTAAATAAGTATATTTAAAAGTAAAATCATAATTCATACAAATATAAAGTGAACATGTATTAAAGATTTTAATTAATTCAGTTAATGAGGGAGCCAGTAAGGTGTTATAATTGGTTCAAAGGAGAATCCAAAAAGCGACCAAATACATAAATCCAACAGGAATACTGAAGTGAGTTTGCTTAATATACAAAATTGGTTACTATCCACAGAACTATAATCAGTTACATTCCATTGGACATAAATTGTTTTTCTGCTAACAAGAATCACCTGCATTATCAGTTTCCCTTAATTTACATAGTTTTAAAGTAGCTCAAAGACTATTAAAGAGACAACCCAGAAGGGTATTATCAAACAACATGGTGGGGAGAACCTATTCCATTGTCTTCCATGATGTTTCCTGACACTGTATTGGATGCTTGGTGTGGCTTGGAATTATGTACCCCAGAAAAACATGTTCTTTAATCAGTTCCTGGGGGTGTGAATCCATGGTAAATAGGACCCTTTTGATGAGGTTGCTGCAGTTAAGCTATGGCCTAAGTGAATGAGGATGGGTCTTAATCCTAATACTGGAGTACTTTTAGAGAAGACCACAGAGGAAGAAGCCACAGGGAGCAGCCGAAGATGAAAGTCAGTGGAGCCTAGAAGAGGAAGGAGGAAACATAATTATGTACCATGTGACAGAAGAACCAAAGAACCCTCAAGATTGCCAGCCAGCCAGAACCCAGGAGGAAGTAAGCCTTCTAGCCTCTGAAACTAGGAGCCAATAAATTCCTAAGTCAGCCCAGTGTATGGTATTTATTTTAGCAGCCAGGAAACTAAAACCACTTCGGTTTTTTCCAGTTATTTGCTTTTATTAAAACAAAGCCAATACATCTTTGAACTTGTAACGTTTTTCTTTCCTAAATGCCTAGATTCTGTTGAATAAGATATTAGAAGGGGAGCTACAGGGTCAAAAGAGATTTTATGACTTGCTACATGTTGCCAAGTTGTTAGACAAGTGTTGTGCAGGTCATTCCCACACACCAAAAGCACAAAAACCCTACCCGTGTCCCATGGCAAAAAACAGGCTATCTTGTTCCATGGATCTCCTAAAATAAAACTAAGCTTTTACTCATTGGCTGCAGTTGAATCACATTCAATTCTCTGTAGAGAACTGACTAACCTGGAGCAGTCAGGACCCACCCCTAAAGGCTGGGGAAGAATCCTGACTCCACTGAAGCCGAGAACCCCTGAGACCCTGAATATAATAAGGTTCTGTCATTAAAGATGTAGGAGACAGGGCTTTGGGTAGGCCCACCCAGTTGGCCTAGCTGAAACTGGTTTATGTTGCCACTATTTTCAGTTCTTTCTCTTTTGTTTTTGAGAAGCTTAATGGTTATATTTATTATCCCAACTAAGATTCAGGAAAACTTGTTTCTGATTCTGCTTCTGATTTTTATTAAGGCTCAGATGTTGAATCACCCTGCTTCTGAGTTTTTCCATTCACTAAAGAGACTTGGGATGGGGGAAGGGGCATGGGTGGTGGGCCAAAGTGACCAGATGAGCTTTGAGATCCAAATTTTAATTATTTGAAATTTAATAATCCATGTGAGAAACTTCCTGCCATGGCAGCCATCCCACGTAAAGATGATGATGATAGCCTGACTGTGGAAAAGCATCCCATCAGCCCCCATTTGTTTCAGGAAATGTCTGGCCACAGGCAACCCTCCTCCCCTACCATTGAACAATTCTTCCCCTTTTGAAATGTCCCCAAACTGCTACCTTGCCCCCTTGAAGCCAGTGAAGGACAGCCAAATAAATGTCCCAGAAAACCAGTTGAACAGTCTCTGCTTCACTTCCACAAATCCTACTCTGATAGAAGGTTTGCTTGATGATCATTCTTACTATCTTTTCTTTTTACTCTATAAAATGTACCCCTTTCTAACACTTGAGGCCCTTTTTAAATGAAAGTGACGGCAGAAGGGTTCCTTTGGTGCAAGTTTAGGAATTAAACGACTTTTGTTTTTGTCTTGGACTTAGTTTTTCCTTTGGCACATGTGGGATATGTGTAAGAATTCTCCCTTAACACTCACCTCATGCTTTCTGGATGATTGTGGGTTTACTTTGGTTGACAAACTAGGACTACACTTGGTTCTTGAGTAACCATCAAGATTTGGGGATTCTCATTCAGACCTGTAATTAAATTCTGTGAATTAATGAGGGACAGCTGGCACCAAAAGTAAATTAAAATACAAATGCCAAGGGCAGTATTCCCCTGGCTTCTGCTCAGACTGTGTCCAATGAGTTAATTTGAGTTTCCTAAGTTCCATGCGTGCGTAGGGCAGATCCATTACAGACCCATCAGAAGCTGGACTTGCCACGGCAGCTGCCCCGTAGGGCATGCAGTAAAACAGTTGTCAGGTTTTATTAGGAAGGTAGAAATATATGTCGGGGGTTGTAAGACTGGTGTATTAGTGGATCTGCTGATAACCACCATAGTTTTTCCTATTTTAAAATTAATTTGTGTATTTCTCAAAGTTGTACATGCCTTAAGATTTAGAAAAATAAATTCAGTTAACAGCACAATACATTTATGGTGTGCCATCTCTGTAGTCGATGCTGTTCTAGGTTGAGAATATAACATAGAAAGGAGACCAAAGCATGAGCAGATGTCAGGTATCCAGAGCCTGAATCATGGTTGTCCTTACAATTATTTTTACCATTAGAAGGCAGTGGAAAGAAAGTATTGAGACATGTAAACCCAGGTCTTAAGAGATCTGGCAGCTTCAGTTTCCTTCCTCTTGAAACACTAGCATTTGGGCCCAAGCCACATGAAAAGGCCATGTAGAGCAGAATCAGACAATCCCAGCCAATAGCCAGCACTAACTGCCAGCCAGGTGTGAGCCATCTTGGGCATTCTATTCAGGCAAGCCCAAGATGACCACAGCCCTAGCCAGCATCACATGAACAGAAGAACCATGGAACTCAGCTCAGGAAAACCACAAATTTTGAGATTTAGTGAATTTATTTTGAAGTGGTTTCATCACAGTAGATAATGAAAGCTAGGCAATTGTGAAAGTAGTACACCGGTGAGGTGACTGTTGGGGTTATTTAGGCTAGAAATGATGGAAGCCTTGCTCAGACTAGTAGAAATGAGGGTAGTAGGTGGCCAGATTTAGCATTGTGGCTTTCACCATCGGGATAGTAGGGAAAGAGGTACAGTAGCAAAGCAGCACTTCCCTGCCTGGCCCCTGCTTTATATCACACCTGAGACAAATTCAGCTTTTTCTTCTGGTGGTTACCAACCATATTGCACGAACCAGTTTACTTATACTGTGTGTGCGTTGTATTTTTTTTAAGGAAAAAATAAAAGTAAACCTTTGAGTAAAGAAGACATTCTTAAGAAACAAAACCTCAAGAACATGAAAGAAATTATAGATGTGATCACCTAAAAATAAAGGTGAAAGAACATCCATATCATAAAAGATACCATTAACAATGTTAAAAAAAAATTAGAGAAAATATTTGCAAAATATAACAAAAATTTCATGTAAGTTAAGTAAAACAGCTTTAACGAAAATAAGCTGTCAAGGATTTTACATTTTTTTGCTGTCTTGATGGATCAGTTTTAGACATCTTCTGTGGTCTCCTCCTCTAGTAGGCATGCCCAGGATTCTTCACTGCATGGTAGTCTCAGGGTTCCAAGAAGATAAGAGGAGAAGCTATAAGGCCTCTTAAAGCCACAGCTTCAGAACTCACACTATTTCAGTTCTGTCATGTTTTATTGGTCAAAACAAGTCACAAGGCTAGCCCAGATTCAAGAGGGTGAAAAAATAGACTGTCTCTCACTGGGAAGAGCACCCAAGTCCCATTGTAAAGTGGTGTGGCTGTAGGGAAGTGTGATACATTGAGAGCCATCTGTTGCAACACTACCCCAAGGTAAAAGGTGCCTTCTACCCTCATAATTGAAAATTTGGCTAGGAATATTCTAGATTGATAATTCTTTTCCGGAGGAATTAATGCATTGCCACATTGTCTCAAAGCTTGTTGAAAAGGATGATGCCATTTTGATTCCTGTTCCTTTGTATTACATTCCTCTTTATTCCATTCTAAAATCTTGCATGGTCTTGTACTTTTTTATGGTATGATGAAACTTCTATATTGTAGCCTTAGAGAGGGTCTTCTTTTTGCTCTTCAACTACAACTCCCTGTTCTTTTTTTTTATCCACTGTGCAGGGCAATGGGATGTCACTTCAGTCTGGAAAGAAGTCATTCCAATTTGGAAGTTTTTCTTATTTCTTTACTAGCTATATTTTCCAGAAATATATTTTCTCACAAAAAAATGTTAGAAAGTAGTGTTACTTTTACTTGACATTTTTGCAACTATCTTTAATGCTGTCTTAATAGAAGACAAAGGGATTCTTATAACTGCTTCTGCATTCAGTCTGTTGCAGTACATTTGGGTTGAAATCTATGAAGAAATTCATACTAGGCACGTTTTTAGAGGAAGCTTGTGTCTGAACAAGTAGAATTTCACAGAAAAGTAGAAACCTAACAACCATCTCTTCATCTTAGGACTTCACTAAATGGGAAATAGTCATCTTTTTGGAAAGAATCTATCCACCCTTGACAGAACTAGCTTGTTTCTATATGAAAAACCCTTAGGAGAAGTCATTTATGGGAGGAGCCAAGATAGCAGCTTAGTGAGGAGTGGGATTTAGTTTGTCCTCTGAAGCAGCTAGTAAATAGCCAGAAACAGTACAGAGCAACTGCTGGGGCCACATCAGTGACCAGACACACAGCATACCCCAATCTGGACAATCTGAAATGGCTGCAAGTGCACTCAGAACTGTGAGTTCCCCAAGCCACGGCAGCTAGCACCCCTCCCCCCAGGCTCCTTCCCAAAGGGAATAGGAAAGAGTTTACCAGCAGCAAGGGCTGAATGCAACCAAGCTCCAGTAGTGGAATTAATGAACAAATTCTGACTACCAAAAATAGGCCCCCAGCTCAGCAGAACCTCGAGTAAAAACTGGGGTTGTTGGTTTTTGCCCCAGTGCAGAGAAGGGCAGGGCTAACAGAAAAAAAAAAAAAAAAAAAAACAAAAACCCAGAGGTTTTTTTGGATCAGACAGCACAAAATACTTGAAAGGGTCTGGGTCCTGAAGGAAAGGAGGGGGCACATAGGATATGGAGATACCCAGAGCAACACACCACTTTAAGTTCTTGATTGGCAAACCTGAGAAATAGGGGTCCTGCTCTGAAAAGGATTTGTCTTTTATTTTCTTTTTTGTGGCTGTGTTTCTATGGCTTGGCTGATCTTTGGATACAGCCTGCCCCAGGCATGGGCAGAATTAAACTTGTTTGATGGCTTGTCTGGAAGCTGTACCTTCCCCAGGAGGGGTGGGGCCCAGCTCAGGTGGAACCCCTCCCTCAAGGGACTCAGACACCAGGGTCCGAAAAACTGAAGCAGGTAAAGCCAGCCTATAACCTCTCCTCTGTTTCAACCACACCCCCAGCAGGGAGAGTCTGCTGAAGTTGTAGGTACCACATCACCTTATGCTGGTGGGACCTGCAGGCAGACAAGCACCACATACCAGCAGGATAGAAAAAAACAGAGTCCAGAGGCTTCTTAGGAAAGTTTTTCAACCTGCTGGGTCTCACCCTCAGGGAAAAGTGATGCAGGTGACTCTTTCCTCCTGAGAGGAGGACAGTTTGGTCTGGAAAAATTGGGAGCCTATAATACCTAAGTAGACCCTCCTGAGAGGGTAAAAGGCACCACACGAGCAGGGAAAGAAACAAGAACTGAAAAGCACTGATCTATTAAAACCTATGCTGGAGGTCTAGAATAAGCTGAACTGAGTGTCAAAGGACAGATAGGCAATAAAGTCATCCAGCAAGAAAATCCTAGGTTAAAAAAAAGTGAAAACAATCTCCAGAATAAACTAATTAAGGTAATTAAATGCCAGCAAAAAATTAATCATGCAAGGAAAATTGAAGATATGGCCCAGTCAAAGGAACCAACAATTCAAATGAGATACAGGAGTTGGAACAATTAATTCAGAATGTTCGAACAGACATGGAAAACCTTGTCAAAATCAAATCAGTGAATTGAGGGAGGATATAAAGAAGGCAAGGAATGAACAAAAAGAAGAAATCGAAAGTCTGAAAAAAACAAATCACAGATTTACAGGAATGAAAGGCACAGTAGAAGAGCTGTGGAAACCTACAATGTTAGATTTCAAGAGGCAGAAGATAGAATTAGTGAATTAGAGGGTGGGACATCTGAAATCCGACAAGCAAAAGGAAATATAGGGAAGAGAATAGAAAAATATGAGCAGGGACTCAGGGAATTGAATGACAACATAAAGCACATGAATATACTTGTGGGTATCCCAGAAGTAGAAGAGAAGGGAAAAGGAGGAGAAAAACTAATGGAAGGAATTATCACTGAAAATTTCCCAACTCTTTATGAAAGATGTAAAATTATAGATCCAAGAAGTGCAGTGTACCCCAAACAGAATCGATCCAAACAGACATACTCCAAGACACTTAGTAATCAGAATGTCAGATGTCAAAGAGAAAGAGAGAAACTTGAAAGCAGCAAGAGAAAAGCAATGCATCACATACAAGGGAAGCCCAATAAGACCAAGCACAGATTTCTCAGCAGAAACCATGGAGGTGAGAAGACAGTGGGATGATATATTTAAGATACTAAGAGAGAAAAACTGCCAACCAAGAATTCTATATCCAGCAAAGTTGTCCTTCAAAAGTGAGGGGGAAATTAAAACATTTTCAGTTAAAAAAATTACTGAGAGAATTTGTGACCAAGAGACCGGCTCTGCAAGAAATACTAAAGGGAGCACTAGAGACAGATAGGAAAAGACAGGAGAGAGAGGTGTGGAGAAGAGTGTAGAAATGAAGACTATCGGTAAAGGTAAAAAGAAGAAAAATTAGATCTGATGTATAAAATCCAAAAGGCAAAATGATAGAAGAAAGTACTGCCTGTACAACAATTACACTAAATGTTAATGGATTAAACTCCCCAATCAAAAGATATAGACTAGCCCAGAATGAATTAAAAAAACAGGATCCATCTGTATGCTGCCTACAGGAAGTGCATCTTAGACCCAAGGATAAACATAGGTTGAAAGTGAAAGGTTGGGAAAAGATATTTCATACACATAACAATCAGAAAAGAGCAGGAGTAGCTATACTAATATCCAACAAATTAGACTTCAAATGTAAAACAGTTAAAAGAGACAAAGAAGACACTATGTATTAATAAAAGGAACAATTCAGCAAGAAGTTGTAATCATAAATATTTATGCACTGGGCTAGAATGCTCCAAAATACATGAGGCAAACACTGAAAATGCTGGAAAGAGAAATAGACACATCTACCATAATAGATGTTGGAGACTTCAGTTCCCTACTCTCATCAGTGGACAGAACATCTAGCCAGAGGATCAGTAACAAAACAGAGTATTTGAATAATACAATAAATGAGCTAGACTTGACATTTATAGAACATTACACCCCACAACAGCAGGATACATCTTTTTCTCAAGTGCTCATGGATCATTCTCAAGGATAGACAATGCAAGTCTCAATAAATTTTGAAAGATTGAAATCATGCAAAACACTTTCTCAGATAATAAAGGAATGAAGTTGGAAATCAATAATAGGCAGACTGCCAGAAAATTCACAAATATATGGAGCCTGAACAACACACTCTTAAACAATCAGTTGGTCGAGGAAGAAATTACAAGAGAAATCAGTAAATATCTCAAGGCAAAAGAAAATGAAAACACAACATATCAAAATTTATGGGATGCAGCAGAGGCAGTGCTAAGAGGGAAATTTATTGCCCTAAATGCCTATATCAAAAAAGAAGAAAGCAAAAATTGAGGAATTAGCTGTCCACTTGGAAGAACTAGAGAAAGAACAGCAAACTAACCCCAGAGCAAGCAAAAGGAAAGAAATAATGAAGATTAGAGCAGAAGTAAATGAAATTGAGAACATGAAAACAATTGAGAAAATCAACAATACCAGAAGTTAATTCTATGAGAAATTCAGTAAGATTGATGGACCCTTAGCAAGGTTGATAAAAAGAAGAGAGAGGATGCAAATAAAGAAAGTCAGAAATGGAAGAGGAAACATAACCACTGACCCTGCAGAACTAGAGGAGGTAATGAGAGGATACTATGAACAACTTTATGCTAATAAACTAGACAATGTAGATGAAGTGGACAACTTCCTAGAAAGGCATGAACAACCAACATTGACTCGAGAAGAAATAGACGACCTCAACAAACCAATCACAAGTAAAGAAATTTAATTAGTCGTAAAGAAGCTCTCAAAAAAGAAAGTCCAGGACCAGGTGGCTTCACATGTGAATTCTACTGAACATTCAAGAAATAATTAGTACAAACCCTGCTCAAACTCTTCAAAAAAAAAAATTGAAGAGGAGGGAAGGCTAACCTTACTCATTCTACGAAGCCAACATCACCCTCATACCAAAGCCAAAGATATTACAAGAAAAGAAAACTATGGACCAATCTCTCTAATGAATATAGATGCAGAAATCCTCAACAAAACTCTTGCAAATCAAATCCAGCACCACATTAAAAGAGTTATACACCATGACCAAGTAAGATTCATCCCAGGTATGCAAGGATAATTCAACATAAGAAAATCAATTAATGTAATATACCATGTCAACAAATCAAACAAGAAAACCACATGATCATCTCAATTGATGCAGAAAAGGCATCTGAGGAAATTCAACAACCCTTCTTGTTGAAAACAATTCAAAGGATAGGAATAGAAGGGAACTTCTTCAACATGATAAAGGAAATATATGAAAAAACCCACAGCTAACATCATCCTCAATGGGGAGAAACTGAAAATTTTCCCCCTAAGATCAGAAACAAGGCAAAGATGTCCACTATCATCATTGTTATTCAACATTGTGTTGGAAGTTCTAGCCAGAGCAATTAGACAAGAAAAAGAAATACAAGGCACCAAAATTGGAAAGGAAGAAGTAAAACTCTCACTGTTTACAGATGATATGATACTATATGTCGAAAACCCCAAAAATCCACAGCAAAGCTATTAAAGCTAATAAATAAGTGCAGCAAAGTGGCAGGTTACAAGACCAACCCTCAAAAATCTCTAGTGTTTCTATACACTAGTAATGAACAATCTGAGGGGGAAATCAAGAAAAAAATTCCATTTAGAATTGCAACCAAAAGAATAAAATATTTAGGAATAAATTTAAGGATACAAAAGACCTATACAAAGAAAACTACAAGAAATTGTTAAAAGAAATCACAGAAGACCTAAATAAATGGAAAGGCATACCATGTTCATGGATTGGAAAACTAAATATAATTTTTTAATATTAATATATGTCAATATTATAATATGTAAATTCTACCTAAATTGATTTACAGATTCAATGCAATACCAATTAAAATCCCAAAAACTTACTTTTCAGAAATCCAAAAACCAATAACCAAATTTATCTGGAAGGGCAGGGTGCCCAAAATAGCTTAAAATATCTTGAGAAAAAAAAATGAAGTCGGAGGTCTCACACTACCTGATTTAAAGGCATATTATGAAACTACAATGGTCAAAACAGCATGGTACTGGCTTAAAGACAGATATACTGACCAATGGAATCGAATAGAGTGTTCAGATATAGACCCTCTCATCTATGGACAATTGGTCTTTGATTAGCCAACTCACCTTTGATAAGCCAGCTCACCTGGGACACAACAGTCTCTTCAATAAATGGTGCCTAGAGAACTGGATATCCACACGCAAAAGAATGAAAGAGGATCCATATCTCACACCCTATACAAAAATTAACTCAAAATAGAGCAAAGACCTAAACATTAGATCTAAGACCATAAAACTTTTAGAAGAAAATGTAGGGAAATAATTTCTAAATCTTATAATAGGAGGCGGTTTCCTAGATCTTACACCCAAAGGATGAGCATTGAAGAAATAAAGAAAGAAAGAAATAGGAACTCCTCAAAATAAAACACTTTTGTGCATCAAAGAACTTTGTCAAGAAAGTAAAAAGACAGCCTACATAATGGGAGACAATATTTGGAAATGATGTATCAGATAAAGGTCTAGTACCCAGAATATAGAGAGAGACTGTTCAACTCAACAACAAAAAGACCAACAACCCAATAACAAAATGAGCAAAAGACTTAAACAGACACTTCTCAGAAGAGGAAATACAAATGGCCAAAAGGCACATGTGAAGATGCTCAACTTCCCTGGCTATTAGGGAAATGCAAATCAAAACCACAATGAGATATCACCTCACACCCACCAGAATGGCCATTATCAATGAAACAGAAAATGACAAGTGCTGGAGAGGATGTGGAGAAAGAGGCACACTTATCCACTGTTGGTGGGAATGTCAAATGGTACAACTGCTGTGGAAGGCAGTTTGGCGGTTCCTCAGGAAGCTAAGTATCGAATTGGTATGTGATCCAGCAATACCATAGCTAGGTATCTACTCAGAGGATATGAGGGCAAGGACACAAATGGACATTTGCACACCAATGTTTATAGCAGCATTATTTACAATTGCCAAGAGATGGCAACAGCCCAAATGTCCATCAACAGATGAGTGGCTAAACAAGCTGTGGTATATACATACGATGGAATATTATGCAGCTGTAAGACAGAATAAGGTTATGAACTATGTAACAACATGGATGGACCTTAAGGACATTATGCTGAGTGAGAGTAGCCAGAAACAAAAGGACAAATACTTGTATGGTCTCACTGATGTGAACTAACATTAGTGAATGAAATGGTGAATTTCAGCCAAGAACAGAGATCATCAGGAAATAGAAATAAGGTAGATATTGGGTAATTGGAGCTGAAGGAATACAGATTGTGCAATAGGACTGATTATAAAAAGTCAGAAATGGATAGCACAATACTACCTAACTATAATACAATAATATTAACACACTGAATGAAGCTGAATGTGGGAATGATAAGAGGGAAGAGGGTTGAGGGCACAAATGAAATCAGAAGGAAAGATGGACGATAAAGACCGAGATGGCATAATCTAGGAATGTCTAGAGTGTACAATGATAGTGACAAATGTACAAATTAAAAAATATTTTTGCATGAGGAAGAACAAAGGAATGTCAATATTGCAGGATCCTGAAAATAGATGGTAATTCATATTTTAAAACTTTAACTCATGTTTAAGACTAAAGCAAAAAAATGTTTATTTGGTACAGAATTTATAATTTGTCTAGTGCTTTTCCTAATAACTTATGTGGACAGTTTAATTGAACGTCATAAGTACATGGAACCTTGAGTAGGGCATGAGATTTTGTAGGTTTGTCCAGAGTGATTTGAACAGTGAATAAAAAAGTATTTGCAAAGTCCCCTTGGGGGAAGGACGAGACGGGGGAAAATTCAACTTCTCCAAGTGGAGAATTCCTAATATTCTCTCAAGCAATGGGGACAACCAAAGCAATAGACCAAGCCCTCAATCTTGGGGTTTGTTCATATGAAACTTATCCCCACAAAGGATAGGTTAAGCCTACCCAGAATTAGGCCTAAGAGTCACCCCCTGAGAACTTCTTTTGTTACTCAGATGTAGCCTCTCTCAGTCAACACGACAAGCAAACTCACTGCCCTCCCCCTCTCTACAGGGGACATGACTCCCAGGGATGTAAATCTGGGATGCAACGTGGGACAGAAATCCTAGAATGAGCTGGGACTCAGAATTAAGGGATTGAGAAAACCTTCTAGACCAAAAGGGGGAAGAGAGGAATGAGACAAAATAAAATATCAATCGCTGAGAGATTTCAAACAGAGTCGAGAGGTTATCCTGGAGGTTATTCTTACGCATTATATAGATATCACCTTTTAAGTTAAGGTGTATTGGAGAGGCTGGAGGTAAGTGCCTGGAAATGTAAAGCAGTGTTCCAGTAGCCATGTTTTATTGAGGATGATTGCATAATGATATAGCTTTTGCAATGTGACTGTGTGATTGTGAAAACCTTGTGTCTGATGTTCCTTTTATCTATGGTACACTGTCAGATGAAAAAAACATACAGATTAAACATAAGTAAATAATAGGTGGAACAAATATTAAAATAAATTTAGGAGATTGCAATGCTAGTGATCAATGAAAGGGAGTGGAAAGGGATATAGAAAAAAAAGGGGAAACAATGGCTAAAATATATTGGGTAGATGAAAATACTAGCAGTCAGCAAAAGGGAGGGGTAAGGGGTATAGTATGTATGAGTTTTTTTCTTTTTTCTTTTTATTTCTTTTTCTGAATTGATACAAATATTCTAAGAAATTATCATGGTAATGAATATACAACTATGTGATGATATTGTGAGTTATTGATTATATATCAAGAATGGAATGATCATATGTAAAGAAGGTTTGTGTTTGTATGTTGTTGTGTTTAAAAATAAAAATAAAAAGTTAAAAACACCTTTTAGCCTGCATTTTTAAGTCTGAATGTAGAAGTTTATGGAAGAGAGCAGTCAGAGGCATCATGTATCCAATTTGTAAATATAACTAACAAGGTCAGATCACCCTTCAACTGATTTGACAATTGCTGTCACAAAGTGAATCTGCTGCCAGAGTGATAACTTTTTTCTACCTGGGCTATAAGTGCATGGATTGATGTATTAGTTAGGGTTCTCTAGATAAACAGAATCAACAGGGAACACTTGCAAATATAAAATCTATAAAAGTGTCTCATGTGACCACAGGAACGCAGAGTCCAAATCCACAGGGCAGGCTGTGAAACCAACGACTCCGATGGAGGGTCTGAATGAACTTCCTCAGGAGAGGCTCACCAGCCAAAGCAGGAATGGGGCCTGTCTCCTCTGAGTCCTCCTTAAAAGGCTTCCGGTGATTAGATTTAGCATCACTAATTGTAGAAGACACTCCCCTTTGGCTGATTACAAATGGAATCAGCTGTGGATGCAGCTGACATGATCATGACCTAATCCTATGAAATGTCATCATTGCAACAGACAGGCCAGTACTTGCCCAATCAGATAAACAGCTACCACAGCTTGGCCGAGTTGACACATGTCCCTAACCATGACAATTGGATAGAAGACAAACCTTAGGGAACTGGAGGGCATGGATGGTGGTGCTGTTTACTGAGGTACTCAGCTAAGCACAAGCCATCAGGCTGGAGGGATGGCAGTAGATGGCAGGGCTGCAATCAGTGGTTCTTCTTTCATGAGACAAAGAATGTGTCTGTAGATTCTATGAGTTTGCAGTAGAGATAGATCAAAAGATGATTTAGTTTGCTAGCTGCCAAAATGCAACATACCAGCAATGGAATGCCTTTTAAAAAGGGGAACTTAATAAGTTACAAGTTTACAGTTCTAAGGCCATGAAAATGTCCCAATTAAAGCAAGTTTTTAGAAAGGTCCAATCTAAGGCATCCAGGGAAAGATACCTTGGTTCAAGAAGGCCAATGACATTCAGGGCTTCTCTCTCGGCTGAAAGGGCACATGGAGAAGTCTGCTAGCTTTCTCTTCTAGCTTCTCGTTTCATGAAGTTCCCAAGAAGGCGTTTCCCTTCTTCATCTCCAAAAGTCTCAGGCTAGTCAACTCTGCTTCATGGTTCTGCGGTGTTCTGAAGCTTTCTCCAAAATACTTGTTTTATAGGATTCCAGTAAACTAATCAAGACCCATGTACGAGCCTATAGTAGTGATAGGGATTAGAAGAAACCATTGTTCCCACAAGACTGATTAGGATTAGAACATGGCTTTTCTAGGGTACACAAATCTTTTCAAACCAGCACAGAAGAAAATATGTTTGCTCTTCTGCTTCTCCCGCACAGCAGAAGTTTATTCCCTTCCCATACCCATGTTACAAACTCATAGCACCAAGGATATAAACAACTAAAATTCCCTGGCAAGGAAATGTCTTGTTTTTCATGTACTTTGATCTAAATATATGATTAATAAGTATATAACAAAGCAGACCATTTCAGGTAAATCCAGGAAGAAAGAAATCCTTTGTGGAATCTTGTGGTCTAACCATACCTTGAAAGCGATATTAAGTGAAGCATCAGAGTTTTCTTCCCTTGGATTGAGGAGCAGTAGCTTTGAAAGCAGAAACTCAGCAATGTTGGTGGTAGGAGTAACTGGTTCTTGGAGTCTGTCAGACAAGAGTTGAAGATGGTGACAAAATTAAAGCATGGGTCAAAAAAAAAAAACAGTTCACTACAAAATATCAGATAAATGTGAAAGAAAATAGTGAAAGAATTGAGGGACAAAAAGAGGACTTACCAAAAAATCACAAAATGGCAGTAGAAAGTCCCGTGTTACCAGGACTTGACTTTAAGTGTAAATGGATTAAACTCCCATTGAAAAGGCAGAGGTTGGCAGAATGGAGTTTGAAAAAGCATGATCCAATTGTATCTATTTACAGGAAACTGTAAATAGAAAAACTATTTACAGGAAACTGTAAATAGAAAAACTATTTACAGGAAATGCAAAGACACCAGTAGGTTGAAAGTGAAAGAATGAGGGGAAAATCCATGTAAATAATAACCAAATGAGAACTGGGTAGCTCTACTAATATCAGATAAAATAAACTTTAAGTCAAAAACTATTATAAGGGACAAAGAAGGACACTATATACTGATGTAGGGGTCAATTCAACAAGGAGATATAATAGTTATATGTGCATCTAACAGCAGATTCCCAAAATATATGAAGCAAATATTGACAGATTTTAGAAGAGAAACAGACAGTTCTACATTAATAGTAGGAGACCTTGATACATCACTTTCGATAATACTACATCTAGACAGAAAATCAATAAGGAAATATTGAAAACCTAATGAGTCTATATAGAACACTTAACCCAACAATAGTAGAATACACATTCTTCTCTAGTGTACCTGGATCATTCTCTGGGCTAGACCATATATTAGGGAACCAAAACAGACTCAGTAATTTTAAAAATATTGAAATCATACAGTGAAATGTGTCATCTCTGACCACAGTGGAGTGAAGCTACTATCCAATAACAGAGAACTGGAAAATTCACAAATATGTGGAAATTAAACAACACATTCTTAACCAGTGGGACAAAAAAGAAATCATAAGGGAAATTACAAAATACCTTGTGATGAGTGAAACCAAAAACACAACCTACTAAAACTTATAGTATGCAGCAAAAGCAGTGCTGAGAGGAAAATTTATAGCTCTGAATGCTTACACTGAAAAGCAGAAAGATTTTGGCTTAGTAACCTACTTCCACACCTGGAGGATCTAGGGGTAAAAAGCAAACCAAACCTGAGGCAAGCACAAAGAAGGACATAAAGATTGTAGCAGAAATAAATGAAATACGGAATAAAAAAGCAATAGAATTAACAAAACCAAAAGTTGGTTTCTTTGAAGAGATCAATAATACCAACACACCTTCAGCTAGACTGACAAAGAAAAAGAAACGGTGCAAATAACTGAAACCGGAAAGGAAAACAGGAAGAACGTTACTGATGACCCCGCAGAGATAAACAGGAACATAAACGGATACTATGAACAATTGTATGCCAACAAATTAGATAACCTCGATGCAATGTATAAGTTCCTAGAGCGCACAAACTACCCACACTGATTCAAGAAGATCTCAACAGACCAATAATCCCAAAGAGATTGACTCAGAAATCAATGAAGAAGATCCCAGGACCAAATGGCTTCACTAGTGAATTTTACCAAACATTCAAAGAAAAAGTAATACCAACCCTGCTCAAACTCTTCTAAGAAATTGAAGAATAGGGGACACTCCCTAATGCATTGTATAGGCCAGCATCACCCTATACCAAGGCCAGATACGGATACCATATGAAAAGAAAATTATAGACCAATATCCCTTATGAATATAGATGTAAAAAATCCTCAACAAAATGCTAGCAAACTGAATCCAATACTATAGAAAAATAATTATACACTATGATCAAGTGGAATTTATCCCTAATATGCAAGGGTGGTTCAATCTAAGAAATCAATTAATGTAATATACATTAACAGAACGATGGAAAAAAAAACATGAGCATCTCAATTGATGCAGAAAAGATATTTGACAAAATCCAGCAATCCTTGATAAAAAAACACTTTGAAAAATAGGAATAGAAGGAACTTTCTTCAACTTGATAAAGGACATATATGAAAAATCCACTGTTGACATTCTCAGTGGTGAAAGACAAAAAATTTTCCCTCTAAGCTCTGGAACTAAACAAATGTTGGAACCTGGCTCCACCGTTACCTTTTCTGTGCTTCAGATTCTTACACCATCAAATGGGATAATAATGGGGTCTACCTTATAGGGTAGATGCTGAGAGGATTACATGAGTTGTTACATGTAAATCTCTTAAACAGCATCTGGCTTACAGTAAGTGTATAATAAATGTTAGCTATTACTTATCAAGCAACTACTGCTTATAGCCTCAGTCATAAAAATTTCTCCATTAATCCAACCATAGAGTGAGAAAGGTGTCATCATACTCATTCTACCAAAGAGGAGATATACCTGATATTCAAAGAGGTTAACGTTTGTGTCTGAAGTTTCATCTTTGTAAATGGGAGGGTCATGGCACTAAATAGATAGGTGGACACTGGATCAGAAATTAGGCCATCTGCTTTTAATTCAGTCTATGCCATGGATTCTGTATACCTTGAAGTGATGGCTATGGCTTCTTTACTACATGCACCGAATGCTTCTGTAAAGTAGGTACCAAGGAGTAGAACTGCTGGATGGTTGGATGCATCCATTTGTTCAGTATAACAGAGCTGAGCTGTTTTCTGTAACACTTGATATGCCCACCCTCAATATCTGATACCGTTGTTTTCCATTAACCTCTCTAACACTTGATATTATGCAACCTTATCAATTTCTGCCAATTTGGTAGTAGAAAATTGTATCTTACTGTTGTTTAAACTGGCATTTCCTTAGGGAAGTTGAGCAGAAGCCATCTTCCTCCTTGAGGTCATATCCCTGACCACATTGAGCACATGATCAGTGCTGGATCAGTCAGAGCACCCTCCTTTAGCTCCAATGATTGGGCCAGAGGGCAGACATGGGATCAAACAAGACTAACTAGACTCCTGCCTGGCTTCCCTGGTGGTCGTTAAATGGCTACAGCAGCTCTAGGCATCACATCAAGATAGAACACCACCCAGAGGTGGAAAAGGGGGCAGCTCTTCTTTGTATCTCTGTTTTTAAAAATCAGGAAATATTCTCTCTACACCTCCTTCCCCAGGAAACTCCTCCTTTCATTGGCCAGGCTTATATCACATGCTCTTAAACCAGTTACAAACAAGATGGTGGGACCACCATGATTGCCTTATACTGATCAGGACCCTCCCCTTAGGCCTAGGAATAGAGCTAGACTTCCTTTAAATACTGGCCATATGGAAGAGATGGACACATTCTATCAGGAAAGGGAGGGAGCCCTGGAAAAAGATGTTGGCTAACCAACAGAGTCGCTGCATCTTTAAAAAAGAGAAGTGTTGTCACACAAAGAACTTCCTCATGACCTTGGATAGTAAAGACTACAGAATTTTGAAGGACAACCCAAAACGAAATACTAAAGCTTGATAAGAAACTATTACGTTAAAACCAAAACAAGGGTATGGAGAAAAGGTATCCAAGGACCCCCCATGTCATCCATTGCATTGACCCTCTTTTTTTCACGGTTTTTGTTATAATAGTCTTGTGATACTAGTAAGGGCATTTTTCCTAGCTCATATCATTACTGGAGTATATTGTTCTGTATAGGTTCTTTATTTCTTTTTATCCATTCATTTTCATATTTTGGCAGTTCATCTCGAAAGATGGCCCCCAACAATTCCTCTCCTCCCTATATACACAGGTCAGTCCTCACATTGAGATGTGGAGCTTATTTCTCACTACCTTTGAATATTGACTAGCCTTGTGACTGGAGCTGTTCAATAAAATGTAACAGAAGTGATGCTCTGAGACTTCTGAGTCCAGATCTTAATAAGTGGCTTGTACTTTTGCTTCTTCGAACACTCCTTGGAACCCAACCACCGCACAGTAAAGAAGACCAAGTATCCATGAGGAGAGGCCCAAAGTGAGCAAAAGAGAAGCCAACCAGCTGAAAGCCCCAGCTAGCTTCTGGACACAGTACCAACTGCCAGCCATCTGAGTGAGGTCATTTTAGAACTTCTAACTGTCCCAACATCCCAGTTGACATCCTATAAGTCAGAACTTCCCAACCAACCCACAGAATCTAAAGAAGAATATATAGCTATTGTTTTAAGCCACTAAATTTTGGGGTTGTTTGTTTTGCAGAAATAGACAACCAAAGCACATAAACTGTTCTTTTGTCTTTGGTAATCCATTGTTACAGATGAAAAGTCTGTTGAAGGTCTAATTGTTGTAACTTTGTAGATTGTCTTTTCTCTTTGGTAACATTGAAGATTTTTTCTTTATCCTTAGTATTCTGCATTTTACCACAGAGTTCCTGGTTGTGGAGCCCTGGAGATTTTTATATTTGATTTGTTTTCCTTCCTTGTATTCTCTGACACATTTAAATCTCACTACTGATGTCTTTCAAGAGTTCTAAAGTTCACCATTATCCCTTTGAATACTCTCTCTACCATTCTTTCTCTACTCTCATTCTCAATTCCTTTGAGCTTTGTTGAAATGTCATTATCATATATATAGCTTTATTTATTTATTTATTTATTTATTTATTTATTTATTTATTTTTGCATGGGCAGGCACTGGGAATTGAACCCGGGTCTCCAGCATGGCAGGCAAGAACTCTGCCTGCTGAGCTATGTGGCCTGCCCAGTTTTATTTATTTTTAAAATAGTTAATATGTTCCTATAGTTCAAAGTCAAAGGATACCTGGAGAAAATTCTTCCTCTTATCCCTTTCCCTTTCTACTCATTTCTTTCACCGAGAGGCAAGTAGTTTACCAGTTGCACATACACATGTATGCATGTATGTGTGCATATGTATATATATGTATCATGAAATCTAAGTGTATATAGATACTATCATTTATTTAACTGAACTCTTGTTGATGGACATTTAAATTGTTCCCAATCTCTTGCAGTTACAAATAGGATAAGTCCTCGTGTGTGTGTGTGTGTGTGTGTGTGTGTGTGTGTGTGTGTATTGCTTTTAACATGTATGAGTGCTTCTATAAGGTAAATGCCTCAAAATGAAATTTCTGGGTCAAGAATATGTGCACTTGTAATTTGATAACTGTTAACAAATTATCTTCTATAAAGATTCCAGTTTATATTCCTTTGTATTCAATGTCCTCATCTCATTCATATTTCTCTTTAATTCTGTTTGTTCTATGAGAGTTGCTTAGTTCTAACTTTTAATTTGTTAACCCTCTCTTCTACTCTTTAATCAACATATTCAGTTTTTTTTTCAAAGACTACATACTTGCTTTCCAAGATTTTAAATTGGTTGTTTTTCACATTGGCCTGTGCTTATTTCACTTACTCTTGTTTTTATTTCATGTATACTCATTCATTTTTTTTATTTCTTTGAAGACTTTAAATACAGCTACTTTGAAGTACTTTTCAGGTTTTTTATTGTCACGGTTACCTCAAGGGTTAATTCTGCTGTTTTGTTGGAATGTTTGACTGACTTTCATAGACTTAGACTTCATCCTGGCCTTTATAATTTTTGTTTGTGAATTAATCTTTGACAGTAGTGTTTTCCCCACATTGTCCTCCCTTTGTATCATTTCCTGGTTGACTTGGTCCCAGCCCTGGAGGTAGATGACGATGGTCTAAGTGTTATAGAGGACTCTTTCCTAATAGATTCTGCTGCTCGACTTCTGTCCTTCCTTCACATGGTTGATTCTGCTTCTTTCTCTGGCCTGAGCCAAATGGATCATTTGATCATACCCTATTTTGGAAAGGAAGTAGGAAAATGACACTCTCACACACTTTAGAACAAGCAACATGGTCTGAGTATTTGGTTCATATGAGGGATATATTTGGCTTCTAGATCTTTGTGTGTATTAGTGAACAATTGCTATGTATCAGATCACCTCAAAATTGAATAGCTTGAAACAGCGATAATCCTTTATCATATCTCATAGTTTCTGTAGATCAGGGACCTGGGGACAGCTTGCCTGGACAGTTCTGGCCCAAGTTGCAGTCAGATGTCAGTGAGGGCATTAGTCATCTGAAAGCTTGACTGGAGCCAGAGGATCTGCTTCCAAAGTGACTCATATGCATCATTGGCAGATTGATGCTAGATGTTGATGGATACTTCAGTTCCTCTCCACTTGGGCCTCTGTACAGGCTGCCAGGGTATCCTCACAACATGGCAGTTGGTTTCCCTCCAAGCAAGTGATTGAGGACACCATGATGGAAGCTGCAGTGCCTTTTATGACCTAGCCTTGGAAGTCACACACTGTCATTTTACCAGTAACAGATAAGCTCTGCTTCATATAGGAAGGGTCTACATGAGCACATGGAAACCAGGAGGAGAAGATAATTGGGGGGCATCTTGGAGGGGAGATCCTACAGTGCCCAAAGTTTACAGGCAGACCCAACACAGAGGACTTCTAGTTCTGTCCTGCTAACAACTGTGGGACTTTTCTCTCTTTCTGGTCAATGGAAATGTTGAGAATGATTAGATTATCATGATGTGCCAGGGGTGGGGGGGGGTGTCAGTTTTTTTCTACCACAATTACATCTTTGAAATAAAAGTAAGTTTCAGCATGTACTAATCTCTGTTCTTAACTATTTCTCTTTTATAAGTCTACTTTCTTTATTGTAAAAAACTATAGCTTTATAGTAAAATAGAGAAGTATAGAAGAATCTAAAATCTTATCGTTCTAAAATTAACTAGTTGTAATAATTTATTATTGTATTTTCACTGTGTTTTTAAACAATTTTTTATTTTTAAAATTGTGCAGTTAATACATGTTCATTCTGGAAAAATTGTTAAATAGAGTTTTAAAAGAAGTATAAAATAACCAGCATTTGTAATTCTTCACTCAGATATCCTGTGGTTTTTTTTTTTTTTCTTGTTTTTTTTTCCTATGTGCACACATAAACTGTGTATACATACATGCTCAAATTTTTAAAAAATGGATTTTATGCTGTTCATATGACTGCCTGCCTGGGTTATTAAATCTGTCTTTGCAGGGTCATCTAAATGACTGTATCATATTCCGTTTCATGCATGTGACATTCTTTAGTCAACCATTCACTATTTTTAGCCACTTAGAACTTTCTAGATTTTTCTATTACAAGCATTGCTGCAGTGAACCTCCTTGTGGAGTCCTTTGTGTACATCACAGTTATCTCATAGAGCCAAATTCTAGATGTAGAGTTATTGGTCCAGGGCATAAACATTTTCTGACTTTTGATGCATTTTATCACAGTTCTGCTCCAGCAAGTCTGCCCTGCTACGCAGTTGTGTGGAGCTTAGCCCACGCAGCTGAACCATGGTAGTATCCCACCCAGCAGTGATGAGAGTGCTTATTTTCCTGCATCTTCACTGTGCTGGTTTGAAACTGTTGTACCCCAGAAAAGCCATGTTCTTTAATCTTAATTCAATATTGTTGGGTGAGATCTTTTTCATTAAGTTATTTCCATGGAAATGTGATCCACTCAGTTGTGGGTAGGACCTTTTGATTAGGTGGTTTCCATGGAGATAAGTCTCCACCCATTCAGGGTGGGGTCATTTACTGGAGCCCTTTAAGAGAGAACCGTTTTGGAAAAAGCTTCAGAGCTGACACAGGCAGAGATATTTGGAGATGCAGAAAGAAAATGCCCTCAGGGAATCCATTTTGAAACAAGCCAGGAGAGAAAGCTAGCAGACATCACCATGTGTCCTCCTAGCTGACAGAAAAACCCTGAATGTCATCAGCCCTTTCTTGAGCCAAGGTATCTTTCTCTGGATGCCTCAGTTTGGACATTTTTATGGCCTTAGATCTGTAAACTTGTGACTTAATAAATTCCCTTTGTAAAAACCAACTGATTTCTGATACATTGCATTTCTAGCAGCATTATCAAACCAGTACACCACCCAAATAGATCTTTGCCATTTGATGAGTGAACAAATTATTTCTTTGTGCCTATTTCTTTATGCATATTTTTGGCATACTATAATTGTAGTTCAAGTCATTAACAAGGAAACATCTGTTGAGGTCTTTTCTATCATGGAACTTGATTTCTGGCATAGGCATTGTGTATGTGTTTGCATGTCCTTTCCTCCAGACCAGCTCACTTTTGTCTGAACACGGACATAGATCTCACCCCTGCTGGGATCCTCTGTGTGGTGTGGGCAGACAAAACCTGCCTGTCCATCCCCAAGTGTTGGTAGGCTCTGAATACCTCCCAGTCTTCACCAGTAGCTCCACAAGAGATGGGGTTCAGACCTTTGCTGTCATGTTTGATGGGTATGAGGAAGTCCCCATGGAAATGTGGGACCCAGGAGTCAGGCATGGTGAGCCTGAGAAAACAGCTGATGCCAAAGATAAAGACAAAATCTGAAAGCCATGAGGTGTCTCACCTACAAGGGTTCCTCAAAAAGGTTGTGTTGATTTCTCATCAGAAATTAATGATGCAAGAAGGCAGTTGGATGGCATATTTGAGGTGCTGAAAGCAAAAAAGTGCAAACTAAGAATTCTACATCTGGCGAAACTGCCATTCAAAAATGAGGCATTCCCAGATAAACCAAAACTGAAGGAGTTTGTCACCCCTGGACCAGTTAAAATGCTAAAAGGAGTTCTGCAGGTTGTAAAAAAAGGACACTTGACACCTGACTGAAACCACATGATGAAATAAAATCTCCAGTAAAGATATGGACATAGGTAAATATAAATATTAGTACTATTGTATTTTTCATTTGTAACTCCACTTTTGACTTCTTTTTTACTTTTTACTTTTATGGGATCTAAAAAGCAAATACACAAAATATAATGGTAAGTCAATGGTTTTGTACTCACAATGTGCAAACATGTAATTTGTGAAAAGAACTATATTAAAGGTGGGAGGATGAACGAATATAGAAATATAGTTTATGTGTGCTATATTAGTTGGCAAGCTGCCACAATGCAATATACCCAGAAATGGAACAGCTTTTAAAAAGGGAATTTAATAAGTTACAAGTTTACTGTTTTAAGCCTATAAAAATGTCCAAACTAAGGCATCCAGGAAAAGATATCTTAATTCAAGGAAGGTCAATGGATCTAGAACAACTGTCAGCTGGAAGGTCACATGGCTGGCATCTGCTGATCTCTTGCCCCTGGGCTCTGTTGCTTTCAGCCTCTGTTCCTGTGAGGATTCCTTACTTTGCTTCTCCAGGGCTGGCTTTCATCTCTGGGCTTCCCTTGGCTCTCTCCAGGTTCTGGCTTGCTTAGCATCTCATGGTGATGTCTGCTGGGCTTCAAGAATCTCCAGACATCCATGTCTCTGTACTCCATGTGGGAGCATGTGTGTCAACTGTTCTCTGAAGTTTCTGTCAGCTCTGGCTCTCTCTCCAAAATGTTTCCTCTTTTAAAGGAGTCCAGTAAACTAATCAAGACCCACTTGGAATGGGTGTGGTCACTTCTCTATTTAATCAAATGGTCACACCCACAATTGGGCATGTCACATCCCCTTGAGATAATCTAATCACGTTTCCACCTCCATTACTGAATCAAGATTAAAAGAAAGAGCTGCCCCCACAAGATTGGATCAGGATTAAAACATAGCTTTTCTGGGAATATATAATAGCTTCAAACTGGCATATGTGCTATTAAAATTGTTAAAGTAATGAAAGGGAAGTTTAAGGGGTATGATATGTATAGGTTCTTTTTTTTCCTTTTTATTTCTTTTTCTGGAGTGATGCAGATGTTCTTAAAAAATGATCATGGTGATGAATACACATGATCCATTTATTGTACACCATGTACGGAGTATATGCACATGAGGATTTGTCAACAGAAATATCTTTTTAAAAAGTATCAGTAGCATCAACATAAATTAAAAAGTATATGTAAATTCAAAAAAAATTAAGTTGGTATTAAAGTACATGAGATTATTATAGATTTAGGATGTTAAATTTTGTGCCATGGAAACCACAAAGAAAATATCAGAGAATATGAAACTCATAGAGACAGGAAGTAAAATACAGGTTACTGGGAGGAGGGAAAATGGGGAGTTAAAGCCAACTGAGTATAGGGTTTCTCTTTGGGATGAAGGGAAAGTTATAGCAATGGATGGAGGTGAATGCATTGCAATATTGTAAATGTGATTAACCCCACTGAATGATATGCTTGGGAAGGGTTGGGATGGGAAGATTTATAGTATATATATGTTTCCAGTATTAAAACAGAAAGAAAAATAGAGTTCTGGGAAGATGGCAGAATAGAATGGTCGAGTTCAACCCTGCTCCAAGGAACAGCTAGAGAAGGTATGGGAAGGTGACTGAGACTGCGATTCCAAAGTGTGAGTGTCCTAGGAGAATCTTCTGCATCAAATAGGGCAGCCCTGGTTGCAAAAGCTGAGGAGCTGAGAAGCAGAGAACTGGAGACCATCCAACTGGTGCAAATAACCTAACACGGAAGCCCAGAGTCCTCGGGAGTGCACAGAAGGGAAGACAGGGAGTAGGATGTAAGCCAAGCCGCATAACTTGAATGCGCTACCATCAGCAGCACAGCCCTGTGGCCCATGATTCACCCCACACCCTGAATCACCTGCTTCCCCTCCCTGCACTCCAAGCACCCCATCCCGCCACCCCCACCATGTAATCCCCAGCTCAACCCACCTCTCCTGTACAAGAGCACTCTTGCCCTGCTCTTTTGGAGCCCTATGTCCCAGTCCCTACCCCCTGCAGGCACTCTCCAGTGCATAAAGGCTGCAGGCACTTACCTCCATACCCAGGCTACACCCACCCCCAGCCCATACAGTCATGAAGCCCCACCCAACCCTACCTGAGCTCTGTGCCCATGTACATCAGTTTATGGTACTCCCAGATACACGCATGCACACAGCCCTGTCATGGCTCCCAGCTCTGGGAAAGTGCTGACCTGCACATCTGAGCCACATATACCCCCAGCCCATGCATGCACAACACCAACCCACTGCCCTAGCTCTGCACATATGCACAAAGGCCCCCATGCCCTAGACCAGTGCATACCAGGGCCCCAACCCCTAGACCCGTGCACCTGCACAGCCACCTCCTCCCCCACTGTTGGGCACCCACACTCACAGGCACTAGCTTAGCATCCTCAACCTGTGCCTATACCTGCATTGCAGCACATCACTGTTGTACCCCACCCTACACCCTGCATCCTGATCCATCCTGCAAATACAAGGCTTTAGACTACTGAAGGAAATCAACTTCCAAAGTAAACCAATCAAGAAATTTACATGCCACAAAGACAGCAGATGATCACTAAACATATCATGATGCAGACAGATATAACCCAGACTAATGATCAAATTAAAACACCAGAGGAGATGCAGACATTGGAACAACTTATCAAAGATGTTCATGTAACTCTACTAAATAAAACCAATGGGATGGGGCAGTGCACTGGTGGCTCAGTGACAGAATTCTCGCCTGCTGTGCTGGAGACCTGGGTTTGATTCCCAGTGCCTGCCCATGCCAAAAAAGAAAAGAAAAAAATCAGTGGATGACTAATGACATAAAGGGGATCAAGAAGACACTAGAAAAGCATGAAGAGGAATTTGAAAGGATAACTAGAAAAATAGCAGATATCACAGAGGTTAAAGATGCAGGAGACCAAATAAAAAACATACTAGAGACACACAACAGCACATTTGAAGAGGCAGAAGAAAGAATAAGCAAACTAGAGAACAGGACAGCTGATTTTGAACACTCAAAACAGCAAATGGCAAAAAAGATGGAAAAATTTGAATTAGATCTCAAGGAAATAACAAAGTGCACAAATATAAGAATCATTAGTGTCCCAGAAGAAAAAGAGAAAAGGTCTAGGAAGACTAATTGAGGATATAATGGGGGGAAACTTCTCAAACCTTATAAAGGATGTAAATATGCAAGTTAGAGAAGCTCAATGAACTCCAAATTGAATAAATCCAAATAAGCCTTCCCCAAGACACAAACTACCCAGTCTGTCAAATGTTGGAGAGAAATAAAAAATCTTGAAAACAACAAGAGAAAAACAATTTGTGTACAAGGGAAACCACATAAAACTCAGTTCAGACTACTCAACTGGCACTATGGAGGCAAGAAGGCAGTGGTATGATATATTTAAGATCCTGAAAGAGAAAGACTTCCAGCCAAAAATTCTGTACCCAGACAAATTGTACTTCAAAACTGAGGGGGAGATAAGCATTTCACAAACAAATCCAGAAACAATTTGTCAACAAGAGACTGGCCCTACAAAAAATACTAAAGTGAGTTCTGCCAGTTGAAAAAAAAAAAAAAGACAGGAGAGGGACGTCTGGAGAAGGGCACAGAATTAAACAGTACCAGTAAGAGTAACCTAAAGGATAAAAAGAGAAAAAGGAAAAAGAATATATAGATCTGACAAATAAAATCCAAAAGATAAGATGGGGGATTCAAGAAATGCCTTTTATGATGAATATGCAACTATGTGATGATATTGTGATTTACTGATTATATATGTAAACGGAATGATCGGACATTAAGAATGTTTGCGTTTCTTTGTTGTTATATATATTTTTTAATTTAAAAATTAACAAAAAAAGAAAAAATGCCTTTTCAGTAATAATTTTGAATGTTAACAGACTAAATTTACCAATTAAAAGATACAGATTAGCAGAATGGATTAAGAAATATAATACAGCTATATGCTGCTTACAAGAGACTCATCTTAGGCACAAGGATACAAATAGACTGAAAGTGAAAGGATGGAAAAAGGTGTTCCACACAAGTTGTAACCAAAAGAAAGCAGGAGTATCTATACTATTATCAGACAAAATAGACTTTAAATGTAAGAGACAAAGAAGGACACTATATATTAATAAAAGGGACAATCCACCAAGAAGAAATAATAATCACAAATGTTTATGCTCCCAATCAAGGAGCTCCAAAGCACATGAGACAGACATTGGCAAAACTGAAGGAAGTGATAGATGTTTCAACTATAATAGTAGGAGACTTCAATACACCAGTTTTCTCTATAGATAGAACAGCCAGTCAGAAGATCAACAAGGAAATAGAGAAGTTAAACAAAGTGAAAATGAATTAGACCTAACAGACATATATAGGTTATTACATCCCAAAACACCAGGATATACATTCTTCTTTAGTGCTCATGGAACATTCTACAGGATAGATCATATGCTGGGGCACAAAACAGATCTTTATAAATTTTAAAACACTGAAATTATTCAAAACACTTTCTCTGATCACAAATGAAGTTGGATATCAATAACCACCAAAGGACATGAGCATTCACAAATATATGGAGATTAAATAACACACTCATAAACAACCAGTGGGTCAAAGAAGAAATTGCTAGAGAAATCAGTAGCTATCTGGAGATGAATGAAAATGAGAATACAACATATCAGAACTTGTGCTGAGAGGGAAATGTATTGCCTTAAGTGCGTATATTAAAAAAAAAGAAACAGCAAAAATCAAGGACTTAAGTGCTCACCTGGAGAAACTTGAAAAAGAACAGCAAACTAACCCCAAAGCAAACAGAAGAAGAGAAATAACAAAGATTAAAGCAGAGTTAAATGAATATGAGAACAAAAGAACAATAGAATCAATGAAACCAAAAGTTGATTCTTTGACAAAGTCAATAAAATTGATGGGCCACGAGCAAGACTGACAAAGAAAAAATGAGAGAGGATGCAAATAAAATCAGAAATGAGAGTGAGTGTGTTATCACAGACCCTGAAGAAATAAAAGAAATCATAAGAGGATACTATGAACAACTATATACCAACAAACTAGAGAACTTACATGAAATGGACAAATTCCTGGAAACACACAAACAAGCTACACTGACTCAGGAAGATAGAAGATCTCAACAAACCAGTCGCAAGTAAAGAGATTCAATCAGTCATCAAAAATCTTCCTACAAAGAAAAGCCCAGGGCCAGATGGCTTCATGGGGGAAATTGATCAAACATTCCTGAAAGAACTAATACCAGTCTTGCTCAAACTTTTCCAAAAATTTGAGGAAAAGAGAACTCTACCTAACTAATTTTATGAAGCTAGTATCATTTTAATACCAAAACCGGGTAAAGATGCTATAAGAAAAGGAAACTACATGTTAATCTCCCTAAGGAACATTGATGCAAAATTCTCCACAAAATACTAGCAAATCGAATCTGACAACACATTAAAAGAATTAAACACCATGACTGTGCTGGTTTGAAAGGAAGCATGCCCCCTAAGAAAAGCCATGTTTTAATATAAATCCCATTTCATAAAGGTGGAATAATCTCTATTCAATACTGTATGTTTGAAACTGTAATGAGATCATCTCCCTGGTTGATGTGATTTAGTCAAGAATGGTTGTTAAACTGGATTAGGGGATGACATGTCTCCACCCATTTGAGTGGGTCAGGATTAGTTTCTGAGGTCCTATAAAAGAGGAAACATTTTGGAGAGAGGGATTCAGAGAGAGCAGAGAATGCTTCAGCACCACGAAGTAGACAGTCCACCAGCCAGCGACCTTTGGAGATGAAGAAGGAAAACGCCTCCCAGGGAGCTTCATGAAATAGGAAGCCAGGAGACAAAGCTAGCAAATGACACCGTATTCTCCATGTGCCCTTCCAGCTGAGAGAGAAGCCCTGACTGTGTTCGCCATGTGCCATCTCACTTGAGAGAGAGACCCTGAACTTCATCAGCCTTCTTGAACCAAGGTATCTTTCCCTGGATGCCTTTGATAGGACATTTCTATAGACTTGTTTTAATTAGGACATTTTCTCGGCCTTAGAACTGTAAACTTGCAACTCATTAAATTCTCCCTTTTAAAAGCCATTCCATTTCTGGTATATTGCATTCCAGCAGCTAGCAAACTAGAACAATGACCAAGTAGGGTTTATACCGGGAATGCAAGAATGGTTCAACACAATATCAATTAATATAATACAGCACATTAGCAAATTGAAAGGAAAAAGTCACATCATCATCTCAATTGATGCTGAAAAATCATTCGATAATATTCAACATCCTTTTCTGATAAAAATACTCAAAAGGAAGGAATCAACAGTAACTTCCTCAATATGATAATGAGCATATATGAAAAACTGATAGTCAGCATTATACTCAATGGAGAGAGACTGAAAACTTCCCCACTAAGATCAGGAATAAGACAAGGATGCCGTATCACCACTATTATTTGACATTGTACTAGAATTTCTAGCTAGAGCAATCAGGCAGGACAAAGAAATAAAAGGCATCCAAATTGGAAAGGAAGAAGTAAAGCTTTCATTATTTGCAGATAACATGATACTATACTTGGAAAATCCTGAGAAATCTACAACAAAGTTTCTTGAGCTAATAAAGTCAGCAAGGTGGTGGGATATAAAATTAATGTGCAAAATCAGTAGTGTTTCTATACACAAGCAATGACCTAACAAAGAGGAGTCAGTTAAGGAAAAAAATCCATTCAAAATAGAACTTAAAGAATCAAGTATTTAGGAATGAAATTAACTAGGGACATAAAGAACTTGTACACAGAAAACTACAAAACATTGATAAAAAAAGAAGAAAATCTAGATAGACTGAAAGACATTCCCTTTCATAGATAGGATGGTTAAAGATAGCTAAGATGTCATTTCTCCCCAAATTGATCTACAGGTTCAACGCAGTACCAATCAAAATTCCTACAACCTACTTTGAAGACTTGGGAAAACTAGTTACCAAATTCATCTGGAAGGAAAAAAGACCCTGAGTAGCTAAAAGCATCCTAAAAATGAAGAACAAACTAGGAGGATTAACGTTTCTTGACTTTAAAACTTACTATAAAGTCACAGAGGTCAAAACAGCATGGTACTACTTCCAGGTCAAGATGGCGGCTTAACAACGTGCGCATTTTAGTTCGTCCTCCAGAACAACTACTAAATAACCAGAAACAGTACAGAACAACTCCTGGGGCCACGTCAGTGACCAGACACACAGCGTACCCCAGTCTGGACCAGCTGGACCAGCTGCGAGCACCCCCCAGAACCGTGAGTTCCCAAAGCTGTGGGGGCCAGCACCCCTCCCCCACAAGCCGCTTCCCAGAGGCGAAAGGAAAGGACTTTACCAGCAGCAGGGACTAGGCACAATCAAACGCCAATTGTGGAACTAATTAACAAATGCTGACCACTAAAAATAGGCCCCCAGCTTAGGTGAACCTGATCAAAGCAGAGGTTGCTCATTTTTGCCCCGGCGCCAAAGGGGCAGGACTGACAGAAAAAGGGGGAAAAAAAAAAGAAGGAAACAGAGGTTTTTGTGGCTGTGTATCTGCAAAGGCTTGACTGCCTCTGTATATAGCAGCAGGACTTTTCAGGCTGCAACTGCCCCAGGCATAGGCAGAAGTGAGCTCTTTTGGGGGCTTATCTGGAGCCTGTGCCTTCCGCAGGGGAGGGGTGAAGCCCAACTCAGGTGGAATCCCTCCATCAAGGAACTCAGACACCAGGGCTTGGTAATTTGAAGCCATTAAAACTAGCCTACAACCTCTCCTCTGTCTCCACCATGCCCCCAGCAGGGAGAGTCTGCCAAAGTTAAAGGTACCGCATCATCTTATGCTGGTGGGACCTGCAGTCAGACAAGCGCCACATACTGGGCAGGATAAGAAAAACAGAGTCCAGAGACTTCACAGGAAAGCCTTTCAACCTGCTGGGTCTCACCCTCAGGGAAAACCGATGCAGGTGACTCTTTCCTCCTGATAGGAGGCCAGTTTGGTCTGGGAAAATCTGGCTGGGGTATATAATATCTAAGTAGACCCTCCTAAGTGTATGTGTGTCGGGGGGAAGGCACCACACAAGCAGGGCAAGAAACAAGAAAACAAGAACTGAAAAATTCTCCTCTGTTAAACAAAACTTAAGCTAAAGGTCCAGATAAAGCTGAACGGAATGTCAAAGAACAGATAGACAACAAATTCATCCAGCAAGAAAACCCTAGATAAAAAAAGTGAAAGCAATCTCCAGAATAAACTAATTAAGGTAATTAAATGCCTAGATGCCAGCAAAAAATAACAGATCACACTAGGAAATTCGAAGATATGGCCCAGTCAAAGGAACAAACCAACAATTCAAATGACATACAGGAGCTGAAACAATTAATTCAGAATGTACGAACAGACATGGAAAACCTCATCAAAAACCAAATCAACGAATTGAGGGAGGATATAAAGAAGGCAAGGAAAGAACAAAAAGAAGAAACTGAAAGTCTGAAAAAACAAATCACAGAACTTATGGGAATGAAAGACACAGTAGAAGAGATGAAAAAAACAATGGAAACCTACAATGGTAGATTTTGAGAGACAGAACATAGGATTTCAAAACTGGAGGACGGAACATCTGAAATCCGACAAGAAACAGAAACTGTAGGAAAAAAATGGAAAAATATGAGCAGGGACTCAGGGAATTGAAAGACAATATGAAGCGCACGAATATACGTGTTGTGGGTGTCCCAGAAGGAGAAGAGAAGGGAAAAGGAGGAGAAAAACTAATGGAGGAAATTATCACTGAAAATTTCCCAACTCTTATGAAAGGCTTAAAATTACAGATCCAAGAAGTGCAGCGTACCCCAAACAGAATAGATCCAAATAGACATACTCCAAGACATTTAATAATCAGAATGTCAGAGGTCAAAGAGAAAGAGAGGATCTTAAAAGCAGCAAGAGAAAAGCAATCCATCACATACAAGGGAAGCCCAATAAGACTATGCACAGATCTCTTGGCAGAAACCATGGAGGCGAGAAGACAGTGGGAAAATATATTTAAATTATTAAAAGAGAAAAACTGCCAACCAAGAATTCTATATCCAGCAAAACTGTCCTTCAAAAATGAGGGAGAAATTAAAACATTTTCAGACAAAAAATCACTGAGAAAATTTTGACCAAGAGACCAGCTCTGTAAGAAATACTAAAGGGAACACTAGAGACAGATACGAAGACAGAAGCGAGAGGTGTGGAGAAGAATGTAGAAAGGAAGACTACAAGTAAAGGTAAAAAGAAGGAAAATTAGATATGACATATAAAATCCAGAAGGCAAAATAGTAGAAGAAAGTACTACCCATGCAATAATAACACTGAATGTTAATGGATTAAACTCTCCAATCAAAAGATATAGTCTGGCAGAATGGATTAAAAAACAGGACCCATCTATATGCTGTCTCTACTCAAAGGACACGAGGCCAAGGACACAAATGGACATTTACACACCAATGTTTATAGCAGCATTATTAACAATTACCAAGAGATGAAAACTGCCAAAATGTCCAACAGACAGTTGACTAAACAAACTGTGACATTTACATCAGATGGAATATTATGCAGCTGTAAGACAGAATAAAGTTATGAAGTATGTAACAACATGAATGGACCTTAAGGACATTATGCTGAGTGTGATTAGCCAGAAACAAAAGGACAAATACTGTATGGTCTCACTGATATGAAATGACAATAGTGAATAAACTTGGAATATTTTTCCTTGGTAACAGAGACCATCAGGAGGTAGAAATAGGGTGAGATATTGAGTAATTGGAGCTGAAGGGATACGGACTGTGCAACAGGACTGGATATAAAAACTCAGAAATGGACAGCACAATACTACCTAACTGTAATGTAATTATGTTAAAACACTGAATGAAGCTGCATGTGAGAATGATAGAGGGAGGAGGGCTGGGGACATAAATGAAATCAGAAAGAAAGATAGATGGTAAAGATTGAGATGGTATAATCTAGGAATGCCTAGAGTGTATAATAATAGTGAAATGTACAGTGTACAAATTTTAAAAATGTTTTTGCATGAGGAAGAACAAAGGAATGTCATTATTGCAGGGTGCTGAAAATAGATGATAATTAATACTTTAAAATGTCACCTTATGTGTGAGACTAAAGCAAAAAATGTTTGTTACAAAATTTATGTTTTGACTAGAGCATTTCCTAATATAACTCACGTAGATAGTTTGAATGAATGTCATAAGTACTTGGAATCTCAGGTAGGACATGAGATTTTGTTGGTTTGTCCAGAGTGATTCCCCGATGAATCCCAGAGTGATTTGATCAGTGACTGGAAAAGTATTTGCAAGCCCCCTTCAGGGAATGGTGAGAGTGGGGAGAAATTTAACTTCCCCAAGTTGAATTCTTAGTGGGGACAACCAAAGCTATAGGCTGAGCCCCCAATCTTGGGGTTTGTTCATATGAAACTTAACCCCACAAAGGATAGGTCAAGTCTAATTAAAATTTAGGCCTAAGAGTCACCCCCAAGAGAGCCTCTTTTGTTGCTCAGATGTGGCCTCTCTCTCCAGCCAACATGATGAGCAGTCTCACCATTCTCCCCCTCTCTGCATGGGACATGACTCCCAGGGGTGTGGACCTTCCTGGCAACGTGGGACAGAGATCCTGGAATGAGCTGAGACTCAGCATCAAGGGACTGAGAAAAACCCTAAAATGAGCTGAGAATTAACATCAAGGGATTGAGAGAAACTTCTCGACCAAAGGGGGAAGAGTGAAATGAGACTAAGTGTCAATGGCTGAGAGATTCCAAACAGAGTCGAGAGGTTATCCTGGAGGTTATTCTTATGCATTAAGTAGATATCACCTTGTTGTTCAAGATGTAATGGAGAGGCTGGAGGGAACTGCCTGAAAATGTAGAGCTGTGTTCCAGTAGCCATGTTTCTTAATGATGATTGAACAATGATAGCTTTCACAATGACACTCTGTGAATGTGAAAACTTTGTGTCTGTTGCTCCTTTTAGCTATTATATCAGCAGAAGAGTAGAACATATGGAATAAAAATAAATAATGGGGGGAACAAATGTTAAAATAAATTTAGTTTGAAATGCTAGTGGTAAATGAAAGCGAGGGGTTAAGGGGTATGGTATGTATAATCTTTTTTTTCTCTGTTATTGTTTTATTTCTTTTTCTGTTGTCTTTTTATTTCTTTTTCTAAATCGATGCAAATGTTCTAAGAAATGATGAATATGCAACTATGTGATGATATTAAGAATTACTGATTGTATATGTGGAATGGAATGATATCTTAATGTTTTGTTAATTTTTTTAATTAAAAAAAGTTAAAAAAAAAAAACAGCATGGTACTGGTACAAAGATAGAAGAACTGACTGATGGAATTGAATTGAGAGTACAGGAATAGACCACCAAATCTATGATCACCTGATTTTTGACAAGGCCCCCAAATCCACTGAACCTTTTCAATAAATGGGCATGGGAGAACTGGATATCAGTAGCCAAATGAATGAAAGAGGACCCTTACCTTACACTCTATACCAAAATTAACTCAAACTGGATCAAACACCTAAATATAAGAACTAGCACCATAAAGCTTCTAGAAGAAAATGTAGGGAAACTTCTTCAAGACCTAATAATAGGAGGTAGCTTCCTAAACTTTACACCCAAAGCACAAGCAACAAAATAAAAATAGATAAGTGTGAATTCCTCAAAATCAAATGCTTT
Organism: Tamandua tetradactyla; assembly: GCF_023851605.1. NCBI lineage: Eukaryota > Metazoa > Chordata > Mammalia > Pilosa > Myrmecophagidae > Tamandua > Tamandua tetradactyla. The sequence continues at coordinate 23,248,772 of NC_135327.1, read as the reverse complement.
TGCACCTCAAAAGACTTTGTCAAAAAGGTATAAGAGGGCGGGCCATGGTGGCTCAGTGGTAGAGTTCTTGCCTGCTATGCTGGAGACCCAGGTTTGATTCGTGGTGCCTGCCCATGCAAAAAAAAAGAAGAAGAAGAGAAAAAAAAGATATAAGAGGCCGCCAACTCAATGGGAGAACATATTTGGAAATCACACATCAGACAAAGGTCTGATATCCTATATACATAAAGAAATCACACAACTCAACAACAAAAGAAGAAACAACCCAATTATAAAATGGGCTAACGATATGAATAGACATTTTCCTGAAGAGCAAATACAGATGGCTCAAAAGCACATGAAGAGATGCTCATTTTCATTAGCTTTAAAAGAAATGCAGATCAAGACTATGTTCTCGTTTCTAGCTTGGTTCAAGAAGGCCAGTGACGTTGAACGTCTCTCTTTCAGCTGGAAGGGCACACGGCAAACATGGTAGCATCTGCTGGCTTTCACGTGGCTCTACCAAAAAGGGACTCTCTCCAAAATGTTTCCTCTTTTAAAGGATTCCAGTAAGCAACTCCACCTTCAGTGGATGGAGACACACCTCCATGGAAATCATCTAATCAAAAGTTACCACCCACAATTGGGTGGGTCACATCTTCATGGAAACAATCAAAATGCTCCCACCTAGCAACATTGAATGAGGATTAAAGGGCATGGCTTTTCTGGGGTCCACCACAGATTCAAACCAGCACTAGCACCATAAAGCTTCTAGAAGAAAATTAGGGAAACATCTTCAAGGCCTAATAATAGGAGGTAGTTTCCTAAACTTTACACCCAAAGCACAAGCAACAAAGCAAAAATAGGTAAGTGGGAACTCCTCAAAATCAAATGCTTTTTCACCTCAAAAGACTTTGTCAAAAAGGTATAAGAGGCCGCCAACTCAATGGGAGAACATATTTGGAAATCACACATTGGACAAAGGTCTGATATACTATATACATAAAGAAATCATACAACTCAACAACAAAAGAAGAAACAGCCCAATTATAAAATGGGCTAATGATATGAATAGACATTTTCCTGAACAGCAAATACAGATGGCTCAAAAGCACAGGAAGAGATGCTCATTTTCATTAGCTATAAAAGAAATGCAGATCAAGACTACAATGAGATACCACCTTGCACCTATAAGAATAGCTGCTATTAAACAGGAAACTATAAATGTTGGAGAAGATGTGAAGAAATTGGGACACTTATGCACTCGTGATGAGAATGGATAATGTACAGCCACTATGGAAGACTGTTTGGTGGTTCTTTAGGAAATTGACTATTGAGTTGCCCTATGACCCAGCAATAGCACTGCTTGGTATATACCGAGAAGAGCTGAAAGCAGTGACACAGACATTTGTGCACTGCTGTTCATAGCAGCATTATTCACAATGGCCAAAAGATGGAAACAATCCAAATGTCCATCAACAGATGAGTGGATTAACAAAATGTGGTATATACATACGATGGAATATTATACAGCAGTAAGACAAAATGACATCCTGAAGCACATAAGATGGATGAGCCTTGAGGACATAATGCTGAGTGAAGTAAGCCAGACACAAAAGGATAGATATACTTTATGACTCCACTTTTATGACCATGGTAAAGGTCAAATCAGAGGTTTATAATATAAAATATAGGGAAGTTAGAGATACATAGAAGCTAGAGATGGGTGAAAAGTTAGCTAATTAGGTTGAGTTCAAATATAAGGGAATAGATAGAAATGAAGGTGGGTCTCTAGTGGGTCTATAAATAATATTACCATATTGAAAGTGAAAAAGATTGAAAGGGAATGTATAGACCTATGTGTCCCACTGATTAACACTAGGGATATAAATGGGTTCTTGCAGGAACTGCTTCAAGGGTGTGATTCATGTATAGGGAATGTTTCGGTCTGGCGTGCAGGGGTATGGGGGGGCGCGGCTTCTGTTACACGACTGTGTTTAGCAGGAAAACATCAGCAGTTCCACAGCAACAGCCGGGGGAGAGACAAGAGTTAAGGGGAAGTTTAGACTTCCTATTTGGTGAGGGTGTATTTATTGGTTATCTTTCTCTTGGGAACAATCACATTATCTAAAATTGAGCGTGTCGATGGACTATGAACTTTGGGCATTATACATGATGCCTAATGAATGCAGGTGCCGAAGGATGCACTGACTGAGAAGTGGATTGGTGGACAATGGTGTATACATACGATAGAATATTGTACTTCTACAAAAAGTGATGAAGTCGTGAGGCATGCAATGATATGAATGAACATGTGGGACATTTGGTGAGGCAGAATAAGCCAGAAACAAAAGAACAACAACAGTATGGTCTCCTTTAGAAAATGCTTACAAGAAAACAGGGGCCTAGATTTTAAGCTCTTATACCAGGCACATGTAGTCTGGAGTGGTAATTATTATTTCTGGATTTTGAGAGGCTGTTTTATATATGTATAACCTGATCTTAGAGATAAGAATGAAGCTGATCAGGTCCCTATTAAGGTAATTCAGAACACTGGGGTAAGGAAGACATGGTCTATATTTTAGAACTGCACATACTCTTTGAGACCAAAGGAAGAAAGGTTTACTTCTTCTAGAACCTAAATATCCTGTAGCACCTAATCTAACTAAACCTGTCTGGATAGCTCATTTGAATAGTTGAAACACAGGGAGCCCAGAATAAGAATGAGGGTCTTTAATCCTGTATAGCTTAATGTAATGCCTGGATATATCCTATAATATATTAAACAGATAATCAAAAAGTATTAGTGAAAGTCCCTTGAGGGATGGGAGAAAAAATATGGAACTATTAAGGATCCCCTGGTACTATATCAAACATTAGGGCACCCAAATCAATAGGCCAAGCCCTTGATTTTGAGGCTTACTCTTGTGAAGCTTCTACGTAGGTAGTGGAGAAGCTTAGCTTAGCCTACACATAGGTATGCCTAAGATTTATTCTAGAGGACCTCTTTTGTTGCTCAGATGTGGCCGCACTCTAAGCCCAACTCTGCAAGTGAAATCATTGCCCTCCCCCCTATGTGGGACATAACACCCAGGAGTGAAAGTCTCCCTGGTGGCGTAGGAGATGACTCTCAGGGATGAGTCCAGCTCTGGCACTGTGTGATCAACAATTCCATCCAAAAAGGTTGGAAAAGGGGGGAAAGAAGTGTAACTAATAAAGTATCAGTGGCTGAGAGAGTTCAAATAGAGTTGAGAGGCTACTCTGGGGGTCTCTCTTATGCAAGTATCAGTTAGACATTGCTACCTATCATAACTTGCCAAACCCCAACCAAAACTACTCCAGCCAATCCTAAAGAACACCTAGGGCAATATATAAGAATCTATAAAGTTTCCCTGCACTAGGGCAACCTTCCAGAAACCTACAACCTCCGGATGGGTCCCTGGACCAGGTAAGTCCTGAAGCCTAGACAGCCCAGCCTTTCCAGAACATCAGCTAGTTCTATCTCCCTACCCCATATTACTGACATCACCTTCCAACATGAAAAAGTTAGAATGGCCATAGCCCAAATACCCCTAAAGAGTAGGATAGAAAGATCAAAGGTGATGGTGGAGTCATACAGAGAAGTTAGGGTTTAACAAATGAATTTGATTGCTGAATCATTAAAATATTTCATTTAGTCTTCAATATCTTAGAGCAGCTAGAAGTAAAAACCTAAAATTGTGAAATTGTAACCCATGTCAAACTCTGAAATCTGTTCTAAAACTAATTGCTGTGCTGTGCTTTGAAATTTATTGCATTTTTGGATATATGCTATTTTTCACAAAGAAGTAAAAAATTTGATTGTGATGGTAAAAAATATTTATTCCTTCTAACCTCCTATATTCTGGAGCAACTAGAAGGAAAAATCTGAGAGGATATCATAGCCCATGACAAACTCTGGGATCTGTCCTATAACCACTTGTTGAAGAGTGCTTTGAAAACTATTGCTTTTTTCTTTCTTTGCTTTGTATATATGTTATATTATACAATAAAAAAGTTTTTTAAAAAAGGAAAGAAACTAAATGCAATACATAATATTGTGTGGGATCTAGGAATGGAGGAGAAAAGACTCAGAAGGACATCATTGGAACATAGAATGTTGAAATATAAATTGTAAGCTATATTTATGAGCTAACTGCACTTAAAGTGATTACATAAGTGAATATACTTGTTTGTAGGAAATATAAAGGGAAGTATTATGTGTTCATAAAGTATGATGTGTGCTACCTGCTCTCAAATGTTCAGAAGAGAGAGAGACGATTAGGGAGGGAGGGAGGAAGGAAAAGGAACAGGTATGTTAAAATTGGTATATCCGGGTATCTGGAAGTGGGGTGGTAGTTTGGAGTTCTCTGTATGGGGTTTGTATTATTTTTGCAACTGTCCTGTAAATTTTAAATTATTTCAGAATAAAAAGTTTTTTTTAAAAAAAGTCTAAGGTGTAAGGATAGCCAGTTGCTGGAGCAGGACAGGTAGGCGCACTTCTCTTGGAGGTGCCTAGGGTTGAAGTAGGCATGCATTTGTCACTTGCTTCTGCCCCTGGCCTGACATCTAATTCCTCCAGGTTGAGCAAAGCAGGGAAAGTTTGACTCATCCCATCTGAAGCACAGAGAAGGTATGATTTGCCTAAAGACATACAGCATGCTATAACTGAGTTGGGCTCCCAGTTCTGGGCTCCCTCAGTCACTCACTCATTCCCCCTTTCTGATGATACCCCTTGGTGACATCTTGCTATGGTCATCAAAACAACATTTCACTTCACTGTAGGACTGAAGTTGGGAGTGGGAGAGCCACTCCAGTGCAGGCAATAAAGAATACATTGTCTGTAGGGAATTTAAAAGCAATAATAAAACCAATTAAATACTGGTCTGCTTTTTATTATCTCTATGGACTGGAAATTCTAAACAGACGGTGATTACTCCTCCCCACAAAAATTTTTTGCTGTTGTAAGTTCTAAACTCATTGCAACTACTGTTAAGTTTTAATAATGTAATATTAGCCTGTTTTTTTTGTTGCTTTTCCTATAATAAACATTATAGGAAATAATGTTTAACATTATAGGATGTTAAATCAGAGAAATTCCAGTGAATTCATTCAGACCCCAACACACTCAGGCTCAGCTCCAGGCATTTGTTTTAAGTTTTGTAACAATCTGGAATGGTTTGAATCCTTTCCAGTACGCTTTGTGCTACCATCTCTTGTGTACTAAATACATCTGCATTTGAACAGTAAATGTGAAATAAGCAAAGAGAGCACAGTGAAGAGGAAGAAACAAACGGGAGGAACTCCCACAAGCTGATCCTCACGCAGGCCACTCTTTCAGATGTATTTCTTCCTGTATGTCTCTTTTCTGCCAAAAAAAAAAAAAGACATTAATGTGATTGAAAAGTCTTAATCCATCGCTTTTTCCTTTTTTGTATTATAATAGTGTATTTGCACTGTCTGAATTTCTTTTTAACCATTATAGTTATTATTCATTTTATTTCATGGTAACTGAAGCAAATAATTATACTGTGTAAAGGAGAGGGGACCAAGAAACTCCTCTCCAGGTTGCCGGACGAGGGCTTACCACTTAATCAGGCCACGCCAGCCCTCTATGCGATGGCCTCACCTGTGACTTCACAGCAACCCCGTGAAGTAGGCTCCCATGGCTCATTTTACAGGTGGGGAAACTAAGGCTTGGGAAGGAGGACAAATGAACCCAAGATCACAAGGCTAATACATGGATTTGAACGCAATGTCTGCCTGACTCCAAAGCCCGTATCTGAGATGCCAAGTGAGCAAGACCCCACCAGCGTAAGAAAGTGTGGACTGGCGTGGACAGGGAGAGTTCCTGCAGGGAGAGCCGACGGGGTTCTGAGGTGGCTGCTCACAAGGGAGGGCACTGAAGCATGAGAACCTTATGAGGAGTCAGGCAACAGGGATTCTAGTCCTAGCCCCATCCTTGGATAAGTTCTTTCCCTCCCCAGGCCTTGGTGTTCCCTTCCTGGGGGTTACACATGCCCAGGACTCCGTGAATCAGGCAGAGACAGCAGTCTGGGCAGTGAGCTTGGATGGTGAGCAGATGGTAACCTTTCCCTGCCTGTGCATAAGAACTGTTCCTCCACGTCTCCCTGGCCCGCCCTTACCCTGCACCTCTGGGGTTAGGAACCCAGCCCCCTCCTGGGAGTCGGGAGGGCATCATGGTTAAGAACACAGGCTGGGTTAATGGCCATATCCATCACCACCTACTTAACAGAGTGACCTTGGACATGCCACTACTTCTCTCTGAGCTCAATGTCCTAAACCATAAAGCAGGATCATCATACTGACTTCAAAGGGTAGTTGTGAAATTAAACACAGAATTAATCACAGCTGTTTACAGGTATTGGCTACCAATACTCTTCTACAGATTTAGCATCGGCTTTTTCTCACTGAATCTTTCTAACAATTCTGTTTGTAGATGTGACAATTGAGGAAGAGTGGTAGCATTCATTGTGCAAGGTCCCGCCTGTTAGTTCAGTGCCTGTCCCTAGGAAATAGTAACCATGATCATTACTTGTTCTGACACACTGTCCCCCCACCCCCTTAAGGTTTCTGGCACGAGGACACTATAATTGACGTCCAAAGAAGTGTGCCAGCCAACAGAAGGTGGGCTGAGTTGGACAAGTCGTCAGTCTGCTGGTTGATTATTTTGGTGGCTGTGATCAAGCCCCTTAGAATTTTACCCAGTTGGATCTTTAATTATCACTGAAAATGATTTTGAAAATAATGCTACCTAGAAATAAAAGGTTATTGAGGATACAGAAGACTATCAACCAGGGGATGCAATTAGAAGTAAAAATTGCCAAATTCACGCAAAGAAATTTTAGGCTCTAAATGTGAAGAACTTTGGTATCACTGAAGGAGACAGTTGTATGCACTTTTATAAGTAAAAAAATCCTGCCAGATTTTTAAAGGTCATATCTAATAATATTCTTCTGTTTTCATCAGAAAGCTGTTATTAATAGATAATATTTTCCTTTAAAGGTGTGTTAAAATTGATGATGACTTGCAATCAGGTAAGTCTAACAAAACAATCAGGATTCTAATTGCCAGTGACAGAAAATTCACCTCAAACTGGCTTAAGCAAAAAAGACCTTTTGTTGGCTCTTGAACTCCAAAAGCCTAAGGGTGGGTAGTTAGGCTTTGACCCAGGCTGCACTAGCAGCCCTGCTCTCTGACTCTCCACCCCCACGCTTGCCTTCCTGCAGTGGCTCCACCATCAGTAGGGACAGGATGGCTGTCAGAAATCCAGGCCCCAAGTTTTCCAGGGTAAAGATTGTAATATTTCTCAACAGTTGGGACAAAATTCTAAGCTTGACTGCCATTTGCTGTAGCCTCTCACACTGCCTCCTTAGGAGTCAGGGTGGGGTAAACTCCATCCACAGCTTGTGCCTAAGTGGGAGGAGTGGGGGGTCTCCAGAAGAAAATTGGGGGTGACTACATAAGAAGGAGAAATAGATGTTGAGTGACCCAAAAACAGCCCACCTTGGAAGATAATTGGTGGTGAAAGGGAGTTTCATAGAGGTGACCTCTCTCTCATCCACCCAGCAGCTCAGGTGACCCCAGAAAGGGACAGCATCCTTGCCTGACCACCTATCAGAGCTGAAAAAGCCCTTTGAAGTCCCTGGTGTGGTAGGAATTAGGAGACCGGAGGCCCAGATAAGGAGAGTGACTTGTCCAGGACTGCACAGCAGCCTATAGGCAGAAAGGAAACTAGAATACAAAACTCAGGTATTCTGACTCCCCATCCAGTGCTCCTAGCTGGGCACAAAGGGGATCCAGGGGCTGTCCAGCTGGTTCACTACTGGAGGAGCAGCCCAATCAGCCTCCCCCAGGAAAGGGCTTTCTCCCAGCAACTCTTGTGAAGGGTCTTTAACAGTTCTGAGACAGTAGGGAGATGAGTAAGAAGTGCCCAGATTTCCACAGGCCCTTCCTGGTCATTGATGACACCAATCTGAGGCCTCGTCTTATGTAAAATGTACGCACAGTGCCAGGATAGCACCCGTATAAGCACAGCACCACCACCCCCCTGCCCCTCGTGTCCTGCTGCCCCGTACTTTATGGAGATTCTGAAGCCACCAGTCTGGTTTTCCTGGGTCTTCTCGAGCCCTGGATTCCAAATCTCCACCCTTTCCCAATACTCAGAAACTTGCAGTATTTCCATATCTTTGTTCAAAGAGCATTGTCCCACAAGCCAGGCTGTCTCTGAATTCTCTGTGGGAGGGGCTTGGGGGCAGCAATCTCCTTAGGCGTGGGGGAGAGGCTCCTCTTGAAGTCTCATTTGCATAAAAAGTTCATTATTTAATCTAGATGGTGTGTCTGTTTGGGTGGCTGAGGGGCTAATGATAGAGATTAGAAGGGATTTAGGCACACCCAGTGCACCCCTTGGATCCCCGGCTTTTCTGTCAATTTGAATTTAAGCAAAGGCACTACACCTTAACTCCATGAAAGTGCGCTAATGATGGGAATCTGGTACCTCAGCTAGTGAGAAAGACATATGGGGTGGGAGCTGGGCACATGACAAGGCCTTCCCCACAGCTCAGGACTGCACAGCGGTCAGAGTACCGCATCTGGAGGCAGACTGTCTGGGTTCAAATTTTGCTTTCATCTCTTACTTACCTTGGGATGTTACTTAAACTCTCTGTGCCTCCATTTCTTCATCTGTAAAACAGGGCTGTAGGACCTGGCATACAGCAAGTGCTCAAACAATATGTTAGCCGCCATGCAATTGACAGACTCCTTCCCAAAGCCTTCTTCACAGGCAGGCCAGGGCCACCCCACCCCTGGCTCCCGGAATCAGAGCACCCCTTGCCCATTGTTCACATCTTCCTGCTCTGCCCCGCTCCGGGGATGGGGCGGGACCAGCTGCAGCCTCTGCGGGGACAGTGCCCTCCCCACTCCGTCCTTCAGGACACTCAGCCGGGCCCCTTCTGATGCGTGTGTGCGCCACGGTGTTGCGATTACAGGACTGACAGTCCTCAGATCTGAGACCTACTCGCCTCACTTTCTTCTCTGGAAAAAGAAAACCGCGGAGGAGCCCACCTCATGGGTTAAATGAAATAATGTCTGCACAACATTCCCCCGCGAGCATGTCTGTGGGCAGTTACTGTGTGGCTCAGGGTGCTGCTCCCAGCCAGGGGCAGGGGATGGACAGATCTGGCCCCTAGCACCCAGGTCTGAGTGGATTTCTCAGACCAGGCTGTCTCTGTCCCAACCAACTGCACCACACCCCACCCCTACACAACACAAGGCAAAAAGTGGGTGAAAGGGCTCGGCAGCCTTCCCAGGCTGGTAGCCAGAAGGGACAGAAGAAACCAGGATCTAGAATCATTGGGTCCTAGCTCAGTCTTTAAATTGCTGTGTGACTTTTTGAGCCAGGCCCTCCGCCTCTCTGCATCCCAGCCTCCTTCCTGTAATGGCTGTAGGAAAGCATATGTGGCTTATGCTGGCTGTGCCACTGGCTGACCAGGTTACTGTGGGCAAGTTGTTGGAGCCCTCCAGGGCTCAGGTGGTCTTATCTGCAAAATGGGTACACTGGTATGTCTGCTAAATTAATGAGATAGCAACTGATCACGGGATGTTTCCTTCTTGTCTTCTTGCCTCCTTTTCCCCCATTTCTCTTCTCAGAAGTATTTCCCACCAGATCC